>NC_060119.1:697895624-698526695 GCF_021461395.2 Schistocerca americana
GATGATTTCATCCCCATTATCCAAAGTGACCCTGATTTCGAGAAGATGTGGTCTCGCGGTCGTGTTCTCGCTTCCCGAGCACGGGGTCTCTGGTTTGATTCCCGGCGGGGTCAGGTATTTTCACCTGGCTCGAGATACTGGGTGTTTGTGTTGTCCTCATCATTTCATCATCATTCACGAAAGTGACGATATTGGATTGAGCAAAGTTTGGGAATTTGTATGGGTCCCGATAACCACACAGTTGTGCACCCCACAAACCAAACATCATCATCATCGAGAAGATGTGGCTCATGCAAGACGGAGCTCGACCCGATCGAAGCAGGAGAATGTTTGAAGTCCTGGAGTAGCACTCTGAGGTACGCAGAGGCCACTGACATGGGACTCGATTGGACGCCGTATTCACCGGATCCAAACACATGCGACTCCTTTTTCTGGGGCTATATTAAAGACAAGGTGTACGACAATAACCCCAAAAGCATTGCTAAGCTGAAAACAGCCATGCAGGAGGTCATCGACTGTATCGATGTTCCGACACTTCAGCGGATCATGCAGAATTTCGCTAATCGTCTGCGCCACATCGTCGCCAATCTACATCTACAAGGATACTCTGCAAATCACATTCAAGTGCATGGCAAGCATATCGAACATGTCGTAACGTAAATCTAAATATCTGTAGCGACGTTTACATCTTGACTAAAGTGTGTGCACACCACAGTTTGTAAATAATTTACGTTTTATTTCATATAGATCGATGATTGTCACCCCGTACATAAATGATGTGGCGGACAGAGAGGGCAGCGATCTGTGGTTGTTTTCCGATGATGCATTGGCGTACGAGAAGATGTTGTCGCTGAGTGACTGTACGAGGACGCAAATTTCTAGCTAGTACGATGAATGGCAGCTAGCTCTAAGTGTAGAAAAATCTAAGTTAATGAGCAGGAAAAACAAACCCACAATAGTCGAGTACAGCATTATTATTGTGCTGATTCACAGTCACATCGTTTAAATATCTGGGTGTAACGTTGCAAAGCGATATGAAACACAACGATCATTGTGATAGAGAAGGCGAAAGGTCGACTTCCGTTTATTGCGAGAATTTTGCGGAAATGTGGTTCATATGGAAATGAGACCGCATATAGGTCGCAAGTGAGACCTATCCTGAAGTACTGCTAGAGTGTTTAGAATCAGTACCAGGTCCCTGGAGAAAATGCGACGTTCTTTTCGAGGAACACTATTGAGAAAGTTCAGAGCACCTGTATTTGTGGCTGATTGCAGAACAATTCTACTGCCGTCACACACATTTCGCTTAAGGAGTACGAAGATAAGATACGAGAAAGTAGAGCTCATACGAAAGCACGTAGACATTCGTTTTTCTCTAGCTCTGTTTGCGAGTGGGACAGGATAGAAAATGACAAGTATTGGTTCAGGGCACCCTCCGCCTAGCACCGTAAGGTGGCTTGCGGAGTATCTATGTAGATGAGAATATATGACTGATGGAGGAAAGGTACCAAGGGAAGGAAGCTTTGCCACGTTGACGTAACTGCTGCTGGATGGTGGAAATGGACGCTCGAGCAAAGCACTACCAGCGGCATTCTGAACTTCTAGATTAAAGTTTTTGTGATAAATAATATTTGGCAAATGCTGCGACAATATCTTACGGTTCAATCAGTGCTTATTTGTGCCTCACACACGATAATTTCTTCTTTAATTTACGGAGCCTATCCAAATTTTCAGTCGTCCTTCCAAGACACTTGACGCGGCAAGTACAGGTTTTCAAGAAACTTGGTCTCTATTTCCAATGCTGCTCATAATATTATCATCCCTTTTTATGCCTTATTGGCAGTCGGCTCATCATACTCGTCATTGACTTATTTGCGTGATACCACCTTTTCACTTACATTTGGCCATACTTACATTTGGTCACATTTGAACAAATGTTAACTTCTGACACAGTGATTATCTGTAACTGTAATTCCGTGTTTTATATATGTGACCTTAGCTGTTCTGCATTGAGTTCCGTGTATCTCGTAATCGATACGTTTTAAATTGAAGTTAAAATCTTCTGAGTTATTAGACCGCGTCGTGTTTCTTCTAAAATGTTCGACGTTTCGACCCCTCTGCTGGGATTTTCCTCAGGATCTAGAACTAGGCCGCGTCATGTTTCTTCTAAAATGTTCGACGTTTCGACTCCTCTGCTGGGATCTTCCTCAGGATCTTTTGGTGTCCACTACTGCTTGAGTGTTCTAGATCCTGAGGAAGATCCCAGCAGAGGGGTTGAAACGTCGAACATTTTAAAAGAAACATGACGCGGCCTAATATCCCAGAAGATTTTAACTTCAGTGACAAAGGCCACGAAAGCCTACAGACTTACATAAAACGTTTTATATTACCTCGATTTATGGAATAAGGTGTTGAATGATTTCGTGTTGAACATGTTTTGACTTATATTTTTTAGAACTTAAAGTTTATTTTGTTGAAAGTATTTACATTAAAAGTGATCACAAACATCTACTGAAATTATAGGCTTATTTTGAATAAAATGGGCTCTTGTATATGGTGGTGTGGCAGTGGCGAAATCGGCTGGTGTCGCCTGTGGATCGCTGCTGGGACTGCTGCTTGCCACAAAAGCTTATTGTAAATGGAAAGTAGTCCTGGAAATGCTAGATGATATCATTTGCTGATTAATGATGGCTGAATAAGCCTTACTGAGCAAGTAACAATGGCCAGTGCTGGATTTACTTATAGGCAAGGTATGCCCAGGTCTGGGATGATGAGAGGAAAGAAGTAGACGGGACACCACATTTGGAGCCCGTATGTTTGATAGTCTTCAATAAAAATGGAAAAGGAATACAATCTGAAAACATGAAAAACACACAAGCAACACTGTCTTATTTTTGGTCAGTTATCGCCATTGCATGTATTAGCTTCTCTCCTTTACGAAAATAGTTACAGGACGCTTCGGTTGCACAGAATTTTTAGTGCAGTCGAAACCATGCACAATTTGACAATGATTGTCCATGATTTCTACTGCACTAAGGCAGTCTTCATCAGAATAAAATAATACATAATGGAAAATGAAAATGAGCGGTAGGCATCATTGTCCGGGAGGCCCCTTACAGGGCAGGACCGGCCGCCTTGCTGCAGGTCTTATGACATTCGACGCCACATTGGGAGAGCTGTGCGGCGGATGGGGATGAAATGATGATGAAGACAACACAACACCCAGTCCCTGAGCGGAGAAAATCCACGACCCAGCTGGGAATCGAACCGGGGACCGTAGGACGGCAATCCGTCATGCTGGCCAGTCAGCTATTGGGGGGGACGAAATTACATAAATTACATGTAATCACACAATGAGTGAAAAACGTCTGATTACGCATACATCCTAAAACAACAACAACAACGAAAGTTATTACCAGACATAATACATTTTTTTTTGTTTTTTTGTTTTGAAGCCCCAAGGACTCTGCAACGGATTTAGTGTTAAAATTTCGACCACGCAGGTTAAGGGTTAACAGAATTTTGAAATTATTCGAAGAGACAATGAATATATACGGCTCGATGGTTGAGTGAATGAGTCCCAAACTATTCCTGGTGATGAGCAATTAAGGAGATGAGACCTGGATGAATTGAAAGAACCAGAGGTAGTTTAAAATTTCAGGACGAAAATTAGGCACCGATTGCCTGAAACGAAGAGACGAAAGGGTGAATCTGAAAGATGAAATAGCAAAGGCAGCAGGAGATCAGTTTCGGAATCTGTCACACGGTCATTCCTACTGCCTTAGCGAATACAGGCGAGAAGACGGCGCAATGAAATTTAATATCTGTAAAAGCAATTGATTTGAGTTCATAATTATAATTTGTATCTTATTACAACTGTTTATTGCATGAATGTATGTTTCCTTTGTTTCATGTCGACGCAATACGCAGAAGGCAGAGCCTTCGCTGATGCGGTCGGAGATGCTGTGCTGTCCGCTGCCACAACTGAATCGACGGCCAGATTTTGCCGGTGACTGTTGCAAAACTCTGGTTTTTGTTGGGCATAAATCTACGATATTATAATTAAAAGAAAACTTCTATAATGGTGTAAAGAGTGAGTCTATCTACTGTTGTCTGCTATTGAGTACATACATATTAAAAACCTATCTCAATCTGCGATAACTGAATTTTGGTACGAATTTACCAAAGTACATCTTATTTTACTCATCAGTGTCGGAATAGCAGATATTTGAGTGAATATTGTTTGCACCAGCCATACACAGGATAATTACCACAAATTCTAATGTTAACTACATAAAATGGTTGCTGAGGTATGCATGGTTTTGGAGGGAACAAACTGTACGTGGGGTCTATAAGATAATGCAAATTTGGGTAAATAGTGTCACGTATACAAAAATACACGTGATATAATACACACAAAATGTGACTATATCCTAACAAATTCACCACAAACTTTTCCTTTCATGAAGTTCCACAAGAACGATGATTGTGCAAAGGCTGTGCAGCCAACACCACGCAGGATGTTGGAAGTCAATGCCATAAAAATTTGCTCATTATATTTGATCGTTATTGGATTTATGACAAAGTTTCACACGCATGACCTATTTTTAATTTCCCCCAGAACGTGCGCACTTCAGTGACGGTGCAGTCAACCTCACGTGGGAAGTTGGAAATCAGTTATTGAAATGTGTACTCAACACGTCCATCGCTCTTGGATTAATAGCTAAATTTCACACACTACACTCGCCAGTCCGGTTTTTAACTTGCTTAGGATGCAGATGATCCCTTCTCCATGCAGTACTACACACTGGCAGTAAGGAGGCACTGAGTATCTGACCAAAAAGAAATAAAATTAAATAATTTCACACGCAAGATTATTTAAATATTGCACACTTCACTCGAGGAAGCTAAACTGAAAATAATGTATGAGAGACCGTATTCCTTGTTACGACGGTTTGACTACGAAGGTGTAGAAAAAGAACGGATTAGCGATTATAACTATGATATAACTCATCCTTTTGAAATTTATCAGACTGTTTAATTAAGACCTGCACAGAGTCCGTCCACCCTCTCAGCCATCCGAAAGACGAGAGACGAGAAATGGCGTAGCGCCTCTCTTCCCTGAAAGCGAGGCGAGTATTTCCTGCCAACCCACAAAGCTTCCACCACAACAGGTACGTCTTTGACTGAATTCACTGCGAATTAGGTTGACACCATAACCTGTGTGAAACACATCTCTGAACTACAGCTGATCTATTCACGAAATCATAACCAAATAATCACTCACTCTATAACTGACAACGATATAACACAAACCGTAAAAGGGTGTGCATAATAAAGTAAATAAATAAACACAGTAGTATCCGTCCCTTCGTAAGAGGCTCTAGGCACCACAACAAAATATGAGGATGACCAGTGTCTCATCATTAATAAGGACCACAGAGTACCTTGAGATAAAGCAACGGAGCGGATCAACGATTTCCGTTTCATTACCTCTTCCTCCCAGAAAAGAATAGACTGAGTCTGCCCTTGCAATAGAAAGACTTAGTCAGGCACTTTTTTTCTATTAGCTACTACGACAAAGAGGAGACCTTAGGGCCCAGTGTTGTTGTTGTTGTTGTGGTCTTCAGTCCAGAGACTGGTTTGATGTAGCTCTCCATGCTTCTCTATCCTGTGCAAGCTTTTTCATCTCCTAGTAACTACTGCTACCTACATTCTTCTGAATCTGTTTAGTGTATACATGCCTTGGTCTCCCTCTACGTATTTTACCCTCCACGCTTCCCTCCAATACTAAATTGATGATCCCTTGATGCCTCAGAGCGTGTCCTACAACCGATCCCTTCTTCTAGTCAAGATGTGCCACAAATTCCTCTTCAATTCTATTCAGTACCTCCTCATCTGTTGCATGATCTACGTATCTAATCTTCAGCATTCTTCTGTAGCACCACATTTCGAAAGCTTCTATTCTCTTCTTGTCTAAACTATCCATCGTCCATGTTCACTTCCATACATGACTGCACTCCATACAAATGCTCCCAGAAAAGATTTCCTGACACTTAAATCTAAACTCGATGTTAACAAATTTCCCTTCTTCAGAAACGCTTTCCTTGCCATTCCCAGTCTACATTTTACACCTTCTAATTTTCCTTTCGGGAGTATCTATCTTACCTCTAGTGATATATGTCTCCACATCTTTACATTTGTCCTCTAGCCATCCCTGCTTAGCCATTTTGTACTACCTGTCGATCTCATTTTTGACACGTTTGTATTTCTTTTTGCCTGCTTCATTTACTGTATTTTTATAATTTCTCCTCTCATCAGTTAAATTCAGTATCTCTTCTGTTACCCAAGGGTTTCTACTAGCCCTCGTCTTTTTAACTACTTGATCCTCTGCAGCCTTCACTATTTCATCTATCAAAGCTATCCATTCTTCTTCTACCGTATTTATTTCCCCCCGTTCTGGTCAATTGTTCCCTAATGCTCTTTCTGAAACTCTATACAACCTATGTTTCTTTCAGTTTATCTAGATCCCATCTCCTTAAATTTCCATCTTTTCGCAGTTTCTTCAGTTTTAATCCACAGTTCATAACCAATAGATTGTTGTCAGAGTGCACATCTGCCCATGGAAATATCTTAAAATTCAAAACCTGGTTCCTAAATCTCTGTCTTCCCATTATATAATCTATCTCACACCTTCCAGTGTCGCCACGTCTCTTCCTCGTATACAAAATACTATCATAATTCTTAAACCAAGTGATTATGATTAAGTTATATTCTGTGCCCAGTGTATATCACTCTTAAATAAATGACCTCTTAATCATTTCTCATAAAATGACCCACAGGCAAACAAATAATATGCATTATGACCCAATCAGGTCCATCATTGTTACAAAAATGTAACACACCTGATCATCAAATCAGTAAAGCTCATTGACGTTACAAACATGAATTTGTAATTATTATCATCTGGTTCCTTTAAATGCTTCTGGGAAGTATTGCCCTTCATCTGTACCAAAACATATATTTCTCAATTTCTCCATGAAGGTGTAAAGTTTAGCATTATGACTAGTTGTCAGATACTTATTTCGCTCGGTAGGTGTAGATAATGTAGAGGAGAATATAAGGATATTTATTGGGTATTCAGTCTGAAAGGTTTAAAACAATGAGGCAATACTGTTATATAGTACGTGCCTTGGCATAAAAGCCTATTGCTACAAGCTCTTTGCTCTGTAATGTAATTAACGTTCATTTGAGATTCTGAAGAATTGTTAAGTATTGAATAAAGATAAGGTGTTCATGAACAACAGAATTTATGTATTAATATTTTTAAGGTATTACATTGTACTGTATGTTAACCGGGGGCCTAGAAAAGACGGAGAGGCTCCGTCCACACCGCAGCCGCAGTGGTCCACAACACCACGACGACTACCATAGTCCACTTCACCCTTCCGCCGCCCCACACCGAATCACTCGTTCTGGGTTATTGTGCGTTTTGGCCTCCGGTTGCCCCCCCCCCCCCCCCACCCCAGGGAACGTCTCACACCAGACAAGTGTAACCCCTACGTTTGCGTGGTAGAGTAATGGTGGTGTACACGTACGTGGAGAACTTGTTTGCGCAGCAATCGCCGACACTGTTCAAAGTGCCGTCAATGCGAACAGGAGGTGACCGATACCCCCCCCCCCCCTAACCAATGGCACCCCATACCGTCACGCCGGGTGATTCGCCACTATGGCGATGACGAATACACGCTTCCAATGTGCGTTCACCGCGATGTCGCCAAACACGGATGCGACCATCATGATGCTGTAAACAGAACTTGGAATCATCCGAAAAAATGACGTTTTGCCATTCGTGCAACCAGGTGCGTCGTTGAGTACACCATCGCAGGCGCTCCTGTCTGTGATGCAGCGTCAAGGGTAACCGCAGGCATGGTCTCCGAGCTGATAGTCCATGCTGCTACAAACGTCGTCGAACTGTTCGTGCAGATGGTTGTTGTCTTGCAAACGTCCCCATCTGCTGACTCAGAGATCTAGACGTGGCTGCACGATCCGTTACAGCCATGCAGATAAGATGCCTGTCATCTCGACTGCCAGTGAAACGAGGCCGTTGGGATCCAGCACGGCGTTCCGTATTACCCTCCTGAACCCACCGATTCCATATTCTGCTAACAGTCATTGGATCTCGACCAACTTGAGCATCAATGTCGCGATACGGTAAACCGCTATCGCGACAGGCCACAATCCGACCTTACACGAGGCATCACAACAAAGTTTCACCAGGCAACGCCGGTCAACTTCTGTTTATGTATGAGAAATCGGTTGGACACTTTCCTCATGTCAGCACGTTGTAGGTGTCGCCACCGGCGCCAACTTTGTGTGAATGCTCTGAAAAGCTAATCATTTGCATATCAGAGCATCTTCTTCCTGTCGGTTAAATTTCGCGTCTGTAGCACGTCATCTTCGTGGTGTAGCAATTTTAATGGCCAATACTGTAGAATTTCCTGATCACATGGAAGTGGACAATGTCTGGCCAAGGAATGTTCCCCTGGTAGAGAAATCCAATTTCCACCTCTAAGGACATGCCATTATACAGAACTATAAAGTATGGACAAAGGAAAATCCGCTTGCAAATCAACCGGTGCCGCTTCACTCTCCAAACTCTGTTGTGCCTGTTGACGGCATCGGTTATCGTGAGGCCGCATTTTTTCGATGGTGTTAATTCTGCGGGTCTTATTACTTGCACCGTCACAGGTAGTGCTATGGGAGTATTTTCCCTCCAACACCATTACAACCTTTCAACAGCGTGAATGTGTGGGTAGGAACATTTTTATGTAAGATGGCACTCCACCGCAGATTGCGTAGCCAGTGAAGCGACTTCTGCAGAGGCATTTCTGAAATTCTGGAATTATCAGCCGTCATTTCCTTACAGCCTGGCCGTCCAGATCTTAATCCGCGTGAGGCTATCTGGAAGATGTGTTCAGTGCTCCGATTACATACATAGCTGAATTGAAGGCACGCACTGCGCAGCGCATTCTGAGCATGACCACCGAGACATTCCTATCTGTAGTGGAAAATGCTGTTTGTCGATTTCAGTTTGTGGCAGAAAATAGTGGAGCTGCCTTGCACCAAATTCACAACAGTTAAAAACCGATTTCATTGTTGCTTTTTATGAAATTTTTGGCCTCAGGACAATTAAAAAGCGTTTTTTTTTTTTTCATCCGAGTGGTACTACCTGGTCGAGGTGAATGGATTTACCTAACAGTGCCACAATTATCCAATGTCAGACTTGTGCGGTAATATATATTGCACAATACGGTTGGTTTAATGTGCAACTTGCACCATAGCCGTCGTATTGCTTTCATATGTAATTTGTAGCCGAACCCATTTACGTTATGACGCTTACAGCTCATCGAGTGGAAAAATACTCATTACTTTTTATTTTCTTTCCATAACGTTTCCCACTTGCTCAACAATATTCCGTTCAAGTTTGACCCCATTTTGAGAAACGGTTCTCTTTCTACAGCGTTTTGAAAATGGAACATTAATTATAACCACCCTGTTTTTATACGCACATAATCCCAGACGCTGACTACCCCCATCGTTTTCTGGGTTCATTGCCTACACAGTGAATGTCCAGCATGTAATTCCCAGCACGCACATTGTGTTTTGATCTCATGGTGAACTATCAGGTTAACCGATTGCGGAGGAACAGTGGACTGACTTGCTCCGTCTACTGGCTTACCTCCTATGGACTCTTTTTGTGGGAGGGCGGGTGGTAGGGGAGAGCTCAAAATACGTTAGGAGTTGTCATATTTCTAGAACTTCACAGAACATTGCAAAATGTATTGTGCTTGCTTGTAATATATTTCAGCAGCACCTCTGGAAGCAGCGACAAATTCTTTCATCCTGTTCCGGCGCAACATAAGGCGCCGGCACGTCGGCCTAGAAAGTAACAGCAGAGAAGGCTGTGAGACGACGTCAGCCAATAGAACACTCACTAGGACCGCACCACGATAGGAGCGGCACCGCTACAGCTAGCCTCGGGCGCACTAGAAGACGCACACTAGAAGAGCCGCTTACTCTTTAGTCGTGACTTGCATGGAAATTCTATATTTCGAAGGACACTGATTATTTGCATGTCGCCTGCTGTAATAAACGTCGTTGATAAGATTTGCTTGAATGTTGTCTAGCCATCCGAGAAAACAGTTTCCTGGGTACCCTATATTAGACAAGTGGGCAGGATCCCACGCGTCCAACGTGTGGACCAATGTATTGCTGTCCATGGTCGCCCCTTTGAGCACTTTGAGTGTTGTAACCATTTTTTGATCCCACAGTGGAGGACAGTGCTAGAAAATGACACAAGCGCGTGCTGAAAAGCGATGCCTCCGGATTCTTAATGCGAAAACTCTTAAGGATTTTTAAATAAAACAAAAGTTATTAACATTCTACATCTTTATTCCTTATGTCTACATATTTATTTCCCAGCACAGTCACCCTGGCGACGAACACATTTCTCCCAAAGAGAGACCAGTTTGTTGACACCGTCAATGTACAGTGTTTGACTGTGTTGAAGGAGCCGCAACCTGATATCAGATTGCACCGCTTCATTGCTACCAATGTGAAGTCTTCGAAGGTGTTTTTTAAGACTGGGAAAGAAGAGAAGAGGCTAATACACTGTAGCTCCTACATGAACTCGTATTTCCGGCCGTGGTGGCTGAGCGGTTCTAGGCGCTTCAGTCAGGAACCGCGCGACTGCTACGGTCGCAGGTTCGAATCCTGTCTCGGGCATGGATGTATGTGATGTCCTTAGGTTAGTTAGGTTTAAGTAGTTCTAAGTTATAGGGGACTGATGACCTCAGATGTTAAGTCCCACAGTGCTCAGAGCCATTTGAACCATTTTTTTTTTTTGAACTCGTATTACAATATTGTGAACCACTCGATCTTATGTCCCTGGAGATGGGCACCACAGTAGTGTTATAAATCTCAATAGCTGAGACTTTAGTATTTAGATCATATACACAATGGTATCAAATAACATGAACAAAATTGACGCATGTTGTAATGGTAATGTAACTAACACACAACCATCACAAACGACATGTACACATGTGAGAGTAAACTCACAACAGTCATGTAAAACATGAACTTCAGGCACACATCCAACACGTTACGGATATCTACGTAACCTAGACTTCGGCATGAAGATGACTACAGCTTGTATATAGAGTAAGAATCATACAGTATCACAAATATAAAAAACCTTTTAAAATGTCAAAGTGACCAACATACAACAGCCATAAACTCTGTTATTAAATATTTTACCTCAAAATTCCATCAATGGTCATGCAACCTATGTCTCGGGGACTACTCCACGACACAAATAACAACCAACGAAAACTTCGATGTATAGATGATTAAGCATGGAGTACTACACCACATAGGATAATGCTATGAGGGAACTGTGTGTGTGAAATAGAATGCAAGGACACAGTCCCATAAACGTTAGTATAATACTAATATTATACTTTATCACTGCAGAACGAATAATTTTGACAAATAATGTCATTATTGTAACAATTATATCATGTGACATAAAACATGAGTACAAGGTAGTAAACCTCAGCCACTAACCTATTAGGATACAAATACTGGCATAACCTATGCTTTGGTAACTGAAGACTTAACCATATGCAAAATAGGTATCATACAAGAACAATAATATAAAATATGTTAAAATATCAAAGTAGCCATCACGCAACAACGTTCATCAATTGTCATTTAATATTCACCTCAGGCACTAGCCTCAGACATAAGAACAAATAGACAGAAACCTGGAAATCTGTGGTAAGGCACTATCGGACCAAACTGCTGAGGTCACACTACTTAACCTAATTTAAACTAACTTACTCTAAGGACAACACGCACATCCATGCCAGAGGGAGGACTCGAACCACCGACAGCGAAGCCACGAGAACCATGAAAAAACGCCTAAGAGCGCGCGGCTACTCCGCGCGGCAACTAACAACAGATAGCAAGAATTTGGTATTCAGATGATATAAGCATCGGTTCTCCCATAATGTAGGATAATAGAATGCAAGAACTGTTTATGTGATACAGAATCCAGGATTGTGGACCAATATAAAATTGGTATATCTACTCACAATAATGTCAGAGGTATGTTACACGAACTTAGGTATACAATGAAGCGCCAAAGAAATTGGTACAGACATGCCTATTCAAATATATAAATATGTAAACAGGCAGAATACGGCGCTGCGGTCGGCAACGCCTATATAAGAGAACATGTGCCAGGCACAGTTGTTAGGTCGGTTACTGCTGCTACAATGGCAGGTTATCAAGATTTAACTGAGTTTGAATGTGGTGTTATAGTCGGGGCAGCAGTGATGGGACACAGCAGCTCCGAGGTAGCGATGAAGTGGGGATTTTCCCGTACTGTCATTTTACAAGTATACCGTGAATATCAGGAATCCGGTAAAACATCAAATCTCCGGCATCGCTGCGGCCGAGAAAACATCGTGCAAGAACGGTACTAAGGACGACTGAAGAGAATCGTTCAACGTCACAGAAGTGCAACCCTTCCGAAAATTGCTGCAAATTTCAATGGTGGGCCGTCAATAAGTGTCAGCGTGTGAACCGTTCAACTTAACATCATCGATATGGGTTTTCGGAGCAGTAGGCCCACTCGTGTACCCTTAATGACTGCACGACACAAAGCTTTACGCCTTGCCTGGGACCGTCACACCGACATTGTATTGTTGATGACTGGAGATATGTTGCCTGGTCGGACGAGTCTCGTTTCAGATTCTATCGAACAGATGGATGTGTACTCGTATGTAGACAGCCTATTGAATCCATGGACCCTGCATGTCAGTAGGAGCTGTTCAAGCTGCTGAAGGTTCTGCAATGGTGTGGAGCGTGTGCAGTTGAAGTGACATGGGACCCCTGATACGTCTAGCTACGACTCTGACTGGTGACATGTACGTAAGCGTACTGTCTCATCACCTGTATCCATTCATGTTCATTTTGCATTCCTTCGGACTTGGGCAATTCCAGCAGGACAATTCGACATCCCACACGTCCAGAATTGATACAGAGAGGCTCCAGGAATACTCTTCTGAGTTTAAACACTTCCGCTGGCCACCAAACACCCCAGACATGAACATTATTGAGCATATCTGGCATGCCTTGCAACGTGCTGTTCAGAAGAGATCTCCACCCCCTCGTACTCTTACAGATTTATGGACAGCCCTGCAGGTTTCATGGTGTCGGTTCCCTCCAGCACTACTTCAACATTAGTCGAGTCCATGCCACATGTGTTGTGGCACTTCCGCGTGTTCTTGGGAGCCCTACACGATATTAGGCAGGTGTACCAGTTTCTTGGGCTCTTCAGTGTATTATAACATGACATCATGGGATAAATGATGATACTATTAAAATGTCGTACCGTGTAACAAGGAATATGAGTACAAAATAGCGAACCTATAATTTAGATCGCGAGAAGTAAATACGAAAACTAGTCTATTCTTCGGTATTCACACATCAAGTATCGGTAGTTAGGATGAAAACTGTCGCCATATACTCATTAACAACATGTACCACTTCTAACACTACAAAAGACCATAAAATTCATAAATGGGGGAGCAGTGTAAACCTGTGTCACAGGCGAACACTTAATCTTAGGGAGTTACAGGCAACAAAAACGCCTGGAAGGAACCAAAAGGTAAACAAACAAATCAGAATACAATTACCTCACAGGTGAATGATTCGGCAAACAGCTAATGACAAGTAAAGCGACTTTACTAGGATCATCTGACCAGCTGCCTTACCAAAACGGATACATTTTTCAAAGATGTAGAACAATTTGTATTACCAAAAATGAGCTGATAAAAGCCACAAGATCAACTAAAGCGTACAGGGAGGCCCCTTTTTGGGTTCACTATCGAATTCATTAAACAAACGGAATGTATATTAGCTAATCTAATCATATAAGAAGAACTATACATTTTATAATAAAATAAAAAACAACAATAAATAAAACAAGGCAACACAATCAAGGAAACCACACTAACCTGTAGTACCGTAAGTAGGACTCAAAATCCAAATTACGATTCACATTCGCCAAGAATCGCGAAAACCTGTCCAGAAAATTGTTCTGGTAGAGAAATACAAACGAGCGCCATTGTTCACAACAGAATATCAGAGGAACGGCCATAAATACTGGATAGATCCGAAAGAAACAGCGATGCAGTGCGTCTTACATCACATAAGAAAAATTTCAGCCTATCAGAGAAAAGGGTTCAGCATAAAGACTATAATACAGACGTGCAACCGTTTTCCAAACAGGCCTGCATCCTCCAGCGGTCGAATGGACGTCAGTTAAACACCAACCAGGATGATGTCACCAATAGCACTCCACAGGCTACGCCGTCGCCTTTCAGCTATGTTTCAGCTCCCAGCTATGTTCGACTCTAAGCAGCGCTATCTGAAACCTCCAACTCTACACTCTGAAACCAACAAGTCCCTTTCTTCTACCTGCTACACACGTCCCTATATTCTCACCCATCGCTGCTCAAGCATCATCTTACGGACTGGCATCCTTCAGTTTCCCAGCAACTGAGCAGAGACATTCACAGGGCAGATAATATAGATAACTGTGCACCAAAGATGTAGCGCATGCAAGGCACAGAAATACACTTATGGAAATTGAAATAAGAACACCGTGAATTCATTGTCCCAGGAAGGGGAAACTTTATTGACACATTCCTGGGGTCAGATACATCACATGATCACACTGACAGAACCACAGGCACATAGACACAGGCAACAGAGCATGCACAATGTCGGCACTAGTACAGTGTATATCCACCTTTCGCAGCAATGCAGGCTGCTATTCTCCCATGGAGACGATCGTAGAGATGCTGGATGTAGTCCTGTGGAACGGCTTGCCATGCCATTTCCACCTGGCGCCTCAGTTGGACCAGCGTTCGTGCTGGACGTGCAGACCGCGTGAGACGACGCTTCACCCAGTCCCAAACATGCTCAATGGGGGACAGATCCGGAGATCTTGCTGGCCAGGGTAGTTGACTTACACCTTCTAGAGCACGTTGGGTGGCACGGGATACATGCGGACGTGCATTGTCCTGTTGGAACAGCAAGTTCCCTTGCCGGTCTAGGAATGGTAGAACGATGGGTTCGATGACGGTTTGGATGTACCGTGCACAATTCAGTGTCCCCTCGACGATGACCAGTGGTGTACGGCCAGTGTAGGAGATCGCTCCCCACACCATGATGCCGGGTGTTGGCCCTGTGTGCCTCGGTCGTATGCAGTCCTGATTGTGGCGCTCACCTGCACGGCGCCAAACACGCATACGACCATCATTGGCACCAAGGCAGAAGCGACTCTCATCGCTGAAGACGACACGTCTCCATTCGTCCCTCCATTCACACCTGTCGCGACACCACTGGAGGCGGGCTGCACGATGTTGGGGCGTGAGCGGAAGACGGCCTAACGGTGTGCGGGACCGTAGCCCAGCTTCATGGAGACGGTTGCGAATGGTCCTCGCCGATACCCCAGGAGCAACAGTGTCCCTAATTTGCTGGGAAGTGGTGGTGCGGTCCCCTACGGCACTGCGTAGGATCCTACGGTCTTGGCGTGCATCCGTGCGTCGCTGCGGTCCGGTCCCAGGTCGACGGGCACGTGCACCTTCCGCCGACCACTGGCGACAACATCGATGTACTGTGGAGACCTCACGCCCCACGTGTTGAGCAGTTCGGCGGTACGTCCACCCAGCCTCCCGCATGCCCACTATACGACCTCGCTCAAAGTCCGTCAACTGCACATACGGTTCAGGTCCACGCTGTCGCGGCATGCTACCAGTGTTAAAGACTGCAATGGAGCTCCGTATGCCACGGCAAACTGGCTGACACTGACGGCGGCGGTGCACAAATGCTGCGCAGCTAGCGCCATTCGACGGCCAACACCGCGGTTCCTGGTGTGTCCGCTGTGCCGTGCGTGTGATCATTGCTTGTACAGCCCTCTCGCAGTGTCCGGAGCAAGTATGGTGGGTCTGACACACCGGTGTCAATGTGTTCTTTTTTCCATTTCCAGGAGTGTAGTTAAGGAACTTGAAAACGTATTTTGTGCTTGTTTCAAACGTACCCGTATAAGGTTGCAAATGGAAGAATTACGTTAGGTGCTTAATGGAATTTGACGAGTAGTACACAAAAAAAAAACACGAACCCATCATCATACAAAAAGCAGTTTTTAAGTACACTCCATTGTTAATCATTTCATTCGGCGTTGCAACTGCTCATGTTACTCATGAAATGTCCTTTATGGGATACACGTGAAAGACAGGTGTCAATAAAGTTCATCTGGGCTGTTGACCGCATTGTCAATATATAAAATTGTCAGCTCAGCACATAGCCTTGAGGAAGGACGTTTGCAATAGCGGCGGGAACGTCGGACAGTGTTATATATTGGCAATGCGGTCAACAGCCCAGATGAATTTTATAGAGAGTGACAAGGCCGCGGAACCCTACGCTTAGGTAAAAGACAGGTGTCACACGAGCAAAGGGTAATACCAGTAATGGCCATTCAGGTACTGTGATATCTCCAGTCAGAGAGGGACTAAAGTTCAGCTCCAGAGCAGAAAACGCCTTCCGTATGGATTCATTGTTAATATCCTATTCCATCACCATCAAAAGTTGGCGACACTTTTGTTTAGCGGAAAAAATAAAGTGAATGCTGCATAGATCTCGGAATCTAATCTGTTTCAGCAGTTCGACAGGAACGTTGAGAGCTAGATCTACGTCCACAAAGAAGTGGAAGTCGCTTTGCACCAAAAAAGTTAACGAGGAATCAGAAATTCGTGCTGTTGACATCCATGTTACAATTACCATTCATACCTTCGCTACGCACGGTAGCATGTTGGATTTGTAGTTGCAACTTCGGACGATATTCCGTGGTTTGTGGTAGCTACACTATCTACAGGCACACGTCACTTAACATATCAAATAAACCTTGAATGATCGTCTGATACAATAAGATCATATTTGTGTATAATATTCATTCCTTTACAAGTAAATAACTTGCAATACGCGAGAACTATTAGTTCATTAAGCTCCGATCTGTCGCGAAATGGAAACCACAGTGAAAATTCGATGAAGCTTTGCACAGATGTGTTGTGCAGTGTCTGTAGTACGGTCATCAATCTGTTCATGTTGCTCTTTCAGTTCTGAGTGCACAGTGGGCACGTAAATATGCCTATAGAATCATGTCTCCTTCCTAGTGTGAGTGCTTGCTGAGAAGTTCCGCTTCATTTTATTCAGTCCAAAAAACGAAACTGCTAAAACGAAACTTCTCGACAAAACTTCGACCGCACACTGCAGGGGCGTTTTCGATGGGAAGTGTTTGATGACCCACCATACCGTCTGGACGTGGCTCCCTCTTAGTTTCCTCTCTGCTCACATGAACCGCTGGCTAAGAAGACAACATTTTGGCAGAGATAACGAGTTACAGGTCAGTGCAGGGAATTGGCGGAAAGCACAGGCGGCTGCCTTCTATGACGAGATTTGCAAAGATGTTACAACGATACGACAAATACCTAGATCGGAGCGGCGAATTTGCGTTGCAGGTGTAGTTAATTTCAGAATAAAAAGAGTTTTGGTTACGAAATTATATAATATCAATGACGCGTTTCACCCTTCTGGGGCATCATCAGACTGTGCAAAAGTAACTTAATATGAAACCTACCCGTCATATAGCCACTTAAAACTAAAAATAGAGGCAGCTGTCATAAAAACGTATCGATTGCAATGTGGACCTTTAGACACCAACTAACACCGCTATGGTAGTACAAAATAGAGCCACGCTTAGAAAAATAAACGCGGTATGAGCCGCACAATATCCTTTTGGCGTGAACACAACTACTAAAGTGACAGAACAGGATACAAAACCGCGTTTTGTATGACTAGAGGTGCCCAGATCGCGCGTATGATCGGCGTAAGGCGCATTTACGAAATATGAAAACTGCCCAAACCTAATAAATGAAGGTACGTAGAAAGAAACCATCACAACCCCACGAAACCAAAAGTACATTAAGGTACCCCTACATAAAACAGAATAATTTGGTAAAATGATGACATAAAACAGCAAATCAAAATATGTTATTGAAACTCTCAAACTGGGTAAAATAGCTAAATTTTAGAGTGCTTGCACAGAGTACGCATACAAAACCAACTACCAAAATATCAAGGCGTCAGGGAACAGGGGCAGTTGTAAGCACTGCAGACTAATGAGGAAGAACTATTTCTAGTCATTAGAATAAAAATGTAAGTCATGGAATAAAAAAATAAGTTACAGCAGGTAACTGTTGTAGAAAAAATACGGGGTGTTCAAAAAGTCTCTCCGCAGTGCCGTATGATTTTTAGCCGCGCGTGCCGTATGATTGTTCGCCTGCCTGGGTTTTTTAACGAAACAATAAACGCACAACGATACTGCAGTGATATTCTGTACCCATTCATAGGAGAACTTGTGTTAAGTGAAATACTGAACGGTTATTTTTAACAAGTTGGTGCAACCGCGCATACAGTTCGCGTTTCAATGTCACTGCTTGCTGATCTTTTTGGAGATAGCATAATTTCACAGGGACTTTGACCTCGACGATCGCCTCACCTAACACCACCTGAACAGCACCTGGCTTTTTCTTCTGGGGTGCAGCGAAAGCAACTGTCTATAAAAACAGTCCAAAATGCATCGATGAATTGAAAACTGCAAATCCACTTTCACTGCGTCTGTTTCAGAAGAAATGTTACACCTTGTGTTTAGAAACATGATTATATGAATTCAATTGTGTATTCAACAACAGGGGGGACACTTTCAACTTTAATGTGAAAATCTGTAAGTAAAAATGAATATTCAATAAATTAATAATTTGTATTTCACTGAGTTTCATTTCGGTATATTCACTGCGGCGTCCGGCACGCGTGGCTAACAATCATGCGGCACAGCGGAAGGACTTTTTGAACACCCCGTAGTTAGTTTCAGGGTGGTTTCCACTCCGTGACGTATCCAAATTTAATTAACAAAAAGACCTCATGTTTATTTGTCCTTATTTTAAACTCCGAATTTCATTTATTATTCGATGTGATACAGTAACAGACTACACGCATGATCGCACCATATTTTCTGCTTAACCACCCTGACAGGGCATGAACCATCGTAAATCGACAGCGGAAATAAATTGAAACTAGAAAAAATTGGCTGCTTTTAATGAACTCGAATGAAAATCAGTTTATTCTGAACGCTGACAAATTAAAAAAGATAAATTCTGCTCGCCTTTTAGAATCTTCAGGTGAGTCACACCACCTGGTGAAGGCAATGCGACAATCTAGAGAGTAACTGCGTATAATGAACGTCGGAGGATTACTTATTAAAGTCGAAACGCACAGCCTGTATATACACTTTTTTGTACAATACGGCGAGTTGCTGTAAAAACGTGTTAGACGAAAATTGTTTCAATTGCACTCATTTAGAACACCACAGAGGACGTCGGGTTCACGTCACGAGAAACGACTCTCAGGGACGGAGCGTAATTAGAGCAGCGGCAGCTTCAGCCTCGCACCTGTTTCCTGATACCTCGGGTGAACAACGGAGCGCGCCCCGTTTCGAAAGACGGCTCACGATCTTGTGAGGACGCCGCTGCAATTTGAGCGGCTCCAGGTGTCTCATTTGGACGCGAAGTCGTTACGCTGCCGCGAGAGCAGCGTCGGCGGTGCCCAAGGTCTGCAGAAGGTCAGACCGGCGCCTGGGGCCATACCGGGAGGAGGAGCTGAAACAGCAGTGCTCACACTTCATTTACCAGTTATTGCATACTGGCTATTAGGAGTACACCTGCTACTCCAGCAGTCCAGCCAACAAAAAGAGTTAGAGGAAAAAATTTGTGTAGTTGCAAATTATTGTCCAGAGTTAGGGGGCAATGCCATGAACAACTTTGTAAGAGTTCTTACCGGATGGATGTGTGGGGGTGCGATGGAATTCAAAGGTCACTTTTATACGTTTTCCTTGAATAACTCGCAGCGGATTCAGGCGAAAATCAAATGAAACTTTATGATTCCAGAGAATATCTATGATGTACATATGCAGACTAATGCAACGAATGTAAAGTCTACCAAGATTGGGTTTCGAATCTGGCTCTCCTGCTCAGTAGACTGATGCGGTAGCCACTAAGCCACCCTAGCAAAGTGGCTTTGCACATTTGTGTGAACTACCGTAGCAGGTGCCCCCATAGTCCACATTCCCATTCACTCCTCAGCCCACAGGAAGCTTCCCGTAAACTCGAACGGCAATCCAGAGGCTCTCCATCTTTGTTGGAGGAGCATATAACCATCAAACGAAACGGGAGATCATGCCTGAAACCCAGGGATAGGTGTTTTAACTAAATGAAATTATATAGTTCCAGAGCGCTTCTTAATTCTCAAACATCTATGATGTATATACGCCGCCTAAAGCGATGAATAAGAATTTACACCACAGCCGGGATTCGAATCTGCGTCTCCCACACACTAGACAGTTGCAGTGGCCACTACACCATCCTGGCACAGTGGCTTTGCACAACTGCACGAGTTACCCTAGCACATCGCCCTCCTCAAACCAAATTCCAATTCAGGTCCCTGCACATTTGGCGTTCCCCCTAAACCCGAACAGCATTGCAGACGCTCTCCAGCTATATTGGAATAGCACATCAGCGTCGAACGAAACTAGGGATGGTGCCTGAAATCTAGACGTTCGTGATTAAATCAAATGAAGCTTTATGATTTCATTCGTCACTTTAGTAAGCATGTATACGTTATAGATGGATGAGACTTGAAAATGACCCTGGAACCATATACTTTGGTTTCATTAAAGCACCTATGCCTGGGTTTCAGGCAGAATCCCCTCTTTCTTTCGATGCCGAGGTGCTATTTCAGTGGAGTTGGAAAGCCTGTGCAATGTTGTTCGACGGTAGTGATTGGCTTTCCTATCGTGCGGCTGGCAGGCGGCGGACGTTTTCCGCCATCATGCAGTGACTGGAGTTCTTGCGCTAACTGGCACGACCGCATGTTATGTGTTACCAGATTCAGTAATTTTACACACCGGTAGATGGGATTTTAAAATACTGAAATCGGTCGTGGTTTGTATAAAGAAATAGCGCAAATGAAGCAGATGTATCTAAGTTAATTATAATGCTGTTCGAGTTTAGGAGGAATGTCATGAGGGCTGAGGCGTGAACGGGAATTTAGATGGAAGAGGGCGGCGTGCTAGGGTAGTACGTGCATTTGTGCAAACCACTTGTGAGTAGTGCGTCTGCCTTAGTGAGCAGGTGATCTGGCCTCGAAACCCGAGCTTGGTATAAATTTTCATTCGTTGCTTAAGTCTGCATATATACATTTAGCGAAAATGTTTCGCAGTAAAAAATGAAACTAAATTAAATTTTCTACAGGTCAGGTTCTCCTCATTTTATTTCTAGAGCTAATAATTTCCGAGCTGCAGAGGATGGAAAAATCGTAGGTTATTAAAATTCAGTGTTTATTGTTAAATAAAAGGGGCTAAGAACAAGTATTAAATGTGCATAACGCATTTAAGTGGAACAGTGCTAAAATATAAGCCGTATTCTGAGGATTGACGACCTGGAGAGAGGGAGGAAGTGGGGTGAGGGAAGTTTACGGACAGCACACGTGAAAGGTAAGGCAGGTCGTCACATTTGATCATGCACTTCCATCCTTCATAGGTTTGCAAACTTAAGAACGTTCCCGCTCTCTCTTCTCCACCACGTTACAAGAAGCAACTACGGAGTGTTACACACACAGACCTATCCACAGCGTGACTTGTGAATCACTGGCGAAGCAGTGTGCAAACATGTTCGGGGGTGTTTATTTTGTACAGCGTACGATAACATTACCTGGAATACAGAGAATAGTTAATAACAACACAACGCAAGCAAAGCATATGGGCAGATTCCAAGTAAATCTCTGCACACTCTTCTACACTGCTAGAGTCAGTATCGATTCCCACTCATCCTGTAAGGCAGTAATAGCAGTCTCCCGGGAAAGGCGACTTCCCCCACTACGCACGCTGCTCGCATTTCAGTTTACAGACAGATTACATCTCCGCAGCATTTCCTGTCCAGTTCTCTTAACTGAGTACAAAATATAAATTCAGTCAGCTCATGTTTATATAGTCGAGTTATTTTCAGTTTATTATGTCAGAATTTATTTCCTCGGGAAACTCATTACACTTCGCTACATTAGAACAACTTATTTATTTGCTAGTGGTTTCAGTAAACGATACCTATCTGGCGCGAAAAATTGGCTAATGCAAGTCATATGTCAATTTTTTGTGCCAGATGATGATCGCTGAGCGAAACCTGTAGGAAATAGAGAAATTATTCTAATGCAATGAAGTGTCATGAGTTTCCTGAAACATGTACCCGCTGCTGACAACTGTCTGAAGAATACATACATATTTCCTGTTAGTAAGTGAGCTTTCATATAAAATACGATCCTGTAAAGAATAGCAGAGAAATGTTTAGTTTGTAAGCGTGATGTAGTCAGTGACCATTGTAGTACTTGTAAGAAAGGGACTGGATTGGCAAATGTGGCACCTTGCTGCTGCTATCGTTCATAGCGTATTGCAAAGCTCCGTAACCGTGTAGCAGTCACTTGCTGGTAATTGTGTTGACTGATACACAGCCCAAATCTCTTACATTCAGCAATTTTTGGCATTTGTAGACCAGATTGCACTGAGTGGAATCACTTATCAGACATCCTCGGTTCATACTGCAAGGTAGTTGTGAATATGTCTGCTGGAATGAGACTGGTCCTGTTCTAGTTATTTTGTCTGCTAACATAAAAGAGCTTTATAAGCTGAAGATCGAGCAGCGTTAGTGATGAGGGAAGTTACCTATTCCAGAAGTGCATAATAACTGCTGTTAAGGATGACTAAGAATCAGTTTCCCATCTAGCATTGTGAAACGATGTTCGGAGATTTATGTAGAACCTGTTCATATGCATTTCGTGCCTTAGTATTATTAGTAATCCATACCTATATTCCACACTTTGTGTTAAATAACACCCCTCGGACGTACCTGCACAATGCGTCGCCGGTGATTGATAAAGGACGCTGCGCAAGAGTCTGCATAGCTTTGTTAAACGTCCTGTAGATGCGACTGATTGATTAATTGAGGCGAGGTCATCAGTCCCGCAAATCCAAAGTTACGCGTGGAAGAGAGAGGGTCCTCTAAAAGTGGACGGATGCAGTCAGAGGAGCCAAACTATAAAACGAGGAAGATGAAACACGCACTGTAGAAGGCATAAAATGATAGGACAAATCTAGAAACTGGAAAAACAGAGGATAAAAGAGCGGACTTTCCACGAGGGAGTGGTCATGAGTCCCAGACTGAGAAAACATGAAGAGAGGCCCCAATCATAATTACCCTGCCCATGCTCCAGGAGTAAAGCAAAACCTTCTATCTGAAAATAAAAACATCTTTTACGAAGGAAACTGAGGACCTGTTCAACCATCAGTGAATCGTCGTGAATACTTAATACGAAGGCCCAAAAGAAGGGGACAGTCCACCGCTATAATTAGGAGATGGCATCAGTCTGGCTCCACAAACACCTTGATTGTGCGGAATTTATTACTGAGAGCAGTAGCACACCAGCTGACATTCCACTTTTGGGCAACGAGAGATTTGACGTAGATATCTGCAGTTAGAATTGTCAAAGGGAATGTGGGGTACGTATCTCCTTCTCTAGCCAAACGGTCAGCCAGTCCATTCCCTGGGATACCCACATGACTTGAGACCCAGAGAAAGACAACTGAGCAGGCGGCACAGCCACAAGGGCTGACGGATGGTCATGGGTAGCAGAGACCAGAGGGTGACGCGAGTAGCATCGGTCGAGAGCCTGCAGGCTTTTCATGGAGTCGTTACATATTAAAGCCCTGTAGAGGCAGGCCTTAGTAACAAAATGGAGGACCCTGTTAATGGCTAGCACACTGTATGATCCCGGCAATGAAATGAGCGTTTGGCGTCATTGGCTGGGAGGCTCCTTACGGGGCAGGTCTTATTACATTCGACGCCACATTGGGCGACCTCCGGGCCGGATGAGGATGAAATGATGGTGAAGACAACAGAACATTCAGTCCCTGAACGGAGAAAATCCCCGACCCAGCCGGGAATCGAACCCGGCCCCGTAGGACGGCAATCCGTCACGCTGACCACTCAGCTATCGGGGTGAACATCCCGGCAATAAATGGTGTTGTAGGCCAGTAGGAGACGTGAAAGCGAATCCCGCTTTATTATTGCCTTGGAACCACCAGTGTAGTAGATGGCAGCGCCCTGGAACTCTGCATGGATGAAACATACAAGACGCCGGAAGACCATAGCGACGACAGAGACCTTACGACCATGGAACAAGTCGGTCCTAATCCATGGTCTAGGTACCATCCAAGGGCAGGTGTGAGAGGAAATACATGGGGCGCATTCCAGTGAGTTCCGATGGAAATCTCGACAGAGGGAGTCCAACCGACAATCCCACCCGTGGGCAGTTATCAGGAGGGTGACATCCCTCGTTTGCAGAGAGGAGAGGGTACGCGGGATGGTCAGGGAATTGACGAATGGCGAATGCGTAAGAAACAAGGAGTTGGCTCAATCGCATTTGTAGAGGGTGAATCCCCACTTCTGCGAGAAGACTGTCAACGGGACTAGTGCGAAAGGCACCAGTAGCCAGAGGCACCTCACAGTGGTGAACAGGGTCAAGTATTTTTATTTTCAGAGTGGAAGGATTCGCTGAACCTCAAACCTGACTAACGTTATCTAAGCTGCACAAGACCAGAGCATGGGAAAGATGGAGAAGAGTAGCACAGTCTGGGTCAGGAGGCGGAGAGCATTAATCTTCCGCATACATGTTGTCTTCAGGTATGAATATGGGGCGGCCACGTCAGCTTTTTATCATAAATAAGGCCCAAGAAACGGGACTGTGCTACAAAATCTAGAAGTTAATCGGGCTGTACTGGAAACGATAGGAGATGGTCCATGTAGAGTTCTGTCGGATGGCGTCTTGGAGCCGGCGCTCAACAGATGTTACCGAATGGGAGCTGCACGAGATGCAACATTCGTCGACATACAGCGCCGCGGTAAGCAGAGGCGCAACAGAGGTTAGAATCCCATTGATGGCTTTGAGGAAGAGAGTGACACTTAACACAGAACCCTGTGAGATTACCCTTCTTCTGAATCCGAGGGTACTGAGTGAAGTGCCAACTCTAAGCTGGAAAAGTCGGTGAGATAAAAACTCGTGGATCAAAATCGGATGAGGGCCGCGAAAGCCCCAGTCATGGAGGCTAACTAAAATGTGATGCAGCCAAGCCTTGTCAATATTGGTCAAAAATTATATAGAAAATAACTGACGACGTTATGTGCAAACGCTGCTCTCATATAAAGAGATTGGCGAGGAATCCGTGGCAGGCAGCACGAAATCAGAAATACACTGCGTTATATATTTCCCATCGGTCTGTGTACCGTCAGCTTTCGATATTTCCCTTTGTGCTCGACAATTAGCTAGATGCCTACTTCTAGCTAAATTGTGCCTAATGTCTTGTTCATGGATGAGGCGGCGTTTACGTTGATCAGTATGCTAGACGTCTCTTCATAAGGCACGTTACTGGAAAACTGGATACTATGAAAGGGGATCGATGTCAGTCGTCGTCTGTAGGGAACACATAAACCACAGCATATGATTTCAGGTGGTATTAAGAGGCTGCGGGCTACACCGTTGTGGATATGAACCTATCATAAGATGGATTTTGATCATGGTCTAGCACACTGGTGGACGAGTTTCTGCAACGTGAAGTCATCTAGAGTGCGTAGCTGGTCCTTCATGTGTAATTCCGATTGAAGATTGCCTGGGAGACGGATTGTTACGACATGCAGTTCCTGATCTCCAGAACGGGTGTACCCAACAACAGGTAACTTTGGCTCAGTCTGCATTGGATACTACGGGAAGCCGTTGTGCACCGTATATTGCCATCCGAAAGTATAATACCCAGGTTGATTTCCTGTATGCCACACTCGTAAGAACACAACGCAAAGTTCCTAGTGCACTGTCTTACTCGCTTTTCGTAATGTTTTTAGGTTATCTTTCAGTAGACACGTTATCCCTGCGCCTCATGTTGTTGGTGGTTCTCATAGAATTCTTAAAGTGCAAGCATGAGTAATAACATACGCAAAAATTGTACGTCGACCTGTAACAGGTACCTCATGGTAATACGTCGCATGTTAATTGTTTTACATGAGAACGATTTTTCTTCTTGTTTTCTTCTCAGTAAGTCTGGTTGAAACTTGTCTCGTTGCTCGAAATCATGCGCTCTTCTTTAATTGTTATGAGAGATTTCAGACTCTGATCGTAAAAGTGACCATATCATGATGAAATGGACTGAAATTTATCCGATGCATTAGAAATAATGATTTTCATAAAGTAATGAACATTTCAGACTCATGAACTTTACAAAAGCATTTGTATGAAAACATGCAGTGGGGTATTGGGCGTCGCAGCTATGAAACAAAGAAACGCACATGCATTCCTCAAATGCGAATAGTGATCGGCCAGTTGCCAAACGATTGAGAGTGTGCCTTGCGAGACCGATTCAAAGCTACAGCGGAGTTCCTTTAACATCAGGAGGAGATTTCCACTTCATCTGGTCAGTATCCCGAAAACGTTAACTTTACAACGTATATGAAGAATGGACAAACCTAAGATGTAACGGGTGCTAATAAAACTAGAAACCTGATCGAAAACTAGAGAAACAAAAACTGCCGATAGAGAGGCAGCGAGGAGTGGCAATAGGACGGCCGTCCAGCTATCCTATAACATTAATTATGCCAAATCCGGCAATAATCTTGCCGATCCTTTGTAGGTATTGGATAAAAGCATAAGAAAAAGAAGAAGAAAAGTAAAGAACAATACCATCAGTTTCGAAAACAAGAGTATTGTTTTGTACTTGGTTTCCGCATAGTTTTAAAATTCACAAGAATGGACAACATTTTGTGATAAAGGTCAATCCAGATGGTACTAAAGACCACAATTAATCAACGCTAGATCCTAGCCACAAAATGCATAAAGTAATTGTGCTGACTGGATCGTGATCACAGCCCCAGAAAATTACGGAATGAGACAAATCAGAATCACCATACACTAAATGGCTGACATCGAAATAAGTGTCCAAGGAATAGAAAAACAACTGGAATCAGTCAACAGAGGAAAGTCCACTGGACCTGACGGGATACCAATTCGATTCTACACAGAGTACGCGAAAGAACTTGCCCCCCTTCTAACAGCCGTGTACCGCAAGTCTCTAGAGGAACGGAAAGTTCCAAATGATTGGAAAAGAGCACAGATAGTCCCGGTCTTCAAGAAGGGTCGTCCAGCAGATGCGAAAAACTATAGACCTATGTCTCTGACGTCGATCTGTTGTAGAATTTTAGAACATGGTTTTTGCTGACGTATCATGTCGTTTCTTGAAACCCATAATCTAATCTGTAGGAATCAACATGGATCCCGGAAACACCGATCGTTTGAGACCCAACTCGCTTTATTTGTTCATGAGACCCAGAAAATATTAGATACAGGCTCGCAGGTAGATGCTATTTTCCTTGACTTCTGGAAGGCGTTCGATACAGTTCCGCACTGTCACCTGATAAACAAAGTAAGAGCCTACGGAATATCAGACCAGCTGTGTGGCTGGATTGAAGAGTTTTTAGCAAACAGGACACAGCATGTTGTTATCAATGGAGAGACGTCTACAGACGTTAAAGTAACCTCTGGCGTGCCACAGGGGAGTGTTATGGGACCATTGCCTTTCAAAATACGTATAAATGACCTAGTAGATAGTGTCGAAAGTTCCATGCGGCTTTTCGCGGATGATGCTGTAGTATACAGAGAAGTTGCAGCATTAGAAAATTGTAGCGAAATGCAGGAAGATCTGCAGCGGATAGGCACTTGGTGCAGGGAGTGGCAACTGACCCTTAACGTAGACAAATGTAACGTATTGCGAATACAGAGAAAGAAGGATCCTTTACTATATGATTATATGATAGCGGAAGAAACACTGGTAGCAGTTACATCTGTAAAATATCTGGGAGTATGCGTCCGGAACGATTTGAAGTGGAATGATCATATAAAAGTAATTGTTGGTAAGCGGGTACCAGGTTGAGATTCATTGGGAGAGTCCTTAGAAAAGTAGTCCACCAACAAAGGAGGTGGCTTACAAAACACTCGTTCGACCTATACTTGAGTACTGCTCATCAGTGTGGGATCCGTACCAGGCCGGGTTGACGGAGGAGATAGAGAAGATCCAAAGAAGAGCGGCGACTTTCGTCACAGAGCTATTTGGTAAGCGTGATCGCGTTACGGAGATGTTTAGCAAACTCCAGTGGCAGACTCTGCAAGAGAGGCGCTCTGCATCGCGGTGTAGGTTGCTGTCCAGGTTTCGAAAGGGTGCGTTTGTGGATGAGGTATCGAATATATTGCTTCCCCCTACTTATACCTCCCGAGGAGGTCACCAATGTAAAATTAGAGAGATTCGAGCACGCACGGAGTCTTTCCGGCAGTCGTTCTTCCCGCGAACCATATGCGACTGGAACCGGAAAGGGAGGTAATGACAGCGGCACGTAAAGTGCCTACCGCCACACACCGTTGGGTGGCTTGCGGAGTATAAATGTAGATGTAGATGTAGATGTAACTCAGCCCAAGCAGTACAGTCCCTCAGATGGCAATGGATCATTAAATCATCAATATACGACAGCGGATGTGAGAGTAGTGCTTCTAACTTTTTTATTCTGCTCTGAAGATCCGTTGAGGTACTATAAGTCATGCATATTACTCGGTCGACTTTCCCACTTCGCCGAGACAAATTTCAACATTCTGCTGTCACAAGGCCCCGAAATGTAGCGTGTAGCGTGGCGCTGCATAACGTAACTATGCCGATGCGTGAGAAACAGACCGTCGGAAAAATGAAAGTATAAATCCGTAGAGTTCGTCCACACATGGAGCAATCTCTCCTTGAGTATGACGACGGCAGACCACACACGAGCGCTGCGACACCTGCAACAATCTGAGGCCATCGGTTCACTGTCATCGATTATCTTCCATGCTGTCAAGACTCTCCACATACGATTTTCACCTGCTTCCTAAACTTAAAGAACACATTAGAGGACCTCACTTTTGACAGTGATTAAGAGGTGCAAGCAGAAGTGATGTTGTGGTTCCGTCATCGCAGTCAATGACGGTACGAACAAAACGGTCTCTCGTTGGGAGAAATCTGTTCGTTGGAGAGTGACTATGTTGAGAAGTACATATTATGCAGACATGAAGAATAAATATGTATAATGTTAACAAAATTTGTTTTATTTAAAAAAAAAACTTTAAAATTTTTCAGATAAACACTTCGGATGCATAAGTTTTCAGGACTCCCTCGCTAAATTTACTGCCCGAAATAATGTCAGCCGTCACACTGATAACCATGCATAATAGTCACACACAGACGCAGTTAACAACAGTGTTAGGACACGGCCAGTTTCCATTAGAATGACTAACAACTTACGGTAAGTAGCACTAGTGCCTGCCCTGTTTCGTGTAAGGGCAAGGACGACCGTATAGCAAACAGACTTCACAACGTCGCTGACTGGCCATTGGGTTTTGCCTTATCAGTCCATACACACGTCCCAAGACGCTGACCCAGCCCATTCTCTCCGTGAACCAAGAACCGACTTGTTGGGACCAAGAAACACCAGACGTCTCGTACTTCCAGCCTTTGGGACCGCACGCCCATACAGTCAGCTGCCAACCACCATTCGGATGCTGAGGCACGTCTTCCAGCCTGTGCTGATCCGTTGCTGTACTGCCAATATAAGAGCGGTCGCCCGTTCTACGAATCCGCTATCACAGGTTGACAGCAGCCAATCGTCACTTGTGTCTCAGGTTCTCGCTCCCAGACTCTGCAGTTTCGCTATTTCCCCGCATACTGCCGGAACGGCACACAACACCGGCCGACCCATCCCCCAAGCACACAGGGCCACTCGTCTTTGTCAGCGTTCTGACTGTGTCTCATCGCCCAGACGTATGTCTCAATAACAGGCTAGCCGACCGACCTAGCAACCAACCACTCTGGCACGAAGGCAGCACCAGACAGTGCGCACACCACGTACCTGGTGCCGCCTTGAAGTGTTGTCCACCGGCTGGCGGCTACGGCCCGACGCTGGCTTCAATTTGGCGCTTCTCCGCTATCTCGCAGCATAGGCCTTCCTACTGCCGCTCAGGCCCGGTCATCGACTCACAGTGGCAATGCGCTCAACTATTTTGATGCGTTGCACACTGACATAACATATTTGGTGCTGTCGAATAAAAATTCAGACACCTTCTTGGCGACGTGAGAGGAAAGCGGGTCAGGCCAATAAAAGCCGAGCGGTATTTCAACAAAGGGAACCCACCGACATCGCAGTATTACGAGTGCACCGCGACATAGTTACCTCATCCCATAACCGAGCTGGGCAGTCCGAGGTGCCAAATCATGGACACTGCAAAAAGGAAAGAGGGGCTTAGACTCGCATGGAGTGATTTTCCCTTCTCCACGCTGCATCAGTGTTGCGAGTTTGGGGCGAAGAAACCAGTACGGTAACTAAAAAAGAACGAGCCAGTCGGAAACAAATATTGCTCATTTTTCATTCGAGATATGTTAGTCTGTCGCTAACCAGCCTGGAGGAAGGACCTATGTCGGTCTATCAGCTGCTCCTCCAGCTGTCTACACATTGGTATAGAACAGCAAGAACACTTACGAGGAAACATCGACAATTCAATCTCATATTTTAAGCAGAAAAAAATACCCTTTTAAGATATTGGCCCTAGCAATCGATCGTGCGCAAAAGTTTCGGTCATAATTCTGAGGAAACGCATTTTTGACCTTGTGAATGAATAGCTTTTAAACTTAGCGCTCATTGGTTGCTTGTCACTCGCGCCGCGACGCTGCAGCCGCCTAATGCCCGAGTGGGAAGTACTGAACAACTATTCGCGCGATGTTGAAGGCATGACAAAAATAAGGGGACAGGTGGACACATCTGACAACCTTTCTATGAAATCTTGTTCGACAACACATGTATTCTACGTGAAAAATAGGTAACTACTGTGAGTGCAGAACACAATGTGTCAGTCTCAGGAACATATTCGTTCAGTATTATTTAACATTACTCTCGTATTGAGATACTTCAATTACATGCACCCCGAAAAAGAAAAATGTATAAACACAAGCAACTGAAGGACTATTATGACAAGGAGGTAATCATTTTCGATTTAGTCAGGTACGTTGAGCAACAGCGCTTGAACTGCAAATGTTGGTAGCTTTAAAATCCGAAGCAAATAACGTACAATAGTGATGTTAATAAACAATCAGCGCTCCGCTGTTTCTTTAATGATACACTCATTGCTTTCATTCTGTGGTGTCACCGCCAGACACCACACATGCTAGGTGGTATCCTTTAAATCGGCCGCGGTCCGTTAGTATACGTCGGACCCGCGTGTCGCCACTATCAGTGATTGCAGACCGAGCGTCGCCACACGGCAGGTCTAGAGACACTTCCTAGCACTCGCCCCAGTTGTACAGCCGACTTTGCTAGCGATGGTTCACTGACAAAATACGCTCTCATTTGCCGAGACGATAGTTAGCATTTGCTACGACCTAGCAAGGCGCCATTATCAGTTGCTATTGATATCGTAAATAATGTACAGACAAGAGCTACGTTCAACATTAGTGGATTAAAGTTAAGTATTCCACCAATTTGCGTCCGTTTTTCTAAGTTATAATTTCCTTGTCCTGTTCCAGACCTCACGCCAGCCTGCGTGAGCTAAAACGCGTGCCTTTCGGCTTCCTCTAAATTTAGTGGGTTGGTCTCCTGCCAAACCACAACACATTCATTTATACTGCATTTGTGAATCAGAACACGAAAATGTACAAAGCAAAGAGATCTCTGGCATAACATACAGATTAGAAACTGCGCACTTTGACACAGTGAACGTAGCATGTTACCAGTATCACAGCAGTATTTCACAAACCTCTAACTCACTCCAGCGTACAGTACTAAGGGATCTCGCATTAGGCGGCTGCAGTGGCGCGCAGTGACTGACAAACAACCCGTGAGCGCGAAAATTAAAAGCTGCACGTCCGGAGGGCCAGAAAAGTGTGTACCATCGCACTTATGGCCCAAATTTTCGTGCGGGATCGTTTGCTGGGGCTGATGCCTTGTAAGTGTTCTCTTTTCCCTTAGCGTATGGAGTCCAGAGGTGCGACCCGTGGTCTAGGGGTAGCGTTTTGATTCATACTCAAAACGTCTTCGGTCAGGACAGTGCGGCTCTCGAGCGAAGCAGACGTGCGGTGTGTGCTCTCCGCTGTCAGAGAGAGCCCGCGCGCCTTGTTTACTTTCTTCGGCCGACACTAATGTGACGCCGTAGCGCTACAAGACCATGGCAAACCAATACAGAAGATCAACCTTGAAATTCACATTTCGGAACGACTTTACCCGACCAAAGGCGCTCGAAGTCGAACGCTTTTTAAAAGAGGAAGCCAAGATCCCGGCTGCCGACATTGTCGGCATTCATTTTTCGATCGTCAGTAGCACGGTCTATGTAAAGCTCATAAACGAAACTACATGCGACAAGGTGCTTCGTGAGATGAAACAAGAACTCCGCTTCTGCCACGCAGATGGCAATGTTGGCAACGTCGAGGTTGGCCATGCCGCAATGGGACTGCGGACTATCCGCATATTCGAACTTCCATTTGAACTCCCGGCGGCAGAAGTTGTAGCGGCGCTCCGCCCCTACGGCACGGTACACGAACACGTGGCTGAAAAATGGACCCAGTTTAAGACGTATCCCGTACTCAATGGAGTACGCCAAGTGCGCATAGATCTCCAACGACACGTGCCATCCTATCTACAGACAGGAGGATGCCGGGCCATAGTTATTTATGACGGCCAGCCGAAGACGTGTTCCGGATGCGGCAAAGAAGGACACCTTCGTTCCGAGTGCCTCCAGCGCCGGATCACACAACTCCCACCGAAGGACGTTGCACCACCAGCGGCGAAGACTGTTCTACCCGTGACTTACGCGGCGGCGCTCACGACGTTCTCCACACAACAGACACGGCCGACCGCTTCAGCGGTACAAGAATCACTTTCCACGGACAAAAACCTGGATGATCCGCCGACCTGGCCAGTGGTGGAAAACAGTACTACGACTCTGGGGCTACCGAACGCGACAGACATTGACGCCGGCAAGATGGCAATTGATTCCCTTATTGTACCGACCGAAGCGTTTGTTCCGGCGGAGCGTGAGTCAGTGCCGTCTTCTGACAATGAAGGCCATGTACGGAAACAGCGATCACCGAAACGCCGAAAGCGCCGTCGTCGGACCGTGTCGGAACACAGCGGTTCGCATTCGGCCGGGGAAGAACAACTGACCCCTCAAGAAGCCAGCCGCGAAGCTGGGGCTGTTTCCACTGACTCCAACCTTGCAGAACAGACAGAAAAACATGCAGCTTTCGAACATCAGCCCATTGACAGAAACAGTGAGCAGCGGGAAGGTACCAGTGCAGGCAGCGAAGTCGCCCGGTCCCTTACTACCAAACATTCCGAGGCTATGGAACATGAACAGACATCCGCGCCCGCTTCGTGGGCCGAGGACGTCGAGACAGAAGATCCCGACCCGCGGCCAGCTGAGGCGCCGCCGGATCATGCAGCATAAGCAGCACAGGGAGGACCGCGTTTGGCGGGGGGTGACATTACTTCCGATGTTCGCTTCTCTCCAACTTCAACATGGATAACCTCGCCCAAACAACGCGTTGCCAGGCTTACCGCCTGGCGACAATGAATATCAACATGATCAGTTCTCCTGTCAAGATCCAACTTTTGAAAGAAACCATACGAGCCATGGGAGTTGACTTTGCTTTCCTACAAGAAGTGAAAACGACTGCACTCCCGCACTTTTACGGTTACGCCACACATGTGACGCCCGGTAGCCCTGCAGACACCGGAGTGGCGATATTAGCGCGTGAAGGTATTGAAGTTACCGACGTCACGTTTCTTCCCTCCGCGCGAGGAATAGCATTTACGGCACTCAACACCCGATTCATTAATGTTTACGCGCCGTCGGGTACCACAAGACGTCACGACCGCGCCAGATTCTACTCCACAGATGTCGCTCCCCTTTTCCTTGGACGATACGACCACAGCGTCTTCGCCGGCGATTTTAATTGCGTACTTCATCCCAAGGACCAAATCCCACATTACATGCCTTGTCCGGAACTGGGTGCGATGATCCAAGAACTTCACTTTTGCGACACGTGGGAAAAAGTCCACGGTAACCGTCTGGCCACACTCATCTTACCAGTCATTCGGCCAGCCGACTTGACCGCATATATGTGTCACAAGATCTCACACAAGGTGTGGTGGACGCCGAATTATGGCCTCAAGCCTATTCCGATCACAGTGCCTATATCTGCACTATACACCTACGCCCCCAACAAGTCTGGCGCAGCAATGGCTTTTGGAAGCTCAACATAACTCATCTCCAGGACCTGGATTGCCGTCGGCAAGTTGCAGCAACGTGGACTGACTGTGAACGCCGCCACCCACGATACATCTCGACCCTGGAGTGGTGGCTCCTCTGTGCCAAACCAGCAATCCGTAGGACACTTATGCGATATGGCAAGGACGTGACTGCGTGGCATCGACAGACCCTCGATATTTACTACGCGGCGCTCAGGGACCTCGACGCCTTACCCCCTTCCCCGGAGAGACAACATGACCAAAACAGAATCAAGGCTCACATACTATCATTGACGAAGCGTCGACTAGAAGGTGCAGTAGTCCGCTCGCGACGGCACGACCGAACGGTTGCAGAGGAACCCACTATGCACCACGTTGTGGCGGATAAGCGCCGACAACGTCAACATTTAATCACACAACTCAGGACACACGACGGTCGCTTATGTACGACCCAAGCAACCATAGTAAAGGCGGTGGAGGATCATTTTCGTCATCTTTACAAGGAAAGAACCGTCATTGACGAGGCCACTACTGAAGTGTTACAGCAGATAACACGTACTATCGACGAGACTACCGTGAATGCACTAACAGAGGAAATCTCACTCGAAGACGTCGAAGACGCCGTGGACAAAGGTGCGGCCAATAAATCTCCTGGACCTGATGGATTGCCCATCGAATTCTACCGGACTTTCCGTGACCTCATGATGCCTCGCTGGGTTATAATGTTCCGCGAACTTACGTCTCCAGACTGTGTTGTGCCGCCAGCGTTTGTAGACGGTCTCCTCATACCAGTACCCAAGCCAGGTGGAGGGCTATCGATTAACGACTATCGGCCGCTTACAATGTTGAACGCCGATTACAAGATTTTCACCAGGATTATGGCGAGCCGTATTAAGACGACTTTGCCGATGATCCTCGCTCCATAACAGACGTCGCAGGGGGGAGAAGCCAACATACACACGGCCACCGGTGACTGCAGGGACTTAATAGCGATCGCTTCTGCGTGCCGTCTGAGAGCGGCGATCGTTTCCGTCGATTTCAACCGCGCCTTTGATAGAGTGCACCAAAACTTCCTCCTACGAGTGATGGACTGTATGGTATTCCCCCCGGGCCTCATCGACACCCTACGGCGTCTTTGGACCGCAGCCAGCTCACACGTCCAGGTCAATGGAAGGACGGTAGGACCAGTACCCATTAAGAGGTCTCTACGACAGGGTTGTCCCCTTTCTACCTACCTTTATGCAATCGCACTCGAGCCACTCCTAGGGGGCCTTAACCACCGCCTATCTGGTGGGGGGTGGCTCTGAGCACTATGGGACTCAACTGCTGAGGTCATTAGTCCCCTAGAACTTAGAACTAGTTAAACCTAACTAACCTAAGGACATCACAAACATCCATGCCCGAGGCAGGATTCGAACCTGCGACCGTAGCGGTCTTGCGGTTCCAGACTGCAGCGCCTTTAACCGCACGGCCACTTCGGCCGGCGCCTATCTGGTATCACGCTGCGGGACGTCACCTTTCGCTATAGGACATACGCTGACGACCTGCTACTGCTGGTTCGTTCCAATGACGAAGTTCAAAGCGTACTAACCTGGATTGAGCGATACGGACAGGCCGCAGGCAGTCTTCTGAACATCAACAAGTCAGCGGCGTTGGACATTGGGCGTGGTCTCGGACCGGAAGCCCTCGCTCCCCTCCCACCAGTTTCTGATCTGCGATATTTGGGCATCACGTTCAAGAAAGATGTACGTCAAACAGCTGCAGCAAACTACCGGCGGTTATTACAGATCATACGCGCAATGGTGCGACAGAACCTGCTCCGGGACTTGAATCAGCTACAACGTGTTGAATACTTGAACCTCCACGTAGCATCCAAACTCAACCACGTGGCACAGGTCCTCCCACTACCGCTGCAGATAGGTCGCCGGCTTCAGGCGGCCTTCAGTTACTACGTTTCCGCAGGTCATATCTTTAAAGTACGATACGACACTCTTACCCTCCCAGTGCACAAAGGAGGGCTGGGATTGGTCAACGTCAGGGCGAGAGCAGCTGCCCTTTACATGAGCAACATGAGGAAACGATGGAAAAGTCAATATACCTCTCTCACGGGTCGTTTACTACAGGTTCTGATGCCAGCCTCTAACGTCCCGCCGGTGTCGGTTGCGCACGTCGCACCACAGCTCTCCTATGTGTCGACATTCATTCTTGATTACAGCTATGTCAGCTTGAACCTCTCCGCCACACGTCCACCGAAGGCGAAAGATTTTTATACCAACCTTCTGCGGGCTGTTCACGATAACGTGGTGGAAAACAAGTACCCTACGGTTCACTGGCCAAGAGTGTGGAAAACGATACACCACCACTTTCTGTCATCCACGGTGCGTTCGAAGTGGTATCAGATCGCCAACAAAAAATATGCCACACGCCAGCGACTTCACACTATCGGACTGGCAGACTCCCCTTATTGCCCAGATTGTCACCTTTTGGGTACTGATGAACATCGTTTCACTTGCGCATCATCGTCCGGAGTTTGGCGACTAACACAGAAGATACTGGCTTGTTACCTCCGGGTTACACCTGATATGATTGACCCGCAGACCCTACTCTGTCCCGATGAAACTTACTTTCCGGCTGCAAAATATCATGCGCTTACATGGTTCAAGGGACTTACCGTCGCCTATATCTTTAGCGACGGAGAGAAAGAGCAGCTTGATTACTGATGGTTCCTACAAAATGCTCACAATGCCCTCGAACGCACACCGAAATACCGTACGCTCTTCGCAAATTATTTACGCAGCGTTTTCGTTAACCCCCCACTCAGCTGGGGAGTGCCAGGCTGTGGTTAATGTGCTGTGCCGCATCACACTAACGGCTCAACGTTCTGCCTTGTCAGCCATGGCCAAAGGAAGAGACAAGCTGCTGCAAGGCTACTGTTTTCCTTGAGGCACTAGCGAAGCAGAGTGCCTCCGTTGCAGATGCCCTTCAAAGGCGCTATTGGAGATTTCAGATACCGATGGCAAGGCTCCAAGTGGAACCAGTTACATCATTGAAGAACCTTTTAGTTAGAATTACATCAGTGGTTTACATTTTTATTTTTTTGATTACTCTTTTATGCAACCTTTGTTGTTGTAACACTTACTTGTAACACTTAGTTACTAGAATTCTCATTTGTACACGCTCCCTAAATGTAATCATATAAAAAAATAAGAAAAAGTGGCAACGAATAGCCCTAACCTTGATTCCCATTCTTCCCCTGGTCTATAGGCAGCTCTCTGGGGTGGGCTTACTCAGGAGCCAACGCCTGAAGTGGATCAGATTTTTTTTGTTATAGGATGACAAGTAGCGGTGGCACTTAGGTTTCTTTTTTATTTTCTTATTTTTTATTTATTTATTTTTTTAGTTCCATTTTCCTAATGGGCTTTTTAAGGGAAAAAAGTGGTCCAAAAAGGGGGTAGCGTCTAAAAAGACAAAAAAAAAGCGGTTAAAGGCGCTACAGTCTGGAAACGCACGAAAAAAAAAAAATAATAATAAAAAAAAAGGGGTAGAGTCTTGATTCATACTCAAAACGTCTTCGGTCCAGGGTTCGATCCCCGCCACTGCCTAAATTTTGATAAATAATCTGCATTGGCGGCCGAAGACTTCCGGCAGAAGAAGTCAGCCTCATTCTGCCAACGGCCTTGTCAAAGTGGGCGGAGGAGCGGATAGAGGTTCAGGGCACTCTCTTGTCCTAGGGGTGGGAAATTGCCCCTAAAGGCGGAAGAATCAGCAATGATCAACGACATGAGGATGCAGAAGGCAATGGAAAACACTGCATTAAAGACACATAACGTGTATCCACAGGACATGTGGCCTGTAATTGAGGAAGTGTCATGATGATCTCTCCATTGGCAAAAGATTCCGGAATAGTCCCCCATTCGGATCTCCGGGAGGGGATTGCCAAGGGGGAGGTTACCATGAGAAAAAGATTGAATAATCAACGAAAGGATAACGTTCTACGAGTCGGGGCGTGGAATGTCAGAAGCTTGAACGTGGTAGGGAAACTAGAAAATCTGAAAAGGGAAATGCAAAGACTCAATCTGGATATAGTAGGGGTCACTGAAGTGAAGTGGAAGGAAGACAATGTACGGCAGAAGGTGTGTTACTGTGAACAGTTCAGTGACCGGGTTGTTCTAATCAGAATCGACAGCAGACCAACACCGAAAACGATAGTTCAGGTATACATGCCGATGTCGCAAGCTGAAGATGAACAGATAGAGAAAGTGTATGAGGATATTGAAAGGGTAATGCGGTATGTAAAGGGGGACGAAAATCTAATAATCATGGGCGACTGGAATGCAGTTGTAGGGGAAGGAGAAGAAGAAAAGGTTACAGGAGAATATGGGCTTGGGACAAGGAATGAAAGAGGAGAAAGACTAATTGAGTTCTGTAACAAGTTTCAGCTAGTAATAGCGAATACCCTGTTCAAGAATCACAAGAGGAGGAGGTATACTTGGAAAAGGCCGGAAAATACGGGAAGATTTCAATTAGATTACATCATGGTCAGACAGAGATACCGAAATCAGATACTGAGCTGTAAGGCGTACCCAGGAGCAGTTATAGACTCAGATCACAATATAGTAGTGATGAAGAGTGGGCTGAAGTTCAAGACATTAGTCAGGAAGAATCAATACTCAAACAAGTGGGATACGGAAGTACTAAGGAATGACGAGATACGTTTGAAGTTCTCTAACGCTATAGATACAGCAATAAGGAATAGCGCAGTAGGCAGTACAGTTGATGAGGAATGGACATCTCTAAAAAGGGCCATCACAGAAGTTGGGAAGGAAAACATAGGTACAAAGAAGGTAGCTGCGAAGAAACCATGGGTAACAGAAGAAATACTTCAGTTTATTGATGAAGGGAGGAACTGCAAACATGTTCCGGGAAAATCAGGAATACAGAAATACAAGTCGCTGAGGAATGAAATAAATAGGAACTGCAGGGAAGCTAAGACGAAATGGCTGCAGGAAAAATGTGAAGACATCGAAAAAGATATGATTGTCGGAAGGACAGTCTCAGCATACAGGAAAGTCAAAACAACCTTTGGTGACATTAAAAGCAACGGTGGTAACATTAAGAGTGCAACGGGAATTCCACTGTTAAATGCAGAGGAGAGAGCAGATAGGTGGAAAGAATACATTGAAAGCCTCTATAAGGGTGAAGATTTGTCTGATATGATAGAAGAAGAAACAGGAGTCGATTTAGAAGAGATAGGGGATACAGTATTAGAATCGGAATTTAAAAGAGCTTTGGAGGACTTACGGTCAAATAAGGCAGAAGGGATAGATAACATTCCATCAGAATTTCTAAAATCATTGGGAGAAGTGGCAACAAAACGACTATTCACGTTGGTGTGTAGAATATATGAGTCAGGCGACATACCATCTGACTTTCGGAAAAGCATTATCCACACAATTCCGAAGACGGCAAGAGCTGACAAGTGCGAGAATTATCGCACAATCAGCTTAACAGCTCATGCATCGAAGCTGCTTACAAGAATAATATACAGAAGGATGGAAAAGAAAATAGAGAGTGCGCTAGGTGACGATCAGTTTGGCTTTAGGAAAAGTAAAGGGACGAGAGAGGCAATTCTGACGTTACGGCTAATAATGGAAGCAAGGCTAAAGAAAAATCAAGACACTTTCATAGGATTTGTCGACCTGGAAAAAGCGTTCGACAATATAAAATGGTGCAAGCTGTTCGAGATTCTGAAAAAAGTAGGGGTAAGCTATAGGGAGAGACGGGTCATATACAATATGTACAACAACCAGGAGGGAATAATAAGAGTGGACGATCAAGAACGAAGTGCTCGTATTAAGAAGGGTGTAAGACAAGGCTGTAGCCTTTCGCCCCTACTCTTCAGTCTGTACATCGAGGAACCAATGATGGAAATAAAAGAAAGTTTCAGGAGTGGAATTAAAATACAAGGTGAAAAGATATCAATGATACGATTCGCTGATGACATTGCTGTCCTGAGTGAAAGTGAAGAAGAATTAAATGATCTGCTGAACGGAATGAACAGTCTAATGAGTAGACAGTATGGTTTGAGAGTAAATCGGAGAAACACGAAGGTAATGAGAAGTAGTAGAAATGAGAACAGCGAGAAACTTAACATCAGGATTGATGGTCACGAAGTCAATGAAGTTAAGGAATTCTGCTACCTAGGCAGTAAAATAACCAATGACGGACGGAGCAAGGAGGACATCAAAAGCAGACTCGCTATGGCAAAAAAGGAATTTCTGGCCAAGAGACGTCTACTAATATCAAATACCGGCCTTAATTTGAGGAAGAAATTTCTGAGGATGTACGTCTGGAGTACAGCATTGTATGGTAGTGGAACATGGACGGTGGGAAAACCGGAACAGAAGAGAATCGAAGCATTTGAGATGTGGTGCTATAGACGAATGTTGAAAATTAGGTGGACTGATAAGGTAAGGAATGAGGAGGTTCTATGCAGAATCGGAGAGGAAAGGAATATGTGGAAAACACTGATAAGGAGAAGGGACAGGATGATAGGACATCTGCTAAGACATGAGGGAATGACTTCCATGGTACTAGAGGGAGCTGTAGAGGGCAAGAACTGTAGAGGAAGACAGAGATTGGAATACGTCAAGCAAATAATTGAGGACGTAGGTTGCAAGTGCTACTCTGAGATGAAGAGGTTAGCACAGGAAAGGAATTCATGGCGGGCCGCATCAAACCAGTCAATAGACTGATGACCAAAAAAAAAAATGAAGTCGAGGTGGTGACACTCCCTTGTTAGACGGTGTTAGCCGCAGCACCGTCGTCTATCCAGTGACTGACTCAAGCGAGGACTTAGTCGCCTTTAATCGGTAGGGGGCTCGGTGACCTTCCGTTAGGGCCCCGTGGTGCAGCTGCTCTTCCGTCATCACAGGGACGGACTTCAGCCACTGCCGCCTTCCCTCCTGGAGGCTCCTGGTTCCCATTCGGGCTCGTGCAGCCGCTCGTCCTCCGTCGCCTGTGCAGGCAGCCATCTTGGTGCCCGCCTCTGCTGTTGGCAGGGTCTGCTGTTGGGAGTTGCACTTCTGTTCGGAGTCACTAGATTGGTCATGCCTGCCTCGGCTGTATTCCGTCTGGTAACCGGCACGTGCGGCGCAGAGTCCCTGCCCGATCAGTGGACCTGACACACCATTGACGCCCACAAGCCACCGCTTGCTGACTGGGACGCCTTCCTTTGCTGACTGTGCGCCTTCCACCTCTGGACGTAGACTGTTTACGTCTCGTGAACGCCGGCTCTCGGATAGACGCCTCGATTACTGTCTACTCTGCATAATTAATGCTTCAAGTCTGTTTTTCTGACGCCTCACTGGACGTCTAAAAGGCCAGCACACGTCCACATTGCACTGACGCTGCACCCTGCAACAGTACAGGTCACAACCCCGGCCTCTACAAATGCTTCGCGCGCCCTCTGCCGCGACATGTACACATCACCAGCGCTGGCGCCAACCGCCGAGAAGGACGGGGCTTTAACTGTGCCGCGTGCCGCTAAATTACAACACAATTTTGTGATATTAATCAGATCAGAGTTTTACCCAATGTTCCTGGTCAACTCGATGAGAAGAGTGATTTATTAAGTCGTAAACTGCAATGCAATTTAAATGAAAAATTTCCTATTGCCACTGATCTAATTGTATTGTATTGTGATCAAAAGGATCGATTGTTTCCTGATCATTGCAGTTTTCACTATTCTGAAAGTTATTAGCACATAAGTACTTAGGACACAAAAATCAAGGTAGCGCTGAAACTCCAATACAGGACCAAAAGCACAGATTTATTAAAAGATACACCATGTGATCAAAATTATCCGGACACCTGTCTGAAAATGGCTTACAAGTTCGTTGCGCCCTCCATCGGTAATGCTGGAAATCAGTATGGTGTAGGCCCACCCTTAGCCTTAATGACAGCTTCCACTCTCGCTGACATACGTTCATTCAGGTGCTAGAAGGTTTCTTGGGGAATAGCAGACAATTCCTCACGGAGAACTGCACTGAGGAGAGGTATCGATGTAAGTCGGTGAGATCTGGCACGAAGTCGGCACTCCAAAACACACCAAAGGTACTCTATAGGATTCACGTCAGGACTCTGTGGAGACCAGTCCATTACAGGGATATTACTGTCATGTAACCAGTCCGCCACAGGCCGTGCATTATAAACAGGTGCTCGATCGTGTTGAAAGATACAGTCGCCATCCCCGAATTGCTCTTCAGCAGTGGGAAGCAAGAAGTTGCTTAAATCATCAGTGTAGGCCTGTGCTGTGATAGTGTCACGCAAAGTTTGGCCGAGCAGTTCTAGGCGCTTCAGTCTGGAACCGCGCGACCGCAACGGTCGCTGGTTCGAATAATGCCTCGGGCATGGATTTGTGTGATGTCCTTACGTTAGTTAGGTTTAATTAGTTCTAAGTTCTAGGCGACTGATGTCCTCAGAAGTTAAGTCGCATAGTGCTCAGAGCCATTTGAACCATTTTAAGTGGCAGTAGGTGGCAACACAATGCACCTAACATGAAAAACTTATATTTTTGGGGGTGTCCGGATACTTTTGATCACATAGTGTACCTTTCTGTACACTGTGATGTTCATGTAAAAATATTTAACCCTAGGTTACTAAAACCTCGTAAAATTTACGATCGCAGTATGATGTAAATCAGGACACTCGGTACTTAATTTGTTATGTAACATATCGTTGAGATCTAATAATGGTAATTAACTAAAGCGTAACCGATAAATAATGACTACCTCTGAATAAAATGTGGAGTAGTAACCTTTACGATGGTTTATAAGCAATGTCACATTTTCGCCCCTTTAGTGTTCTAGGGTAAATAGCAAGACTGGTATTTTGGCATATATCCCGTCAACAGCAGCCTATATTGTGTACGTTTTGCGGCATGTATTAAATCTTTACGGTGTCAAAAATGATGTGGAGTTCTGTTGCACACAGGATGTCGTGCGTACATGTTACAGCCGTCAAACGCTAAAGGGGCACACTTCTTAGTCTTATTGGTGATTACTGTCACGGGATAAACGTATGGCGTGCAAAACGTCTTTTAACAATTATTTGCAAGCTACGGAATGCTGAGCATACATAATTTTCACAAAAATAATGATATTGTGCAACGCGACAAGAACTGCCTTCCAAGAGGAGCCATGGGAATCATAACTGCCTATCGTACGCTTATCGTGCACGCATTAATCGTATTACACGGTTTCAAATTCAATTTCAAGGTCATTCCCGTTTTATGGCAGCGTAAACACCGTAGTTAGGCCGAGCGCTAATATTGAAAAATAACAGTACAGAAAAAAAGCGTCAATACCGTGAAGGAAGGAGCAGAACTTAAGCACTGCCATTGTCCAGTTACCAACAGTTATACAGGATGTCAAAAGAGAAAGGGAAAAAGGAAAAACTAGTGATAGGTCTTCAAGCCTTAGGGACCGGCTCCTTATGCCACAACAATAAAAAGGTCTCGTAAACATGGGCTGTAAAATGCATATCTTAATAGCACCGAGCACTTGTTCATCTTCGATACTATTAAACAGATTTCTTTTACTGCATAGACTTTACTTTCCATATTTTGGGAGGAGATAGTATGGACCAAACTAAGAAAGAAATGTCCAGTAAACATTGGATCTAAAACGCATACATTAAGAGCTAAGAGTACTTGTTCATTTTCACTTGTGCGAAACACAACTCTTCTACTGAATAAGTACTCAGAGTTCTTATCGTATGCATTTTAGAACCCGGCCGGCCGGAGTGGCCGAGCGGTTCTACGCGCAACAGTCGGGAACCACGCGACCGCTACGGTCGCAGGTTCGAATCCTGCGTCGGGCATGGATGTGTGTGATGTCCTTAGGTTAGTTAGGTTTAAGTAGTACTAAGTTCTAGGGGACTGATGACCTCAGAAGTTAAGTCCCGTAGTGCTCAGAGCCATTTGAACCATTTTTTTAGAACCCATGAGACTTTTTTTCTTCTTTGGTGTAAGGAACCTTTCCGTAAAGCTTGTCGGTGTGTTCCTGGGACGTGCTAAAGAAAAAACACACAGTCGCAGAAAACAAGAAACTTCAGCAGAGAAACAGTGTTTTAGACGAGCAGTGTTCCAGATTATCTACGTGCCAAAGCAAAAATTCACAATGAAACAGTACCATAAACGTGAGGTGAAAAACATTGTTTTAGAAGACGAGACAGTGTTCGGTGCAATAGCTACGCTTCTGGAAGGAGAAACTGATTTTGTTTCCGATTACTGCTTGTAAATAGTGTTGCAGTTGTAAGGTATCATTCTTAATTAATCACAATGACTGTGACAGAAGAGAGAAAGGCATGGAAGTCAGAGTTCAATGTCCACTCAGTGACGAGGACACTGGAGACGAGCCACTAGCTTGGTGTATAAGGATATGTGAAGGGTCTTACTACGGCCTTCTTTAAAAAAAAAAAAAATAAAATAAAATAAAAAGAAATCGTCGACAGAGAGACCATTAGAAAGGGAGTATTAGGTCAGAGGAACGACGATGAGGGGAAGCAAGCGAGCGTCACCTGTTTCAGGAACCATCCGAGCAATCTCTTTAGGTGATTTAGGGAAATAACAGGTCTAACATTCTGCGTGGTGTCTGTTGTTCTATATCGTGTCTCCCTACCCCTTTCGCGCAACGACGCTCTGAGCGTGTTTTTTAGGGAATTGACTGGTTTGAACCTGGGAGCTGTTGCTGGTAAGGAGACGCCAGACCACACATGACATGTAGAGTTCAGAATAGTTCAGTGAGACTAGCGATGATATAACCAAATACTTAATGATTTCAGCGTCAGCTCCACTGCACTCCCTGTAAAAGAATCTTAATACTAACTAAATTTAGTGGAAGGGGTTCAAGGCTTTCCTATTTTTAGTTAGCTGGTAAAATAACGTCGAAAAAGCAGTTAAGTTTACCACTGGAAATTTTATTCTACTCACAAAACATTGTTTATAAATTGCACTATTGATAAAAGTATATGTTTTAATACAGGATGGTAAAAACCAACTGCGTTCAACAAAAATGTGAACGAATATTCCCTTAATGAGTTTCCAAGTTCTACAATGGATCGAAGGATGACCTACGCCATATCACATCTATAATCTAGGTTTAAATTAAGTTTCACAAAAGAGAAAACTATCAAAATGGTCTAAAGTAACCCTCAATTATCTTTAATTACTTATCTAACTTGTCGTAAATTACAGTGGCTGATGTGGCTTCTCAATAACTATATAACAGAAAAATCATCGTGTTTCAGATTTTTACTTCAAGTGGCAAATGTGAACACCATGAGCTTTAATTGACGATCGACACTAGTATTACGCAAAAAGGGGGTGTAACAGATGAGACTTCTGCAGTTCTGAGTGAAGCTTTATGCGCTGTTATGCGGCATCCCGTGTGTTCATTACCTTGTCAGTGTTCATCATGGGGTGGCGGGCAGCACACCTCCGCTCACCTCGCCGTCTCAGAAGCAACTCCCTTCTAACTTCTCCTTACTACAATTTACCGAAGTTGGTTTAAAAAAACTATCTGGCTGTGTTTTCATCTGACCAATTAGGGTCTCAATGTTAACCTTAACCTCCGCCTACAAAAATTCTGTCTATCCAATGAGAAACGTTATACTTTTCGTGGTGGTGTTTCTAAAGTTTGCAACGTAACACAGACGCGAAAAAGTCTCACGCTAAAACTTGCAGCTGGTGTGGTCCTTTCAGTGTTATCGTAAGATCTATACTGTTCTTCTGGAGGGCTCTATCTTTTAAAATGGGCTGGGGGTGGTCCTGACGTAACAGAGACGCGAAAAAGTCTCACGCTAAAACTTGCAGCTGGTGTGGTCCTTTTAGTGTTATCGTAAGCTCTGTACTGTTCTTCTGGAGGGCTGTAGCTTTTAACATGGGCTGGGGGTGGTCCTAGCGGTTAGCTGGCGACGTGGGTGTCCGTCCCTTATCGTAGGGCCTTCAACTTAACACGGTTCTGCTCTCGGCTTCTGTTCTCGTTTCTCCCCTTGGAACTGCGTCTGTCTCACGGTGGGAAGGTATGATATGCATTTAGGCATTCTTATGTTAGTCTGTGGTATTCCATTTGCTCACTCGTTACTCGTATTACTTTGGTTAATTTAATGTTACGATTTATTCGGAGCTATGTGACGTACTACTGGATTTGCTTATCATGTCAGGGTTTTCATGGAAGGTGTTGGATTTGCCTGACACCTTACACAGGAAAATTATATCATGAGGGCTGTTAGGTCATGATCCTAAACAAGTGACAACATAAAACTCTAAAATTTAGGTAAACTGTCCACTTTTATTCATCGTGAAGTAACCTAGTGTAACTGCGTATAGTACATCTATATCACAGAGAACATCTATAAATTAAAGACACAAGCTGGCTCCTCTGTTACATTTTTCCATAATAGGGACAATTTCCCTTTATTCATTTACTTTTCCCTTGCTTCTCACCTCAATTCGCTTATTATTATTATTATTATTATTATTATTATTATTATTACTATAATTATTATTATTCTTATTATTAGTATTTTACTTACTCACTAGTGGCTTGTGTTAAGGAAGTGCTTAGTAATTTGTTGAAAAATCAGCAACCAGTTGCACAAAAGAAATCTTATTTTTTTACTGGTTTCAGGCACCTAGTGCTCTTCTTCAGAAGATTAGAACCATCGCATTATTAGTTAGCGTCAAAAATACGCAGCTGTATGCATCATAGAACTAGTAATTGTCCGCTTTCGCACATCTGAGTGGTCAACATAGGTGGCTGTCATGTGGAGGTCACGTGTTCGACACGCAGTACGGCAAAAATTTCTTTTTCCTTGATTCCAACTGAGAAGCCTACTACATTGAACAATAGTGGCTCCTTTGCCTGAAAAAGCGGTAAAACGGCCAGGGGACGCTTGCTGACCACATGCCCCTCCACAACGCATGCGCATGACGCCTTGTGGCAGCGTATGACGGTAGGAGTATTTCAACAAACTAAAACTAAAGTGTTTATACTACACATTTTGTTTCTGAAAAGAAGAAGACGTGTCTAGAAGCATAGAAGTCCAATTCAGTAGAGAAAGTGACGGACTATTTACACAAGCAAGTGTATCAATGCCTTAACCACAGTTCAGTGTCACTAGTTGCGTGATTTGGCGTCTTAAGCGACACGTAATTTCGCTCGACTTCAGTGTCAGAAGTAAACGATTGAATATCTCCAGCAATATTATATTGGTACAATCACATCCAGCATCAGTATTTTGTAAGTCAATACAGGCTAGGATAAGAGCTTCTCGCTACATCGAATCAAATACTCTAACCTTGTTCCTGAGGAACAGGCCTAAACCACACCTGCATCGACCTCGGAACTAATCTCTAAGCTGACGACGAGGAGGTCGGTAATTGTGGGTGACGGAGTGTCAACAAATACCGCATGGATGTTGCACACTGAAAAAGCAAAACATATTTCGACACTTCGTACTTTTTCAGATCTCCTGTGTTGCTCGTGTCTTAATGGCGACACCCGGTTAGTGTCACTGGGTAGGAGGTGAGTACTTCATCACCGATATTTCAGTACTCCTGTTCCAAGTCCGCAATCAGATTTTTTTTCCTCTTTTGGAAAATGCGTATTTTTACGAGTGTGATTCAAATTATAACCTTAAATATTTTTTAAATATTATTTATTGTGCAGACATGGTACAAAGCTGTATCACTTTTCAACATAGCCTCCCCCACGCTCAATACAAGTCCTTCAGCGCTTACAAAGTGCATAAATTCCTTTAGAAAAAAATTCTTTTGGTAGTCCGCGCACCCACTCATGCACCGCGTGGCGAACCTCTTCATCAGAACGGAATTTCTTTCCTCATATTGCTTCTTTGAATGGTCCAAACATATGGAAATCACTTGGGGCAAGGTCTGGTGAGTATTGTGGATGAGAAAGACACTCAAAATACAGGTCTGTGATTGTTTCAACTGTTGTACGGGTAGTGTGGGGCCTTGCACTGTCATGTTGCAAAAAGACAACTGCTGACAGCAATCCACGTCGCTTTGATTTGATTGCAGGCCGCAGATGATTTTTTAGAAGTTCTGTATATGATGCACTGGTGACAGTGGTCCCTCTAGGCATGTAATGCTCCAAAATGACGCCTTTTTCGTCCCAAAAGAGAGTCAGCATAACCTTCCCTGCTGATGGTTCTGTTCGACACTTCTTTGGTTTTGGTGATGAGGAATGGCGCCATTCCTTGCTCGCTCTTTTCGTTTCCGGTTGGTGGAAGTGACCCCAAGTTTCGTCTCCAGTAATGATTCTTCTTCTCGTTCAAAGCACAGAAGAAGTTCTCCACAATTATCAACACGTCATTCTCTCATTTCAGGAGTCAGCTGCCGTCGCACTCATCTTGCAGACACTTTGTGAAACTGGAGCACATCATTCACAATGTGGTGTGCTGACCCATAACTAATCTGTAAACATGCTGAAATGTCATTCAGTGTCACTCGGCGGTTTTCCTTCACTATGGCTTCAACTGCTGCAATCTTCTGTGGAGTCACAACTCGTTGTGCCTGACCTGGACGAGGAGCACCTTCTACTGAAGTCACACCATTTGCGAACTTCCTACTCCTTTCGTAGACTTGCTGCTGTGACAAACATGCACCACCGTACTGAACCTTCATTCGTCGATGAATTTCCATAGGTTTCACACATCCAATACGCAAAAAACGAATAACAGAACGCTGTTTTTCCCTAGTGCAAGCCGCAAGTGGGGCGGCCATCTTTATACTGATACTGCGACGATATGTGTGCATCTGCAATATGCTGCCACCTACAGGGCATTCTGAAAGCTGTTTGTAGCACGCTAATCAACTTACAGGATAACGGCGCGAAATTTCAATTTGTTATTACGAATTTATGGTTTTCATTTGACTCACACTCGTATAAAATAATGAGAATAGATTGTAGTGATTATTTTTAGCTGATTAGCTGTTAAATATTCATCAAAGTTTTAGTGATTACTTGTAGTTGATTAGCTGTTAATATCTGTCATTTCATCATTACATGTTGCAACACATCTGAATTTTATATACCATAATTATCAGCACAAATAAAAGTAAGTGGTGTAAGTGGAGCAGTTTGCGAAAGAATCAGGTTTAGATTGGAGCAATTGCTTTTGATAGAGTTATCGATCGTTGCTCTGCTGCTCGATGTTCAGCGCTATGTACCTACGCAACAGAATAAAACTATCAACCACATCTAAACTCCAAGTCTTGCAGGTCGTGGACGACGCTGTTGCACATTGAGCTGTCCCGGCACACAAATGTCAGGGAACTAGTTCCCGTACGGCACATACCTCTGATCACATTTTGTCACCTATTTTCGTGGTCTGGCGTGTGACATACTGAGATACTGAGGTAAACTACTTCTCTTCCCGACACAGTTTGTGAAATGTGTTTCCCTTTCGTGTGCACGGCTGTGAAAAATTCTTGTGTTGTTTTCGTCTTTCTATAGACGATTATATAAATGGAAGAAGGGGAGAAGGCGAAATACAGTGACAGCCTTCTCTCTCAAAAAAGCATAAAGTGTTCCGCAGAACTGAACGTGTCCATTTGACGAAACTGTAGCCATCATCAGTGCCATATGCTCTGACTCCATGAGACGCCGCATACAGGTTTGGATTTCAACATGGCACACTGTGTGTTGATCAAAAACTCGACGAATCCCTCCCTCTTTACGTTAACAGACAAATACTAAAAAAAAAATCCACAATCAGGATTCGAACCGACATCCTCTACGCCGTAATTGGGCATTTTAGCGATACTGCCTACGGAAGAGGATAACCAGATTTAAATAAAACAAATCAAAACCAAGATTTGAGGCGGCGAACTCTGTGTCGTACTAGGCGTTTTAGCGACACTTGTGAAAGTGGAAAATCAGGTCTGAAATGAATGTATGATAAAGTTGTAAGGATCGTCACCATACTTAAGGTTTTGACCTATGAGCCTGTTCCACCCTCATTGATAAACAAAGTAAGAGCCTACGGAATATCAGACCTGCTGTGTGGCTGGATTGAAGAGTTTTTAGCTAACAGAACACAGCATGTTGTTCTCAATGGAGAGACGTCTACAGACGTTAAAGTAACCTCTGGCGTGCCACAGGGGAGTGTTATGGGACCATTGCTTTTCACACTACATATAAATGACCTAGTAGATAGTGTCGGAAGTTCCATGCGGCTTTTCGCGGATGATGCTGTAGTATACAGAGAAGTTCCAGCATTAGAAAATTGCAGCGAAATGCAGGAAGATCTGCAGCGGATAGGCACTTGGTGCAAGGAGTGGTAACTGACCCTTAACATAGACAAATGTAACGTATTGCGAATACATAGAAAGAAGGATCCTTTATTGTATGATTATATGATAGCGGAACAAATACTGATAGCACTTACTCGTGTAAAATATCTGGGAGTATGCGTACGGAACGATTTGAAGTGGAATGATCATATAAAATTAATTGTTGGTAAGCGGGTGCCAGGTTGAGATTCATTGGGAGAGTCCTTAGAAAATGTAGTTCATCAACAAAGGAGGGGGCTTACAAAACACTCGTTCGACCTATACTTGAGTATTGCTCATTAGTGTGGGATCCGTACCAGGTCGGGTTGACGGAGGAGATAGAGAAGATCCAAAGAAGAGCGGTGCGTTTCGTCACAGGGTTATTTGGTAAGCGTGATAGCGTTACGGAGATGTTTAGCAACCTCAAGTGGCACACTTTGCAAGAGAGGCGCTCTGCATCGCGGTGTAGGTTGCTGTCCAGGTTTCGAGAGGGTGCGTTTCTGGATGAGGTATCGAATATATTGCTTCCCCCTACTTATACCTCCCGAGGAGGTCACGAATGTAAAATTAGAGAGATTCGAGCGCGCAAGGAGACTTTCCGGCAGTCGTTCTTCTCGCGAACCATACGCGACTGGAACAGGAAAGGGAGGTAATGACAGTGGCACGTAAAGTGCTCTCCACCACACACAGTTGGGTGGCTTGCGGAGTATAAATGTAGATGTAGATGTAGATTAATGTCGTGAGGCGTTTCTTCATCATTTTGGCTTAATACGTCAGCAAAATCCGTGGAAAAGCTGTAAGAAGGATTAGTAAAATTTAATATAACACAGAAGTGGACAGTTACACTTGATAGCAGCTACCTAAGAGAACTAAAATTGGTGTTTCATCGACCCGAGTGGATGAAAGGTAAATAACGCCTGCTTGAGTACGTTTGGACCATAAAATGAGATGCCAACAATGTAGTCAATTTTCACTCGTACTTTTTATTGTTTGATTTGCCGTACAGTGAGATGTTAAAGGCTCTGTGTGCAGCACGATCAGAAACAAGTTTCACTGCAATCGACTCAAGGGTCATGGACAAACTATAATGCCCTCCGAAAACACGTCCTGTCTCGGTACGAGCGCGATGCGTGATTTTGTTGCGTGTGAGCATATGGAGATGCCGTTCCTTTCGAAACGGCGTGGCCCCGGTGAGCGGTCGGTGGGAGAGGTGAGGGCGAGCCGGGCGTGGTAGATGCGAACCAGATCTGCTTGCGTCACAGCCACGCCGGGACGTCTTCGGCGCGTCCTCCACGCCTGGAGGGGGCAGCCGCTGCGCGCTATAAATCGAGGGACGGCCGCTGCTGCGGTCAGTCGACCAGGGGCCGCCTCCTCCACATCTGCTCTCAGCTGACATGGCTCTTCAGGTGAGGCGGGCAGTCGGGATCTCTGACATGGATGAGAGCTCGGTAGAGCTGGGGCAGGGGTTAGAAAACACAGGCCATAAGTACAGGGGTCAGTACGCGTAGCTTGGAATGATAACGATGGTTGGTCTTTTCTCCATTGTAGACGAGTTCCAAATGAGGGATACTATGTTAAAAACCATACTGCACCCACCTTTATATATGAACTGTACGCCTCTGAAACGGGTCTACATTTTCGAAAAGTCTTTGGTACTAAAACAACCAAAGAATCATTTCAGTAATGACCTCTCCTGTGTAAGATAAGTAAAAGAATCTGAATGTCACTTCTTTCGACTTGACATTATCTGCATGGCAATATCACTGATTATTCATTTAAGCAGCTTCTCATTTCGCCACACGAAACTGAGTCGACTTAGTTCCACGACTTTTCACCGCAATCTAGGCATCACCTGCATCTACATTTACATATATGGTGCGAGTAAGCTGCCCTAGCTGCTGGGTTTTATGCAGCCCACGACTCCTTCGGATACCACGCACAAGATTTTCGTACTCTCTCGCTCGTTATGTAAAAACTATTTGTCCTGAAAATTAACGAAAAACACTCTTTGGGGGAAATTTTTAATGTGTTTAATTTTATACTGGGATACGTTTTTGCTTCACTCCACGGTTTTCGAGTCATCCAAGAAAAACGCGTTTGAGCGTCACTTTTGTACGTTTTTCTTGAATAATTTGAAAACTACAGCCTCTAGCGATAACGCATCCCAGTATAAAACTTAACTGCAAAAACGTCTTGTTTACTTTTTTCTGTAGAAATAACAGTCGCCAGTAGCCATCGAGAGAAAACAAAAATATTGCGTGTCGTATTTGAAGGCTGTATGGGTTGCGTAAAACCCAGCAGTAGGGGTAGCTGAGTCATCTGTATATGTTGGAACCACTGTGAAGTGCATGGTACAGTGCACTATTTATAAGGATTTCCTATCGCTCTCTTCGCCTATTTAGTGAGGTAAGAATGATTGCTTAAATGTCACCTATACTTGCGGCCCCTACAGGAGTTATACGGATGGTTTGTAGTATATTCCTTCATCATGGTTACGAGTAATGACACAGTAGTTCGCGGCATTAGCCATTAGCCCACGAAGATGCTGCTTATATACGAAAATATGGAAACGGAAACACAATCTTACTTCTACCACGTTGCTGTGTTAGGTTAACTATATTTATCAAATAAGAGATCAAAGTAATATACTTGTGTTCTGTGGATGGTGCTTAACCATTTGACGTATGTGTTTTCGTATCGACGAATTATTCACAATAAAACATGTTTTCCAAGTATGAAGGGTCTTCATATTGTAAAATAATTGTCATTGAATAAAAAATAGTTTACCATATGACGCGCTTGCATACCCAGAGAACTTTTATTTTAATGGACTCTGGTCGCAGAAACTTATGCAATTATATTCGTAAATAGTTCTCTTACTTATCTCAACAATGCGACAACACCAAGAAGGGAGGTCGCAAGGGGAGAAATCTATCGCAGTGGAATGTGGCAGCAACTAGTGTCGAAAGGACGGTGCAAGTTTTCATTCTAGGTCACTTTTATTTTTTAAAGTTTTTACTGCAGAGACATCATTTCATTGCAAATGTCTTTCATTACTCAGCATGTTGTATATGCTCTTCTCCACCAACGGGTCATCCACCAACAATCATTCATTTCCGCCTTTACCATCTTCACCATTTGGACCCTCTCATGTTTGCATGATGAATCCATGAACTGCTGCGCCTGTGCATTCCACAGCCTGTGGAGCCTACGTATCTTCCTACTTATTCGACTAAGTTGACAGTAATACTGTTAATAAGTTTTATCTCATCCGCTACAGACATATACAACCAGAAATGTGGCTTAAGCTCGCCCGGCTAGCAGCGCGGTCTAATGCGCTGCTTCCCGTGCGGGAAGGCGTGTCGGTCCCCGGCACGAATTCGCCTGGAGGATTAGTGTCGAGGTCCGGTGTGCCGGCCAGCCTGTGGATGGTTTTCAAGGCGGTTTTCCATCTGCCTTGGCGAATGCAGGCTGGTTCCCCTTATTCCGCCTCAGTTGCACTATGTCGGCGATTGCTGCACAAACACTGTTTCTACGTACATAGACACCATAATTTCTCTACCACGCAAACATTTGGGGTTACACTCGTCTGGTATGAGACGTTCCCGGGAGGGGAGGGAGGGGGGGGGGTCCACTGGGGGTCGAACTGCGCAATAATCCTGGGTTCGGTGTGGGGTGGTGGTAAGGTGGGTGGGCTGCTGTGGTCTGTTGTGCGGTTGTGAACCACTGAGGGCTACGGCGGGACGAAGCCTCGCCGTCGTTACTAGGTCCCCTACTCGATACACAATACACACACAATACGGCTCAATCATTCCTTAAACCCTTCGCGTTCTCATGAAGTCTAAATCCAAAGTCTCTCGCTTGTACATCTGTCGGGTGTACATCTTCCGCATAAAACGAGTCGTATTGGAGCACCTATTGACATGTCTATTGATTAGCTAAAGATTTTCCTAAATAACATTCTCTTTCCTCGATTTTGCTAATTCTGCGTATTGTCATCCTATGACGACTTCATTACCAGGATTATTTCGTAAATTGTATTTAGAAGGTTGCATCTTTCAGAAAGGAGAAAACTTTCATCCCCAAGAAACATCATGCCTGCCTCTGTAACCGAGGTCACTAATGCTCGCTTGTGCGTAGACATGTTACTCGAAGGCAACCAGTTCTAACCTTGCTCGCGAAAAAGAGAGATGAATTGGAGGGATACAGTCCATGATCAAGAAACTCTGATCCCAATGTTCTGAGATGAAATTCAACCTCTGACCGCTGACTCATGGAATGATGACACTGCTGAAAGTTATGATTCTGTCGGATTGGGACGCTAAGCCCGTCGGCACTCTATGTGCCATTCGAGAGGAACTGGTTATGGGGTGACGCCTGGTTTCACCCCCTGTCCTCTCTCTGAACGTCATCAACAATACAAACATGGCACTTAATTCTACGAGCACTCATCATAGCCACCTGCACTCGATAGATACACATGTCACATACGAATGTCTATGAATAAAGTAAAGATCTCCAGTTAGGCCACCTACGCATGACAGATACAGGTACCACATTTTATGAATGGAAGTAGCCATTGTGTATGAAGACAGTAAACCTCTCAAATTACTTAATGAAATCATCTTCTCTTCCATATATTCTTTAATTTTTAAATTTATCAATTTCGATTACTAAAATTTTCCTGTTACTATATGCCTTTTAGATCTACATATACATCTATACTTTGCAAACCGCTGTGAAGTGCATGGCAGAGGGTACGTCCCATTGTACCAGTTATTTGGATATTTTTCCCATTCCATTCACGTACGACGCGCAGGAAGAAAGATTGTTTAAACGCCTCCGTGCATGCTAATCGTGTACTTTAATCTAATTTTATCCTTACGAACCCTATTGGAGTGGTACGTAAGAGGTTGTAGTACATTCCTAGAGTCTTTATTTAAAGCCGGTTCTTGAAACTTTGTGAATAGACTTTCTAGAGATAGTTTACGTTTATCTTCAAGAATCTGATCGTTCAGCAGTTTCATCATCTTTTGTGATACTCTCCTGCGATCTAAAGAAAGTTGAGTCCATTCTTGCTGCTCTTTTCTGTATGGTTCAACAACTTTTGTTAGTTGTATTTGGTATGGGTCCCACACAGTGTAGCAGCATTCTAGGGCATGTCACGCAAGTGATTTGTAAACAGTCTCCTTTGTAGACTGATTGCATTTTCCCAGTATTCTATCAATAAACCGAAGTCTACCACCTGCTTTACTCACGAATAAGCCTATGTGATCATTTCATTTCATATCTCCACAATGTGTTATTTGGATGAGTCGGCCAATTCCATCTGCGAGTTACTGATATTACAATCATATGATACTATGTTTTTTCGTTTTCTGAAGTACTCGGTTTTACATTTCTTAACATTAAAGGAAGTTACCAATCTTTGAATCTACTATTGTCTTAGAGACATCTGAATGCTTCACGCATTTAATCTCTGCGTCAGCAGAACCACATACGATCTGCCTCCATTTATGGGAAACTTGCGAACTTCATGTCTGCAGAGCAGGATAAGTAGCATCCAACAAACAGATTCCGAGAGACAAATGCAAATATTCCCCATATTCTTTTTTTTTTCTATCAGTAGCAGAGATTTCACGAATTTTGGAACTTACCGTGAGAGTTAAATGAATCTGTTGATCTCTTGAAATTGACCTTAGAGTCTTAAGTCAGTTGCCTATGAAAGACCTGTAGACGTTTCGCTGACAGTTACAGCCAGATAAAGGAAAATTGATGTAATTTAAGAATTTCACAAAATGGGAGAGTTACACAATACACACGACACAATATTGACATCAGCGTATGCACATATCATTCCTTCCTACATTTTAATATGATAACGAAACACCTTTCCGTCCATATGCGTTGAAGAATCCATGATACATATCTTTTATTTCAGGAAACATGGATGGAGGTAGTCTCTGTCAAGGTGCTATTCTTTCAGACCTTTAAGATACTCTAAATCTACAATTTCTGTTCACATCCATAGAATGAGTACTTTTTACCTCTATTAACTTTTTCACACTTTCTACCTCTTTTTCTTCCTCTACGTATCTCTCTGTAGGTTTTCACACAGTAATCGCAGACGATAGACTTGCCAATAATCAACATTCTGTTGTATCACCAGTGTCAGATCACATACAGCAGAGTGTTTATGAAATATATTTCGCCGTCGTTGCAGATTGTGTTGTGCGCATGCGCGCTGCTGGGCGCGGCCAGTGCGGGCTACCTGGGCTCTCCCGCCGTCTCCTACTCGGCGGCTCCCGCCCTGCGAGGCGGCCTACCTTACAACGCCCGACTGGGAGTCGCTGGTAAGCAGTTTGACATGAGCATCACTAGAATTATGCCTATATGTTCCAGATAAATGGCCTGACATAACTCAGTTATGATTTTGTCTTTGGTGCTGATGCCATTTTTAGCAGCATTGTGTTTTGGAACCGTGGAAAACGGAAACATACCACACACATGCGTTACTAAATGTACATCAGTTCCATTTATCATACTCTTAGTTCAGTGTTGTTGCTGATATCTAGTACTCATCTTCTATTTTATATCCGAATTTTCATCAGAAAAGAAAACGTTATTATGGTTCATCAACGAATGGGTTGTAGCACGCAAGTACTATGTCCCACAAAGTCTCCTCCCTGGGTAAAAAAGAGTGTTATTTAACAAGTTACATTTTTGTATTAAATCAGAGGATATTGTCCTCTGATTAGGTCGAGTCTGAAAAAAAATAAAAAAAAAAAAAAAAGCTGTGTGATCACATTACACATTCAAAAGAGGAACACACCTATCCATCATGAAAACTGTGTATATTAAGAATTTAGAAATTCCTTTTGATGAATTATTGGGCCTGTAAAAGAATAAATATTGTTATCTAGAATAATAAAAGGGTGCATAGTACTGTAATACATCTTGGGAAGTACTTTCTTACAAGTTGGAACATACGGAGGACTACAGCATTTCTTCTGAGACAGGAATTTATGATTATGGATATTCTCATACACCTGTTAATTTGAGCTCATCGTCACAGAATTAGCTATTAAAACAATTAACTGTTTGCGTTCTTACTTGTATCACTTTGCTGTCAGAATTTAATCTACAAAAAACATTATCTCTAACAATTTTTTTCTTTTAATTGTGCACAGAATAACTCTCAGAATGATAAGGTATTAGAAAAACAATAGAGCACAAAAGTATATGCAAAATATTGTAGCAAAAGAAAACGAGGGGTTAATAGGCAATACGCTAACAATGTCAACGAAATTTAAAGAGTAACAGACGACTTAAGTTGTTGGGGCAGTCAAAGGTCAGAAAGTGTTTGTCATTAGCATGTGTACTTCTGCAAAGATGAGGAGTATTAGCGTAAGTCAGGAAGAGCTGTAAGATAGAATAAGATTCTTGAGAGATTAATATCAAAACAGACAACTTATTTTTCTGTTGCCACTATATATTTTGAAGATACGCTATTAGTAAAATGCAGGAGAGAATGTGTGGTACGTATTGAGGAATTTAGACAGTTACTACTTAAAGGTGCGGAGGAATACCTGCATGCACTTTGTTGCATTTATGGATTATAGGATTATATGTCTCATTTGGTCAGAATACCTCATGCTGCAAAATACTAACGCGAATTATTTACAGGTGAATGGAAAAACTAGTAGAACCCGACCTCGGGGAAGATCAGTTTGGATTCCGTAAAAATATTGGAACACGTGAGGCAATACTGACCTTACGATTTATCTTAGAAACTAGATTAAGGAAAGGCGAACCTACGTTTCTAGCATTTGTAGACTTAGAGAAAGCGTTTGACAATTTTGACTGGAATACTCCCTTTCAAATTCTGAAGGTGGCCGGGGTAAAATACAGGGAGCGAAAGTCTATTTACGATTTGTACAGAAACCAAATGGCAGTTATAAGAATCGAGGGGCATGAAAGGGAAGCAGTTGTTGGGAAGGGAGTGAGACAGGGTTGTAGCCTGTCCCCGATGTTATTCAATCTGTATATTGAGCAAGCAGTGAAGGAAACAAAAGAAAAATTCGGAGTAGGTACTAAAATCCATGGAGATGAAATAAAAACTTTGAGGTTTGCCGATGACATTGTAATTCTGTCAGAGACAGCAAAGGACTAGGAAGAGTAGTTGAACGGAGTGGATAGTGTCTTGAAGGGAGGATATAAGATGGACATCAACAAAAGGAAAACGACGATAATGGAATGTAGTCGAATTAAGTCAGGTGATGCTGAGGGAATTAGATTAGGAAATGAGACACTTAAAGTAGTAAAGGAGTTTTGCTATTTGTGGAGCAAAATAACTGATGACTGTCGAAGTAGAGTGGATATAAAATGTAGACTGGCAATGGCAAGGAAAGCGTTTCTGAAGAAGAGAAATTTGTTAACATCGAGTATAGATTTAAGTGTCAGGATGTCGCTTTTGAAAGTATTTGTTTGGAGTGTGACCTTGTATGGAAGTGAAACGTGGACGATAAATAGTTTAGACAAGAAGAGAATAGAAACTTTCGAAATGTGGTGCTACAGAAGAATGCTGAAGATTAGATGGGTAGATCACATAACTAATGAGGAGGTACTGAATAGGATTGCGGAGAAGAGACGTTTTTGGCACAACTTGACTGGAAGAAGGGATCGGCTGGTAGGACATGTTCTGAGGCATCAAGGGATCACCAATTTAGTGTTGAAGGGCAGAGTGGAGGGTAAAAATCATAGAGGGAGACCAAGAGATGAATACACCAAGCAGATTCAGAAGGATGTAGGTTGCAGTAGATACTGGGAGATGAAGAGGCTTGCACAGGATAGAGTAGCATGGAAAGCTGCACCAAACCAGTCTCAGGACTGAAGACCACAACACCAACAACAACAACAACAACCTCATGCTTTTAAACTTGGGTTCTCATATATGCTTAACAGACTATACAGTTCAGGGAATTCAGTATTTTAATATAACATCAACCCAGCACAACCAGTAGCAATAAGTGAACTGAAAACCATAAAAAAGTTCTGCGTTACACACATGTATGCTTTTATGACCAGGTGTTCCAGTGGGTGCTGGTGTGGCTGGTCCTGCTGCAGCTGCAGCTGCTGCTGCTGCCGCCGCCGCTGCTGCCAGGGCTAGGCTGTCTGGTGCTGCACTGAGCGGGTACACACCTGGCTATGCTGGTATTGCCCCTGGCTATAATGGTATCGCTGCAGGCTACGCTGGAGTCGCCCCTGGTTATGCGGGAGTAGCCCCTGGCTATACTGGTCTGGGTGCAGCACGTTACGCTGGTCTCGGTGCAGCACGCTACGCCGGTCTGGACCGCCTGGCCGGTGGGCTGCCCGCCGAGCTGGCTGACCCGTACTACGACCCCAACCCGCAGTACAGCTTCAGCTACAGCGTCAGCGACGCCCTGACCGGCGACGCCAAGCAGCAGCAGGAGAGCCGCAGCGGCGACGTGGTGGAGGGCAGCTACAGCCTGGTCGAGCCCGACGGCAGCGTCCGCACTGTGGACTACACGGCCGCCCCTGGCGTCGGTTTTAACGCCGTGGTCTCCAAGAGCGGCGCTCCTCCTGGATCGCCTGCTGCTGCCGCTGCAGCCACTGCGGCCGCCGCAGCCGCCGCCTCCGCCAGGGCTGCCCTCGCAGGTAACTGTCTAGATTTTCATAGTGTAATGGTACATGTCACAGATTTTCTCAAAATCTTGAGCTCTGCAACATTCTCTACACTTAATTGCTGATTTTGGTGACAAGAGCCTTAGAAAATTAGTTTACTTCATATATGTTCATTCTTTGATGTCATTACGGAATTGAATTAAAAATAATCTTGGCTGTAATAAAATATTTATTGACAAGGATGATCGAGCCTGGTCAAAATGTGACCCGCTTCAGACAGTATTTTACATGGTGGTAGGCAGTGGTAGTGAATGGGGCAAGTATCGTGCAGTAACTGTGATCAGTTGACATTTGTAGTTCCAGAAGGAATGTTCTCAAAAATTGTTCATAGGTGATAACTTTCTAGGGCAGTTCCACACATAGACACAAATGTACTGTAAAAATATTTGGGCTCCATTCAAGAACTACACGTAGGCAGCTGTTTAAAGAATTAGGCATGCTACCAATACATTTACTTTGTCAATGTCTTTTATGAAGAATCAACCATGACCCGTTAATAACAACAGCATTCATAACATAAATAGGCTCCACAATCAATAGCCTAACATATTTCTGAATAGAGGAAGTAGTCTACCTCCATTCTGAATGAATGAAATTTTCAAAAACAGTTTGAAACAATTTCTACTTCACGGCTTCTGTACACCATATGAGCTTGTCAGTAGATAGTATGGGTCACATCTCTCAGATGTGTTGCAGCTTATTATTAAACCAAAAGTAGAGTTATCTTAGCGATCACGTAGAAAATTTTTCTCATCTTTAAACATACTGGCATGTCCCATATTAATGGTAGTTTTCACAAGTATGATCCATGAAACATTCAAAAACTAACCTCAAAATAAAACAGAATCCTTGATAGTAGTGTGGGAGTTGTGTAGTATTGGGAACAGTACAGAAACCCTTTAGTACAGTCTTAGATTCATTCAGCTTCATTCAAATTCATTCATCTGTCTATCTATATACTAAGACATTTCTAGTATGAAATTGTTTTGTGTGGGGCGCTGCAACGAGCAACTGTTCTGTGCAATTATGTCTTCATTTGGTACTAAGGACTGTGGAATGAAGGAAAGTCTGAGTGAAAATTCTGTGACGTCACATCATAAGAGGCATTTGAGATATAACCCAGGACATCGGTGCTTAGTCTGACTGAAAGAAATAGCAGAGTGCCACCTCTTCTCCCTTTGTGGACTATTTACTTCTTACACCAGTAGTCATCGAACTGTGTTCCTCTGGATCAACTGTCACGACACTAACTCGTATCGTGATCTTGACTACAAGGAACGAAAGTGTACTACACAGTTGTTACAGTATTTTTTAAAGGGTATAGTGTCACTGATAAAATGGTACCCGACATAGTTCTGTAGGTTTTCGGGGTTATTGTCATTGAAGGTAAAATCTGAGCGATTAGGTCACGTCACTTCTTTTTACAAACCTCATCCTCTCTGGGATCCTCCTCATGATACTTTTAGTGTGCACAGGCAGCTGAATACAGCATATTAATGCTATTGCAGCCTCCTTGTCGCGTGTAACTGTTTGTAATAGCTAATATTGTGAAAAATTTGCTGTCGAAATACTTATGTAAGCTGTGTTTCAGTGTTCATTTGATCCACGTACCTAGTATAGAATAAGCACGCAATTCAACACATATTGTTTAGAATCACCTTGCTTTCTCGGGAGCAGTGAATCCTTGCTGTAGTACCCGTGTCTTTCTAACTTTCTGCACTTTGTTTCAGCTGGCAGAGTGCCCGGTGCTGGTGGATACCCACTGAACCCAGCGGCCGCTGCTGGAGTCTACGGAGCGCCCCTGAAGACCGCACATGCTGCCCTCGCCACACCACATGCAAAGGTCCACTACTAGACGCAGTCTGACTCTCGCCTCCTGTAAATAGCTACCAACGTGTAGCAAAAGCAAATGACAAATGTAAATAAAAGGCTAGTTTTCATTAAATTTTGTGTCTTTACTGCAATTATGCTTCATACCTCTTATATATACGAACTCTCCTAATATTCTCTCCAACCACCGTTTAGGTTGATGTATTGAGAAATAACTCATACACAGAGAAATCTCTTGCTACAGGTGATAAATTAGCTCAGACCTACAGCTTGCTTTAAAAAGTGGATCTGCTAGATCCCTTATAAAATAAGATATATCTCTCCAAAAATCGAGGCTAAATGTGATATATACACACATGAATAGTGGATAAGAAGAGTGCTGCTAATACAACTACGTCACCTACTGCAAAAGAAAATGCAAGTGATCGACATCGAAGTAAATTGGATGCGATTCCCAGTGAAACTATTTCCTAAAGGTAATATCTCTGCTGTGGTGTTGACGTCATAAATTTTTGTACAATGTCGTTGTAAAAAATTGATGTGGGATATTTTAGCCCTCATGAATATACACTGCCTGATAAAAAAAGCGAAGTACCCTGGTTGTATCTCAATGTGACTTCTTACATGTACTCACCATCGGCTGGTATTTAAGACACTCCACATCTGTCCATATCGCAGAAGATACAACGTCATACCGATAAGTGGGCTCATTTGCCAAGTTTTTTTTATAAATTTAACTCCACTTTGTGTTCACTGAAATAACAGCACATAGCCTCCCAACACGTCGAGTTTCATTTCCTTTCTTCCCCCTTCCTCTATGCATTGCTTTTTTTGTATCAATGTTACGACGGTAGACCGCTGTGGAACGTCTACAAACCATGACCAGGCCCGTGAACGCTTTCGGACTCTCTGGCTACGATTGCGTACATTAACTTTTACTGTGTGTTAGCTTCAACAGAAGTATTTTTTCCCGATGGGAGCCTGAGGTACATATTTGTGAATGTTCAACGTTGTCATCATGTGCAATTACTGTCAACTGTTGGACATCACTACAAAGCAGCAGTGCGCAGCAGCTCGTGACCACCAGAATTCATGGATGTGGCTGGTTCGCTATATTCCACAGCATAATTGACACTGTTATTCTTATTTTGGATGTTAATTATTGAATGGTCATTACACTGTTTATCACAACGGACAATATTTCATAATTAGTTATTTTAGTACATAAAATGAAACCAAGTGCAAAAAGTATATTTTGAAATCGTTAAAAATCACCTAAGAGCATAACCATATAAAGAAAGATGGTCCTTCATCGAGAAAAAAATTCGGGGCTGAAAGGGTTAAGCGGATTTTGTTCCAGTGACCATCGAGATTTGAACAAGTAATTACAAAAAGTCCGACAGACTGCTCACAAGAAAGTTATGGTACCGTGTAGAAGTCACAGAAAACTAGATCCCAAAGTGCTTATAACAAATTAGCAACATCTCAACAGCTACCAAGATCTCGTATATTTATTTCCTGCGCTGTGGTTCAATATTATAAGAAGCTTAAGCTGAATTACACAAGTTAAGTCTCTGCGATATCCTTGTTCATAGTTTCCCCAAGCCATGGCAACTACTGCTGGATTTCTAGCCATGACACTTCGCACAGAAAGATGTAAGGCTAAGGGCATTGTTTTTCGGTTGGTAACCAACTAGCGGCCAATTCTGTCTTCGTATGGATAGTATTAACTCTCTGCGGCTGGACGACTTTTCTGGCGTAGCAATAATACAGCTAGTTAAATTTTCCATAGATAACTTGACCGATTCTTTCATCGACAAATTGCGGAGCGAGTCAGTATACATTAATGAACACATTACAATTTTTTGTCCAACTGATGTAACTGCACTATTTTTCGGTCCAGTCACATCAACTTGGCCACTGCCGATGTTCGACGTCAACGTGCAATGTCCACTCACAGATCGGAGGTGGCGGCACTAACTGTGGAGGTTATATAACGCGTATCGGAGGGAAGGGGGGGGGGGGGGAGTACGGCAAATAGCGCAGTTGTTGGCGTAATCCGGAAACGGAATGATTTACATGACGTCCAGAATGGCATTATCATTGACTGGCGGCCCTATGGTGCAAGCATTTCCGAAGCGACTAACTGAGTAAACAGTTCGGATGCCGCTGCGATTAAAGTATACCGTGCATGGCAAAATGGCGCTATCCAAAACCGGCGATGAGGCAAGTGTGGTGCACCACGAACCATGGATGACAGCGGTAACGACGGCTGTGGACATGTGTAGGGGGAATAGGTAGGCAATGTGGAGCAGCTGACCGCCCAGGTGAAACAATGGCTACCAACAGTCCCTCCTAAACGTTCGCCCAGTGAACATTGCTGAGTGTGGGCCCCAGCAACGGGCGTCTGGTTGATGTACTCATGTAGAATGCTGTTCATCGGTGTCGAAGGGTGGGATTTGCACACCATTACAGCAACTAGACGTCCACTGAGTGGCGACACGTGGCTAGTTCAGATGAATCACGTTTTGTACTCCCCCAGGCAGACGATCGTTGGTGTACAAGGCATTGCAAAAATTGTAGGAAGGGCCAAGGTCGGAGGAAGGTGCGTTACAGTCTGGGGATTGTTTTAGTGGTATTCCCTGCGTGACCTCATCATTCTGGAGGGAACACTGCATCAACACAAATATGTATCTCTCCTTGGGCACCATGTCCACCCTTATATGCAGTTCGTTTTTCCTCTGCACGATATCTACCAGCAGGACAATGCGACGTGTCACACAGTTCACAGTGTACGTCCGTAGTTCAAAGAGTAACAAGATGAGTTTACCGTATTCCCCTGGCCACCAAACACCTCATATTTAAATCCAACCGAGAATCTGTGTGGCCACTTTGATCGTCCTGTCGCGTCAGGGATCCCCAACTGAGAAAATTCGTGCAGCCGCCCACGCCACTGGAGTCGGCGTGGCTCCACATCCCTGTCGGTACGTTTCAGAACCTTATTGACTCTCTTCCTACGATGCAAAAGTTGACTCTTCAGGCTTTTGCCAGGAGCTCTCATTAGTGTGACTGGACCGCATAAATTATATCCACAAACCTTCGTCGAGAATCAGTCTGTTAGTGCAAAGCACATCAGAATCTCGACTGTAGTTGCTGAGATTAGCCTTCGCAAACAGACAGAAAAACGTGGCGAGGGACTTTAATTTATAATGTGTATAGATCACTTGGGCAAAGGCCTTGCTGCAGTGTATACACCGGTTCCCGTGGGATCACCGAAGTTAAGCGCTATCGGGCGTGGCCATGCACTGTTGCCCTTTTTCGGGGTGCACTCTACCTCGTGATGCCAATTGAAGAGCTACTCGAAAGAACAGTAGCGGCTCCGGTCAAAGAAAACCATCATAACGACCGGGAGAACGGTGTGCTGACCACACGCCTCTCCTATCCGCATCCTCACCTGAGGATGCCACGGCGATCGGATGGTCCCGATGGGCCACTTGTGGCCTGAAGACGGAGTACTGCTATAGATCACTTGCTCAAAAACGTCCGCGCAGAACACACTGCTCAAATCCAAGGACTTCATATGCTAATGTTGCTGAAATCATCATACGGGGCCCAGGTGTCTATTTAAATGGTAAATGGACATTAGTTTGTTATCTGAAAAAGAATCCAGTGTTCTTAATAATGATATTTGTTCACACTAATATTGTACACGATTCATACAACCAGCGTGATAAACAAGTTTCCAATAATAGTAATTATCTGCTACTAGCTTGTCTCACACAATTAGCTGACGTAGTCCCACCGTCTTACACAATTATGTGCGAATGCCAGACTGTGAACACCACAACTCTCCACTGATAGTCATTCTGTTCCCTCACTGAGTTACTTTAAAATACGCTGCTACCTCACAGCGAACACAATACAAATATTGTGCAGCTGTAGTCTAATCGTATTCGCAATTGCGTATTCATTTAAACCGTTTTGCACGGGTGTCGCTCGCTGCAGTGTCTGTACATCGTGTAACACACACACTGAAAATACTACTACAAATATTATGCTTTTAATAATAACAGCAATAATGATAAAGAGAGAACAACATACAAAGCAACAGTTTCTTTAGTATGACGACGAATTTTCCAAGACACTTGAACGTAAGGCGACGTATGTACGGAATCACAGATCTGTGGAATGAAATTTTGGGCTTTACTGAATCGCGTTACGCCATGAGCTTTGAGAATATCTGGCGAAACTCATCTACCGAACTGCGTAGTGACTCCCGTGAAATTAATGCATTCTGATGAAATATCTCTTGGCGACGTTTGACCCTTTTGTTACGGCACATAGTACTGGCTTACAAGAATATATGAACACTTAATTTCTTGCTGGTGCAGGGAACGGCTGAAGAATGATTGATGGGGACTCTCAAAATTGGAAATTGTTCGCTCATAATTTGTTAACGGATGATTATGAAGCGCCCTAATCGGAATCTTGAAATAGCTGTTCACAGATTGTTTGAAAAGGAAGTTGAGCTGTATCGGTGCGTCATTTACAATATTCCTGCATTTAAAATATATTTAGGGTGAAAAGCAAACAGATTCCGTTTTCTTCTGGCGATATCCACTACTAACGGATTTTGACTTATTAGGCCATCGTCTAGTTTGCAATACTTCATTACATGAGCTTCACGTAACTAGGATAATAGCTTCTCTCATGTAACCTTAGAAGTTGTGGTTTTGACCCAACAACTTGTAAAAGAAAAGTCTTAACTTATTACATTGGATTAGTGGCAGTGCAGTTATTGTATATATCCTGCGGCAAATTGATAGGAATACAGCACTGTCTACCTCTGCTACAGAACGAGGTGGCGCTGTAGTGATACTCTGGACTCGTATTCGGGAGGAGTACGGTTTAAATCCCCGTCCGGTCATAAACGTTTAGGTTTCCTGTGATTTCCTGAAACCACTGCACGCAAATGCCGGGATCGTTCCTTTGAAAGAACACGTCTGATGCGATTCCCCACCTTTCCATAGTCCGCGCTTATGGTCTGTCATTAATCGCCTCGTCGTCCATGGGACTTTAAATCCGAATCTTCCTTTAATTGGCTCTCAAAACAAAGCTTATTTACAGAACGTAAGTGCAGCATACCTTCATGAAAACTCGACACTTCATGTTCTATTTACAGCAATACGTAGTCACATTTATGGCACTGAGTGGCAACATAGATAAAACTTTCTGAGACCATTACCCTTGAGTGCAACATTAGTGCTTAGCTAAACTTTAGAATACAAAGAAACTGAAAAATTTTATTCTTAAAATCGCGAAAGATATATTTAGTTCTTATAGGTATTTTATTAAATCACTATCCAATGAGTCAAAGAGACACTCGGCACTCCTTATTTCTATCAATTTTTTAAATACAGAATGATGAAATAATTCTCTGTACATAACGAATGCTTCGTTCAACTTCTAATTATCTAAATTGAGGATTGACACTTACTACAATCCATCCTCTGCACCATTCCTGTCCCCAGAGACACTTGTTTTACCTGCATGCTGCACCCTCATTTATAATGAACCAAGTTAAAATATGTGCAATATACCTACTGTTCGTAAACCACATGATATCTTGACTTCTACTTCTGAAATGTCAGAAACTGGAAGACCTAAGGTTGCCAGTGGTTTGTACATGACTACTACCACTAACATTAATATTTTTTTTTATTTTTGTTTGCTTACTTACTTTTTTCAGTCATCAGTCTTCCGACTGGTTCGATGCTGCCCGCCAAAAATTGCTGTAGTGTGTAAATCTTTTCATCTCAGAGTAGCGCTTGCAAACTTCGTCTTCAATTACTTGCTGGATGTATTTCAATTGCCGTTTTCCTTTACAGTTTTTAACCCCCACCAGTTATTGTCCCTTCTTCTTCTTCTTAGTGTTTTCCATGTATTCCTTTCCTTGTCGATCCTGTGAAGAACCTCCTCATTCCTTGCCTTATCAGTCCATCTAACTTTTAGTATTCTTCTGTAGCACCACATCTCAAATGCATCAACTCTCTTCTGTTGTCCATGTTTCACTCTATGCAATGCTGTGTCCCAAACGTACCTCTCAGAAATTTGTTACTCGAGTTAAGGCCTATGTCAGGTTTCAGTAGACTACTGTTAGCCAGCGATACCCTTTTTGCCAGTGCTAGTCTTCTTTTTATGTCCACCTTGTTCGGTTCATCATGTGTTATTTAGCTGCTTAGGAAAGAATTTCTTAGTTTCATATGCTTCGTGATCAGTAATTCTGAGGTCAAGTTTCTCGATGTATTCATTTCTGCTACTTCTCATTACTTTCGTATTTCTTAGGTTTCCTCTCTATCCGCATTCCGTACTCATTAGACTGTTCATTCCATTCAACAGATCCTGTAATTCTTCTGCTTCACAAAACAAGATGTGGAAGGCGCCTTCCACATCGCTGGCAACGGGTTCTACACAACGCTGGTGTCTACTTTGAAGGACAGTAACAGGTGCAAACATGTAACTCTTTTGTATAGGTGTGGATAACTAGTTGCCACTATTTAAGTTCCAACCCTCGTATCAGTGATCAATTTTATCAACACACATAATTGGAATAATTACTTCCTTCACGTAAGCTAAGAATGTTATAATCTCAGCATTAATGTTGTCGATCTTGGTTAGTTGTCGAATCTGATGAGAAGAACACTATCACTGAACTGTCCACAGTAAAACACCCTGTGCCCCTGCTATTCATAACGAATCCTATTCCCGTTATACCATTTCCTGTTGCTGCTGATCTTACCCGTTACTTGTCTGGCCAGAAATCCTTGTCTTCATTCAATTTCACTTCAGTGACCATCACTGTTCCTAGATTGAGCCTTAGCATTTCCCGTTTCAGATTTTTTAGCTTCCCTACCAAGTTCAAAAGACTAACATTGCTCGACCCGACTCGTAAACCGTTACCTTTTCATTGGTTATTCAGTCTGTTTCCCATGCTCACTTTTTCTTTGGCAGTGCCCACACGGTGATTCGAATGTGGTACTAGCCAGGAATCTTTTCTCAATGGGGATATCATCACAACACTTTCTCAATTACATGCCATATGTCCCGTGGGTACAGATTATGTGCCTTTAAAGCAGTGATTTCCATTGTCTTCTGCATCATCATGCCGTTAATCATTGCTGATTCTTCCGTCTTTCGGGGGCAGTTTCCTACCCAAGGGAAAGAGAGTCCTTTGAACCTCGCTCCGCTCCTCCGCTTTCTTTGGCACGATGAGGATGACTTCTCATGTGGGAAACCTTCGTCCGCCGTTCCTAACCTTACTTGTTTTTTTATTTTTCAAAATTTGACTACTGGTGAGGTTCTAACCTAGGAAACACATTGTTTTGATTACTAGTAAAATCTAGACCAATGATAATAACAATCATGTATAGGTCCTACAGCAGCACAGTAGCCATTACGTAGTTATTGTTGTATTGTGCTGTCAATTACTTCGTTTATTTGTTGCGAAATGGACAATAAATTAATTTCTAGTTCATTTCGGGAACTACCTAAAATTCGGAGAAGGCCTGTTAGGGAGTTACACGTGATGTATATGTCTCAGTTGTACTGTCGTAGATGTTTGGTACAAAATACAAGACATGTGTACAATGAGTGGACTATATGAGGAAGCTATTGTGCATACGTTCCTTTCACAAGCCGAAACCATCACATTGTGTCCCAGGTTAATGCAAGTATTTAAAAAAGTTATTTATTGATACCTTACGTAATCAGTATTACAGTCTTGCGAAAGAATGATAACAGTAAGATATTTTTAAAATTTTTTAGTTTCGTGACCAAAACACAATCGAACTCCTTTGTTTTTACGCCTCAGAAAATTAGATTTTACTCCTCAGTAGGTAATTACTCCTAGACTCGGAAACGGTGTGGTAGAGATTGTGTATCCAAATATTTAATTCGATTTAGATTGCGAATTAGATCCACTATTTCACTCCGATATAAATTCCTACTTAAGGAGTACTTCTATTATAAGAGGTACTTGAGTTTAGGAATAAGATGCATTTAAACGTTTGGCCAGGGAAAAATGTAACGAGTCTATTTGTATGGGTTCCCATGATGGTGCTTTGCATAAGAGAGATTCAAAATGGCTCTGAGCACTACGGCACTTAACGCCTGAGGTCATCAGTCCCCTAGAACTTAGAACTACTTAAACCTAACTAACCTAAGGACATCACACACATCCATGCCAGAGGCAGGATTCGAACCTGCGACCGTAGCGGTCGCGCGGTTCCAGACTGAAGCGTTTAGAACCGCTAGGTCACAGCGGCCGCCCATAACAGAGGACTTAATAAGTAAAACATAAGTGAAACTGAAGCATACTGCATTTTCCGATCAGCCAGTCAATAATTTTTCACACTAGTCCCGAAACAGTTTATTTTGTTCTTCTCTACTGTATAAGGCATACATTTTAGTACATGCGTCTCATGGTCTCTAATTTCATACCCAATGTACGAGAAAGACAGAGACGGTATATCTATTATAAAGTAAAGTTCTTGTGATTGTACTGAAATACGTTCCTCTTTGAGAGGTCATTGTTTACATTGTCATTTTACGCGTATATACACTCTCAACTTCTTTTTACCCACACAGGGTTCCCACACTATAGTGAGCAAAAGCCACTCACAGGCTGTACCGTATTTGACACATGACAAGCGTTGCGAGCACTCCATATGAAGCTTCTTGCTCCTTGTCTCTGGCAGGTTCGCTTTCTTGCTCATTAGCGGCTTTGTGGACGCTACGCAGTTCTTAGCTGACGATGACCTAATAAGCCAATAACTGCTTAGTAATGTAAAACTTTCAGTGGAAGTAAACACTATTATTTTCTTGTGCCCCTTAAACGTTGCATACGAAATTCTTCTACCAAGAAATGATGGATTTTTCCATGAACGTAGAAAACCACATTCCTTGTCATATCCAAGCAAATTTAGTTATTTATCAAGGTGATGACCTAATATTAGACGCAACTCAGGCTGTATTTCAGAAGCTGAAAAAATAGCTTTCATGGAAATTTTATTGATTTCTTAATGCATGCAGTAATCTTTTACTCGGCACTCTGCGTACCATTCTACATCACAAATCCAGATATCAGCTGAAAGTAATTTTATAGTATGTGTTAGTTGTTTCAATAAAGGAGAAGTGGGAGCATCATGAACTGCTGATTAGTCCGCGAGATAAGAGCTCCAGAATAAAATGTGGAAACCGGATACAAGACGGACAAGGTTTTCCTAGCTAATGACTTCGAAGGACGGGCCTGGCCTCTGCTCTTGCGCCTCCTTAACGAAGACTAAATAGTAAGAGGTTATAACTAGTGTAAAATATTGTTAAAGGTTAGATCAAATCAAGAAAAACTTCCTAGAGCCAACGTATGACGCCTTGATATTTTCTGTAGTTCGTCTAACTAAATTTCTAATTCAGCAACGAATTTAAAGCCGACGAGGTAAATACGAGAATCAATAGTGGTTGTGTATTGACTTGCTGTAACGTCCACTTTAAGTTAAATGATATTTATTGGTTTAGATAGTGAGTTACTTGCGCTCTTATCCATTTGTTAAGATGTATTTGAAATACATTGCAAACTATATTGCTACAAAATTATAAAAATAGTGAGTAAACCTGTTGAAGTAATATATTCGCTGATTTCTGAAGTCATTTTATCCAGTGTAATATGATACTCCAATTGGGGTGGGGGGGACTATAGCCCCCATAGACTCCCCCCCCCCCTTGCCCCTGGCAACGTTTTATTAAAATCAGTTTTTCACACTAGGAGACTTCTCTTGACCAGGAATACCCTTTCTGCCAGTACTAGTCTGCTTTTTTAGTCTACCTTTCTCCATTTATCGTTGGTCGTTTTGCTTCCTAGGAAAGAATTCCTCAGCTTCATATACTTCGTGATCACTAATTCTGATGTTAAGTTTCTCAGTATTCTCATTTATGCTACTTCTTATTACTTCCGTCTTTCTTAGATGTGCTCTCAGTCCATATTCGGTACTCATTAGACATTCATTCAATTCGACAGATGCTTTAATTCTTCCTCTGCTTCACAGAACAAGATATCAGTACTTAATTTGATGAACGCACATAACAGGAATAACTACTTCCTTCAGATAAGCTAAGAATGTTACTGTCTCTGTCGTGGTCTTGTCCCAGCAAATCATAACAGCTGCTATCAGAGACTTGCCACGGTAAATTAAAAGAGTGAAGGCGCACTTACTGTGTGTGCCCTGTAGGAAGCTGACAAGTAACAATATTCACATGTAGAAAACAGGGTACCCAAAAGTGTAAACTGTCTTCGTCAATCATTGACATTTAATGTGCTCTTGTATTAAGTAGGTGTCTGTATAACTTTCATTTCTTCCCATTACATCTTGTTTCTAGTGGATCGCAATATTTATCTTTGCTATATTTTAGGCGAGACTACTATAATCGGTTTCGATTAATCGAGGTAAACACTACAGCAGTCTCTTTGCACAGATTCTTATCTTTTTTCTACAACATCTAAATTCGGTCCACAGTAATATTCGGTTCACCATGGAGACTGAGAAAGATGGAAAACTACCGTTTGTTGATGTCTAGCGGAACACAGGTCTGATGGCTCACTGGGACCCAGTGTGTACCGCAAGCCTACACACACTGAACTGTACTTACATGCCTCCAGCTGCCACCATGCGGAGCAGCTTAATGGAATGCTCACCACCTTGGTACATAGAGCACACTCAATCTCTGATGAACAGAACTTAACAACGGAACTCAAACACCTGGAGACCGTGTTCCGCAAGAATGGGTATGACAACCGCCAAATCCCAAGGGCCTTCCGACGACAGAAGTGCAGCAAGAACCGAGATGAAGAACAACCCGAAGAAGAGAAGCAAGCTCGGGCCTTTCTGCCGTTTGCTGGCAATGTGTCGTCAAGAATAGGGAGGCTGTTAAGGCGACACAAGATTGACACAGTCTTCCGACTACCAGCAAAGATTCGTGACCTACTAGGAACGACAAAAGATGACGCAGGCCTCAAGAAAGCGGGCGTATACAAAATGCCGTGCGGCTGTGGCAAATCCTACATCGGCCAAACATTTCGCACGGTCGAGGACCGATACAAGAAACACGAACGTCACACCCGCTTACGCCAACCCAGCCATTCGGCCCTAGCAGACACTGCATTGAAACCGGACACACAGCGAAATTCGAAGAGACAAAAATCCTGACGGCCACAAGTGTCTACTGGGACAGTATCTACAAGGTGGCCATAGAAATTCGCGTAACAGATAACCTTATCAACAGGGACACCGGGTTTCAACTTAGCAAGGCCTGGAAACCATTATTAAACACCATCAAAGAGTAACGGCGCCATCGGACGCGAGATCCTTCCGCCACGGCGGACGGAGATGAACTGCGCCTACCACCGGGCGTGGCTGCAGCTACCCCCCCACCCCTCTCCCAAGACGCAGCCCTCCGCCGGCCGGCCGCGCCGGGATACGACTCGGGACCCCGCGGACATAAATACCACGGACAAAGCGCAGACAGATCATTCCATCAGAACCACCTGATGATGGCGGAACGGTTATTCGCCGAAATATCGTGGAACTTCGATGATCGGATCCGGCTGGACACCCGAGAACCTTGGATACATTCTTAGTTTTACTTATTTATTTGTTTTGAGTAATCAGTCTTACGACTGATTTGATGCGGTCCGCCATGTATTCCTCTCCTGTGTCCGTCTCTTCATCTCAGAGCAGCACTTCCAACCTGCGTTCTCAATTATTTGTTGGATATATTCAAACCGCTGTCTTCCTCTAGGTTTTTAACCGGCAAAAGCTCCTTCTTGTACTATGGAAGACATTACCTGATGTCTTAAAAGATGTCCTATCATCATGTCCCTTCTCCTTATCAGTGTTTTCCACATATTCATTTCCTCTCCGATTCTGCGCCGAACCTCCTCATTACTTACCTTATCAGTCCACCTAATTTTCAACATCAGTCTGTAGCACCACATCTCAAATGGTTGTATTCTGTTCTGTTCTGGTTTTCCCACAATCCTTGTTTCACTACCATAGAATGCTGTGCTCCATTCTCTGAACTTTCTTCCTCAAATTAAGGCCTATGTTTGATACTAGTAGATTTCTCTGGCCAGAAATGCCCTTTTTGCCATTGTTAGTCTGCTTTTGATGTCCACGTTGCTCCGTCCGTTATTGTTTACTTTGCTGCCTAGGTAGCAGAATTCATTAACTTCATCTACTCTGTAACCATCAAGCCTGATGTTAAGTTTCTCGATGTTCTCACTTCTGCTACTTCTCATTACTTTAGTCTTTCTTCGATTTGCTCTCAGTCCATGTTCTTTACTTATTAGACTGCTCATTCCATTCAGGGGATCATGTACTTCTTTTTTACGTTCAGTCAGGTCAGCAATTTCATCATTGATAAACTTTCACCCTGAATTTTAATCCCATTCTTGAAAACTTCTTTTATTTTCATCACTGCTACTTCGATCTATAGATTGGACAGCAGGGGCGGAAGAATGCATCCCTCTCTTACACACTTTTTAATCCGAGCACTTCGTTCTTGGTGTTTCAGTCTTATTGTGCCTTCTTGGTCCTGTACATTTTACACATTGCCCGTCCTTCCCCACAGCGTACTCCTCATTTTTCTCAGAATTCCAAGCATCTAACGCCAATTTACACTGAAGAACGCTTTTTCGCTGTCGACAAAGCCTATGAGCGTGTCTTGATTTTGCTTCAGTCTTGTTTCCGCAACAAGCACAACGTCAGGACTGCCTCTCTGGTGCCTTTACCTTTTCTGAAGCCAGACCGATCTTCATCTAACATTTCCTCAATTTTCTTTTCATTCTTCTGTACGTTATCTTTGTGAACAATTTGGGTTCATGTGCTGCTAAGTTGACCGTGGGATAATTCACGTACTTATCGGCTCTTGCTGTCTTCAGAATTGTGAGAATGATATATTTCCGAACGTGTGATCATATGTTGCCAGTCACATAGGCTCCGCACACAAACTTGAATAGTCGTTTGGTTACAATTTGTCCCAATGACTTTAGAAGTTCAGATTGAAGTTAACCGTCCCTTCTGCCTAACTTGATCTCAATCCTATCACATCTCTTTTTTAATTCTAACTCTAATGCTGAATCTCCTATCTCTTCCATATCAACTTCAGCTTCTTCTATCCCGTCGTCAGTCAATTTCTCCCCTTGATTGAGGCCTTCGACGTACTTTCCCCGTCTATCCGCGCTCTCCTCTGCGTTTAACAGTGGAGTTCCGTCGCACTCTTCATGTTACCGCCATAGCTTTTAACTTCACGGAAGGCTGTTTTGGCTCTTCTGTATGCTGACGCACTCTTTTCGACAATCATTTCTTTTTAGATTTCTTCATCTTTTTCCTACAACCATTTCTCCTTGGCTCTCCCGCACTTCTCTTTTAATTTAATTCCTGAGTGATTTCTATTGTTGTATTTCTCTCTTTCCCTGAACAGTTTTGTACTTCCTTCTTACGTAGATTAGTTGAAGTATTTCTTCTGCTGCTCAAGGTTTCTTTTTAGTTACCTTCCTGGTACCTATAGTTGTCTTGCCAATACGTGCGACTCCACATTTTGTAGATGTCGACTCCTGTTCAGTTGAACAGTTTATTGTGGTATTCCTTATCGCAGTATCCACATCTTTAGCGAACCTCAAACACGTCTCGCAATTCAGTGCTTCAATATCAAACTTCCTACCCGACTAACTCTTCCGTACGATTCTCTTAAACTTCAATCTACTTTTCATCATTACCAAATTGTGATCTGAGTCGGTATCTGCTGCTGGGTACTCCTTAGAATCCAATATCTGATTTCGGAATTTCCACATAATTACTGAAGCGATTCTAAATCTTTGGGGAGTCAGTTTTGCTTTCGACCAATGGGTTCTTTCGTGGGTGTCAGATCATTTGGCTCAACTCGTGTAAAAGAAATTTCACCATTGTAGTCGCGTCTCTAACTACGGTCTGTGCTGTGATCTGAAGTCGATGATTTTGGTCTGCTCTGATGTTGAGAGAAAGACTGCCTCTGTCTAGGTCATGCTACTGTGCAGTTACTTCAACGAACAAAGACTTGGGTGAGAGTGTTTCCATTCACTTGCCTGGTGCAACTTGTAGCGAGAGGCGATGTTAGACTGGCACTGCGTAGTTGCAATTAATCCGCGAGCAAACGTTGGGCCGTGTTCTTACGCACAGTAAAAACGATGCCAATGGATTGCACTTATTTAGCTAAATGGAAGCTGATTATAGCATCGCAAATTATCTACTCTCTTCGTCGAGTAATAAATCTGAGCTTGTTAACACCACCAGAAGAGGAAAATAGCTTTCCCTTGTTTAAGAATTACGAGATGTGAACGCGATTTTTCGTTTTATTTTATTCATAATGGTTAGATACACCGCAGATGTTTTCGTAAATTACACTATAGAAAATACTGCAACCAGCCACACGTTTTTGATAAACGATTTTATTGCACCGTTTCTAGCTTTGGGCCGGAGCCTATCGTCAGGCGGCAGTGTAGATTTCTTGGAGGTTTTACATTTGTGTCTTCATCAAAAGCTCTCCATTTGTAAGGAAGAGTCTTGATTATCTTTTTAGATTCATGTTGATCCATGAGCTAAACTCATGTATTTCGAGGCTAGGAATCTCGTATTTGTGGGTTTGAATGTCTATGATGATTTCAAAATTCATTAATTGTGTCCTGAAGTAACACAAACTTTTGTTAATCTCATTCTTTCGAATTTATTTTATAATACATTGCCGTTCGTTGTTATTCAATGCTTGGAATCAGTGACAAGTCGCATGGCAAGCATCCCACTTTTTACGTAACTAACTACACGACTTACATGCACTCTTATGGGTACGCAATCACTTGTTGAACTGATTGCTGATTCTAAGACATTATGATGGGTAATCCGGTTCACTGTTATGGTGTTACGAAAGAATGATACTCAGGACCCAGATAATCATTCAGGTTATGTAGCTGTTTTTTGGCCTACCGAAACTATGTTTACCAAAATGAGGAGACAGCCATACTGCATTGCTGGACGCTATTAGCAGCAAGCTAACATATGTTCAAAGTAATCCATTTATAATATTTCTGCTCTAGTGCAGAATTAATCAATAAAATGTTTCGTAATGGAATTGGTGAGAGAGGCAATAGTATAAGGAAAGGCGAGAGGTTCTGATAGAGAAAATGAAATGAATAAAAATCATACTTCAAAATCGTGGTAGCTGGTTTTCGTAGTCAGTCACCAAAGGAAATACTAGACCGTTTTGCCGGCCGCGGTGGTCTAGCGGTTCTAGACGCTCAGTCCGGAACCGCGCGACTGCTACGGTCGCAGGTTCGAATCCTGCCTCGGGCATGGATGTGTGTGATGTCCTTAGGTTAGTTAGGTTTAAGTAGTTCTAAGTTCTAGGGGACTGATGACCTCAGATGTTGAGTCCCATAGTGCTCAGAGCCATTTGAACCATTTGAACTAGACCGTTTATCGGTAATAAAGCTTTAAATCGCTAGTGCTGTCGTGCATAAAAACGTATACAAAGAACTGTAATCGGACTCCGTAAGTCATGAACAGATAGTAAAGGCTGGTTCTGTAATTGATCATGCAAATTTACATATGGACTGCCACAATGGCGGCCCATCAATTGCATTACATTATCAACACTTCCACGTGTTTTGTCTCAAATTAATACTGAAACAGATAAATACGGATTAGAACATGGTAGGGCAGTAATTCAATTTAAATAAGAACATTTCAGAGTTTAACTGATATATTGACACAGAATCTCTACATTAACGTATCGCCCTTCCTATCAAAGCGTGCATCTACATCAGAGGCAAAGACAGAAGAGAGAGTGAGGGAGATTAGATTCATCGCTAAAGAAACTACAGTCATTTTTTCAACAGACATTAGTTACATTTGAAGAGTCACAGACTACTTTTACATAATTTTTCTTTTACTACCTTGTGTGGTTCGGTCTGGGGACTGGTATATGGTCCAACTAATTTAGAAAAGACGTAATATATATTTCATTTACGGTCCTGTTTACTTATTCTGCTTTGTACAAGTATTAAATATGCACGTCCACTCCTTTTTTTTGAGCTGCCCTTACGAAAAAGTGTGTGTTATGTAGTTATTTTATATTCAATTTACGAGCCAAATCACTTTTCCAAACCGTATTTAGCAGCGCGGGGTAGCCGCGCGGTCATGGGCGCCTTGCCAAGGCTCGCGAGGTTGCCCCCGTCGGAGGTTCGAGTCCTTCCTCGGGCATGGGTGATTGTGTGTGTGTATTGTCCTTAGCGTAAGATAGTTCAAGTTAGATTAAGTAGTGTGTAAGTCCAGGGATCAATGACCTCATCAGTTTGGTCCCATAGTAACGTACCACAAATTACTTCCAAACCGTATTTCTGGAACTATAGAATTATATAAGTTGAATATCTTGAAAGCATCAGAGCTTCATTATTACTACTTATGGGAGTACTTTTCAATCACACACACGCAAACACACACACACACACACACACACACACACACGCACGCACGCACGCACGCACGCGCAACTTTCATTTTTCGCCGATCCTGCCAGTACGTAAAATTTTGGTCCTTCTGATTGCTTCTCAATACAATTTTTTTTTTTTTTTTTCATTGCCGTCTATTACAACCTTGGATTATCTTTACAGAATTCCTTTTCTTGGGCTTATGATCACCTTTTCAACAACAAATTCTGTCATTAAATTGCAAATTTTGCCAGTCTTATAACTAACTTTCGCTTTTCGTAGTATGACAACTTAGGATGAGAGTACACGTTCTTATATTTATATTCATGTTTTATAAACGATTTAATGAACAAATACATTTCCATATGTACTCTGTCGCGCGAAATTCGTGTGATTAATTGTGGTGTACTGATGAATTAGGATGGTACAAGAGTAATCATTCATTATGATTCAAAATAATAATACTGGCATGTTTTTGATCATTTATTAATGCCGACAGCAATTTAATATAATACAGTATGGAGAAGTGGTAGAATGTGATTACATTGGGCTATAATTAAAAATTTTGTTTCGAGTTAAATCTAGATAGGAACGTTATCCTTCATTTTGAAAACACAAGGAAATATAATGTTTAATTAATAGGAGATTCCTGATTCATAACTGCAGATTGAGATATTTTTCTGGTTGAATTTCTTTGTACTGATGTCATTAACGTTATTTTTCTTTCATATATTTAGCAGTCTGGGATATTTATTTTCACACCTGGATACTCGTGCATTTTTCAGAGTTTGTATCGAATATATTACGGAAATGACTGAAGTAGTACTATGAAAACTGAACAACCAATTTTGTGTCCGTGCATGTATGTGTGTGTGTGTGTGTGTGTGTGTGTGTGTGTGTGTGATTTACGAAATTCACCGATAAAATTTCTCTGCAACGTGAAAGTAATTTTTGCAACGGAATTACTCTGTGGAGTACGTTGAAATTAAGTTTTGAAGAATTACATCAGCAGTGCAAAGGAACAGCTTACAAATTAATTTTCATGAGTCCATGCTGCTAACTGTGTGACATTTCTGGACTGCTTACATTAGGTGAAACCTCTGTAGCTTATGAGTTATTTACGGTCTAAGAGTGCAGCATGTTTAGGTTTTGGACTTACCATGAGAATTTTTTTGAGATTGCTTCAATATAAAATACATAATGGCTGTTAAGTTTACAAAAGTTTATAGGTGCACTTTAGACGGAGAAATCACTATCAACATTGAATAGATATTTTCTTCGTCGATGTGAGGACGATTTTTGCAACGATTCAGAATGTGGCATTCGAACTGTAAGAAACAGAATCAGAGGGATTTCTGGCATTATTAAAATAATGTAACTTGTGACCTCTTGCTTGTTGTGCAAAGTGCGAGCTTCAGAATAAAATGTAGAATCCGATAAACAAGACGAGGCAATTTCGTTGGTGCTTTTACTTTACCTCTAGTACAGCAGAAGGGGGTGTTCTAATAACCGAACACGAAACGCAACCAATTGTAAAGTTGATGACAAGCAAATTGTGTGCAATGAATTGTGTGTAAATGTTCTGAGTTCAGCGGTAAAGCACTGCATACTGACTCCTGGAGTGATACTATTGACGGCGATCCATTAGTGGGATGGGACATAACGTTCGCGGCTCCTTGTAGTGTTGTTAGGAAGAATTGGCTATGTAAAGGTGTGGGGATTCATAAGAATTATCCTGGCCTAAGATACATATTTAATATGCAAGGGAACAATGAGACAAAATTTCTGAATACTGCAGTTATCGCTGTGTTATTCATCTATCGTAAAAACTGATTTTTTTTTTTTGATACTCTGGGAGAGTACCTCTTGTTGTAGTATTCGGGAAAAATATCATATAAATCAAAGATACATAGAAGGATTGAGTCGGTCTTTAAGGTGTTCTCGGATGACTTAATTACGGTTACTTCCCATGATAAGCAGGAGATTCGAATCATCGGTTGATACAAATTATAACTGTCACAACAGATGAAAACGCAGTTGACATCCTTTGCTGAGTATAGATGAGAGAATCTAAACCGCTATTTCGGCACCCATTCCAAAACTTTGTGGTGAGTATGTTGGTATGTACCTTCGTGACCTATATGGGTGTGAGCGAAAATAATAAGATAAAATATAATATATAAAATTTTTATGACATAGCTGGTCGCGAGGTTTGACTATTTTTCGGTTATATTCCGTATTGCCGGGTTTTATAATTAAAATTTCCCTATTTAACACGTTATAACACGGAAATTAATTACCATACCAGTACCAAACTTGGTAGCATTAATGCCAAAGACATGGGGAAGAGAAATAATGGAGAATTAATTTAATTGAAACATTTTTAATATGCTGCTACGGTGCATCGTACAATTACACACCGGTACCGCCCATCAGTGTCCAGAACAGTCTGAAAGCACAGGCAGAAAGTCCGTAGGTATGCTGGCAACCTCTCTTGATATCCTACGCTTCAGATCAGTAGATGTGTGAATGTTCCCCTCGCAAACCCTGTACTTCAAGTAGCCCCACAACCGGAAATTACAAGGAGTGAGATCATATGATGGTGCCGGCCAAGCATTTGGAAACGATCGGCTGATAATTCGATCGTTTCCAAATGTATCTCGGAGAAGCAGGTGATCACGAGCGATATGCGGTGGGGCCCCATCTTGCATGAAATCTGTTGAGCTAAATGCGTCTCTTTCCTGTAGGGCGGGTATGACAAGCTGGAGAAGCATATCGCAGTAACACTGGCCAGTCACACTTCACCTATTTTGGTCCTTGAACGGCAACCTGTTCAGAAAAGAATGGGCCAATGATGAACGTAGCCGTGAAACCACACCATACGGTGGCACTTTCAGCATACAGAGGAAGTTCATGCACAGTGACTGGAGGTGAAGATCCCCACACTCGGCAATTCTGTGTATTCACCTCACACGTCAGAGAAAAATGAGTTTCGTCTGTGCATAGGATGGTCCAAGCCAGCCCCCGCCAGCCCCAGTCCTTGCGAGAAAGTGGAGAGCGAAAGTCAACACGTCGTTGTGCGTCCTGTGGTGCAAGCTGCTGTACGATATGGATCTTTCAAATAACTTCCGGGAATTCAGCCAGCTAACACTTTCAGCGACCGCCGATATTTCGGCGGGAGAACACCCCGCCATTTTCAAGGCAAACTTCAACGGACAGGCGGCGTACATGCAAATTTAAAACCTCGGTTCTCGGACTGAAGCAGGAAAGATAACACACACACACTGAATACTAGTGCCACCAAAGATGACCAGAGTCAGAACTATCGATAGTGAGACTATGAATTCGCAGGTGAGGTAGCATTGACTCTGTCCCTCTGTTTTTTGACAAGGGAGAGAGCCGGATTCCAAACAGAGTTTAAACAAAAACCTCCATCCCTGTTAACGAGGTTGCTCGCTAATTTAATCTCAACTGCCTCTCTAATGACACTGTCCCAATAGCTGGACGTGCATGCCAATATCTCGGTGTTATTATATAACATGGGGTGACCAGTATCCAAGCAATGTACGGCAATAGCAGATCTATTTGGCTGCTGTAATCGTGTGTGCCGTTTATGCTCAGTACATTGGTCCTCCACGGTCCTGATAGTTTGACCAATATATGCCATGCCGCAGCTACAAGGAATACGATATACACCCGCCTTACGCAGTCCAAGATCATCCTTAACGGAACTCAAAAGTGCTCTAATTTTAGATGGAGGTCGGAAAACACATTTCACATCGTATATCCGTAAAATACGACCGATCTTCTTGGACGTGTTTCCTACGTAAAGCCAGTAGACTTAGGTGTTGACTCAGAATTATCATCAATCACCAAATGTACAGTTGGTCGATGCACGTTAAATCTATCACTATAACCATTTTGACGAAATGTAACTTCAAGATGGGACAGCTCAGCTGGAAAAGTCTCAGCGTCAGAAACTACATGTGCCCTGTGTACCAAGGTACGAAGTACGCCTTCACGCTGAGCCGGATGGTGACAACTGTAAGTACAAATCGGTGTGAGTACGTTTCCTGTAGACTGCATGACCGAATGATCCATCATCCTTCCTCACCTGCGAATTCATAGTCTCACTATCGATAGCTCTGACTTTGGTCATCTTTGGTGGCACTAGTGATCAGTGTGTGTGTTATCTTTCCTGCTTCAGTCCGAGAACCGAGGTTTTAAATTTGCATGTACGCCACCTGTCATTTTAAGTTTGCCTTGAAAATGGCGGGGTGTTCTCCCGCCGAAATATCGGCGGTCGCTGAAAGTGTTAGCTGGCTGAATTCCCGGAAGTTATTTGAAAGTTGTATACGCCAGGAGAAACTCAGGTCTCACGATATGGATCTTGTACGGATACCATTTTAGAATGGTTCGAAGTACTTTCCGTACAGTGCACTACGGGATGTTCAATTGTCGTGACACAGCACACGCACTGTTTGACAATTGGAAACTGCGCGCAGCGTTGTCTGCCATAGGAACAGCCATTTCATTAACCACGTGTGATGCAAGCGGTCGCTGGCCTATTTTCGGAGCGATACCCAGTTCTCCAGTCCATTCGAACTTCTTCATCATGCTCCACACAACGGGCGGAGAAAGAGAACCCTTCCGTAATCTTTTCTGCTGGTGATATTCTCGAAGTGCACCTGCAGCATTATTATTGTTTTGATAATAGAGCTTCACCAATAATGCTCTGCTCCTTTTGTCCAAGCCCACGTTGACAAGTCAACAAGTGCACTGGGACTGGTCGGGTGCGTGAGACTGTGAGTCACGATGACTGATCACGGCACCTGGTGGACGTACTTTGAACTGAACGGTGGCGCTGTGACGTATGGAAATCACGCACCCGTACTCTGGACATTAATGATACCAAGTATGGTACTAGTAAGGTAGTTAATTCCATATTATAACGTGTTGAATAGGGAAAGTTTAATTATAACCCTGCATATTTCACGAGGGAAATTATTTGCTTGGACATTCTGTATGGTTGTATCCCATGTGCCGAGCACCACCTAATATCAGTAAATCTTGGTACAATTTCTTGCTACTAACTCCAATTTTGCAAAATGGCGTCTTGCCCCTCCTAACGAAATGTAATGTTTTTGTGTGGGTCAGTCTGAAACACCCGAATAAGACGAAATGCGTCATTAGTAAATAAATAACAGTTGCAACCCTACAGCCTAGACTGTGTCTCTATCGTATATTACTGGTTGCTGTTCCATCCCTACCACAGACTGGAGAAAGTTCCGGGGGAAATCTCCGCTCGACTGATTCCAGCAGATCCCGCCTACTGTATTTATAACATATGGAAGCCCCTACCCCAGCTCAGCACGGCGGTCGGCCTGAGGGCATTTCTCACAGACAGATGAGCAGCAGTTGCGCCACTAGCTGGGCGGGGAATCTGGATCGCCACGTTCGCCACGCCCCCCGACTCCCTCGCGGCCTTGCCGACTGACCTCGAGATCTGGTCTGCCGCAGTCCGCGAGCGGGATGGAGCTGCTCAACCAGTTCACTACGCAGACGTCACTGACTGAGCACACACCGAGAAAGTCAGTAGGTTTTCCCGCTTATTCGACAGCGGTGGGAAGAGTTCCAGTAAATGTGCCGACGTCGTATCCAGTGTCCTCACCAGCTGTATAACCACACCTTAGAAACAAAAGCACTTTCAAAAAACCCTTTTATAACACCACTGGAAGTTGAGACTACAGCAGGGTTCTTCGATCTCTAGAAATTATGTCTGATGAGCTAGTATTTGTGTCTGATGAGAGAGAGTATTATTTGTAATGGTCCAGTTATACATCTCCTTTCTATTCCTTTTCGAACTATTAATTTCCAGTGTATAAACGGGAAATGGACGTTGTCGAGTTTCAGAGTGATGGAAGGAAAGCGAAAACAAGGAAAAATCCATTTATTGAGCCAGGGCCGCGCGGCTTCCCTCGTCGGAGGCTCGAGCCCTCCCTCGGGCATAGGTGTATGTGTGTCGTCCTTAGAGTAAGTTACTTTATGTTACATTAAGTAGTGTGTAAGCGTAGGGACCGATGACCTCAGCAGTTTGGTCCCATAAGACCTTACCACATATTTCCAAAATTAAGCCAGGTGACAATCTGTGGCATATCTATGGCAATGAACCTCCGAGCTACCACACAGCATTGCATTCCACGCAGTAGAATATGCGGGAAACGTAGATGAGATGGAAGCGTGGAAGGATCACCCTCGAACGAGACACACTACATACGCCACCAGCAGTTGTGTTTGAAAGGGGAACAATTCAGATTTGGTTGAAAACAGTCAGCCCTTCTTTGTATTTATCTTAGACAATAGCGTTGGAAATTTGCTACTTAGTAGAGCTCCTGCAGTTATTGTTGACTCAGTCTATTAAAGAGGTTAGTACTACGAGACGCAATGCCTGTATATAAGTGGAAGAATGTTTAATGTTCCTAATTCAGTAGTCAAGGTTCAGTTTAAAAAATTAAGTGGTGTAAAAGTATGCTAATTTTATTGGTACTCAATCTACTGTATGCAGTTTTTAAAACTTTGCGTGAAGCAAGGACTATCATTTACTACTTATACTCACGCACTTTCTTCAGTTGTTCAGTTAGTGGTGCAATGGCGGTGGAAAAATTTTACTGCTACTCTAGGACCCACAGTTTATGAATTTTATGCGTTTAACATAATTTTCCCAGGGAATTTCTATATGGGCCCCTTAATGCGCTGGTTCACCCGAGCCAAATTATAAGACAACGGCATATTTTTGCTGAACTGTAGTGCTCGTGACTGGAAGCTATCAAATAACTTTTAAATAATACCCTCTTTCTTTTTTGAAAGAGAAACAACATATGTTGACATTAAAATTCGTTGTACTTTTTGAAAGACTTAATACCCCTTCAACAAAGCCCTCTAATTCTAAAATAACAAGCAGGCGTAAATTGATATTCCCCTAAGATTCTCTTGCCTTTTGCAACATAATGGCAAATGCTTTCAGTCTTTAAGAAAATTATTTTATTTAACTCGAGACCCTAAGACGCCCTAGGAATCTTCCCTGCACTTCTTCAGACACATTATCACTAGACAGAAATACAGTGTGTTCATCTACATCTATACTCTGCAGGCCGCACTGTGTACCACTGTCACGTCTCATTTTTCCGTTCCAGTGCCAGGTAAGAACAATAACTGCTGGCAAGCCTCCACTTGCGTTCGAATCTCTCTTGTGGTCCTTCCGTGAGATACAAGTAGGAGGAAGCAATATAATGGTTGACTCTTCCAGGACAGTACGCTCTCGGAAGTTTAACACTAAACCTACTCCGTGTTGCAGAACGCCCCTTTTCCAGGACCAGCAACTGGAATTGGTTGAGCATCTCTGTAATGCCTTCGCGCTTGTTAAAGGGACCTCTAACGAAACGTGCTGCTCTTATTTGGCTCTTTCCCTGTCAGTCCTATCTGGTACGGATCCCACACAGTCGAGCATTATTCAAGTATTGGCTGAAATAGAGTTTCATAAGCTACCTCTGTATTCTAGTGAACAATTTAGATTTAGGTACACGAGGTGCAAAGAGAATAGTATGTACGGTTGTTAAGAGACTTTATTCCTCTCCAACAAGCATTTTGGACAGAACATGAATATTTTATTATTTTTCCATGAATTTTAAATTCACGAAAGTACCGTATCTGCTTCTTCGTATAAATGTGTCAAATTCATACAGAAGCTGTTTCTTCCACGTCATCTTTTCTATTCATCACCAGGAACTAATCCCTCTTATACTTGGTTACTGTAATCTTACCAATGTACTTGCCCTTTCCGCTCCATACGATGATGTTAAAATGCTTAGCCGTTGACGCCTTTCCTAATATGTTTCCTGAAATTTGTGTCTCCTGCCTGAACGTTACATCAGAACATCCCGCAGCCGTCCTAATTTTAGTATTCGACAACGTTTTCCCTCAGATCAAAAAAAAAAAAAAAAAAAAAAAAAATGTTCAAATGGCTTTGAGCACTATGACACTTAACTGCTGAGGTCAACAGTTCCCTAGAACTTAGAACTACTTAAACCGATCACGCGGTTCCAGACTGTAGCGCCTAGAACCGCTCGGTGACCGCTGGATCTCTCAAAGCTTCAGTGTCATCAGCAACAGCGACGTCGTGAAGTTTCTGTGTTGTGGAGAGTGGAACTTCTCTGTGGACGTAAGAAGCCACTAGTTTTAAGCTGGTCTTGGTATTCTCAATTTATTTACTTATTTTCGTCTACTGAAACCTGGAAAAGAGCACAGGTCATTCTGTTTACAAAAAGGATAGGGTAGGATTACAAATGAATATTAAAAAAGTCTGTCTCCTGCAGGATCCTAGAGCGTATCTTAATCTATAATGACAATCCTGCAAGAAAAGAAACTTCTCTCAAAAAATTAACTCTTTTGAAAAGAAAAGAAAAACTACTTCTGTGTAATAAACCTCACTTCATTCACACACGGTATCTTCCTAATAAATCCATCCCTACCTAAATTTATGACAGGCTATGGACACAGACAACCATTGTTAACTATATCCAAAATAAGAGCACACGGTATTCCATCATCGATATGAGATTCACTCAGAGAATGAGTCGTATTTTCTACTTCGTGCAGAATGTGCATCATAATCGAAAGAAGCAGTGGGTGTACCCCAACGAAGCGTAGTAGCACTACAAATGTTCTTTTTACAGAAAAATGACTCATGGGATTGTTCACTGACGATAGTCTCGGCAAAGAAGCAGTGAGACATTCAGGAAAGATTTTGACAGACTTTCAGTTCGGTGGGTAAACTGAAGACAGTTTCCATAATAAACTGGCAGAATCCAGTAGGAGCAGAGACGAAGATTAGTGGTAAATTTCTCGAGCAATCACATCGTATAAAAATTTGTGGCTAATACTGAGGAGCGATTTAAAATGAGACGAACACGTAAAGTCAGTATTAGGGAAGGCAGATGGAAGACAGGAAATGGTTTGGAATTCTATGAATTTGCCGCTCATCAATATAGAAAGTCGCACAGAAGAAACCAATGCGAGAAGTAGCTATTAAAATTCTCATACTGTAGCCATGAGAGCAGACATCGAACGTATTCAGAGAAGCGTAATTGCAAATGGTCGGTATATCTCATACGAAAGAGGGACAGATATGCTGGGGAAACTTAAACGAGACTCGTTGGCAGAAAGGTGACTTAGTTCTCGTGAAATGCTGTTGGGTAAATTTACAGAACAATAATCGGAAGAAGACTTTGTGGATATTCTTATGCCCCCAACGTATAGCTTGCATAGGAATCATGAGAATAATAGAGATTAGACACACAGATACGTATACACAATCGAAATAGGTAGCTTCTTTTTGTTCCTTTTGACTATCGTGGTTTTTTTACAGGTTCTTCCATTTTATATTCTAACCCATATCGAAGAAATAGAATATTAAAACACAGTACAATGTAGAGTGTAAAGTGATTTTTGAGACGACAATCCACCCCGAAAGCTTCTGTCTCGAAATGAGCTATTTAACGATGATTCGCAGACAGCTTGCAACAAAACAATGCCGATGTTGACAAGTCATGTTTTCAAACATTAAGGAGTTATGGTATCCAAACAAAGATCTTGTCATGGATCAAGGTTCCACACCCTGAAACTGTTGAAAAGTTTGTTATCCTGGACTTGAGGTAAGTTTTCACTACTTATGACGAATCGGCAATAATCTCCGTAGTAAAAGCTAAAGTTTACCAGCAATTAAGAAATCACAAATCGGGAGGAATCCGAACACATGGCTGTCTGAGACTTAGGCAACCCACACAACAAGGAGTGTAGCTGCAGTTCTTCTCTCGGCTTTCGGACCAGCGGTACAGATTAAACGACACAAGTGACAACAATAGCACAGCAACAACTTGCCCAAAGCATTAATTTTTCACTGAAGAGTGAAGCTGTGGTCCGAACATTTATATAAAGAGAACGCAACTTCTGATTGTTTTATCTAATGACAGAAAACTGGAGACATTATTGAAGTGTTAGAGCTTTTTACAGTGTCGGGCGATGTGAGCACACGATACATATTCTATTTTTTCATCTCAAAACGTTGTCGGTCTCGGGTTCGAATCCCCCCACTGCTTAAGTTTTGAGTAGTAATCAGCAATGGTGGCCGAAGACTTCCAGCATAAGAAGTCACCTTCGTTCTCTCAACGGTGTTGTCAAAGAGGGCGGGGGAGCGGGCAGAGGTTCGGGGCACTCTCTTCTCCTAGGGGTGGGAAATTGCCCCTAGATACGGAAGAATCAGCAGTGATCAACGGCATGAGATGCAGAATGCATTAGAAACCACTGCATTAAAGACACGTAACGTGTATCCACAGAACGTGTCGCCTATGATTGAAAAGTGTCATGATGATCTCTCCATTGGCAAAAGATTCCGGAATATCCCCCCACTCGGATCTCCGGGAGGTGACTGCCAACAGAGAGGTGACCATGACAAGAAGGTTGAGTAATCAACGAAAGGATACTGTTCTACGAATCGGGGCGTGGAATGTCATTAGCTCGAACGTGGTAGGGAAACTAGAGAATCTGAAAAGGGAAATGCAAAGGCTGAGGCTAGATATAGTAGGGAGTAGTAAAGACAAGGATTTCTGGTCAGATGAGTATAGGTTAATATCAACAGCAGCAGAAAATGGTATAATGGGAGTAGGATTCGTTATGAATAGGAAGGTAGGACAGGGAGTGTGTTACTGTGATCAGTTCAGTGATAAGGTTGTTCTTATCAGAATCGATGGCAAACCATCACCGACAACAGTAGTATATAAATATATATGCCGATGTCGCAAGCTGAAGATGAAAATATAGCGAAAGTACATGAAGATATTGAAAGGGTAATACAGTACGTCAAGGGAGACGAAAATCTAATAGCCATGGGAGACTGGCACGCAGTTTTAGGGGAAGGAGTAGAAGGAAAGTTTACAGGAGAATATGGGCTTGGGACAAGGAATGAGAGAGGAGATAGACTAATTGAGTTCTGCAACAAGTTTCAGCTAGTAATAGCGAATACTCTGTTCAAGAAACACAAGAGGAGGAGATATACTTGGAAAAGGCCGGGTGATATGGGAATATTTCAATTAGATTACATCTTGGTCAGACAGAGATTCCGAAATTAGATATTAGATTGTAAGGCGTACCCAGGAGCAGATAAAGACTCAGATCACAATATAATGGTGATGAAGAGTAGGCTGAATTTTAAGACATTAGTCAGGAAGAATAAATACGCAAAGTAGTGGGATACAGAAGTAGTAAGGAATTACGAGATACGCTTAAAGTTCTCTAAAGCTATAGATACAGCAATAAGGAATAGCGCAGTACAGTTGAAGAGGAATGGACATCTCTAAAAAGGGCCATCACAGAAATCGGAAAGAAAACCATAGGTACAAAGAAGGTAACTGCGAAGAAACCCTGAGTAACAGAAGAAATACTTCAATTGATCGACGAAAGGAGGAAGTACAAAAATGTTCCGGGAAACTCAGGAATACAGAAATACAGATCGCTGAGGAATGAAATAAATAGGAAGTGCAGGGAAGCTAAGACGAAATGGATGCATGGAAAATGTGAAGAAATCAAAAAAGAAATGATTGTCGAAAGGACGGACTCACCATACAGGAAAGTCAAAACAACCTTTGGTGACATTAAAAGCAAGGGTGGTAACATTAAGAGTGCAACGGGAATTCCACTGCTAAATGCAGAGGAGAGAGCAGATAGATGGAAAGAATACATTGAAAGCTTCTATGAGGGGGAAGATTTGTATGATGTGATAGAAGAGGAAACAGGTGTCGATTTAGAAGAGATAGGGGATCCGGTTTTAGAATCAGAATTTAAAAGAACTTTGAAGCACTTAAGATCAAATAAGGCAGAAGAAATAGATAACATTCTCTCAGAATTTCTAAAATCATTGGGGGGAAGTGGCAACAAAAAAACTATTCACGTTGGTGTGTAGAATGTCAATCAGGCGACATATCGTCTGACTTTCGGAAAGATATCATTTACACAACTCCGAAGACTGCAAGAGCTGACAAGTGCGAGAATTATCGCATAATCAGATTAACAGCTAGTGCATCCAAGTTAATGACAAGAATAATATACACAATAATGGAAAATAATCTTGAGAATGTGCTAGATGAAGATTAGTTTGGCCTTAGAAAAGGCAAAGTCACAAGAGAGGGAATTCTGAAGTTGCGTTTGATAATGGGAGCAAGACTAAAGAAAAATCATTACACGTTCATAGGATTTGTTGACCTGGAAACAGCCTTCGACAATGTAATATGGTGCAAGATGATCGAAATTCCGAGAAAAATAGGGGTAACTGTAGAGAGAGACGGCTAATATACACTGTGTACAAGAGCCAAGAGGGAATCATAGGTGTGGATGATCAAGAACGAAGTGATCGGATTAAAAAGGGTGTAAGACAGGGATGCAGTCTTTCCCCACTAGTATTCAATCTGTACATCGAAGAAACAATGAAGGAAATAAAAGAAAGGTTCAGGAGTGGAATTAAAATTCAAGGTGAAAAGATATCAGTGATACGATTTGCTGATGACATTGCTATCCTGAGTGAAAGCCAAGAAGAATTACATGATCTGCTGAACGAAATGAACAATCTATTGAGTATAGAATATGGACTGAGACGGATACAAGACTGAAGAAAAACAAAGACACACTCACAGCATTTTTCGACCAGAAAAAAGCGTTTTACAGTGAAAAATGGCGTTAGATGCTTGAAATTCTAAGAAAAAGAGGGTACGCTGTAGGGAAGGACGGGTAGTATACAATATGTACAGAACCATTAAGGCACAATAAGAATGGACCACCAAGAACGAAGTGCTTGGATTAAAAAGAGTATAGGACAGGGATGCAATCTTTCGTCCAATGACGCAAATAGAAGAAAGTTTTAAGAATGAGATTAAAATTCAGGGTGAAAGTTTATCGATGATAAGTTTCCCTGATGACATTGGTGTCCTGACTGAAAGTAAAGAAGAACTACATGATCTGCTGAATGGAATGAACAGTCTAATGAGAACAGGAAAAGGATTGAGAGTAAATCGAAGAAAGACGAAAGTAATGAGAAGTAGCAGAAATGAGAGCAGAGAGAAACTTAACATCAGAATTAGTGATCACGAAGTATATGAAATTAAAGAATTCTTTCCTAGGCAGTAAAATAACCAATGACGGACAGAGCGAGGTGGACATCAAAGGCAGACTAGCAAGGTAAAAAAGGGGGTTCCTGGCCAAGAGAAGTCCACTAGTATCAAACATAGGCCTTACTTTGAGGAAGAAATTTCTGAGGACGTGAGAGCGTACGTCTGGACTACAGCATTGTATGGTAGTGAAACATGAACTGTGTGAAAACCGGAATGGAAGAGAATCGAAACATTTGAAATGTGGTGCTACGGACGAATATTGAAAATCAGGTTGGGTAATAAGGTAAGGAATGAGGAGGTTCTGCGCAGAATCGGAGAGGAAAGGAATATGTGGAAAACACTGATAAGGAGAAGGGACAGGATGATAGGACATCTGTTAAGCCATGAGGGAATGACTTCCATGGAACTGGAGGGAAGTGTAGAGGGCAAAAACTGTAGAGGAAGGCAGAGATTGGAATACAGCCAGCAAATAATTGAGGACGTAGGTTGCAAGTGCTACTCTGAATGAAGAGGTTTTCGCAAGAGAAGAATTCGTGACGGGTCGCTTCAAATCTGTCGGAAGACCACCCCCACCCCCCTCCAAAAAAAAGAAAAGAGAAGTGTCAACATTCGACACATCCATTGCTTTTTCTCTTTCAGGTAGACGATTAAACAGAGTGGATACTATGCAAAAAGTAATGTAAATATCTACTCTGTTTGGCGAACAAGTCAGAAACAATATTGGTTGCATTGTTTAATATGTGAGAGAATAGGAGTTAGTGCAGGGACGAGACAGAGCTCGAATATAGCAAATGATTGTGCTGCGGCACAGAGTTCTGTAACAGTTGTAAGTTTTTCACATGTTTTCTGCCATTTTAAATAATTCACATTTACTGTGTGGGGACAAAGTGAATGAGCACAGGTAGTGAATAAGATCCTTGAGTCTGTGTTCCAGTTTATCTATGGTTCTCATGCTCACCTGTCAGTTATGCAGCGCTGGAGCATTCTTATTTGAGGCATAGTGGCGAGCAGTTGAGGTTTTAGAGAAAGAGATTTTATATTTGTGAATCTGAGAAAAACTGTCTGGAATACTTTATTATGGAGATGAAAACTTGTTTGTATACATATGTTATTGATTCTATTCATGGAGGAGGTTTTTTGGAGAAATTTTCCTAGGTAACCAAAGCAAACGCAAGAAAGAAATGTTTGTTTGTCAGAACGATTACTTGAACGACATCTTTGTCCCTCAGATGACCAACAACATTCATGATTAGTGTTCATTTGAGCCTTTTATTTTCATTACGTCACAAAACACGCAATTGGTTGTAATGTCTGTAATTCTTCTGCTGACAGAACTTCGTAGTTGTTAGTGTTTTCTTACGTTGTATAGAGATTTTTGACAATAATCAGAGTTTAATTTTTCAAGAAGGCTTTTGTTTAAAGCAAAACCTCCTTCCAACTTTCTTAGTCAAGTTTTGAATATTTTATCGTGTGTGCTTTGCACCTTACGCCAGACAAAGCCTCATACCGTTTCTGACAGGCACAAAGTAAATTTAATAGTGAGTAGTTTATTTTTTCTTTAGCAGCTGAAACTGCTGATTTTTATTTCTTCTCAAGAAATAAATCCCAGAATGACAGTGCGATGAAACTCTTTTTAGTAATACATATTCGTTTATATGTGTTTCATCTGTTTTTTCTCTTTACTGAGTTTGATGCGTTGAAGGACAAGGTCAACGCGCTGATAAAATAATCCATTGATAATGTCCTCGGCGTCACTGACAAATTGATCTCTTTCTGCGTACGGATAGAGTTCCTTCGTGATCTTTTTTCTCTGTACAATTTATTACAGTTCTCTGCAGTTCTTCATGTTTTAATTGAGTCACAAAATTTCTTATTTTGCAGCTTTTCAACTTACTGACAGATCGGCTTACTGCATTACCAATTCCCATGGTGACAGATGTAGGTGAAGCTTGAAGAGATGTCTTTGTTGAATCACTTTCCTAAGGAGAGTCAAGCTACCTCTTCTAGTTAAGCGGATGGAGGATGGAGATCTGATGGGATGAACGACCTTCGCTAAAGATAATGTGGTATAGTTGTCTCGGCATTTCAGTGGGAAGTCAAAGGAGGGCAGAAGGCGCTCTTTCTTGTTTTTCTAAGCATATCTAGCTTATTCACTTTGCTGCAAATCTTCTCCATTGTGTAAATGCTCGATGTGCGTGGGTTACAATCGTTTGATCTTTGTAAATGACACGCTGTATACGCACTAAAGCAGGAACAATTTCGGGTATCGCCACTCACCGTTTCCCTTGTCCCATTAGCCCTGACGTGACAGTGTGGTTAGACGCTACCCATCTTATTATTTTCAGTCACAGAGTGAAATGTCAAGGTCACCCTCCTTTCGAAACGCTGAGGCAGAAGAACGAGATCAGCCGATGGGCGGCGTGTGTGTGAGGTCGCGAGGCGTGGCAGATGCGGCGAATCAGATCCCTCTGGGCGGGTGTTGCGTCACCACCGGCTAGTCTGCCACTCAGCCACATCGAGCGGGGGCAGGTGGGGGCTCTGCCTTGCTCTCTCACTATAAAGAGGCTTCCAGCCGGTGCTGGAGCCAGTCGTCCACCAGTCGTCTCCACAAGTCGACATGGCTCATCAGGTGAGGAAGCAGCGAGATGCGAAGGACGTGGTAGTAGGCATCTACAGCAGTCTGTTGACCAAAAGATGGTATCTGAGAGCTATAGGAAAGGGTTGCGAATGAAACTCACAACGGCTTTTCACCCCAAGTGATTTAACGAAATCGCAGGAAGCATAAGTCTGGATGGTCAGATGGGGATTTGACCAAGTCCAGTTCTCACCACTGCATAAGTTCTGCAGCACTGCAATGTAAGAAACTGTGGCTGTATATGGAAATGAAACTGCCACCAGATAGGAAAAGTGTAAAACGTTTTCAGATAGTAAATAAATATCAGTAACGTTACGCATGATTTCTCTCAAAAGGAAACTCACTTGAAAACGTGAAATATACGTTGACATATGAATGAATTAATACTAAGCTGTATGTTATGCTGGCTCGATTGTTTCAATATATTATCTATTCATAGGTTCGGGATTAGATCTCAGTAGGTCTTACCGTGCTTATGTCACTTATCGCTTCTCTTAGCTCTGCCAATAGCTTGGTAACGAGAACATCCCAAGCGGCACCATAGTTTGTAGCTCACGTTAAACTTAGCGCTGGCAGGGTTCTTCCTTTTTGCAGCTTTTACCTTTCAACGTCATGTTTTGTTTCAAATACCCCGGATCGCGTGCAGCTGACCTGTGTGACAATGAGTATAGCTGGGAGACTAAGAGAAAGACAAGCAAAGGTGATTCTAAAGAATGGACAGATGACCACTCGAAGGGTATTGCTTGCAGAAGAGACATCTGGTTTCAAATCCAAATATCTAGTTTCACATATCTTGAATGTCTAACAAAGTGTGTTATTTTTTTCAGTTTTAGTTAACCTTGTTTGAAATTTGGTATATCAGCTGTATAAATAAGAGAACAACTGAACAATTTAGAATAAATGGAAATGAAACTTAAGGCTTCGCATCGAAGGTACCATATGCCGATAAATGCAAGCATCTTTAAGCAAAACCTGAAACTGTTAATTTCTTTTTTATTTCATTTTTATTCATGCGGAGGGAGGACTATAATTTGCTATGACTCAGATAAGCGTGAAATGGTATCGTTGTCCTCTTTGCTGTGAGTCCGCAGCTCGTGTGGTCGCGTTCTCGCTTCCCGACCATCTACATCTACATACATACTCCGCAATCCACCATATGGTGCGTGGCGGAGGGCACCTCGTACCACAACTAGCATCTTCTCTCCCTGTTACACTCCCAAACAGAACGAGGGAAAAATGACTGCCTATATGCCTCTGTACGAGCCGTAATCTCTCTTAACGTTGTGGTCTTTCCGCGAAATTTAAGTTGGCGGCAGTAAAATTGTACTGCAGTCAACCTCAAATACTGGTTCTTTAAATTTCCTCAGTAGCGATTCACTAAAAGAACACCTCCTTTCCTCTAGAGACTCCCACCCGAGTTCCTGAAGCATTTCCGTAACACTCGCGTGATGATCAAACCTACCAGTAACAAATCTAGCAGCCCGCCTCTGAATTACTTCTATGTCCTCCCTCAATCCGTCCTGTTAGGGATCCCAGACGCTCGAGCAGTACTCAAGAATAGATCGTATTAGTGTTTTATAAGCGGTATCCTTTACAAATGAACCACATCTTCCCAAAATTCTACCAATGAACCGAAGACGACTATCCGCCTTCCCCACAATTGCCATTACATGCTTGTCCCACTTCATATCGCTCTGCAATATTACGCCCAAATATTTAATCGACGTGACTGTGTCAAGCGCTACACTACTAATGGAGTATTCAAAGATTACAGGATTCTTTTTCCTATTCATCTGCATTAATTTACATTTATCTATATTTAGAGTTAAGTGCCATTCTTTACACCAATCACGAATCCTGTCCAAGTCATCTTGTATCCTCCTACAGTCACTCAACGACGACACCCTCCCGTACACCACAGCATCATCAGCAAACAGCCGCACATTGCTATCCACCCTATCCAAAAGATCATTTATGTAGATAGAAAACAACAGCGGACCTACCACACTTCCCTGGGCACTCCAGATGATACCCTCACCTCCGATGAACACTCACTATCGAGGACAACGTACTGGGTTCTATTACTTAAGAAGTCCCGGGTTCGATTCCCGGTGGGGTCAGGGATTTTGACGTACCTCGAGGTGACTGAGTGTTTGTGTTGTCCTCATCATTTAATCATCATTCATGAAAGTGGCGAGATTGGACTGAGCAAAAGTTGGTAATTTGCAAGGGCGCAGTTGAGCGCTCCTCAAACCAAATATCATCATCTCAGCTGTGAGTAGACGGATGTTGTCATTGTGCGCCAGATGCAACAGAACACTTCGTAAGAACCTTTCTTACATTGAATGCTACCGTCATAGTCCTTCATTAATGTGAACTGAAAGTTGTATTGTAAAAACATGCAAAGCAGCATAACATACTTGGCTTCCTCATCGACATACCGATGGAAAGTGTTACATATTATGGTGCCCACTGATTTTTTCTCTTTCTTTCATCTCGTTTCATAACTGTGGATGGAAGGCGTCGAGTCATTCTTTTCTTTTTTTAATTCATCAGTTTTGGTCTCGTTAGAACCGATTAGTCGTCTCTTCCTTTCTTCTGCAATTTTTTTGTTTGGCATATGAAGTATATTGCTCAGTAAATATTTTTACATATTCGAAGTCATCTTCCACAGTTTGCTCACGCATTGTAGTTTCAGGTCACAAATTATACATTATTGTGTTTTTTCACTTAATTTTTAACCTCCTTTTCGCGCCAAACTTTAATTCATAACAAAATATTCAAGTATGGTGTTCACTGTGTTACAACACTGTGATCCTCTAGTTTATCATATTTCCTTCTCAATTATAAATCCTCGCTAATTATCTCCAGTAATGAGTCATTTAATATTTTATCTGCCAATTTTTGCCATCTTTGTGTACCACCACATCTTATAAAGTTCGTTTCTCCTCATCCTATTTTCGCAGCTACCTTCCTTTTCGACAAGACAATTAAAAGTTTCAGACTTCCGCATTACTTGATTATACGAATGTGATGACTCCCCACAGCACAAGAACATATATTTACTATCACAGATATGGACACATGAAAACTTGCTGCAGACTCTCTGTTTCAATTTCTCCCTTGTTATGTCTATCCCTCTGTTCCTCTCTGTCTGTCTGTCTGTCTGTCTCTCTCTCTCTCTCTCTCTCTGTCTGTTATCTCTCAATTACCCCCCCCCCCCGAGTCCCTGCTAGAGCTTCAGTTCAAAGGGAATAGTCCATTCCCTTAACAAACACGTGAAACAAGCTGTGACTACCTATATTCTCCATGCACTACCGTCTGTTTTCAAATTATAAATCTGCAGAACGAATGTAACTCTACCTAACTACCTACATGTTGTACCCTGATAACTTGTTCTCAGTACAGTACTGGCGTTCAAGGAAATTGAAATCATCTTCTTCCACCACTGAACGGTTTTTGGTGATGTGCATGTGAAATTCTGATGCCTGATTGCACTAGATTTTACTCCTTTTATAACTCTAGAACAGGATTTCTGCATTCAGAGTTACGATAAAGTATATTGATGTAATGTATACCGTGAGATCTTACTGAGACAAATCGATAAAAGATTCAACACTTGTGATGATATCCTCCGTTGTCTGAATCAGAAAAGGGATTGGCAGTTGGCAGTGGGAACCACAATATGCCATCTGCATCGCCATTGTTCCCAGTTATTTTGCTTAAAGTACTTCAGGTAATGTCCAGAAGATCCCTTCGTTAACGCTGGAGCCGACACCTATCCAATTTTTAAATATAAAAAGCTCTTGCCCTTCCCATTTCAATTCACGTCAGGGAAATTTCCTGAATTTCAAGCTCTAGTGACGTTTTCCTATCAACCTCATTAGTAGGAAGTTTGTCCAAACAGCAGGCGCCATTAACTGTATTTCCTATCTGTACAACATTAGTTTTCTGGAGTAAAAGTTGAATATCAAAAGTCTGGAAACATAATGAAGGAGCTTTACCAGTGTGTCATCATATATATGTGAAAAGGTGTGCAAGTGATTATACGTACATTTCAGTCAAATCAGGTTAAAGGTGTTTTAAATAATGTCTAGAAGTAGATTATTCTGTTTGTACTCATAATTATGTTCACTTCATAATTTTCTGGTCAAGTCAGCCGTAGCAGTCACAAACTAATAGTAATAGTGTTGCTTCTAACAACGTGCTGTCTGTAGAAACAAAGTTCAGCAGTGATAATGGGCACTTCTGAGGCATAAATCCTGGGAAATGGAGGTCGTTGTTCACTTAAATGAGTACCAAAGTCACGATAAATGTCTACATGTTAATACTGCCCTTTTCACACTAAGAATAAGAGATATGTTCTTTTATCCCGAAGAAAGAACATCTACGTCGAAAACATGTCGTGCAGCTCGTTGATAACACGTACTGTACAATTCGGCATAGTGGCATTTGTGTTTACAGGCGCTACACGGTGCCCTGTCTGTGGTGTTGCAGGTACTGTTGTGCGCATGCGCGCTGCTGGGCGCGGCCAGTGCGGGCTACCTGGGCTCTCCCGCCGTCTCCTACTCGGCGGCTCCCGCCCTGCGAGGCGGCCTTCCTTACAACGGCGGACTCGGACTCACAGGTAGTTTGTACAGCAGTCTCCCAAAGGAGTGACGACGTCTGATTTACATGCCGGAATGGCTAAGATGTCTTTGTTCTTGGGGTCCTTCTACACGCAAAAGACTTCGCTTTTCCTTTAAGATTTCATATCTTTAGTGCTACACAGCAGTCTCCCAAAGGAGTGACGACGTCTGATTTACATACCGGAATGGCTAAGATGTCTTTGTTCTTGGGGTCCTTCTACACGCAAAAGACTTCGCTTTTCCTTTAGGAGGAATATCTTTAGTGCTACACAGCAGTCTCCCAAAGGAGGGACGACGTCTGATTTACATGCCGGAATGGCTAAGATGTCTTTGTTCTTGGGGTCCTTCTACACGCAAAAGACTTCGCTTTTCCTTTAAGATTCCATATCTTTAGTGCTACACAGCAGTCTCCCAAAGGAGGGACGACGTCTGATTTACATGCCGGAATGGCTAAGATGTCTTTGTTCTTGGGGTCCTTCTACACGCAAAAGACTTCGCTTTTCCTTTAAGATTCCATATCTTTAGTGCTACACAGAAATTCTTAAAAGTTCACTACAATAATTTATAATTAATTATCGTCATAGTTCTCTTTCCAAATTACTTGAGCGGATTTACCCGTAATAAGCAGTAATTGTTTTATTTAAAATTATCACTGTATTACATTAACACAAGCACACTTTATCCGCTGTTGCAGATATTTTTCTATAATGTTGTTTAAAGTTTCTAACCCACAGTACAAATTTTTCTGCCTTCAGTTTGTAGCAATTCTTGTAAAAGTGTTCCACTAACTAGTCCTCGCCAGTGACAAGAGGATTCGAAACATGGTTTTCCTTTTCATAATTCTTTTCTTTCCTCTTATTCTAATTATTCTTCTGGTCACAACACAAAATAAGGAAGAAGATTACGAAATACTTCTCCAAAGTGTAGCAAACATAATGAACAATTACTTTTAAGTTAACTTTTAATGTATGGCAACTTACAATTGTTCTTTAAAAGAAATTAGTGTATTGCATCTGTTAGACTATTATCTGTGCTCTGTAGAGCATCGTTATTGCCAATTCTGGTAACTTGAACAATGCCATAAAAATTGCTACACCCGAGGATGATGCGCTACCGACGCGAAATTTAACCGACAGGAAGACGATGCTGTGATATACAAATGATAAGCTTTTCACAACATTCATATACGATTGGCGCCCGTGGCGACACCTACAACGTGCTGACATGAGGAAAGTTTCTAACCGATTTCTCATGCACAAACAGCAGTCGACCGGCGTTGACTGGTGAAACGTTGTTGTCATGCAACGTGTAAGGAGGAGAAATGCGTACTATCAAATTTCTGACTTTGATAAAGGTCAGATTGTAGCCTATCGCGATTGCGGTTTATCGTATAGCGACAATGCTGCTCGCGTTGGTCGAGATCCAATGACTGTTAGAAGAATATGGAATCGGTGGGTTCAGGAGGGTAATACGAAACGCCGTATTGGATCCCAATGGCCACGTATCACTAGCAGTCGAGATGACACGTATCTTATCTGCATGGCTGTAACGGATCATGCAGCCACGTCTCAATCCCTGAGTCAACAGATGGGGACGTTTGCAAGACAACAACTACCTGCACGAACAGTTCGACGACGTTTGCAGCAGCATGGACTATCAGCTCGGAGACCATGGCTGCGGTTACCCTTGATGCCGCATCACGGACAGGAGCGCTTGCGATGGTGTACTCAATGACGAACCAGGGTAAACGAATGGCAAAACGTCATTTTTTCGGATGAATCCAGGTTCTGTTTACAGCATCATGATGGTCGCATCTGTCTTTGGCGACATCGCGGTGAACGCACATTGGAAGCGTGTATTCGTCATCGCTATACTGGCGTATCACCCAGCGTGATGGTATGAGGTCCCATAGGATACAATTCCCGGTCACCTCTTGTTCACACTGACGGCACATTGAAAAGTGGACGTTACATTTCAGATGTGTTACGACCTGTGGTGTTACCCTTCATTCGATCCCTGTGATCCCTACATTTCAGCAGGATAATGCACGACCGCATGTTGCAGGTCCTGTACGGGCTTTTATGGATACAGAAAATGTTCGACTGTTGCCCTGGCCAGCACATTCTCCATATCACTCACCAACTGAAAACGTGTGGTCAATGATGGCCGAGCAACTGGCTCGTCACAATACGCCAGTCACCACTCTTGATGGACTGTGGTATCGCGTTGAAGCTGCATGGGCAGCTGTACCTGTACACGCCATCCAAGCTCTGTTTGACTCAATGCCCAGCCGTATCAAGGCCGTTATTACGGCCAGAGGTGGTTGTTCTGGGTACTGATTTCTCAGGATCTATGCATGGAAATTTAATCACATGTCGGTTCTAGTATTATATATTTGTCCAATGAATACCCGTTTTTCATCTGCAGTTCTTCTTGGTGTAGCAATTTTAATAGCCAGTAGTGTATATAAACCATAGTGCAAGCAACTATTTGCTAGCACCTTCAATAGGAACTGTGTGTGTGTGAATACATAAGACGCCACTATGAATTCATTCCTTTCCTAGGAGGCCTGGCCGGAGGTGCCACTGCTTCCGCTGCCGCCGCCGCCGCCGCTGCTGCTGCAGCGGCTAGAGCCAGACTGTCTGGTGCTGGCATCGGTGGCTATGCTCCTGGCTACACTGGCGCACTAGGAGGTGCCTATCCTGGCATTGGTGGCGCCTACTCTCGCCTCGCCACTGGCTACTCTGGTGTCGCACCTAGCTACACTGGCGCTCTAGGAGGTGCCTACCCTGGTGTTGGTATTGGTGGTGCCTACTCTCGTCTCGCCCCTGGCTACGCTGGTCTCGGCGCTGCACGTTACGCTGGTGGTCTTGGCCGCCTGGCTGGTGGGCTGCCCGCCGAGCTGGCTGACCCGTACTACGACCCCAACCCGCAGTACAGCTTCAGCTACAGCGTCAGCGACGCCCTGACCGGCGACGCCAAGCAGCAGCAGGAGAGCCGCAGCGGCGATGTGGTGGAGGGCAGCTACAGCCTGGTCGAGCCCGATGGCAGTGTGCGCACTGTCCAGTACACGGCCGCCCCTGGTGCAGGTTTTAATGCTGTCGTCTCCAAGGATGGTGCCCCAACTGGGCCTGCCCCTCTGGGAGCTGCTGTCGCTCCTGCCACTGTTGGTGCCCCAAACATCCTCCCAGGTTTGAAACAGTATTTGACCCATTAGTGATTACAAATCCATTTTTTTCTGTAACATTTCAGATACTAGACTCTGGTTTATGTTTCCACCTGTTAAGTGTGTACTAAGGACGCAGAAATCTACAAAGGCTTTCTCTCAATTTATTGAACCATTTGAAAGTAACTATAACACAGCCATAGATAGCAGAAGGCTATATATGCACTTACAATCAAAGGAGTTAAGTATATGATGTCAGTAATTACTAATCTGATGTTGGACCTCTTCTCCTTTGAATTAAGAACACCTCCAATGCATTACGTGGATGGAAGTAGATGAGTTCTCAAACTGGAAGCCTATTTTCACTCATAAATTACGGGGACCTGACAAACTAAATTCAAGCTTAATGTGTCATTTGCTATGTTTTCCTTCTCGAGCTGCTGGCCTGATTCTGTGGGTGACTCGACCTCCTGGCAACAATTAAGTATGTGTAGCTTGAGTAATACTACTTCTGTACAGTTTAAAGGGGTCAGTAATAGAAGTTGGATACAAACTGACTGCTCTTAAAACTATGTAGAACGATTACATACAATAGGCAGCCGCAGCATTTACTGTGAAGTTAATTACAATGATGGAATTATAACATTTAAAACTCTTAGCAGTTTCTAATTTATTTGGAAATATTCAAACGTTTGATCTCCATTAACAGTTTTTGATGCTCGATGGATGAGGTCAAATAAAATTAATCCAGAACTTAAGTATACTTCTAATAGCATTTTAACGGTGCTGTGTTTTTCTCCAGTGTGGACAGACATCAAAAATTGTTTACTAGATATCTCCCTCAGTGCCTGCTACAACTGTTTCAGGAGGCATACTTCCTGGAGCTGCACGCTCTCTGCTATCTCCAGCTGCCGCTGCTGGAGTCTACGGAGCACCTCTGAAGACGGCGCATGCCTCCCTCGCCACGCCACACGCAAAGGTACACTACTAGTGCCCTCGCAAGCTGATACCTTCTAAATGTGACCACCGAATGTATTGTGAAAATGGTTCTCATGTAGCAATAAGATGTACATATTTACGAATTGCTCTGTTAATTTATCACTGCAATTTGTATAAAAATAAAATTATCTGTCTTTATTTAAATGTTGTACCTATTCAATTTGGGCTTCTTCCCTAACATTATGTACAAAAATTCCTGTGTGTCACAAGTTACTTTAAGCTACGGGAATTTCTATACAATACCATTTGTTCTGTGTCTGAAAAGAAAAACCGAATACCATTTGTTCTGTGTCTGAAAAGAAAAACGGAAATCTAAATACCGAAAACAAAGGCTAAGATCTGGTAATCAATTGGTGCTCGTATTTTTAGAAGATTTAGTTTTCAACTACAATCAACAACACACAGTAGGCTCCTGTTCCACCTAGCTTGGTTTTGTTTGATAGTAGTTAGCCCACTGGACCTGCAATCGAAAGGACGACTTTTCAAACCTGTATCCAACAAGTCTGGTTTACGTTTTTTTGTGATTCACGGAAAACACTTAAGGCATGAGCGGCGATAGTACCTTTGAAAGAGCACGGCTGATTTCTTACCCAGCTTTCCTTTATCTGTGAATGTATCGTATCTCTAATGACTTCGTTGTCAACAGTATTTAACACTATCTTCCTTCCCTTTTTGATTCTGTTTGAGGAACAGATGTAACCCCAATAATCTTGAAGGATCGTACCCAAGTATTTTCATTACAGTACCACCCAACCTGTAATATAGCATTATCTTCTTGCCTCTGAGTTTCATAATGTAATGATCTTGCTGGTAGGGGACAAAATGTTTTCACTGTAGCAGACCGTGAGAAGCACGAGTGCAAATCAGGAAGAAATATAGATTGAAGAACTACTTTATCGTTCATGGCCCGATAGTCAACAACCGGTCTCACCTCGCCCGCCGACCCCGGTGCCCACGCTGTTCTAGGCGCTTCAGTCCGGAACCGCGTGACCGCTACAGTCGCAGGTTCGAATCCTGCCTCGGGCATGGATGTGTGTGATGTCCTTAGGTTATTTAGGTTTAATTAGTTCTAAGTTCTAGGGGATTGATGACCTCAGATGTTAAGTTCCATAGTGCTCAGAGCCATTTGAACCATTTTGAATCACCTCGCCCTGTGGCTTAGGCAGTACATATACAGGAGAGGAGGACGGGGACTAAGATGGCCTAATAACTCCATCACATAACTTCTTTCACCTATAGTCACTCTTAACTCCATCATCCTATGCGTTGAAAATCTATTTGGAAGAGGCCTTACGGGAATATTGCCCTTTAATTCAGTATTCTCCTAATCTGTCATTAAGCACATCCCTTAATTAGTCACCTAAATTGACGAACAGTTTCCTTTGTTCATCTGGTAAATTCCAATGCTATAAATCGGAGAATCAGTATCGACTGAACTGGTAACTGGTTTTGACACTCTGTTATTACATTCACCACACGCTTAAAAAACTCGGAGTTTTTCTGAGGTGCAAACTCAAAATGAAACATTCTTTGGCTTGACTGAGCAGCTAATACAACGTTATGGATGAAGTCAGAACCTGTAATGGCCGACTTTACAAATTATGTGCTACCTTAACTGGGAATTTTCACTTAAAATTGACAATTCGGATATTAACTTTAATAGTTCCTCAAATCCGCACCGGTGCTTCATCCTTCTGAATCTGCTTCCAGTGTTCATATCTTGGTCTCCCTCTATGATTTTTATCCCCCACGCTTCCCCCCAGTAGTAAATTAGTGATCCCTTGATCCCTCAGAATGTCTCCTATTAATCGATCCCTTCTTCTAGTTAGGATGTACCATAAATTTCTCTTCAGTTTTATTCAATACTTCCTCATTAGTTACGTGATCTTCCCATCTAATCTTCAGCATTCTTCTGTAGACATACATTTCAAAATCGTCAATTGTCTTCTTGTCTAAACTGTTTATCGTCCGTGTTTCACTTCCATTCACAGCTAGAGTCCATACAAATACTTTCAGAAAGGACTTCCGAACATTTAACTCGATACTCGATGTTAACGCGTTTCTCTTCTTCAGAAATGCTTTTCTTCCCATTGCCAGTGTACATTTTATATCATCCCTACTTCGACCATCATCAGTAATTTCGCTTCGCAAATAACAAAACTCAGTTACTAATTTCAGTGTCTCATTTCCTAATCTAATTCCTTCAGTATCACCTGATTTAATGCGGCTACATTCCGTTATCCCCGTTTTGCTTTTGTTGAAGTTCATTTTATATCCTCCGTTCAAGATACTGTCATTCCGTTCAGCTGCTCTTCCAAGTCCTTTGCCGTCTCTGACAGAATTAAAATATCACCGGCAAACCTCAAAGTTTTTATTTCTTATCCCTGGACTTTAAATCCTATTCCAAACTTTTCTTTTGCTGCCTTTACTGCTTGTTCAACATACAGATTGAATAATGCCGGGGATAGGCTACAAACCTGTTTCACTTTCTTCTCAACCACAGCTTCCCTTTCATGACCTTCGACTCTTATAACTGCCACCTGGTTTCTGTGAGAATTGTAAATAGGCTTTCGCTCCCTGTATCTTATTCCTGCCACCTTTAAAATTTGAAAGAGAGTACTCCAGTCAACATTGTTAAAAGCTTTCTCTAAGTTTACAAATGCTATAAACGTAGATTTGTCTTTTATTGATCTGTCTCGTATGAGAAGTCTTAGGGTCAGTATTGCCTCACATGTTTCAACATTTCTACGGAATCCAAACTGCTCCATTGATCCTGAGTTAGAGGCTCGGTCCGGCACATGGTTTTAATCTGCTAGGAAGTTTCAGGAAACTCGTTTGTTTGGCGCATATTCAGAGACAGAATCCGCGTCCATACAGTCAATGAATTGGCAGTTAGCTGGGGTCCAAAGAGAAGTAGACAGTGAGGAAGAGGGGGAACATTTAGAATACGTCGAACCTCTTGTACACATTAGAAATATGCCTCAGCAACAGGCACAGAATTTTGTGGGGTTCCGAGCGCCGCGGAAGGGCCCTGTACCTGTAAACACAAGACATACACAACAGAGAGGGCAATGGGTGGAGTTGTTTGCGCCATGTAATGGATCAATGACATATGCAACTAGTCCTCAACACAAAGGACAACACAGGGGGAAGGGTGGACAGCCGGATTGTTACAGTTATCAAACTTAGAAACGCCACAGCATAGCCCAGTACACGACGTAACTGATCGAGTATAAAACAATAAAACGAGAACACACAGTTCAGCAGAAGACAGTGTTACAGAGGACGCGATCATGGAGATGTTACAAAAAATGAACGATAGTATAACGATACAGAATACACAGATGACGGAACAGCATCAGCAATTGCAACAGGATAATCAAAACTTGAGACGAGAGATAAAGTCACAGATTTAACAGGTTAAAACCCATATGGAAGAAGGGATCGCTAGAATTGATAGTCAGATCACACAGATAAAGTAAGACGCGAAAGATTCTAGAGAAAGAATTTAGGTACTAACGCAAAGTCAGCAGCAATTACGCACTGACGTGGACAAGGTCCAATTGGACATCGTAAACGTTGACAAAAAGGTGTAATGTTTTACGAAAAAAGCCACTCGAACAGCAATACAAATTTCGGAAGAACAAGCAATTCCTAGCAAGATCGCAAAAGTTGTACTAAAAAAATATTATCAGCGGATCAAAAAGATAGAACTTAAAAACAATGATCAGTTTGAAAAGCTTGGAACAGAGTTGATATAAACTATCGAAGAAAAGATGGACACCGATTACACCTGTAGCGAAACAACTGATACGTCAAGCATTAATTCAGTACACGAACACGCGCCGTCTAAGAAAGTTCAAGTAGAACAAAGGCCAGACGTAACACTCGCGCAGAAATCGAAACAGAAAACCCCGATTAAAGTAATACATGACATACCACAGAACCAGGCACAGTATCTAGAAAAACAGGACACATACAGTCAGCCGATACCAATAGAAAGACAGCCGACTTAACCAGTAAATCTAATGACACAATATAACAGTAGCACAGGTATAGTACCCCGAATGACGAGAGTAGAGACAAACGAAGAACACTTTTTTTCACCAATGTTCCGATATCATGCAATTATCGGGCAGGAGACTGAGCATATGCAGACAGGCAGTAGTTTACCAGAGAATAGGCAAGATGATACAAGCAGTGGTAGATTATTTGAGACCATTAATCAGCCACAAACCGGATTTATGGTGGATATGATACAGATCACTTCCTTACATTTTGAGGAAGAAGGCGGTAGCTTGCATGCACGCACATTCATCGATCAGTTCCAAGTAGGCTTGCCAAACCATTGGAGCGTGGCTCACAAACTTGACTTCATTTGTGCACACATGTGAGGAACAGTAGCGGAGGTGATGCAAAAGATCGCTGCTACCTGTACGTCTTACCTACAGTTCAGAACAGCATTTCTCGGAAGACATTGGTCCTTGGAGGCGCAAAACAAAATAAAATACGAGTTACTTCAGATGACACCATAAGAAAACTCAGGGGAGAAAAGCGTGGTAAAATTCTTTGTCACAATGGACAAAAAGAATCAATGCCTAGACAAACCATACAGTAACGGAGAGCTGATACATCTATGTTGAATGAAGTTACCGATAAAATATCAACAGGCGACAGTAGGAAAAAATGAAAATACCGAAGAATTCAAAGATGTCTGAAGGGAACTTGAATTCATGTTTAAAGAAGACGAAGTGAAAGAAAAAAGAAAGGAGAGGGAACAACAAAAGGAAAGGACTAGGAACGAATATTCCAATAATAATAATCATAATCCTAATACCAATAATTTCAGGCAATTTAACATTCCAGGAGAGTGGCATAATGAAGGTAATTGGCAAAGAACGAGAAGCAGAAAAATTGTTACCGAAATAGAAACGGTAATGGACACTCATACACTGGTGGATATGGGCTTAGGAATCAAAATTCCAGCGGTCAAGGGTACTTGGAAAGAGACCACGATGTCAGAAACAGACTGGCGATACCAGGGCGCGAATAACTACAGACGAAATTACGGTCGACAGACACAAGAACAACACAGAAAAGAGAAACCATAAGTAGAAGTTAGGCCACCGAATACTGCAAAACGTAAAGATTGACGTGAAAAATGCCGAAGAGGTTAGGCAAACTAACGTCCACCCTATCTTATACTAACTACTAAATAAAAGTTAAATTAGCAGATCAACATAACAACATAATTAAAAGAAAAAAAGGGGGCACAAAACAGACTAACAATTTCTTGTAGTATTGAGTATCCTGCAACATGCACACAAATAATAAATGACACACAACCCATAAAATGATGAAGAAGTGGAAGGACAGAATTAGAATAACGAAAAGAAATCATATCAATCTAACAATTTTTGCCACTATCAGAAAAATTTTTCATTATATAAAATCAGAGTTTTTTTGTAAATAACAATAACAAATATATGTAAAACAAAAACTGTAAATACTTCTACGTGTCAGAGGGACATCGCCACCAACATCAATCGCCAGCTCCCTCAACACCACATTCTTCGAGATAGCGACGGTGAGCGTGCAGACATATTGAGAAAGCACTTAGGGCAAAGACAACATGAAGACCAATTCCACACTGGAAATGCAGGTTACAACCAGGTTGGACTTCAAAAGAACAACGTGCAGCATGGACATGTCATATGCCACGATACTGCTGCTTCATGGACAAGTGTGGGGAGAATCATGATACAACGAGACTAAAAAGAAGGTACCAGGAACAAACTCATCAACTTATATTTGGAAAGGCAGTGAGATCCTACAAATTCTATATCTTTCCTACATTAAAATTCACATATTCCTAGCCCAAGAAGAACAGAAGAATGCAAGAAAGAAGAGAAGAACAGAAGATGCAAGACGAAGAAGGGCAGAAGACAACGAAATACCTTTCTCTCCTATCCTACAAAGAAAATTTGAGGCACGGTAACTACAACAACCACCTCATCAAAAATAAACCTTGAATAGTCAAACAAAAACAAACGAACGGCAAACAGAATATTAAGCGGTACCAACAAACATTATCCAGAAATAGATTCAGCAAAATGAACATCATTCTCCCTACCACATCACCAAATTGCCATACCGAGACGTCATGGCACATATATTGGGTGGCGATCGTCGGTAATCACCAACTTACTACAATCATCAAACTGCAATACTGCCCCTGGTGTGACAGCGAAGGAATACCAAGACGTCACCGTATACTCAATAAACCTCAGTCATCATCATCGGTTAAAAATACTACTTCATGATGACAACATCAACAACTAAGACCAGGCATCGCATGCTAGAGTGCTTCTCACATGATTTGTGACACCCATAAAGTGAGTCGACACTTTCCAGCACTTCCATGGGGATCGTCGAACAAAGAAATGGACAGAGTAAAAACAACCAGCGTAGATTATAAAAATTAGATATATGTGAATAATACTTACCTTCTTGCCATTTGTAAAAATATCGAAAGTCCCTAATTTATAAATAACTCAAAATTTTTGAGAAATAAACTAAATTAGAATAGTCATACAATCTCTTATTTAGTTTACATGTAGAATTAGAAAAAAATTATGTAAGATTTCCTTCTGTAAAGAATGTTCATAACATTAGTACTGAGGATAGAATTAAGAGAAAAGCTTCTTCATTCCTTAAAAAGGAAAACAGTGATAAATAAAATAAATAAATTACGAAACTAAGTGACACAACAGAGCTTTTTCGAACATTCACGCAAAGCTTAACTAAAGAAAAGAAATGGCCACACTAAGACATGATACACTATACACTAACGAGTTTAGAAAAATTAATATTGTAAAAGCAACTTTTGGAAATGAAAAAGAAAAACAGAGACAAGTAATGGCAATGACAAAGAAAATCAACCTTTGTAAAGCCTGTGCTTGCCTAACAACAAAACACAAATTGTGTAATTAAAAACTAGAAACAATAGTGTTATGTTTTGGTAGAAGAGCCAACACCGTGTTGCTAGAGGAGGCCGAAATGCACGCGTTTAAGCTCACGCAGACTGGCGTGAGGTCTGGAACAAGGTAAAGTAATTATCCTATCAAGAAAAAAATGTAGTTGCTTGAATACTTAATCCATAATTGGAGAACATCGCTCTTGTTGATACATGAATTATAATCTCAATATAAACTGGTAATGGCGCCTTGCTAGGTCATAGCAAATGACGTAGCTGAAGGCTATGCTAACTATCGTCTCGGCAAATGAGAGCGTATTTGTCAGTGTAGCATCGCTAGCAAAGTCGTCTGTACAACTGGGGCGAGTGCTAGGACGCCTCTCTAGACCTGCCGTGTGGTGGCGCTCGGTCTGCAATCACTGACAGTGGCGACACGCGGGTCCGACGTATACTAATGGACCGCGGCCGATTTAAAGGCTACCACCTAGCAAGTGTGGTGTCTTGCGGTGACACCACAAATAGCTATAAAGAAATAATTATAAAATTGTTAAGAATGGCTGAGAAAGTTTATTGAAAAATCTAAAAGAAGAATTTTTGCCTGAATTTGTCAATCCCCAGACAAAAAAAATTGTCACAAGGGTGGGGGGGGGGGGGTGTATGTAAGGTTGTGCGGTCTCCTGACCTTCATATCTTACATATTCCGTCCTCACAATCGTAGTCTGCACATCAAGACACTTCATTCGAACACAAACTAGATAAGGTAGAGTCAATTTTGTATGAATTCATGTAAGCGATGTGCAAATCTAATGAGTAAATTGCAAGGGCTCACTGAGGTTGAGAAAGTCGAGGCTGGCATACACAGCATGACGGCCACAAGAATATTTGTTCTAGAGAGGCGGCTGGCCCGCTGGGAGGCCCATCCCTTCAGAGGGGTGGGTCGGTGCACACCTACTTTGGCTGGAACGACCGCCCAGAGAGAGGACAGCTTTTGCTAGAGCGAAAGGATAACAACCCCCATGTTTGACTTAAAAGCAAGTTCCGCTACATTGTGTAGGAGGGCCCAGAAGATGCATTTTTTGAGAGAGCAATTGCGTAGTTATGGAGTTTGCACAGGAGGACAGTATACGCGTAACAAAGATGCTATATCTTTCCGCATTGGCCAACTTAAACAAAACGTCACTCTCCCATTTAAAAGAGCAACGCTGATTGGCGGAATATTTCTGATGCAACAAGCCAGAGGAATGAGGGAAGACAGCAAATGATATACCCTTGCAACTTTTCCAGAAAAAGGGGCCATTCCCTTGTCGCTCTTGGAGTGGGAACACGTTATGAGAACGAGTGCGCTCGTATGTGTACGCAAAGAGCAAGGAACAAAGTCTCTCCGCAGTACTTCACTGGGAGAGCACCTCTGTCATTAGCGAATCGGAGTGATACGCTATATTGAGTCGCTAGCGATTAAGTGTTGTTCACTGTGTTGCCCGCCATACTTACGCGTTGTGGACATGGACAGAGTTAAACGCCTGTGAGCAAGTATGGAGTGGCATCACGGTGGACTATTTATCTGCCCGGTGTACCACACTAGTAGTTAGAGTAGGGGCGGATAGGAGTCCTTGACTTCATCAAGGCATAGCGAGAGTTTGAATGGCGAAGGCCAATCCAGATAGAAAGAGATAGTTGTGTTATTTGTCAGGAGCGAGCTACACAGGCAGCAGTCATTGCAGCTCACGATATTGTGCACTACAGTGTACGCGAGCCCCATCTGTCCTCCATAACAGTACACTCCATTACCGTTCTCATGCAACAGCCTTGACCATACCTAGAAAAGTTATTCAAATTGTATAGGTGTGGCTCTCAGCCATGCTGCCAAGTAAATAAAATTCTTAAAGAAAAGGGAGAAGAACACTTTTCCATACTTTGTAAAATAATAGCATTCCTACCCATAAGAGGCAATCTAATGTTCTGAAAAGAACCCGGAAACTTATTAATTTATAAGAAAAAGTTTCACTTGATTTCTCAGAATTTTTTGCAATAAATAATAATTTTTCTTCGTTAAAAGTTTTTCTTACTCTACCTAGCAATACTCTAGTACCCAAGTATCCCACTAGTTATGTAAGAAGATAGAATATTTTTGTGTCTTCTCCTTGCAGCGGTCGACTCCAGAAGATATTTGTTGCTGAATGTTTTTCAAGCAGTTCTTGTTGATATATTAGGAGTGTTGTCTGACTTCTGTAGTAGTGTGAGGTGGAAATTATTTCTTGCAGGAGCCAAATGGTACTTGTTGAATCAATCCATTGAGCAATACAATATTTACATTCATCTTTTATAAACGATTTAATGAACATATACATTTCCATTTATAATTTTTCATGTGAATTTAGTATGATTGATTGTGGTGTACTGATGAAGTAAGATGTTACAAGACTAATCTTTCATTATGATTCGAAGAGTACAGGCTATTTGTAATCATTTATTAATACTCACAACAGTTTAACATAATACAGTATGGAGAAGCAGTAAGATATGGTTACATTGGGCTATAACTGAAAATTTTGTTTAGAGGTAAATCTAGATGAGGAACGTTATCTTTGGCTTTTAAAACACAAGAAAATATAATGTTTAATGAATAGGAGATTCCTGATTCATAACTGCAGACTGAGATATTTTTCTGGTTAAATTTCTATGTACTGATGTTATTTGATTTTGTAGTGTGTGGAAACACAAATTTTTGTACTTTTAAGGTAATATCTCTGTCTGATGTATTAACGTTATTTTTCCTTCATGTATTTAGTAATCTGGGATATTTATTTTCACACCTCGATGCTGGTGCATTTTTCAGAGTTTGTATTGAATATATTACTGAAATGACTGAACAAGTACTACGAAAACTTAAAACCAATTTTCTGTGCGTGCATGTGTGTGTGTGTGTGTGTGTGTGTGTGTGTGTGTGTGTGTGTGTGCGTGATTTACGAAATTCACTGATAAAATTTCTCTGCAACGTGAAAGAAATTTGTGTTATTTACAGTTTAAGAGTTCAGCATGTGTAGGTTTTGGACATACCAAAAGAATATTTTTGAGGTTGTTTAATATAAAGTACAGATGGCTGTTGAGTTTACAAAAATTTATAGGTGCACTTTAGACAGAGAAATCACTATCAACATGGAACAGATATTTTCTTCAACGAGGTGAGGAAGATTTTTGCAACGATTCAGAATGCGGCATTCGAAGTGTAAGAAACAGAGCCAGAGGGATTTCTGGGATCATTAAAATAATGAAACTTGTGACTTGCCAGTAGTGCAAAGTGCGTACTTCAGAATAAAATGTAGAATCCGATAAGCAAGACGAGACAATTTCGTTGGTGCGGCATTCGAAGTGTAAGAAACAGAGTCAGAGGGATTTCTGGGATCATTAAAATAATGCAACTTGTGACTTCCCAGTAGTGCAAAGTGCGTACTTCAGAATAAAATGTAGAATCCGATAAGCAAGACGAGACAATTTCGTTGGTGCTTTTACTTTATCTCTAGTACAGTAGAAGGGGGTGTTCTAATAACCGAAAACGAAACGCAATCTATTCTAACGTTAAAGACAAGCAAATTGTGTGCAATGACTTGTTTGTAAATGTTCTGAGTTCAGCAGTAAAGCACTGGATACTGACTGCTGGAGTGCTACTATTGACGGTGATCCATTAGTGGGATGGGACATAAAGTTCGCCGCTCGTTCTAGTGTTGTTTAGGAAGAATTGATTATGTAAAGGTACGTGGGCTCATAAGCATTATCCTGTCCTAAGATACGTTTTTAAAATGAAAGGAAACAATGAGACAAAATTTTTGAATAATGCAGTTACTGCTGTCTTATTCATCTATCGTACAAACTGAATTACTTTTTTTTTTTTTTTTTTTTTTTTTTTTTTATACTCTGGGAGAGTACCTCTTGTTGTGGTGTTCGGGAAAAATAGCTTGTAAACTAAACATACATAGAAGGATTGAGTCGGTCTTTAAGATGTTCTTGGATCACTGAATTACGGTTACTTCCCATGATAAGCGGGAGTTTCGAATCATCGGTAGCACAAATTATAAATGTCACAACAGATGAAAACACAGTTTACATCCTTTGGTGAGTATGGATGAGAGAATCTAAAACGCTGTTTAGGCATCCACTCCAAAAATTTGTGATAAATATGTTGGCATGTACCTTCGTGACCTACATGGATGTGAGCGAAAATAATAAGAAAAAATATAATACATAAAATTGCATGCTGTAGCACTGAAATGTAAAAACGCATGAGGGATACCCATATGGTAAAGACAATTATCAGAGATGGATGCAAATGATAATTCGTGTTCAAATACAATGACATATAAAAATCATAAATGTTGAAATTAAAATAAAATTGGAGCATTAAGTGCTAGCGGTCTAAAATGGAAGCTATTAAAAGTCAGGTGTAAAACAGATACATAACTAATCATATTACATTTGCAAATGAATTACCCAGACTTTTTAATACGATTAGTTTCATATCGCTTTTACAAACGTCTTGAAATAACTCTCATGTTTTGCTATTTAACCTTGTCTATAACTGGCGGTGAAATACTACTCTGCAACTCACAGCTCAGTAACGCCATTTGCGGTATGCTTCGGTCACTTGGTGCACGCTCAGTGTGTTGCTGTGCTAAACTATGTGCATATCCCAGATATAAACAGCTGTACCTCCGATATGTCTGCATGGCGACAGATCTATGTAGGTATGACTTTCTTTTACATTCATTGAGGTATGTTGCATTCCTGAACAAGGTAATCTGTTTTCTTTTTTTCCCTCTTTTTATTCCTTGATTTTTCGTGGTGTGTACATTTTTATGACATAGCTGGTCACGAGGTGTGACTATTTTTCGGTTATATTCCGTTCTGCCGGGTTTTATAACTAAACTTTCCCTATTTACCACGTTATAACACTGAAACCAATTACCATACGAGTACCAAACTTGGCAGCATTAATGTCAAGGACATGGGGAAGAGAAATAATGGAGAATCAATTTAATTGAAACACTTTTAAGGTGCTGCTACGGTAATCATACAGTTACGTAGCAGAAACGCCCGTCGGTGTCCAGAAGAGTTTGAAAGCGCAGGATTGCATTCTGCACAGCAGAAAGAAGAAAGTCCGTGGTTATGCTGGCTACCTCTCTTGATATGCCGCGCTTCAGATGAGCACATGTTCCTTTCGTAAACCCTGTGCTTCAGGTAGCCCCACAGCCGGAAAGTACAAGGAGTGAGATTGTTCCGGCCAAGCATTTGGAAACGTTCGGTTGATAACTCGATCGTTTCCAAATGTATGTCGGAGAAGCAGGTGATCACGAGGGGTGCGCGGTGGGGCCTCATCTTGCATGAAAACCGTTGAGTTCAATGCGTCTGTCTCCTGTAGGACGGGTATGACGCTGGCGATGCATATCGCAGTAACGCTGGCCAGTGACACTGCACGTCTTTGGTCCTTGAGCGCCAACCTGTTCAAAAAAGACAAGGCCAATGATGAACGTAGCCGTGAAGCCACACCATATGGTGGCACTTTAGACATACGGAGGAAGTTCATGCGCAGTGGAGATCCCCACACTCGGCAATTGTGTGTGTTTACCTCACACGTCAGAGAAACATGAGTTTCGTCTACCCATAGGATGGTTCAGGACCAGCCCCCATCAACCTCAATCCTTGGGAGAAAGTGGAGGGCGAAAGTCAACACGCCGTTGAGCGTCCTGTGGTACAAGCTGCTGTACGATATGGATCTTGTACGGATACCATTTTATAATGGTTCGAAGTACCATCCGTACAGTGGACCACGAGATGTTAAATTGTCGTGAGATACCACACGCACTGTAGACGATCGCGAATTCCGAACAGCGTTGTTTGTCATAGCAACAGCCATTTCATCAACCACGTGTAATGCAAGCGGTCGTCGCCTTATTCTGGGAGAGATTCCCGGTTCTCCAGTTGATTCGAACTTCTTCATCATGCTCCGCACAACAGGCAGGGAAAGAGAACCCTTCTGTAATCTTTTCAGCCAGCCGGTGATATTCTCGAAGTGCAGCCGCATCATTATTATTGTTTTGATAATAGAGTTTCATCAATAATGCCCTGCTCCTTTTGGCCAAGCTCATGTTGACTTGTCAACAAGTGCACTGGGACTGGTCGGGTTTGTGACACTATGAATCACGATGACAAATCACGGCACCTGGTGGGCGTAGTTGGAACTGGACAGTGGCGCTGTGACGAACGGAAATCATGCACCCCGTACTCAGGACATTAATGATACCAAGTATGGTACACGTACAGTACTTAATTTCCATGTTATAACGTGTTAAATAGGGAAAGTTTAATTATAACCCTGAATATTTGACGAGGGAAATTATTTGCTCGGACATTCTGTATGCTTGTATCTCATGTGCTGAGCGCCATTTAATATCAGTAAGTCTTAGTAAAATTCCTTGCTAGTAACTCCAAATTTACAAAATGGCGCCATGCCACTCCACACGAAATGTAATGTTTTTTGTGTAGGCCAGTCTGAAGACACCCGAATCAGGCGAAATGCTTAATTAGTAAATAAACAACAGTTGCAACCCTGCAGCCAAGACTGTTTGTGCCTCCATCGTATGTTACTGGTTGCTGTTCCATCCCTACCACAGACTGGAGAAAGTTCCGGAGGAAATCTCCGCTCGACTGATTCCAGCAGAGCCCGCCTACTGTATTTATAACATATGGAAGCCCCTACCCCAGCTCAGCACGGCGGTCGGCCTGAGGGCATTTCTCACAGACAGATGAGCAGCAGTTACGCCACTAGCTGGGCGGGGAATCTGGATCGCCACATTCGCCACGCCCCCTGACTCCCTCGCGGCCTCGCCGACTGACCCCGAGATCTGGTCTGCCACAGTCTGCGAGCGGGATGTAACTGCTCAACCTGTTCGCTATGCAGACGTCACTGACTGAGCTCACACCGCGAAAGTCAGTAGGTTTTCCCACTTATTCGACGGTTGAGGGAAGGGTTCCAGTAAATGTACCGACGTCGCATCCAGTGTCCTCGCCAGCTTTACAACCACACCTTAGAAACAAAAAACACTTTCAAAAAACCCTTTTATAACACCAATGGACTTTGAGAATACAGCAGGGTTCTTCGATCTCCAGTAATTATGTCTGATGAGCGAATAATTGTGTCTGATAGAGAGAATATTATTTCTAATGGTCCAGTTGTACGTGTCTCTTCTATTCCTTCTCAAAGTATTAATTTCCAATGTAAACGGGAAATGTACGTTGTCTATTTTCAGAGTGATGGAAGGAGAGCTGAAACAGGGACAAATCCATTTATTAAGCCAGGGCCGAGCGGGGTAGCCACGCGGTCTTAAGCGACTTGTCACGGCTCGCGCGGCTGTCGCACGTTCGAGTCCTCCCTCGGGAATGAGCGTGTGTGTCGTCCTTCGCGTAAGTTACTTTAAGTTACATTAAGTAGTGTGTAAGTTTAGGGACCGATGACCTCAGCAGTTTGGTCCCATAAGACCTTACCACAAATTTCTAAAATTAAGCCAGGTGATAATCTGTGGCATATCTATAGCAAAAAACGTCCAAGCTACCACGCAGCGTCGCATACCGCGCAGTGGAATGTGCGGGAGACGCGGATGTGATGGAAGCGTTGAAGGATCATCCTCGAACAAGACACACTGCATACTCCACCAACAGTTGTGTTTAGCCGAGCGGTCTAAGGCGCTGCAGTCATGGACTGAGCGGCTGGTCCCGGCGGAGGTTCGAGTCCTCCCTCGGGCATGGTTGTGTGTGTTTGTCCTTAGGATACTTTAGGTTATGTAGTGTGTAAGTTTAGGGACTGATGACCTTAGCACTTAAGACCCATAAGATTTCACACACATTTAAACATTTTCAACAGTTGTGTTTGAAGGAGGAACGATTAAGATTTTGTATTTATCTTAGACAAAAGCGTTGGAAATTTTCTCCTTGGTAGAGTTCTTGCAGTTATTACTGACTCAGTCTATTAAAAAGATTAATTCTACGAGAAGCAATACCCTTATATGAGTGGAAGAATGTTTCATGTTCATAATTCAGTGGTCAAGGTTCATTTTAGAAAGTGAAGTGATTTACAAGTATGCTAATTTTATTGATAGTCAATCTACTGTATGCAGTTTTTAAAACGTTGTGTGAAGCTACGACTATCATTTACTTCTTATACTCACGCACTTTCTACAGTTGTTTAGTTAATGGCGCAGTAGCAGTGGAACAGTTTTACTGCTGCTCTAGGACCCACAGTTTATGAATTTCATGCTGTTAGCATAATTTTCCCAGGAAATTTTTATATGGCCCCCTTAATGCAATGGATCAGCCGAGCCAAAGTATAAGACAACGGCATATTTTTGCTGAACTGTAGTGCTCGTGACTGGAAGCTATCAAATAACTTTTAAATAATACCCTCTTTCTTTTTTGAAAGAGAAACAACATATGTTGACATTAAAATTCGTTGTACTTTTTGAAAGACTTAATACCCCTTCAACAAAGCCCTCTAATTCTAAAATAACAAGCAGGCGTAAATTGATATTCCCCTAAGATTCTCTTGCCTTTTGCAACATAATGGCAAATGCTTTCAGTCTTTAAGAAAATTATTTTATTTAACTCGAGACCTTAAGACGCCCTAGGAATCTTCCCTGCACTTCTTCAGACACATTATCACTAGACATAAATACAGTATGTTGATCTGCATCTATACTCCGCAGGCCGCATCGTGTACCACTGTCACATCTCACATTTCCGTTCCATTTCCTGGGAAGAACAATAACTGCTGGCAAGCCTGCACGTGCGATCGAATCTCTCTAATTTTATCTCTGTGGTCCCTCCGTGAGATATAAGTAGAAGGAAGCAATATAATGGTTGACTCTTCCAGGACAGTACGCTCTCGGAAGTGTTGCAGAACGCCTCTCTTGCAGGGCCTGCAACTGGAATTGGATGAGCATCTCTGTAATGCCTTCGCGCTTCTTAATGGGACCTGTAACGAAACACCATGCTCTTATTTGGCTCTTCTTCTGTCAGTTCAAATGGTTCAAATGGCTCTGAGTACTATGGGACTTAACATCTGAGGTCATCAGTCCCCTAGAACTTAGAACTACTTAAACCTAACTAATCTAAGGACATCACACACATCCATACCCGACGCAGTATTCGAATCTGCGACCGCTACGGTAGCGCCTAGAACCGCTCGTCCACCTCGGCCGTTTCTCTAAGCTCAGTAGTGCTGGATCTCTCAAGGCATCAGTGTCATCTGCAACAGCGACGTCGTGAAGTTCGTGTGTTGTGGATAGTGGAACTTCTCTGTGGACGTAAGAATCCACTAGTTTTATGCTGGTTTTGTTGTTCTCAATTTCTTCACTTATTTTCGTCTACTGAAACCGGAAAAAGAGCACAGCTCATTCTGTTTACAGAAAGGGTATGGTAGGATTACAAGCAAATATCACAAAAGTCCGTCTCCTGCAAGATCCTAGAGCGTATCTTGAACTATAATGACTTTCCTGCAAGAAAGGAATCTTCTCTCAAATAATTAACTCTTTAGAAAATAAAAGGAAAAAAAAGAAAAGAAATGAAAAGAAGAACTATTTCTGTGAAATAAACCTCACTTTATTCACACACGGTATCTTCCTAATAAATCCATCCCTACCTAAATTTATGACAGGCTTTGAACAGTGACAATCATTGTTAACTATACCGTAGTTGGACCACAAACGTTCTCTTTACAGAAAAATGATTTGTGGGATTGTTCACTGACGATAGTGTGGGAAAAGAGGCAGTGAGACATTCAGGAAGCATTTGGACAGAGTTTCCGTGCGGTGGGTAAACTGACAGAATCCAATAGGAGCAGAGTAGAAGATTAGTGGTAAATTTCTCGAGAAATCACATCGCTCAAAAATTCGTAGCTAATACTGAGAAGCGATTTGAAATGAGACGAACACGTTAAATCAGTATTAGGGAAGGGAGATGGAAGACAGGGAATGGTTTGGAATTCTATGAATTTGCCGCGCATCAGTAAAGAAAGTCGCACACAAGAAACTAATGCGAGAAGTTCTTTCCTCCAGCGATTAAAATTCTCATACGGTAGCCATGAGAGCAGACATCGAACGTATATCAGAGAAGCGTAATTGCAAAGCGTCGGTATAGCTCATACGAAAGAGGAACAGATATGCTGGGGAAACTTAAACGAGACTCGTTGGCAGAAAGGCGACTTAGTTCTCGTGAAATGTGCTGTTGGATAAATTTACAGAACAGGGATCGGAGGAAGACTCTGACGCCCCCAAAGTATACCTTGCATAGGAATCACGAGAATAAGAGAGATTAGACACATAGATACGTATATACAATGGAAATAGGTAGTTTATTTTTCTTCGTTTTGCCTGTCATGACTTTTTTTACAGCGTGTTCCATTTTATATTCTAACTGATAGAGAGGAGATAAAATATTGAAATTCCGTACAATGTAGAGTGTAAAGTGATATTTGAGTGCACAATTAGCCCCGAAAGTTTCTGCCTCGAAAAGAGTTATTTAACGATAATTTGCATGTTTTCAGACATTAAGGAGTTATGGAATCCAAACTCAGATCTTGTCACGGATCAAGGTTTCACACCCTGAAACTGTTAAAAATGTTCGTTACCCAGGACTTGAGGTAGGTACTTATGAACTTGTGGTGTCACCGCCAGACACCACACTTGCTAGGTGGTAGCCTTTAAATCGGCCGCGGTCCGTTAGTATACGTCGGACCCGCGTGTCGCCACTATCAGTGATTGCAGACCGAGCGCCGCCACACGGCAGGTCTAGAGACATTTCCTAGCACTCGCCCCAGTTGTACAGCCGACTTTGCTAGCGATGGTTCACTGACAAATTACGCTCTCATTTGCCGAGACGATAGTTAGCATAGCCTTCAGCTACGTCATTTGCTACGACCTAGCAAGGCGCCATTATCATTTGCTATTTATCTTGTGATGCATGTACCGTCAGACCGATGTTCACCAATTATGGATTAAAGTTACGTATTCCAGAAGCTACGTACCTTTTTTGCTAGTCTCCATTCCTTTAACTGTTCCAGACCTCACGCCAGCCTGCGTGAGCTTAAACGCGTGCCTTCGGCTTCCTCTCATAGTGGCTTGGCTGTCTTGCCAAGTCACAACAGAACTTATGAGGTAGGTACTTATGAAGCATCTGCAATAATCTTTGTAGTAAAAGCTAATGTTTACCAACAATTAAGAAATCACAATTCGGGAGGAATCCGAACACACGGGTGTCTGAGAGCTAGGCAACCCACACTACATGGAGTGTAACTGCAGTTCTCTCGGCTTTCGGACCAGCGGTAAAGATTAAATGCCACAAGTGACAACAATAGCATAGCAACAACTTCCCCAAAGCAACACATTTTTCGCTGCAGAGTGAAGTTGTGCTCCGAACATTTATATAAAAAGAACGCAACTTCTTACTGTGTTATCTAATTGACAGAAAACTGGAGAAATTATTGAAGCGTTAAGGCTTTTTACAGTATCGGGCGATATGAGCACACTATACATATTCTATTTTTTCATCTCAAAACATTGTCGGTCTCGGGTTCGAAACCCACCACTGCTTAAATTTTGATAAATAATCAGCATAGGCGGCCGAAGACATCCGGCATAAGAAGTCACCCGCGTCCTGCCAACGGCGTTGTCAAAGAGGGCGGAGGAGAGGGCAAATGTTCGGGACACTCTCTTGTCCTAGGAGTGGGAAATTTCCCCTAAAGGCGGAAGAATCAGCAGTGATCAACGGCATGAGGATGTAGAAGGCAATGGAAACCACTGCATTAAAGACACGTAACGTGTATCCACAAAGCATGTTGCCTGTAATTGAAAAGTGTCATGATGATCTCCCCATTGGTAAAAGATTCTGGAATAGTAACCCATTCAGATCTCCGGGAGGGGACTGCCAACGGGGAGGTGACTATGACAAATAGACTGAATAATCAACGAAAGGATACCGTGCTACGAATCGGGGCGTGGAATGTCAGAAGCTTGAACGTGGTAGGAAAACTAGTGAATCTGAAAAGGGAAATGCAGAGACTCACTCTAGATATAGTAGGGATCAGTGAAGTGAAATGGAAGGAAGAGAATGATTTCTGGTCAGATGAGTATAGGGCTATATCAACAGCAGCAGAAAGTGGTATAGTGGGAGTAGGATTCGTTATGCATAGGAGGGTAAGGCAGGGAGTGTGATACTGTTATCAGTTCAGTGATAAGGTTGTCATGAGAATCGATAGCAAACTAACAACGACAACGGTAGCTTAGGTATACATGCTGACGTCGCAAGATGAAGATGAAGAGATAAAGGAAGTATGTGAAGATATTAAAAGGGTAGTACAGTACGTAAAGGGGGACGAAAATCTAATAGTCATGGGAGACTGGAATGCAGTTGTAGGGGAAGGAGTAGAAGAAAAGGTTACAGGAGAATATGGGCTTGGGACAAGGAATGAGAGAGGAGAAAGACTAATTGAGTTCTGTAACAAGTTTCAGCTAGTAATATCGAATACTACGTTCAAGTATCACAAGAGGAGGAGATATACTTGGAAAACGCCGGGTGATACGGGAATATTTCAATTAGATTACATCATGGTCAGACAGAGATTCCGCAATCAGATACTGGATGATAAGGCGTACCCAGGAACAGATATAGAATCAGATCACTATATAATAGCGATGAAGAGTAGGCTGAATTTTAAGACATTAGTTAGGAAGAATCAATACGCAGAGAAGTGGGATACAGAAGTACTAAGGAATGACGACATACACTTGAAGTTTTCTAAAGCTATAGATACAGCAATAAGGAATATCTCAGTAGGCAGTACAGTTGAAGAGGAATGGACATCTCTAAAAAGGGCCATCATAGAAGTCGGAAAGGCAGCGGATAGGAGAGGCTTGTGGTCAGCACACCGATCGTCCGGTCGTTACGATGGTTTTCGTTGACCAGAGACGCTACTATTCGGTCGAGTAGCTCCTCAATTGGCATCACGAGGCTGAGTGCATCCCTAAAAATGGCAACAGCGCATGGCAGCCCGGATGGCCACCCATCCAAGTGCTGGACACGCCCGACAGCGCTAAACTTCGGTGATCTGACGGGAACCGGTGCAACCACTGCGGCACAGCCGTTGCCCATCGTGAAACATGGACTGTGAGAAAACCGGAACGGAAGAGAATCCAGGCATTTGAGGTGTAGTGCTACAGACGAACATTGGAAATTAGGTGGACCGATAATGTAAGGAATGAGGAGGTTCTGCGCAGATTCGGAGAGGAAAGAAGTATGTAGGAGATAAGGAGAAGTGACAGGATGGTAGGACATCTGTTAAGACATGAGGGAATGACTTCTATGGTACTAGACGGAAGTGCAGAGGGCAAAAACTGTAGAGGAAGACAGAGACTGGAATACATCCATCAAATAATTGAGGACATAGGTTGCAAGTGAGATGAAGAGGTTGTCGCAGAAGAGGAATTCGTGGCGGGCCGCATCAAACCAGTCAGAAGACTGATGGCAAAAAAAAAAAAAAAAAAAAAAAAATAGAAGTGTCAACTTTCGAAGCATCCATCGCTTTTTCTCTTCCTGGTAGACGATTGAACAGAGTGGATACTATGAATTTACATACAAGCAACGTCAGAATGTTCCCCTGCTGTAACATTGGACCCATGCGAATAATTTTTATGCTCGCGGGTAAATATTTTTGTTCGTTTTTCATCTTTATTCCAACAAGCATTTCCAGAGCAACGGTCCTTAATACGACGTGCCAGTACCATATGGGTATGCTTTCGTTCTTGGTTCACTTTTCAGCTTCAGGAGTAGGTCCACTCCGCGATTGTGTAATGAGGTTTATTTGATACTAAAACTCAGGGTAGTCGAAAATATTAAATCCTTTCCCGATAGAAATTAAACCGTTTATTTCATTTCGTAAAATGTTTTGTATGTAATGTTGTCGTTTATGGTGCCAGAACAAGGACATGTCGGCGGTGAGAGATGAAATGCTTACATGCTTTTGAGATGTGAATCTGAAAAAGAGTGGAAGGGGTTAAATAGACATCTAAAATGAGGAATGAGGTTGTGTTTCACAGGGTGAATCAGAATATACAAATACTGGAAACAAGAGGTGGAGAGGAAATTGACTAGGGCGCTGGATAAGAAGAAACTGCATAACAAACGATGCGTTGGAAGGTATGATGACCGGGAAGAGCATCAGAAGAAGAAGAAGATACCCACCAGTTAACGAAATCAGGACAACTTCATCACTCGCACTTGCAGTGAAGGACCTGTCTAATGCGCAGAACACATCATCTTTTGATTGACTGCAAGGTGGAGATTTAGCGTTTCTTAAAAAAGAGAAAAATCTATGAAAATGACAGACGGACTAAACCGTTTATCTGGGGAGATCTTGAGTCCGTATGCATGCCTTTCGCTGGTGGCGCTCTTACAAGCTAATTCGCACAGGATGGCTCAGTTAATTAGTTCTTCTCATATGCCTACGGCGACAGCTGTTACATATACCTTCAGTCGCTGATCTCTTACCACATATGTCACACGTCCAGTTTTTCCTTTTCTTTTGGGACGAATTGAACGCACAAGTCTATTCTAATCTTTGTAATTACGATTTCTTATCTACCACAGAAAACTTCAGAACACATTTCCTCGTCTCAATCCAGACATAAAACTAACGTCCCGCGACTTCTGTTTTATTGGGGAGTCACGGCCTGATTTAAGTATACCAGTACTGTATTGCATATTTCCCCAGAAGTTTAAAATTTAACGCCCTGTCGCTATCAAGGTCTCTAGAGGCGCCGAACTGCATCGGTTCAGCAGGGATAACACAGGAAATTGTTTGAGGCCTTATTGGAAAGTCCATCTGCAGTTTTCCTAAAGCGATTTAGAAAAACCGAAGAAAACATAATTCACTATGGCTGAACTTCATAGTATTAGTAAACATGTTTCGGGGATTAGTACATCATTAGCTATGCATAATTATTTTTAAATCTTAATTATACTATTCTGTAAAAAAGTAATGTAAGTATTTACTCAGTTTGGTGAACAAATCATAAACAATATTGGCTGCATTGTTTAATATGTGAGAGAATAGGAGTTAGTGCAGGGACGAGACAGAGCTCGAATATAGCAAATGATTGTGCTGCGGCACAGAGTTTTGTAACAGTTGTAAGTTTTTCATATGTTTTCTGGCATTGTAAATAATTCACATTTACTGTGCTGGGACAAAGTTGAATGAACACAGGTAGTTAATAAGATCCTTGACCATGTGTTTAAGTTTACCTATTGTTCTCATGCTCCCCTGTCAGTTATGCAGCGCTGGGGCATTCTTATTTGAGGCATACTGGCGAGCAGTTGAGGTTTTAGAGAAAGAGATTTGATATTTGTGAATCTGACAGAAATTGTCTGGAATACTTTATTATGGAGATTAAAACTTGTTTTTATACATATGTTATTGATTCTATTCATGGAGGAGGTTTTTTGGAGAAATTTTCCTAGGTAACGAAAGAAAGCGCAAGAACGAAATATTTGTTTGTCAGAACGATTAATTGAATGACATCTTTGTCTCTCAGATGACCAACAACATTCATGATTAGTGTTCATTTGAGCCTTTTCTTTTCATTATGTCACAAATAACGCAATTGGTTGGAATGTCTGTAATTTTTTTGCTGACAGAACTTCGTAGTTGTTAGTGTTTTCTTACGTTGTACAGAGATTTTTGACAATAATCAGAGTTTAATTTTTCAAGAAGGCTTTTCTTTAAAGCAAAACCTTCCTCCAGCATTCTTAGTCACGTTTTGAATATTTTATGGTGTGTGAGTTGCACCTTACGCCAGACAAGGCCTCATATCGTTTCTGACAAGCACAAAGTAAATTTAATAGTGAGTAGTTTATTTTATCTTTAGCAGCTGAAACTGTTGATTTCTGTTTCTTCTCAAGAAATAAATCCCAGAATGACAGAGCGATGAAACTCTTTTTAGTAATACATATTCGTTTATATGTGATTCATCTGTTTTTTCTCTTTACTGAATTTGATCCGTAGAAGGACAAGGTCAACGCACTGATAAAATAATCCAATGATAATGTCCTCGGCGTCACTGACATACTGATCTCTTTCTGCGTCCGGATAGGGTTCCTTCGCGATCTGTTTCCTCTGTAGAATTTATTTCAGTTCTCTGCAGTTCTTCGTGTTTTAATTGAGCCGCAAAATATTCTTTTTTGCAGCTTTTCAGCTTATTGACAGATCAATGTAACATCCACGTGATTAATTTTTGGCTACAGTGCGACGAGAGGAAATTATGCCTCTAACAGTTATAAACATTATGTATTCGACGTATGAAAAAACTGTGAATACTTATAAATATTAATTATTTATATAATATTCTATGATGCAATTAGAATATCGATGTGTATCATACAAAAACAATGATAATTGTAAATTCCTTTTATGATCTGCGTTTGTCTTCCTTTGTTTTTACCTTTTGTTGGATGGCTTTTGTAGGTTCCGGACGCATATCGAACTGAGGTCTGTTAAGAAATTGTAATTATTTGTTAATTATTACTTGAAAATAGAGATCATTATTATTATAAACATGAGTGAATAATTATTTGTAACTTTAATTACTCTCTCAGTAAGCATTATCTGTGTTAATTATTTCTTTCAGCTGCAAGGAGCGCAGCCATTGATGATAGCGATTTGTATCGCGTTTTTGTCTGTGTTTTCCTTAGAAACAAATCAAATGTTTGCTTGATGAGGTATAAATAGTGCACAATATGAAAGTATAGTTTATAGAATTTAATAATCATTTCAAATACTTACTTATTTGGTCTAACAATAGAAAGCCTCTATCAGTTGTCTGCCGCCATCTTAACAATTATCCCAGCGGCAAATTCAAATTACGCAACTCTGCAGACATAAATGCCGAACGTAATACAAATGTGTAAAAATAAATGTGCACCGGTGGTCCCGAACTCATTTTAATAAAAATGATTCGAATCAGATTGGTTCTTTAAAAACAGTGCTCATAGCACGATCGTTATAACAAACTTTTCTAGCTGATGTATGGAGCCGAAATTAATTACGTACGAGTTGCGAAGAATATTGTTTCAGGTAACATACGTCAGTGTTGTGCGCGGCTGATATTCGGTGGTTTTAATGATCATTTTTCTGAAGGTAACTTTTTCCATTATAATCCATAGTTGTATAGAATCCGTTGTATGAACTGTGATTTAGTGACACTTGCACAACTTACAGACAACACTTTAACATGACGTTAACTTGGAGTTCTTTAGCAACTTGATCAAATCTTTAGCCGGGAGAAGAATTATTTAGTAATTACTCATTGTAATAAAATAAGATTATCCTTTCCATTTACAAATTAGTTAAATACGAAACCACTGAATAAGACAGCGAACGCCACGTCAGCTTACTGCATTATCAATTCCCATGGTGAGAGATGTAGGTGAAGCCTGAAGAGTTGTCTTGCGGCATCATTTCCCTGAGGAGGGCCTGGCTGCTTCTTCTAGTGAAGCCGCCGGCGGATGGAGATCTGATGTGATGAACGACCTTCGCTAAAGATAATTTGGTACGGTTGTCTCCGCATTTCAGTAGGAAGTCAAAGGAGGTCAGAAGGCGCTCTTTCTTGTTTTTCTAAGCATATCTAGCTTATTCACTTTGCTACACATGTTCTCCATTGTATAAAGGCTAGATTTGTGTGGGTTACAATCGTTTGGTCTTTGGAAATGTAGCTCTATATACGCACTGCACAGGAACAATTTCGGGTTTCGCCACTCACCGTTTCCCGTGTCCCATTAGCCATGACGTGACAGTGATGTTAGACGCTACCCATCTTACTCTCAGACACAGAGTAAAATGTCAAGGTCACCCTCCTTTCGAAACGCTGAGGCAGAAGAACGAGATCAGCCGATGGGCGGCGTGTGTGTGAGGTCGCGAGGCGTGGCAGATGCGGCGAACCAGATCCCCCTGGGCGGGTGTTGCGTCACCACCGGCTAGTCTGCCACTCAGCCACATCGAGCGGGGGCAGGTGGGGGCTCTGCCTTGCTCTCTCACTATAAAGAGGCTTCCAGCCGGTGCTGGAGCCAGTCGTCCACCAGTCGTCTCCACAAGTCGACATGGCTCATCAGGTGAGGCAGCAGCGAGATGCGAAGGACGTGGTAGTAGGCATCTACAGCAGTCTGTTGACCAAAAGATGGTATCTGAGAGCTATAGGAAAGGGTTGCGAATGAAACTCGCCACGGCTTTTCACCCTAAGTGATTTAACGGAATCGCAGGAAGCATGTCTGGATGGTCAGATGGGGTTCCAGTTCTCACCACTGCATAAGTTCTGTAGCACTGCAATGTAAGAAACTGTGGCTGTATATGGAAATGAAACAGCCACCAGATAGGAAAAGAGTAAAACGTTTTCAGATAGTAAATAAATATTAGTAACGTTACGCATGATTTCTCTCAAAAGGAAACTCACTTGAAAACGTGAAATATACGTTGACATATGAATGAATTAATACTAAGCTGTATGTTATGCTGGCTCGATTGTTTCAATATATTATCTATTCATAGGTTCGGGATTAGATCTCAGTAGGTCTTACAGTGCTTATGTCACTTATCGCTTCTCTTAGCTCTGCCAATAGCTTGGTAACGAGAACATCCCAAGCGGCACCATAGTTTGTAGCTCACGTTAAACTTAGCGCTGGCAGGGTTCTTCCTTTTTGCAGCTTTTACCTTTCAACGTCATCTTTTGTTTCAAATACCCCGGATCGCGTGCAGCTGACCTGTGTGACAATGAGTATAGCTGGGAGACTAAGAGAAAGACAAGCAAAGGTGATTCTAAAGAATGGACAGATGACCACTCGAAGGGTATTGCTTGCAGAAGAGACATCTGGTTTCAAATCCAAATATCTAGTTTCACATATCTTGAATGTCTAACAAAGTGTGTTATTGTTTTCATTTTCAGTTAACCTTGTTTGAAATTTGGTATATCAGCTGTATAAATAAGAGAACAACTGAACAATTTAGAATAAATGGAAATGAAACTTAAGGCTTCGCATCGAAGGTACCATATGCCGATAAATGCAAGCATCTTTAAGCAAAACCTGAAACTGTTAATTTCTTTTTTATTTCATTTTTATTCATGCAGAGGGAGGACTATAATTTGCTATGACTCAGATAAACGTGAAATGGTATCGTTGTCCTCTTTGCTGTGAGTCCGCAGCTCGTGTGGTCGCGTTCTCGCTTCCCGACCATCTACATCTACATACATACTCCACAATCCACCATACGGTGCGTGGCGGAGGGCACCTCGTACCACAACTAGCATCTTCTCTCCCTGTTACACTCCCAAACAGAACGAGAGAAAAATGACTGCCTATATGCCTCTGTACGAGCCCTAATCTCTCTTATCTTAACGTTGTGGTCTTTCCGCGAAATGTAAGTTGGCGGCAGTAAAATTGTACTGCAGTCAACCTCAAATACTGGTTCTTTAAATTTCCTCAGTAGCGATTCACTAAAAGAACACCTCCTTTCCTCTAGAGACTCCCACCCGAGTTCCTGAAGCATTTCCGTAACACTCGCGTGATGATCAAACCTACCAGTAACAAATCTAGCAGCCCGCCTCTGAATTACTTCTATGTCCTCCCTCAATCCGACCTGTTAGGGATCCCAGACGCTCGAGCAGTACTCAAGAATAGATCGTATTAGTGTTTTATAAGCGGTATTCTTTACAAATGAACCACATCTTCCCAAAATTCTACCAATGAACCGAAGACGACTATCCGCCTTCCCCACAACTGCCATTACATGCTTGTCCCACTTCATATCGCTCTGCAATGTTACGCCCAAATATTTAATCGACGTGACTGTGTCAAGCGCTACACTACTAATGGAGTATTCAAAGATTACAGGATTCTTTTTCCTATTCATCTGCATTAATTTACATTTATCTATATTTAGAGTTAACTGCCATTCTTTACACCAATCACGAATCCTGTCCAAGTCATCTTGTATCCTCCTACAGTCACTCAACGACGACACCCTCCCGTACACCACAGCATCATCAGCAAACAGCCGCACATTGCTATCCACCCTATCCAAAAGATCATTTATGTAGATAGAAAACAACAGCGGACCTACCACACTTCCCTGGGCACTCCAGATGATACCCTCACCTCCGATGGACACTCACCATCGAGGACAACGTACTGGGTTCTATTACTTAAGAAGTCCCGGGTTCGATTCCCGGTGGGGTCAGGGATTTTGACCTACCTCGAGGTGACTGAGTGTTTGTGTTGTCCTCCTCATTTAATCATCATTCATGAAAGTGGCGAGATTGGACTGAGCAAAAGTTGGTAATTTGTAAGGGCGCAGTTGAGCGCTCCTCAAACCAAATATCATCATCTCAGCTGTGAGTAGACGGATGTTGTCATTGTGCGCCAGATGCAACAGAACACTTCGTAAGAATCTTTCTTACATTGAATGCTACCGTCATAGTCCTTCATTAATGTGAACTGAAAGTTGTATTGTAAAAACATGCAAAGCAGCATAACATACTTGGCTTCCTCATCGACATACCGATGGAAAGTGTTGCATATTATGGTGCCCACTGATTTTTTCTCTTTCTTTCATCTCGTTTCATAACTGTGGATGGAAGGCGTCGAGTCATTCTTTTCTTTTTTTAATTCATCAGTTTTGGTCTCGTTAGAACCGATTAGTCGTCTCTTCCTTTCTTCTGCAATTTTTTTGTTTGGCATATGAAGTATATTGCTCAGTAAATATTTTTACATATTCGAAGTCATCTTCCACAGTTTGCTCACGCATTGTAGTTTCAGGTCACAAATTATACATTATTGTGTTTTTTCACTTAATTTTTAACCTCCTTTTCGCGCCAAACTTTAATTCATAACAAAATATTCAAGCATGGCGTTCACTGTGTTAAAACACTGTGATCCTACAGTTTATCAAATTTCTTTCTCAATTATACATCCTCGCTAATTATCTCCAGTAATGATTCATTTAATATTTTATCTGTCAATTTTTGACATTTTTTTGTACTATCACATCTTATGTACTTCGTTCTCCTCATCCTATCTTCGCCGCAACCTTCTTTCTCCACAACACAAAAGTTTCAGACGTCCGCTTTACTTCATTATAAGAATGTGATGACTCCTCACAACACAATAACATATATTCACTGTCACAGATCTGGGCACATAAAAACTTGCTGCAGACTCTCTGTTTCAATTTCTCCCTTGTTATGTCTGTCCCTCTCTTCCTCACTGTCTCTCTCTGTCTCTCTTTCTTTCTCTCTCTCTATACCCACCTGAGTCGAATGTCAATGCTAGAGCTTCAGCTCAAAGGCCATAGTCCCCTCCCTTATTAAACACGTGAAACAAGTTGTGACTGAAGAACAAATATAAGCCTACCTAGCTAGTACTAACTGACGTACATGTTGTACCCTGCTAAGTTATTCTCAGTACAGTACTGGCATTCAAGGAAAATAAAATCCCCATTCTCCCACAACTTGAAGGTTTTTGGTGATGTGCATGTGAAATTTTGATGACTGATTACACTAGAGTTTACGTCCTTTTATAACTCTAGAACAAGACTGCTGCATTGAAAGCTGCGGTAAATTATATTGATGAAACGTATACCATTTCTTACTGAGTCAAACCGGTAAAAGATTGAACACTTGCGATGATATCCTCCGTTGTCTTAATCAGAAAAGGCATTGCCAGATGACAATGGGAAGTTATAAATGTAAAAATTGTTGTATTGGTTCTTCATACTGGTGTTAACCACAATATGCCACCCGCATCGCAATTGTTTCCGGTTATTTTGCTTATAGTACTTCAGGTAATGTCTGGAAGATCCCTTCGACAATCCTGGAGCCGATACATATCCAACTTTTAAACATAACAAGCTCTTCCAATTCCCCTTTCAGTTCACATCAGGGAAATTTGCTGAATTTCAATCTCCAGTGACGTTTTTCTATCTACCTCATTATCAGGCAGTTTTTCCAAACAGCACTTTAAATTTTTTTATGTTTATGATATTCTGAGAGCGTGAGATTCGGTAGCCATGCAGGTGTCATCAACTATATTTCCCATCTGTACAACATTAATTTTATAGAGTAAAAGTTGAATATGAAAATTCTCGAAACATAATGAAAGAGCTTTGCTGGTGTGTCATATGATATACACTCCTGGAAATGGAAAAAAGAACACATTGACACCGGTGTGTCAGACCCACCATACTTGCTCCGGACACTGCGAGAGGGCTGTACAAGCAATGATCACACGCACGGCACAGCGGACACACCAGGAACCGCGGTGTTGGCCGTCGAATGGCGCTAGCTGCGCAGCATTTGTGCACCGCCGCCGTCAGTGTCAGCCAGTTTGCCGTGGCATACGGAGCTCCATCGCAGTCTTTAACACTGGTAGCATGCCGCGACAGCGTGGACGTGAACCGTATGTGCAGTTGACGGACTTTGAGCGAGGGCGTATAGTGGGCATGCGGGAGGCCGGGTGGACGTACCGCCGAATTGCTCAACACGTGGGGGTGAGGTCTCCAAAGTACATCGATGTTGTCGCCAGTGGTCGGCGGAAGGTGCACGTGCCCGTCGACCTGGGACCGGACCGCAGCGACGCACGGATGCACGCCAAGACCGTAGGATCCTACGCAGTGCCGTAGGGGACTGCACCGCCACTTCCCAGCAAATTAGGGACACTGTTGCTCCTGGGGTATCGGCGAGGACCATTCGCAACCGTCTCCACGAAGCTGGGCTACGGTCCCGCACACCGTTAGGCCGTCTTCCGCTCACGCCCCAACATCGTGCAGCCCGCCTCCAGTGGTGTCGCGACAGGCGTGAATGGAGGGACGAATGGAGACGTGTCGTCTTCAGCGATGAGAGTCGCTTCTGCCTTGGTGCCAATGATGGTCGTATGCGTGTTTGGCGCCGTGCAGGTGAGCGCCACAATCAGGACTGCATACGACCGAGGCACACAGGGCCAACACTCGGCATCATGGTGTGGGGAGGGATCTCCTACACTGGCCGTACACCACTGGTGATCGTCGAGGGGACACTGAATAGTGCACGGTACATCCAAACCGTCATCGAACCCATCGTTCTACCATTCCTAGACCGGCAAGGGAACTTGCTGTTTCAACGTGCTCTAGAAGGTGTAAGTCAACTACCCTGACCAGCAAGATCTCCGGATCTGTCCCCCATTGAGCATGTTTGGGACTGGATGAAGCGTCGTCTCACGCGGTCTGCACGTCCAGCACGAACGCTGGTCCAACTGAGGCGCCAGGTGGAAATGGCATGGCAAGCCGTTCCATAGGACTACATCCAGCATCTCTACGATCGTCTCCATGGGAGAATAGCAGCCTGCATTGCTGCGAAAGGTGGATATACACTGTACTAGTGCTGACATTGTGCATGCTCTGTTGCCTGTGTCTATGTGCCTGTGGTTCTGTCAGTGTGATCATGTGATGTATCTGACCCCAGGAATGAGTCAATAAAGTTTCCCCTTCCTGGGACAATGAATTCACGGTGTTCTTATTTCAATTTCCAGGAGTGTATGTGAAAAGGTGTGCATGTGATTATACGTACATTTCAGTCAAATCGGGTTAAAGGTGTTGCAAATAACGTCTAAAAGTAGATTATTCTGTTGTGCTCATAATTATGTTCACTTCATAATGTTCCGGGCGAGTCAGCTGTAGCAGTCACAAACTACTAGTAATAGTGTTGCTTCTAACAACGTGCTGTCTGTAGAAACAAACTTCAGCAGTGATAATGGGGACTTTTGAGGCATAAATCCTGGGAAATGGAGGTCGTTGTTCACTTAAATGAGTACCAAAGTCACCATAAATGTCTACATGTTAATACTGCCCTTTTCACACTAAGAATAAGAGATATGTTCTTTTATCCCGAAGAAAGAACATGTACGTCGAAAACATGTCGTGCAGCTCGTTGATAACACGTACTGTACAATTCGGCATAGTGGCATTTGTGTTTACAGACGGTACACGGTGCCCTGTCTGTGGTGTTGCAGGTACTGTTGTGCGCATGCGCGCTGCTGGGCGCGGCCAGTGCGGGCTACCTGGGCTCTCCCGCCGTCTCCTACTCGGCGGCTCCCGCCCTGCGAGGCGGCCTTCCTTACAACGCCGGACTCGGACTCACAGGTAGTTTGTACAGCAGTCTCCCAAAGGAGGGACGACGTCTGATTTACATGCCGGAATGGCTAAGATGTCTTTGTTCTTGGGGTCCTTCTACACGCAAAAGACTTCGCTTTTCCTTTAAGATTCCATATCTTTAGTGCTACACAAAAATTCTTGGAAGTTCGCTACAATATTTTATAATTAGTTATCGTCATAGTTCTCTTTCCAAATTACTTGAGCGGTTTTACCCATAATAAACAATAACTCGTCTATTTTAGAATTGTCAGTGTATTACTTTAACACATGCACACTTTATCCACTGTTGCAAATATTTTTCTACATTTTTATTTATAGTTTCTGACCCACAGTACAAATTTTGCTGCATGCTGTTTGTAGCAATTCTTGTAAAATTGTCCCTCTAACTAGTCATTGCCAGTGACAAGAGGTTTCGAAAATTTGTTTTCCTTTTCATAATTCTTTTCTTTCCTCTTATTCTAATTATTCTTGTGGTGACAACACAATATAGTAAAGAAGCAGATCATGAAATACTTCCCCAAAATGTAGTAAACTTAAGTAATAATTACGTTTCAGTGAACTTTTAGTGGATGGAAACTTACAATTGTTCTTTAAATGAAATTAGTGTATTGCATCTGTTAGATGTATTATCTGTGCTCCGTAGAGCGTCGTTATCGCCAATACTGGTAGCTTGTGAAATGTCTTAAACTGAAGATGGACATAGCTTTTACATACTGTATAAAGACTACTGCAAGCAACTATTTGCTAGTACCTTCGATAGGAACTGTGTGAGAGAATACAGCAGACGCCACTGTTGCCTCATTGCTTTCCTAGGAGGCTTCGCCGGAGGTGCTGCTGCTTCCGCTGCCGCCGCAGCCGCCGCTGCTGCAGCCGCTAGGGCTAGACTGTCTGGTGCTGGCATCAGTGGCTATGCTCCTGGCTACACTGGCGCACTAGGAGGTGCCTATCCTGGCGTTGGTGGCGCCTACTCTCGCCTCGCCACTGGCTACTCTGGTGTCGCACCTGGCTACACTGGCGCTCTAGGAGGTGCCTACCCTGGTGTTGGTATTGGTGGTGCCTACTCTCGTCTCGCCCCTGGCTACGCTGGTCTCGGCGCTGCACGTTACGCTGGTGGTCTGGGCCGCCTCGCTGGTGGGCTGCCCGCCGAGCTGGCTGACCCGTACTACGACCCCAACCCGCAGTACAGCTTCAGCTACAGCGTCAGCGACGCCCTGACCGGCGACGCCAAGCAGCAGCAGGAGAGCCGCAGCGGTGACGTGGTGGAGGGCAGCTACAGCCTGGTCGAGCCCGATGGCAGTGTGCGCACTGTCCAGTACACGGCTGCCCCTGGTGAAGGTTTTAATGCTGTCGTCTCCAAGGATGGTGTCCCAACTGGGCCTGCCCCTCTGGGGGCTTCAGTCGCTCCTGCCGCTGCTCGAAACATCCTTCCAGGTTTGAAACAGTATTTGACCCATTAGTGATTACAAATCCAATTTTTTCTGAAACATTTATTGTGTTTACTAAGGACACAGAAGTCTACAAAGACTGTCTCAATTTACTGACCCATTTGAAAGTAATGATAACACATCCATAGATAGCGGAAAGCTATATACACCACTGGCCATTAAAATTGCTACACCACGAAGGTGACGTGCTACAGACGCTAAATTTAACCGACAAGAAGAAGATGCTGTGATTAGCTTTTCAGAGCATTCACACAAGGTTGGCGCCGGTGGTGACACCTACAACGTGCTGACATGAGGAAAGTTTCCAACCGATTTCCCATACACAAACAGCAGTTGACCAGCGTTGCCTGGTGAAACGTTGTGTTGACGTCTCGTGTAAAGAGCAGAAATGCGTACCATCACGCTTCCGACTTTGATATAGGTCGGATTGTAGCCTATCGCGATGGCAGTTTATCGTATCGCGACATTGTTGCTCGGGTTGGTCGAGATCCGATGACTGTTAGCAGAATATGGACTTGCTGGGTTCAGGAGGGTAATACAGAACGCCGTGCTGGATCTCAACGGCCTCGTATCACTAGCAGTCGAGATGACAGGTATCTTATATGCATGGCTGTAACGGATCGTGCAGCCACGTCTCGATCCCTGACGTTTGCAAGAGAACTACCATCTCCACGAATAGTTCGACGACGTTTGCAGCAGCATGGACACTCAGCTCGGAGACCACGGCTGCGGTTACCCTTGACGCTGTATCACAGACAGGATCGCCTGCGATGGTGTGCTCAACGACGAACATGGTTGCACGAATGGCAAAACGTCATTTTTTCGGATGAATCCAGGTTCTGTTTACAGCATCATGATGGTCGCATACGTGTTTGGCAACATCGGGGTGAACGCACATTGGAAGTGTGTATTCGTCAACGCCATACTGGCGTATCACCCGGCTTGATGGTATGGGGTGACCACTGGTTACACGTCTCGGTCACCTCTTGTTCGCAATGACGGCACTTTGAACTGTGGACGTTACATTTCAGATGTGTTACGACCCATGGCTCTACCCTTCATTCGATCCCTGTGAAACCCTACATTTCAGCAGGATATTGCACGACCACATGTTGTAGGTCCTGTACGGGCCTTTCTGGATCAGAAAATGTTCGACTGCTGCCCTGGCCAGCACATTCTCCAGATCTCTCACCAATTGAAAACGTCTGGTCAATGGTGACCGAGCAACTGGCTTGTCGCAACACGCCAGTCACTATTCTTGATGAACTGTGGTATCGTGTTGAAGCTGCATGGGCAGCTGTACCTGTACACGCCATCCAAGCTCTGTTTGACTCAATGCCCAGGTGTATCAAGGACGTTATTACGGCCAGAGGTGATTGTTCTGGGTACTGATTTCTCAGGATCTATGCACCCAAATTGCGTGAAAATGTAATCACATGTCAGTTCTAGTATAATATATTTGTCAAATGAATAGCCGTTTATCATCTTCATTTGTTCGTGGTGTAGCAATTTTAATGGCCAGTAGTGTATGCACTTAGAATCAAAGGAGTTAAGTGTACGACGTCAGTATAACAAAATCTGATGTTGCACGTCTTCTCCTTGGAATTAAGAGCACCTCTAATGCATTTCGTGGCTGGAAGACAATTGAAAATAGATGAGTTGTCAAACGGGAAGCCTATTTTCATTCATAAATGTTGGGGACCTGACAAACTAAATTCAAGCTGAATGTGCGATTTGCTATGTTTTCCTTCTCGAGCTGCTTGTCTGGTTCTGCGGGTGACTCTACCTCCTGACAACAATTAAGAATGTGTAGCTTGAGTAATACTACTTCCATACAGTTTAAAGGGGTCAGTAATAGAAGTTGGAGACAAACTGACTGCTCTTAAAACTATGTAGAACGATTACATACAATAGGCAGCCGCAGCATTTACTGTGAAGTTAATTACAATGATGGAATTCTAACTTTTAAAACTCTTAGCAGTTTCTAATTTATTTGGAAATATTCAAACGTTTGATCTCCATTAACAGTTTTTGATGCTCGATGGATGAGGTCAAACAAAATTAATCCAGAAGTTAAGTATACTTCTAATAGCATTTTAACGGCGCTGTGGTTTTCTCCAGAGTGGACAGACATAACAAATTGTTGATTAGATATCTCCCTCAGTGCCTGCTACAACTGTTTCAGGAGGCATACTTCCTGGAGCTGCACGCTCTCTGCTATCTCCAGCTGCCGCTGCTGGAGTCTACGGAGCACCTCTGAAGACGGCGCATGCCTCCCTCGCCACGCCACACGCAAAGGTACACTACTAGTGCCCTCGCAAGCTGACACCTTGTAAATGTGACCACCGAATGTATTGTGAAAACGGCTCTCATGTACAAATAAAATGTACATATTTACGAATTGTTCTGCAATTTATCACTGCAATATTTGTATAAAAATAAAATTACCTGTCTTTATTTAAATGTTGTACCTATTCAATTTGGGCTTCTTCCCTAATATTACGTACAAAAATTCTTGTGTGTCACAAGTTACTTTAAGTTACGGCAATTTCTATACATTGCCATTTGTTCTGTGTCTGAAAAGAAAAAAGGAAATGTAAATACCGAAAACAAATATAAGATCTGAGAATCAATTGGTGGTCGTATATTTAGAAGATTCAGTTCTCAACTGCAATCAACAACACACAGTAGGCTCTTGTTCCACCTAACTTGGTTTTGTTTGATAGTAGTTAGCCCACTGGACCTGCAATCGAAAGGACGACTTTTCAAACCTGTATCCAACAAGTCTGACTTACGTTTTCTTTTTATTTTCCCGAAAACACTTAAAGCATGTGCGGCGATAGTACCTTTGAAAGGGCATGGCCGATTTCTTACCCAGCTTTCCTTAATCTGTGATTGTACTACATCTCTAATGACTTCCATGTTAACAGTATTTAACACTCATCTTCCCTCCATTTTTGATTCTGTTTGAGGAACAGATGTTACCCCAATAACCTTGAAGGATAGTACCCAAGTATTTTCATCACAGTATCTCCCAATCTGCAATAGAAACATTATCTTCTCGCCTCTGTGTTTCATAATGTAACGATATTGCTGGTAAGGGACAAAATGTTTTCACTGTAGCCGACCGTGAGAAGCACGAGTGCAAATCAGGAAGAGATATTGATTGAAGAACTTCTTTCTTGTTCATGGGCCAATAGTCAACAACCGGTCTCACTTCGCCCTGTGGCTTAGGCAACACAAATACAAGAGAGGAGAACAGGGATTTAGATGGCCTAATAACTCCATCACTTAACTTCTTTTAGCTATAGTCACCATTAACTCCCTCTTCCTATGTGGTGAAAATGTATATGGAAGATGCCTTACGGGAATATTGCCCTTTAATTCAGTGTTGTGCTCCTTTAACTCCTCATAATCAGTAAGCACATCCCTAAATTATTTACCTAAATTGACAATCAGTTTCCTTCGTTCATCTGGTAAATCCCAGTGTCATAAATCGGAGAATCAGTATCCACTGAACTGGAACTAGGTTTGACACTGTTCTTACATTCACCACATGCTTACAAAACTTAATTTTTTTCTGAAGTGCAAACTCAAAATGAAACATTCTTTGACTCCACTGAGGAACTAATACAACGTTATGGATGAAGTCAGGAGCTGTAATGGCCGACACTACAAATTACGTGCTACCTTAACTGGGAATATTCACGTAAAATTCGGACATTAACGCTAATAGTTTCCCAAATCCGCATCGTTGTTCATCCTTCTGAATCTGCTTCCTGTATTCATCTCTTGGTCTTCCTTTACGATTTTTATCCCCACGCTTCAAAATCGGAGATCCCTTGATCCCTCATAATGTCTCCTATCAATCGATCCCCTCTTCTAGTAGGGATGTACCATAAATTTCTCTTCAATTTTATACAGTACCTCCTCATTAGTTACATGATCTATCCATCTAATCTTCCGCATTCTTCTGTAGCCCTACATTTCCAAATATTCTATTCTCTTCTTGTCTAAACTGTTTATCGTCTGTATCTCAGTTCCATACATGGCTATACTCCATACAAATACTATCAGAAAGGACTTCCTAACGTTTAACTCGATACTCGATTTTAACACGTTTCTCTTCTTCAGAAATGCTTTTCCTCCCATTGCCAGTGTACATTTTATATCATCCCTACTTCGACCATCATCAGCAATTTCGCTTCGCAAATAAGAAAACTCATTTACTACTTTAAGTGTCTAAGTTCCTAATCTAATTCCCTTAGCATCCCCTGATTTAATTCGACTACATTCCATTATCCTCGGTTAGCTTTTGTTGAAGTTCATCTTATTTCCTCCGTTCAAGATACTGTCATTCCGTTCAGCTGCTCTTCCATGTCCTTTGCTGTCTCTGACAGAATTAAAATGTCAATGGAAAACTTTAAAGTTTTTATTTCTTCTCCCTGGAAGTCAATTCCTGTTCCAAACTTTTCCTTTATTGCCTTTACTGCTTGCTCAATATACAGATTTAATAATGTAGGTGACAGGCTACAACCCAGTTTCACAGCATCACTTTCATGACATTCGACTCTTATAATTGCCACCTGGTTTCGGTGCAAATTGTAAATAGCCTTTCGCTTGCTGTATCTCATTCCTGCCACCTTTAAAATTTGAAAAAGAGTATTTGAGTCAAATTTGTCAAAAGCTTTCTCTAAGTCTACAAATGTTATAAACGTAGATTTGTCTTTTACTAACCTATCTCCTATGAGAAGTCTTAGGGTCAGTATTGCCTTAAGTGTTCTTACATTTCTCCGGAATCCAAACTGATCTTCCCAGAGGTCGGCCTCTACCACTTTCTCCACTCTTCTGTAAAGTATTCGAGTTAGTATTTTGAAATCGTGACTTATTAAACTGATAGTTCGGTAATTGTCACACGTGTTAGCACCTGCTTTCTTAGGAATTGGAATTATTATGTTCTTCTTGAAGTCTGAGGGTAATTCGCATGTCTCAAAGATATTGCTCACCAAGTGGAAGAGTTTTGTCATGTCTGACTCTCCGAAGGCTATCAATAGTTCTAATCGAAAGTTGTCTACTCCCGGGGCCATGTTTCGACTTAGGTCTTTCAGAGGTCTGTCGAATTCTTCACACAGTATCATATTTCGCATTTCATCTTCATCTACGTCCTCTTCCGTTTCATTATATTGCCCTTAAGTACCTCGCCCTTGTATGGATCCTCTATATACTCCTCTCGCCTTTCTGTTGTATCTTCTTTGCTTAGGACTGGATTTCCGTATGAGCTCTAGATATTCATGCAGGTGGTTCTCTTTCCTCCAAATTAGCTTCCGGAATTCAATAAAAGGCAGTTTCCGCGGCATTACCTCAGCGAATGCCTCCCCAACGGCTACCGACCATTGGACTCAACACTGATATAACCGAAATAAGTCCCCTCGATCCTCAAATTAAAAAAATGCTATTTCCACTGGACCTCCTCAGTTGAATTCACAGACAACACATCATCATCACTGCTTTGGTAACTTGACAAACAGATATGCCCACCTACAGCAGGGGACCCAGGAGGAATTTGCTCTGCGGTCTGTTAAGCGTGTACATGATTCACTTTGCGCTATTTCCCCCCGAGGTAACATATCCGGGGTTCGTACCCAGCTGTTCTCTTAATAATTTACACATAGAGTTGGAGGGTCTGATGCTACACAAACCCTGATTCTATTAACATAGCGAACAAGTGGCTTCTAATTCTGTTAACCTGCTAGCGAGATGGTTCGCTAATTCGGAAAAAGGGCGTCTTATTTAAATCGGTTAATGGTAGCGTAATTCTGGTGGTGGCGTCGCTGACCTCTGCTTCCTGCACGCCCGACAGGACCACGGGACGGAGAACAGCCCGTAGGCGGTGCGCTAACATGGGCTCACTGCCCGACATGTTAGCGCCGCGAATCTTTAACATGCAAATGAACTCTTCTACCTTCAAGTCAACGACCGCGGGCACATCCCTGGCGGCCATACAGAAACAGGACGGTAACAACTAATATCTGCTAAAGAGAACACAAGATAAGATATAGCAATCAGCGAATTGAGGACAATTTTCTCCCAGTTAAAGAAAATAAAGATTTTAAAAAAGTCACACACATCCCACCACAACGTAACAACGCTCTTTGCTACCACAGTGCGACAGATTAAGTGAGCGGTGAGGCTATGCCGTGGTAGGTGTGATACATTTCTCTCAAATTGCATTTCAGTTTCATTATATCACAGACTCCCATGAAAAACACAAGAATATTCACAACAGAAACTAAAATCCATTGACAAGGATATCACAGAATAAGACCACATGTAATTTAATTAATTAAATGGATGTATCTCCACAGCAAATACAAGAACGCAACCTACAATAATATTAGAGAAAAACAATTTTTATGAAACTTAATTTATTACCCACCATTATCCATGCATGGGAGATACTGCCGTGACATGTATTGCAATAAAATTTTATCAAACAAATTTATACATAGACAAAACAACAATCAACATGTGTCAACACATTTAATGAAAGTTATGTAATATGGCTCATGAACTGTCGTATAACTGTGCTCCGATTAAATACAGCAAATCAACAAGAACTGAGGCAACGAGATCATAAGCTCTTGCGATTATCAAATTACCATAGGCCAACAACATCAGCAGTTTTCTGAATCACGACCAGAGCCTTACTGGATAATAACAAAGGCCACCCAGACCCTCGGCTCTTCCGGTGTGGTATACCTGGATTCACAACCCCAATCATGCGGCCTAACACACTGGATCATTCGATGGCGACCATCGTAGTTGACGATAGGCAGCTAGTAAACAAGCACGTCCATGGCGCAGATACGGTCTACTCCGGCCGGTAGGCCCCGTGAATGATCAATTCAGGTTGAGATCTGGAATCTGAAGAACTCTACTGTTTTCCCCGACAGCAGGCAACTTCGCTTAGGAGGTGCCACAGCCGCACTGGCCACAGTGCCTTGCGCAGGAATTCGAATGCATCGCCACAGTAACGGTTTTCGAATCAGCACAAAGACAACAATTACACTAACGTCACCACGAATAATGATGCTCTCCTGGACATTACAAAATGTGTGACATGGTTCTTAAAAGGGTTTTTGACCACCACAGACGGCGAACAACGTTCTGCAACGCGCTCCCATGCTGGCCACGAGGTTAGCAGGACGAGGGGATTTAAAGTGGAGAAACCGGCAGTGCGGTGCTTTCGCTGACTGTCCAGTCATTGCAAGAACTCCTCCAGTAGCGCAGTAGGATGCCATCACGCGCTGTCATCCAAAAAAATTCAAGTCAGTGCCGAATGGAAACCTGAATAGCCGCACACGGGGAAGGAGCACAGTGACCAGTGAGTGTACCACGTTCGAAGATTTGGAAGTCGGTGCGCATGTGCAACCTTGTGCTTCCTCACACCATTAACACCTGGACCACCAAAACGATCATATTCGACAAAGTTCCTAGGAAATTAAAGTGTATATGTTGGAGGCACAGGAGAATCTGCACTACACATCCTGCCAACAGATTTTTAAAAAAAAAAAATAATAACTAAGATTTCGTTTTACAATGGTCAGTCCTTTGTTATACTGACGTGCCTGGTGCAGGTGATTGGGTCCATTAAATAAATCAATTTTATGGAAGAAATAATAAACACCAACTCAGTTGCAAAACAGAAGGTTTGCATAAGCCCCTTGACATGATTTCAGTGTTTATGAAAACGTCTTATTCAGAAAGAATAGTTAAAGTTTATATAAGCATTGACACTATGGTCAAACGGTTTAAAGAAACCTTCATTGTTGTAACTGATAGGCCTTTCTTACATCTTCAAGAGGATTTCATCCTATGATTGCTGCTCGATTCATGTACAATTTTATTAAATACATTGGTTCTACGAGACGCAATACCTGTATATTAACGGAAGAATCTATAACGTTGTTAATTCAGTGACCAACTGTTTATTTTACAGAGTGAACTGATGTGAAAGTATGTTATTGTTTTGGCAGTCAATTCGCGGTGTGCAGTTTTTAAATTGCTCCTTGAACGTAAGACAATAATTTACTTCTTGGATTATTTTTTTCAGTTGGTCAGTTAGCGGCACTGAAGCGGTGGAACATTTTATTGCTACTGTAGGACACCCGATTATGAATTTTACACTGTTAACGTAATTGTCCCAAGGAATTTTCATATACAGTAAAAACAATAGACTACCAATCGCCGTTGTATAGGTGTATTTCTAGGCAACCAGTTTCGACGTTGCACTACGTCATCTTCAGGCCTAAACTGCTCCAAGCCAGTAACCGTGTTACAAATATAGCAGTGCCTGTAAGTGGTTTCGTAATAGCTATGCCTCTCTTGCAGCGTCTGCCACAGGAGTTGACTGAGCATCGGTGTGACGCTTTCGCGCTTATTAGACGTATCTGTAACAAAACGCTCTGTCCTTCTTTGGATCTTCTGTATTTCCTCTGTCAGTCCTGTCTGGTATGAATCCCACGTTGACGAGCAATATTCAAGTGTTTAAAGATGGTTTAGTAAGCTACCTCCTTATTGTAGTGGATAATTCAGAAACCTGAAATGCAAAGTGAATAGTAAGCATGTTTCTTCGAAGATAGTGATAACTATCTTTTGGAAAGCTGTCCAGTCCACTTCTTTTTCAAGAATATTGGGTGGAGAACAAATAGTTATATTGGTCTGCAAACTTAAGGACGAGATTATCTTTCGGATGATGTGTCAGTGTCAGGTAACATATCTAGATGCAACTTGGCCCATACATTGAAAGAAGTTTTGGAGTATAGTATAGAAGGGAACTGAAAAACAAAATGAAATGAGACGACCAGAAATGGCACTTCCATTCTGCTTCTTAATATGGAGTGTGATAACGACGGACGGCAGTAAGTGCTCTGCAAAGGGCTCCCATGGTGGACACGAGGTTAGTAAGGAGTTCGTATCGTAGGGGGTTCCATTCCTTCACCAGCGCGGATCACAACTGCTGGGTGTGGACGTGCCTCAATACGTCTCCTCACAGGAGTACAGTGTCACCATCACGTTGACAGGTGAGCGTGCCGTGTTCAAAAATTTTGAAGTCAGTACTTCCATGCAACATTATACCTCCTCACACCGTAACACCTGCAGCACCAAAACGACCATGTTCGATAATATACCTGCACGCATTAAGTGTTCCCACCTGAGGATACGTCCAGAATCACGACTCACACTGAATCTGCTCTCATGCGAGAAGATCACACGATCTCATTCATCTTTGGCCCAGTACTCATGCTCGTGGCACCGTCGCAAACGGTGACACCGATGTGCCAGTGTCAAGGGAACGCAAGACACTAGTCGCCGAAGAAAGGATCCACCCTCACGCATTTGCCGTGCCGCTGTGGAGCGTGAGATTGCATACCTCACAGTCCTGTTAAATGTGGTTGCAATTGCAGTCTGAACGCTCTGTTTGACTTGGGTCCATTCCTGCCTGCTGCTCAATGCACCAGCCGATGACTCTGTCGCAGGCCGCCGTAGACCACCCCTTCATTTTTGAGCAGCAGAGCCTGTGGCTCGGAACCCTCCCCACGTACGTGAGGGAGACAGAGACAGAGAACCGACTCGTGGAGATAACATATTGGACCTACTGATAACAAACAGACCCGAACTTTTCGAATCTGTATGTACAGAACAGGGAATCAGTGATCATAAGGCCGTTGCAGCATCCCTGACTATGGAAGTAAATAGGAATATAAAAAAAGGGAGGAAGGTTTATCTGTTTAGCAAGAGTAATAGAAGGCAGATTTCAGACTACCTAACAGATCAAAACGAAAATTTCTGTTCCGACACTGACAATGTTGAGTGTTTATGGAAAAAGTTCAAGGCAATCGTAAAATGCGTTTTAGACAGGTACGTGCCGAGTAAAACTGTGAGGGACGGGAAAAACCCACCGTGGTACAACAACAAAGTTAGGAAACTACTGCGAAAGCAAAGAGAGCTCCACTCCAAGTTTAAACGCAGCCAAAACCTCTCAGACAAACAGAAGCTAAACGATGTCAAAGTTAGCGTAAGGAGGGCTATGCGTGAAGCGTTCATTGAATTCGAAAGTAAAATTCTATGTACCGACTTGACAGAAAATCCTAGGAAGTTCTGGTCTTACGTTAAATCAGTAAGTGGCTCGAAACAGCATATCCAGACACTACGGGATGATGATGGCATTGAAACAGAGGATGACACGCGTAAAGCTGAAATACTAAACACCTTTTTCCAAAGCTGTTTCACAGAGGAAGACCGCACTGCAGTTCCTTCTCTAAATCCTCGCACAAACGAAAAAATGGCTGACATCGAAATAAGTGTCCAAGGAATAGAAAAGCAACTGGAATCACTCAATAGAGGAAAGTCCACTGGACCTGACGGGATACCAATTCGATTCTACACAGAGTACGCGAAAGAACTTGCCCCCCTTCTAACAGCCGTGTACCGCAAGTCTCTAGAGGAACGGAAGGTTCCAAATGATTGGAAAAGAGCACAGATAGTCCCAGTCTTCAAGAAGGGTCGTCGAGCAGATGCGCAAAACTATAGACCTATATCTCTTACGTCGATCTCTTGTAGAATTTTAGAACATGTTTTTTGCTCGCGTATCATGTCATTTCTGGAAACCCAGAATCTACTATGTAGGAATCAACATGGATTCCGGAAACAGCGATCGTGTGAGACCCAACTCGCCTTATTTGTTCATGAGACCCAGAAAATATTAGATACAGGCTCCCAGGTAGATGCTATTTTTCTTGACTTCCGGAAGGCGTTCGATACAGTTCCGCACTGTCGCCTGATAAGCAAAGTAAGAGCCTACGGAATATCAGACCAGCTGTGTGGCTGGATTGAGGAGTTTTTGGCAAACAGAACACAGCATGTTGTTATCAATGGAGAGACGTCTACAGACGTTAAAGTAACCTCTGGCGTGCCACAGGGGAGTGTTATGGGACCATTGCTTTTCACAATATATATAAATGACTTAGTAGATAGTGTCGGAAGTTCCATGCGGCTTTTCGCGGATGATGCTGTAGTATACAGAGAAGTTGCTGCATTAGAAAATTGTAGCGAAATACAGGAAGATCTGCAGCGGATAGGCACTTGGTGCAGGGAGTGGCAACTGACCCTTAACATAGACAAATGTAATGTATTGCGAATACATAGAAAGAAGGATCCTTTATTGTATGATTATATGATAGCGGAACAAACACTGGTAGCAGTTACTTCTGTAAAATATCTGGGAGTATGCGTACGGAACGATTTGAAGTGGAATGATCATATAAAACTAATTGTTGGTAAGGCGGGTACCAGGTTGAGATTCATTGGGAGAGTGCTTAGAAAATGTAGTCCATCAACAAAGGAGGTGGCTTACAAAACACTCGTTCGACCTGTACTTGAGTATTGCTCATCAGTGTGGGATCCGTACCAGGTCGGGTTGACGGAGGAGATAGAGAAGATCCAAAGAAGAGCGGCGCGTTTCGTCACTGGGTTATTTGGTAACCGTGATAGCGTTACGGAGATGTTTAATAAACTCAAGTGGCAGACTCTGCAAGAGAGGCGCTCTGCATCGCGGTGTAGCTTGCTCGCCAGGTTTCGAGGGGGTGCGTTTCTGGATGAGGTATCGAATATATTGCTTCCCCCTACTTATACTTCCCGAGGAGATCACGAATGTAAAATTAGAGAGATTAGAGCGCGCACGGAGGCTTTCAGACAGTCGTTCTTCCCGCGAACCATACGCGACTGGAACAGGAAAGGGAGGTAATGACAGTGGCACGTAAAGTGCCCTCCGCCACACACCGTTGGGTGGCTTGCGGAGTATCAATGTAGATGTAGATGTAGACAAGCCACAATTTCCAAAACTATTTTCTGAAGCATGGTACTGAACCGCAACTCACACTAATGCTAGATCTGGGCTTAATGCAACCTGAGTTCTTCCATACAACCCAAATGTTTCTCCAGAAACGTCATTTGCACCGATTTCTGTGTCTGAGAGACGGATTGCAAGAGACTCCTGAGAAATCACCAGTTTAACAACTAATGGTAACTCCAAATATAGGAAGGAAAGCTACCGACAGGAGGTCACTTAATGCCAAAGCAACAGTTTTCAACAGGAAGTTGTTTAACACTGATTCATCAGCAGCATCAACATTGGGTCTTGCAAATCTTGGCAAGAGAACCCCAACCGAAACACGTTTGAAGTCCTGTAATAAGGAGCTGTATTGAGTTGACTCTGGGGGCTACTTCTACGAGAGCAAGAAGGAATGAATTCAGTGCTCACAATGTAAAATATGGTATCATGAAACATGTGAGAACGGATACTTTAGAAAATCAGGGATGAGTACATTGTGCGAAGATGACTGTGCTGAACGTAAAAGTGAGTGAATTAGAAGTTCATTGTTTGCTTAAATTTGCCATTGTTTCCGTAATTGCATAACGTAGCACTTCCATTACTGGTTATGATTAAGTATTTTTTTCATTTTTGGGTAATGTGTGGTACGTTTAGTATCACAGAAGTTGGACTGGAAGTTGTCACAGAAATTTTAAGGTGTCGTTATTATCTTCACTATTCCTTATAAATACTACTTTTCCCATTCCTGCATAAAAATCATATTAATTAAAAAATACTGAATTTACACCAAGTTTAAATGTTGTGAAGTTTAGTAAAAACGTATCTTGTAATGTTAACTGCTTGAAAGCTCTCACAGTAGTAAACGTAGAGAAAATACTGTTACATAGGACAGACCACAGAGAAGGTTTCATGAAGATTTATATGGTCTGTCATCATCGTTGTTATCAATCGATGTATTCTGTGTATAGTGGCCTTCTTTAGTCTTTCCAGTGTATTAGAGTCTCCAGCAACACATCGGTGTTGCTCTGGATGTTTATAATGTCATCTGTAAACTTCCATTAACCTGTTCTCTTGATCTTTTATTATGGCTTGAAACCAGTAAACATCTTCCACAGCTTGTCATCTATTCGCATGGCTTCAAGTCCCGCCCATATGCATTTAATTTTCATTACAGACGTACTTTCATGTCTGATCAAAAGTATCCGGACACCACTGTATATTGATGCATTGACACGCCTGAGTTAGACTCGCCACATTTCGTTTTCTTTCCAGTTGATTCTTCCACGTGTGCAGCCGTCCAAATTTTGTCTACGGGGCATGTTAACGAAGAACGCCACTACAGTGGACCCTAACCGTTCGCTGATTAACGAACACTGCCTTCTTCTGTCTCTACAAGTGCGTCGTGTTGCAGGGCCAGCTCCAATTGACGTAATAGTACCGCCGACCTCATGCCAAGTGACGTCTAACTTTCTGTCCACCACTGGGAGACCCACAGTTTCATTCATTTTAACCGAGTGCTCAAAATGTTATATTACTTTTAGTGGCGGCTCTTGAATGTACGTTTTAGGTGTTCACAAATTTTTAGATTCAGATAAATTTGAGAACGTGAAGTTAATAGCATCTGCTGTATAACACTTATGCTTATCAACAAGTTTATACAACTACAGGCACTGACAATAATAACAACAACAGTTATAATGGTTCAAATGGCTCTGAGCTCTACGAGACTTAACATCTGAGGTCATCAGTCCCCTAGAACTTAGAACCACTTAAACCTAAATAACCTAAGGACATCACACACACCCATGCCCGAGGCAGGATTCGAACCTGCGACCGTAGCGGTCGCGCGGTTCCAGACTGTAGCGCCTAGAACCGCTCGGCCACTCCGACCGGCAACAACAGTTACAATAATAATCATAATAATAATAATAAGATGCATAACTTATTCGACGAAAGAAAGAATTGTTCTTGTGGATTTTTGTTGGTTTGTACATAAATAAGTACAGTTTAGTGCGATAACGAAATCATATATAAGATTTCGCAGCTTCCTGTTAAACATTTTTGTATAAATGAGAGTTTTCGTGCTTTTCCATTTTTTCAGATACATGCACAAGATCCCTAACATAAATCAGTTCGCGAATTTACTTCCGGACTGGAAATCAGATATTCTTGCGCTGCACCCATAGAACAACTTGTGCTAGCTGTGCACTTCCTTAAAAAATGTTCGCTTGCACTCACGCTTATTTGATTTCGTCACTCAATCAAAGGATCTGTTCTCGAAGGCCCTAATTTCTTTGGGGCAAACTTTTCCTAGTAATTTATTTTTCTGTTCCCAGAATGAGATATTCAATCTGCAGCGGATATGCGCTGATCCGGCAGATTGAAGATGTGTGCCGAAACGAGACCGAAGCACCACTCATGACCTGTCCTCACAGCTTTACTTTTCTGTTAGCATTTAAAATAGATTCAACATCGTTCATGTTTACTTTGCACACGAGGGCAGATTACCGCACAATAAACAACAAATTCCAAACAGAAACTGCTGATTGTGGAAATGATAAAACTCAAGTAGTAGTGTCTGCCAAATGGTCACTTGAGTAGAATGCAAATGAGGCACAGAGATCACAAAGGACCTAAATCACACGGCTGTCGATCCCAAATTTAACTGAATTTCAGATAAACCAATGATATAGTTTTCGTGAATTTCCATATACAAAATGTGGGCCTACACCACATAAAAACCTTACGCACCATAAGATCAACATATTTCAGAAGCATGAGTAAATGCTACAATCGACAGTGATGTGCTTTAGGCTCTTATGATTTTAGGGCCTCAAATGGATTACTGTATGACAAAAGTCATAAGTTAATATCCTAAAACACATTCAGAAACCCACTGAAATCCTCTCTAATGTTACTTTATATTGAGTGAATTAGCATATATGAAGGGTGAACTATCATCTAGCAAGATTTATGCCTAACGGCCGGCCACTGTGGCCGAGCGTTTCTAGGCGCTTCAGTCCGGAACCGCGCGACTGTTACGGTCGCAGGTTCGAATCCTGCCTCGGGCATGGATGTATGTGATGTCTTTAGGTTAGATAGGTTTAAGTAGTTCTAAGTTTTAGGGGACTGATGACCTCCGATGTTAATTCCCATAGTGATCAGAGCCATTTGAACCATTTTATGGCGAGCGAAAGGGGATAAAAATCTGCCGCAGTGTGCTATCACCTGGTGGTGCTGACGTAAACTTCTAGTTGAGCAGCAAGGGCTATTTGTGCACAGCGTGATCCGTGCACGTTGTTTATCAAATCCGTATGTATTTGGCCCCTAAGGCAATTATGTCAAGCGATGCACAAAATCTCCTTAAAATGTGCACAATTGAAGGTGTGCTCAAGACCCTGTTGGCAAGTTTCACGGAGTCTAGAAGAGCAGTGACGCAGTAGATTTAAGTACTGTATCTTTCAGACTGCAGCATCTATGTTCAATTTAACAGCAATCGAAGAAAAGTAAAAGTTAGGGTGTTCACCTGCTCTTGTGCTCTTACTCAGCAGCTGCCAATGGTTACTTTATCTGTCTCGTCCTTAAGTTTTGTAGATCAGTGTATGTAACCTTTTATATACTTTACAGTCTCTAAAGTATCTGCCTTTTCATTACAAATGTGTGATATTCACACAGTAGATTTTTCTTCCACTTGATCCTTTGTGTTCATCACAATGATTTTTATCCCTCCTACACTCGTCCACCATAAAGCTTTCCTCTTCCTAATGAAGTTACTCTTTCCGCTCCCTGTGGTAGTGGAATCCTACTTAGACGTTGACGCCTTTCCTAGTAAGTTTCCTGTAATTTATTTCATGTGCCTGCATGTTATATCAGAAATTTTCACACATTCCTTTCTGTTAATTGATGAAAACCGCAACAGCTGCGTCACAATGACTTGTTAATCACGACTAGTTTCATGACATTTTAGACATATCACCTGGCAGCAATCTTTTGACCTTCCAGTGCATAATGTCCTTAAAATCTTGATACAGATATTAATGGAAGTTCCCTATCTTGTTGCTCAAAATTGCAGTCATAAAGTACGCAACCGTCATGAATAATGTACCTAGTTGGTTCAAATGGCTCTGAGCACTATAGGACTTACCATGTGAGGTCATCAGTCCCCTAGAACTTAGAACCACTTAAACCTAACCAACCTAAGGACATCACACACATCCATGCCCGAGGCAGGATTCGAACCTGCGACCGTAGCGGTCACGCGGTTCCAGACTGAAGCGCCTAGAACCGCTCGGCCACTTCGGCCAGCCATAATGTACCTAGTGGGACTGGAGAAAGACATAACCCGAACATCGGTGTTACATCTTCGCAGGTGCAGCCACCAGCTCTCTGAGCAGTTAGATAAACCTCGGGACGTCAGGGTCATCTGCAGCTATGAGATCATAAAGTTTGCGTATTGTGGATAGGTTTCTTTTTTCTTTTTACGAGCTTCTCTAAAGTCGTAAGAGCTGACTAGTTTTGAGCGCTATTTAATGTCCTCAGCTTATTTACTCATTTTCGTCTACTGAAATTTGGGGAAGTGTCTAAGTCATTCCTATTTACAAAAAGGGTAAAACAATGGATGTGTAGGATTACACACAAGTGATCACAAATGTCCGTCTCTTGCAGGATTCTAGAGACTGTCTTAAGCTATTACAGCGTTTCTGTTAGAAAAGAAGCTTCTCTCAAAGAATCACCATCGAGTTCACAAAAAAAAAGCACTTACGCAAAGCCGGCCGAAGTGGCCGTGCGGTTAAAGGCGCTGCAGTCTGGAACCGCAAGACCGCTACGGTCGCAGGTTCGAATCCTGCCTCGGGCATGGATGTGTGTGATGTCCTTAGGTTGGTTAGGTTTAAGTGGTTCTAAGTTCTAGGGGACTGATGACCTCACATGGTAAGTCCTATAGTGCTCAGAGCCATTTGAACTTACGCAAAATACAGATCACTTCATTCACACACATTATACCTTGCAAATAAATGCATCCCTTTCTAGATTTCTAATGGCCGTCCAATATTGAACAAGGCAGTTCACTTGTAACCGAAATACCACCACACGCAGTTTCTTCAAGCATCATATTCGCCCAAAGAATGTCAGAGTCGCACCTTACACTTAAAAAAATAAATAAAATAAAAATCCAGACCAGTCACTAAGCATTTAACGTTTTCACATAACAACATGACGGTGAGAAATTCGGGAAGGTTCTGCACAGATTTTCTGCTTCATGAATCGCATAATAGCCATATTTAATGGTGAACAAATGGAAGACAGTTTCCATAAGAAACTGGCAGAACCCATTAGGAGAAGATTACAAGACTAGTCGTAAATTTCTGGAGCCAATCACTTCACTTAAAAACTTAGGACTACAAATAAGAAGCAATCTGAAATGAGACGAACACGTAAAATCAATTGTAGGGAAGGCAGACAGAAGACAGAATTCTTTGGATTTGTGTGAATTAGCAGCGCGTCAATAAAGAAAATCAAAGACAAGAAGTTAATGCGAGAAGTTCTGTCCTCCAGCGATTGAAGTCCTAATTAAGTAGACCGACAGAAGAGATCGAAAGAATTCAGAGACGCATTTCTTGGACTGTAATATTGGTCGGTAAAGCCCATACCAAAGCAAAAGACAAATGCTCGGGGAACGTTAAGTGTTAGTCGTTGATAGAAAGATGCTGTAGACCTCGTGAAATACTGCTGTATACATTTACGGAACAGGTACCGAAGGAACACTTCGTCGCTATTCTGAAGAGACTGTCGTATATCTTGAATAGGTATCATGAGAATAACAGAGATTAGGCACGCATATAATTTTCCCTTGCTCTGTTCACAAACTAATCGGGTAGCTTCTGTTTCTTGATCCTTACAGAATGTGATTCATTTTATACACTAACCCATCGTGAGAAGATTCCGTAGAACAAGTAAACAGTGAAAAATTTACACAATGTAGAGTCTAAAGTGATTGTTGAAGGCTCTCCCCATTCCAAAAGCTCTTATCTTGAAATGAGCTATTTAACTATAAACCGGATACAGCTTGCAATAAAACAATGCCGATGTTCACAAAGTATGTTTTCACATATCCAGGTGTTATGAGTGACAAACCCGTATCATGTCATGAACTGGGGTTTCACATCCTGAAATTGTTAGAACCTTTGTTTTCCAGGACTTCAGGTAAACTTACATTACCAACGAAGAGCTAGAATTCAAAAAGAACTTATAGTTTAAAGGTGGTCTCCGTAGTAAGAACTGATGCTTAGTATTTACGAAGAAATCACATTTTTAGGCGCAAGCCGAACACGTGAGTGACTGATAAGCAGGTAAAACATTCTGCTTCAAGTTACAGCAGTTCTACTCTCGGCGTTGGGACCTGCGGCAAAGATTAAGGGCTCGACTTGCAACAATAGCACATTCTTTAAAATAACAAGTATTCAGCTGCAGAGCGAACATGCAATTCGAAAATTTATATTTAAAAAAGTTATGCCTGTTCTGTGACCGTAATTTATTTCTAAAAACATGAACGGCAAGAAGGTATCAATGCAATTTGAAAGGTAACATGCATGAAATTCTCACGAAATCACCCATCATCTAATACATAAGTCGAGGCCAGCAGGGAGGCTTGGCATCATGAAGCTATAACGATCAGACTGTATCACTTTGCCTATAGTTGGTGCCAGATGTGTACCCAATGATTAATGAGACAATTAGTAACATAAACATGTTGTTTGATTATAGTCAAAAGCCTGTCTTTTCTGTGTAAAAATGGAAGAAACGGCTAGGTCAGTGATTGGAACGTTGCAATTCACTGAATCTGTTATCTGTTAAAACGTACTGCTTACGTAGCTTCGATTTTGATTCCGTCTGAATATAAACTAGTGAACAAAATGCGAAGAAGAAATTCTGTGGAAAAAGAAATCAAGTCTCTTTCATGTTTAAGAGATATTTAACGTTCTTGGTATTTGGAAGATTACGGAATTCGGTTCGTGTTCCATTGCAGTTAGATTACCAGAAAAGCTCATCTGTGAAATAACAGCAGTCACTTTCCACACAGTCAGCTCGTATTCTGCTGTCTGCTAACGACAGAAAATGAATACTTTTTGTTAAACAGCGTGAGCCCGTTATTACTACTGCACAAGCAAGGCAGTTATAGCAGTGACTGGCCTAATAAAAACGTTGCACCTCGAAAGGCTGTCTTCAGTGCAAGGCTATTAATACACACGAAGCGTTGCGGTAAGCGGCCAAAAATAACGACCACACCGAGCTATTACCAAAACGGGTGGATGAGCAAAGGTAGTGAGCGAATCGCTGTATTCTAACAGAAAGTTCGTAGACTGAGCAGCCTGCCCTGTGTCGTCCTTTTTCACGCCTCTTTCCTGCAATTTCAGTTTTAGTGGAACGAACTGTTCACTATCACTCTTCTACCAACTCTCCGACTGCAGTCTTAATGTCGGTAACCGAGATTATTATATGAAGCAAATAACTTGTTATTCTGAATATATTGTTGGTAATAGGGTAGATTCTGGTAAATTTAGAAACGATTGGCCGTAAACCTGACTGTCGTTCGGGAGGTTTCGATACAGATAGGCTCCGAATTTGATGAATAGAGTTGCCGTAAGCGTCACTTCTGCTCGTGTAGTGCACAAAAACAAGTGTTATCTAAACGACAGGAAAGTGGACACGTTACTGCATTTTACAGTTTCTTACATGTTCATTGTCGGGCAATGTGAGTGTATTGTACATATTCTATTTCTTCATTTTCTGAGCGGAAATGATTCACCAATCTTTGGTCCCTGATTACAGTACTCCTTTAAGCAGATTGTCTCATTTTAAAACATGTAATGAAAAGTGTCAACATTCGAGGTATTCATCGCATTTTCTATTTCTAATGGACAACAAAACATAGAGGATCCTATAAATTGGTACACAAGCAACGACAGAATGTCTCCCACCTGTAATATTGATTTTACGCGAAGGGTTTTTACTCTCCTGGGCAGACATTTCCATTCATTTGTCACCCTTAGCCTAACAAGCATAGCCAGAGCAACGGTCCTTAATCAGACAGCATACCCCGGGCAAGACAGAGCATCAACAGGAAAGTAATCCGATTTTGTGACATTTCACGAATTTGTAACACGGAGCGAATTATTTAATGTCATCCGTGCGCTTTGGTAGTTTAGTTTTTGAATTTATGCTTGTTAATTTAATTTTTAATAGATACAGTTCTCACGTTTTCGTTTGTGTCGAAGTGTACCCGATTTTGTGACATTTTACGACTTCCTAACCAGGAGCGAATTATCGTCTCACCTTTGTTCTTTGATAGTTCAGTTTTTAAATTCCTGTGGCTTAATCTACTTTATAGGACACAGTTCTTGGATTTTCGTCAGTGTTTACAGTAGAATTTCGTCGATAGGCGTTTGTTTGTCTTTGTCGTGTAGTTTTCCACCACCTTTAGTATGGATAGGGACTGTGATTGCCGTATCGGATGCGAGCTGAGTTGGTGACACTTTGCTCACAGCTCCAGGGCGTGTTGGTTTCGGCTACACAGCTTCAGGCTGAAGTGGATGGACATCACTGTTGTGGACCAGCCGTGGTGATCCAACGAACGTCCAGCACGACCCATGAGTCCACCGTTCGTTCCGCACCAGTAGTCACATTGAGGTAGACCATTCGCCCGTAGTCAAGTGGGAGATAGCGTCAGGGGTAGGCAGACTGCGAAAGATTACCCAGGGGGCTGAATGTAAAGCCTCCCCGGCTAATCTGACAAACACATTTCAGGTACTATTTGCAGCTGACAATGTCCCTCAGCCAGATGCAGTCGCTTGTCCTATTTCAGAGGAAACCTCTCAGACTGCAGGATCCAGGCAGTCACAGAGGGTGGGATTGTGGTAGCTGGGTGTCCCAATGTTAGGCGCATAATGGGGCCTCTTAGGGACATGGCTGCCGAGAGCGGAAGAAAATCAGTGTGCACTCCGCGTGCATACCGGGTGGAGTCATTCCAGACGTGTAACGGGTCCTTCCGGATACTGGCTCTGAGCACTATGGGACTTAACATCTATGGTCATCAGTCCCCTAGAACTTAGAACTACTTAAACCTAACTAACCTAAGGACATCACACAACACCCAGCCATCACGAGGCAGAGAAAATCCCTGACCCCGCCGGGAATCGAACCCGGGAACCCGGGCGTGGGAAGCGAGAACGCTACCGCACGACCACGAGATGCGCCTTCCGGATACCATGAAGAGCACATGGTGCATAACAGTTCCCACAACGAAACTTTGTCTCGAAACCTGCCAGAAAATCCAAAGATATTCTGGTCGTATGTAAAGTATGCTAGCGGCAATACACAATCAGTGCCTGCTATGCGCATAGCAGTGGAAATACTATAGTTGACAGTGTTGCTAAACACAGCCTCCCGAAATTCTTAATCCAAAGAAGCGACGTAAATATACCAGAATTCCAATCAAGGACAACTGCCAACATGAGTAACATAGAAGGAGATATTCTCGGAGTAGTGAAACAATTTGAATCAGTTAATAAAAGCAAATCTTCCAGTTCAGATTGTATGCGAATTAGGTTCCTTTCAGAATATGCTGATTCATTAGCCCCATACATAAAAATCATATACAACCGCTCGCTCGACGGAAGATTTGTACCCAAGAGCTGGATAGTTGCACAGGTCAGACCAAATTCAAGACAGGCAATAGGAGTAACGACTAAATTATAGGCCCATATCGAAAATGTTCAAATGTGTGTGAATTCCTAAGGGACCAAACTGCTGAGGTCATCGGCCTCCTGACTTACACACTGCTTAAACTAACTTACGCTAAGAACAACACACACACCCATCCCGAGGAAGCACTCGAACCTCCGGCGGGAGGGGCCGGGCACTGAGTGATATGGCGCCTCAAACCGCGGGGCCAGTCCGCTCGGCGGGCCCATATCATGCAGCAGGATTTTGGAAAATATATTGTTTTCGAATATTATGAATTACCTCGAAGAGAACGGTATATTGACACACAGTCAACACGGATGTACAAAACATCGTTCTTGTGAAACACAACTAGTTCTTTACTCACACGAAGTATTGAGTGCTTTCGGCAACGGATTTGAAATTGATTCTGTATTTCTAGATTTCCAGAAGGCTTCTGACACTGTACCGCACTAGCAGGATGTAATCAAATTGCGTGATTATGGAATATCGCCTCAGTAATGTGACTGAATTCGTTATTTTCCGTCAGAGAGATCACAGTTCTTACCAACTGACGGAAGGTCATCGAGTTAAAGAGAAGTGATTTCTGACGTTCCTCTAAGTAGTGTTATAGACCTTCTCTTGATCCTTAGCTGTATGAACTATTTAGGGGACAATCTGAACTACCGTCTTCGGTTGTTTACAGATGATGTTGTCGTTTATCATCTAGTACAGCCATCGGAAGATCAAAACCAATTGCAAAAAGATTTAGATAACATGTCCGTATGGTGTTAAACTTGGTAACTGACCCTAAATAATGAAAAATGTGAAATAATCCACATGAGTGCCAAAAGGAATCAATTAAACTTCGGTTACACTATAAATCAGTCTAATCTAAAAGACGTAAATCCATCTAAATAGCTAGGACTTACAACTGCAAACACTTTAAATTGGAAAGTACACATAGAAAATGTTGTGAGGAAGGCAAACCGGAGACTGCATTTTATTGGCGGAACACTTAGAGAACCTAACAGATCTACTAAAGGGACTGTCTGCACCACGTTTGTCCATCCTCTTTTGGAGTACCGCTGCGCCGTGTGGGATCCGTACTAGACAGGATTAAAGGAGTACATGGAGAAAGTTCGAAGAAGAGCAGCCCTTTTTGTATTGTCGAGGAACAGGGGAGAGACTGTCACTAAAATGATACATGATTTGGGGCGGACGTCATTAAAACAGCGGCGTTTCTTGTTGTGGCAGGATGTTCCCCCGAAATTTCAATCAACAACTTTCTCCTCCGAATGCGAAAATATTTTGTTGACGCCGACCTACATAGGGGAAAAACGATCATTATAATAAAATAAGGGCAATCAGAGCTCCCACGGAAAAACATAGTCTTCGTTTTTTCCGCTCCCTTTTCGACAGTGGAGTAACAGAGAATTATTGTGAAGGTGTTTCGATGAACCCTCCGCCAGGCATTGAAGAGTGATTTGAAGCTTAGCCACGTAGATGTAGATGTGCGGTTATCTTTGGCGTCTGTTTTCCTTCTTGTTTCGCTCGTTAAGCTTCACGAGTAGGTCCACTCCGAGACTGTGTATGTGTTTTCTACACACTAAAAATTCATGGTAATCGAAAATATTTAGTCACTTTGTGAAAGAAATCAAACAGTTTATTTGATTTAGTGAAGTGTTTTGTGTGGAGTGTTGTCGTTCATGGTACCGTAACATCTACATTGTGGCGGAGAGTGAAGAAATGCTTATATGCTTTTGAGATGTGACTCTGGAGAAGAGTGGAAAGTGTGAAATGGACACCTAAAATGAGGAATGAGGTTGTGTTTCACAGGGCGAATGCAAATACACAAATACTTGAAACAAGAGGAGGAGAGGAAATTGATTAGGACGCTGGATAAGAAGAAACCGCATAATAAGCGATGGAAGATATAACGACCAGGAAGATCACCAGAAGAAGAAGAAGAAGAAGAAGAAGATATCCACCAGTTAGTGACTTCAGGAAAACTACATTAATCGCAGCTGTTAGAAGATTGGCGGCAAGCTGAGAAGGCCAGAGAACAGTGAACGTGCAGCGAAGGGCCTGCCTAATGCGCAGAACACATTATCATTTGGTTTACTGCAAGGTGGAGTTGTAGTGCTGCGTAAACAAAAGGAAAATCTAAGAAAGTGCCAGACGGACTAAACCGTGTGTCTGGGAAGACCTCGAATCTGCACGCAAGCCTTTCGCAGGTGGAGCTCCTAGCAAATGAGTCGCCCAGTAATGGCTTAGTTGATTAGTACTTTTCATATGGCTATGCGACAGCTACTACTTATGGTTTCAGTCATTGATCTACTACCATATATTTGAATTTATTGAAGCATTCATTAGTGATTTCAGTGTTAGGGAGTGCGTCGTGTTGCAGAGAATTAGAGTGAAATTGAATTCAGTTATCCGTTCTTTTCTTTTACTTTTTAGTCTTCCAACCAATTTGACACTGTGCTCTGTCTTTTCCTGTCTTGTGCTAAGCTTTCCGTTTCTACATGACTATTAAACTAACATTCTCTCGATCTCTCTCTTTTTCCCTACAGCTTCTTTCACTGTCAGATTACCTGTTCCTGGATGCCGTAGCAGACGCCCCGCTAGCCTGTTCGCTCTTCTGGTAAGGGTCTTCCGTAGTCTTCTGTCCTCGCCTGTATTTCTTAGTACTTTATTTCGTATTTTATCCGTGTTCTTCATTTTGACGTTTCTTCCAAAGCATCAGCACACAGTTCCAAATTCTGTGAGTTTCTGCTTCTCCAGATTTCTGATGGTCTTGGTAGCACTTCCTTCTCTTTCCGTCCTGTTTGAAACAAAAGAGCAAGCTCTTTATAAGACTTCACCGCTCGCCATAAAATATTTATAATTAATAAATGTTTTACTGGCAACACAGTATTCTAAATTATCCATTGGAACACTGTGAGCATGTCTACTTTAAATCTGCATGTGAACAAAACCATATTGAAGATCAAGCTCGACTTCGACTTACGCTATTGTGCAGCATGGAGAAAAACAAACCTTCATTGATATCAGTGTCGTCTCTCTACCAAGATGAGGAATTTCCCATTAAGCCTAATACATTTATAGGCGTACGACTTAAAGAAATAGTAAGTCTTTTACACTGATGGAAAGAAAAGTCGCAATGCCAAAGAATAATTAATGTACAGTAACAAAATTTCCAGAAATTATTTGTCTAGGTAACATATTTAAGTGATTAAGATTTCAAGATCATAGTTTAATGTATGGGCGAGATAAGCCACTGCAAAATTGAAATGCTGGTACATTAATAAGTAACCGCCAGAACGTAGAATACAATACGACCTGATTCCTTTCCCCCGTATGCTCCTTCCCCTCGAACATATCCGCTTCCTCTACATCTCCCGCCGGCTTGATTCACCTCATCCCCTGGTTGCTCCTCTCCTCTCCAACCCCCGCCCTCTGCCGCGCCTTCACCGTTGTGTCCCCCCTACCCTTCACCTCTACACCCTTCATCTTCTTTCCAAGGTGGCTTCCGTCGACTCCCCCTTCTGGATGATGCCCTCTCTCCGTCCATTTATCCCTCCTACCAACTCTGATCCTCACCTTCCCCTCTCTTCCTCTGTCCTTTTCCCGGGATCCCCTCTTCCCCCCCTTCCACCCTGTTTTTTTCCCTGCCTACCCTCTCTCTGCCTTCCTTCTCCCCCCCGAGTCATTTTTGCTCACCCCTGCACTGCCTTTCCCACTCCTTCTCGCGTCCTCCCAGCCCCCCCCCCCTCTTTTCTATGTCCCATCCCTCCATCGGCTCCCCCTTTTTTTCTTTTCCTCTCGTCATCGGTCGGGGTCCTCCCCCCACCTCCCTCTGCCGCTGTGTCACCTGTTTTAAGTGAGTGTTCAGTGTTGTGCGTCCCTGTCAGTGTTGTGAACAGCCACAATCCTGTCGCGAGTTGTGTTTTTCTTCTCGTGTGAACAGAGGTCACCTTGTTTTTTGTAATTGTGTGTCTTCACCCGCATCACCGCAGTGTTTTTATATTTTGAATTCCACAACCTTCCGCCGTTTTACAGATTTTTATAACGTCACCGTTTTATCGCCTTTTTTTTGTTTTTTTATATTCTCATTGTGGTTTTTAACTTTTCTGTAGGCTGTAGAGCAGTATATTACGCTGCTGCCAGCCCACCAGCCCTCCTCTTGGGGGAGGGGGGGAGGGAATCGAAATGAAATAAGGAAACAGAAAAAATAGAATACCAGCATGCAAAACTGCATGTATTGTGTTGTACAGGTGCCGGATGTCAGTTTGTGGTATGGAGTTCCATGCTTGATGCACTCAGTCAATACAAGGTCTGTCAATGCTGGTTGTGGATGACACTGGAGTTGTCATCTGATGATGTTGGGCTACAACAGCAGTATGTGTGCGAGAGTTATCCTTTGGCTAACACCCCCAGAATGCTGTTCATGAATAGCAGCATAACAGTTCGACTCACCTACAAATCTGCAGTTAGTGTGCACGGGATAACAACAAGGGCCCTCCTGCTGTCATTCGAAATCGCACCCCAGACCATAACTCCATACCGAGGTCCAGTGAGTATAGCACATACACAGGTTGGTTGTACGCCCTCAATTGCCTCCTTCCGACCAACACACGACCATCACTGGCACAGATGTAGAACCAGGTTTTATCAGAAAAGACAACAGATCTACACCCTGTCCTCGAGTGGGCTCTTGCTTGACACCACTGAAGTCGCAAGTGGTGGTAGTTTGGGGTCAGTGGACTGATCGCTACAGACAGTCTGGCTCGGAGCTGTACTAGAAGCAAGCGATTTCTAACAGTTTCCTGTTCTCACTGTGGTGCCAGCTGCTCCTCAAATTGCAGATGCAGTATAATGCGCCACAACTATACGCTGAACATGATGGTCTTCCCTGGCGGTAGTGCGACGTGGCCATCCGGAGCCCAGTCTAGTTGCAACCGTATATTCTCGTGATCACCACTACCACCAGTCATGTACAGTGGCTACATTCCTGCCAAGTCTTTCTGCAATATCGCAGAAGGAACATCCAGCTTCTCGTAGCCTTATTGCACGACCTTGTTCAAACTCAGTGAGGCGTTAATAATGGCGTCTTTGTCGCCTTAAATGGGTTCTTGAATAACATCAACTCAACACGTCCAATCTAAAAGCTAATTAACGCACATGACCGTTACATCGTGTATTTAAAACAAATCTGATCGGCATCCTTATAGTTGTACTGCTAGTGCTACTCTTATGCGACTGGAGCGAAATTTGAATAGACATCATCTTTCAGATATAAAAACAGGCCTACTAATTTCCGTTTATGTGGCAAAACTCCTTCTTGATGTTGCTATTTTCTTCCCCATCAGTATGGTAATAGAATCATCGTAACATGCCCGCAGAACGTTACTGGAATCCAGAAGAGCCTGCAAGAATGACTGGAAATATTTTCATATGAGTTAGTACAGAAGAATGCTGAAGATTAGATGGGTAGAACACATAACTAATGAGGAGGTATTGAATAGAATTGGGGAGAAGAGGAGTTTGTGGCACAACTTGACTAGAAGAAGGGATCGGTTGGTAGGACATACTCTGAGGCATCAAGAGATCACCAATTTAGGATTGGAGGGCAGCGTGGAGGGTAAAAATCGTAGAGGGAGACCAAGAGATGAATACACTAAGCAGATTCAGAAGGATGTAGGCTGCAGTACGTGCTGGGAGATGAAGCAGCTTGCACAGGATAGGGTAGCATGGAGAGCTGCATCAAACCAGTCTCAGGACTGAAGACCACAACAACAACAAAGAGTTAGTAATACTTGCTTCAGATTAGTTGCTCCACACTATTTGTCATACACTGATGTGTCAAATCACAAGTGCTTGATAGCGCACTTGTTCAGCTTTAGAGCGCAGTAGAGTAGCAATTCTGCTTTTCTGTAGTACTAGATGTCTAAGCACAGCTCACGAAATAAATTACGGACCAGTGGTTTGTGGCTGCAGAACCTACGCCAGATAACATCGCAGAAGTTCTTCATCGAGTTCAAATCAGGCGGATTTCATGGCCAAGACATTTTGTGAAATTACTATCACATTCCTCGAAAAACTGTAGTACGATTTCGCCCTTGTGACGCAGACAGTTATTTTGCTGGAGCATGCCATTGTCGTCTGGGAAAACATTAAGTTGAAGGGTTGCTTGTAGTCCACAATAGCGTCCACGTAGGTTACAACCGTCCTGATGCTTTCGATTACTAACATAGGTCCAACTGAAGCCCAAATCAGTGTCCCTCCTAACATAATACTGCACCTGTCAGTCTGGTTCCGTAGTTTCGAGCACGACGGTGTATTCGGACACGACCATCGACGTGGTGGAACAAGAAACGTGATTCATCAGACCATATAACACGTTACCATTGACCCGGGATGCAATGTCAGTGTCCCCGTCCCCACTGCAATCCCAATTGATAATGTCGTTGGGTCAACATTGGAATGTAGAGGTGCCATCTGCTGCGGACGTTGAGTTCAGCAATTTGAACTGAACGATGTGCTGGCAGTGATTAGTACCTTAATTATATAATTATGGTAATTTATAAGAATAACTTTTTATTGCAGAACGCCTCTTATGTAGTTTAAATTACCTAAAGTGTAGACAAGTAGCATAAGGCACCAACAAACCATCCTAAAACTTGCTGACGTTGGAGCTGCGGTTTACAGACTCTTTTTCCATTTCTCTTGGGGCAGGATGTTGCCTACTGGAAGAACTGAACACATCAGATTACTCTAAGCTTTGTAAGCAGCATTTACAGAAAAACATTACAATATGATTGCTCATCACATTCCAGACATACGAGAAACGCCCCAGGACTTCTGCTTGATTGAAGGGACACGAGCAGATTCACATATCACGAATTTTCCGTTGCATATTTTTGCAGAAGTTTAAAGTTTACAGCCCCGTCGATACCAAACACCTAGAGACGCAGAACCAGGTCAGTTCAGCAGGGATGGGACAGGAAATTGGCCAGGGCCGTACTGAAAAGTCATTCCGCATTCCGCAATTTTCCTAAAGCGACTTAGGAAAACCACTGAAAACTTAAATCGATATGGCTGAACTACACACTACCAGTAAGCGTGTTTTGAGGGTCAGCGTAGCATCAGCTATGCGTAAAAAATAAATATACTGCTCTTCCCATGTGCATAGTGAGTAATCTACAGGGTGACTCAAAAAGAAAGAACAGATTCCAGTTGTTTATTACAGATAAAGTACAAATTATAGAAACACATTGCGCATGTCACTGGGTAGACGAAGGTTCAAAGTTGTTTGTTTGTAGCTACATGGCGACTACACCAGAAGAGCAATCACTCTGTGTGCTGGAATTTGAGTGAAGTCAATCCATTGTTCCAGTGCAATGTGCATTCCACCATCGTTTCAGCAAGAAGCCGCTTCTGCACAAGTACACACATTAAAAAAAGCTTTGCATCACCTCGTTTCCGAGAGTTCCGGAACCAGTAAAGAAAATTGGAATAGAATCAACATAAACATCATTTCCGCCCCTACTATTTCTCATGAAAACCACACATTGCATGTTGTACCACTATACAGCGAGACGTTCAGAGGTGGTGGTTCAGATTGCTGTACACACCGGTACCGCAAATACCCAGTAGCATGTACTCTTGCTCTGATGTATGCCTGTATTCATCGTGGCATGCTATCTACAAGTTCATCAATGCACTATTGGTCCAGATTGTCCCACTCCTCAACAGTGATTCGGCGCTGATCCCTCAGAGTGGTTGGTGATTCAAATGGTTCACATGGCTCTGAGCACTATGGGACTTAACTTCTGAGGTCATCAGTCCCCTAGAACGTAGAACTACTTAAACCTAACTATCCTAAGGACATCACACACATCCATGCCCGAGGCAGGATTCGAACCTGCGACCGTAGCGGTCGCGCGGTTCCAGACTGTAGCCCCTAGAACCGCTCGGCCACACCGGCCGGCGTGGTTGGTGGGTCACGTCGTCCATAAACAGCCCTTTTCAATCTATCCCAGGCATGTTCGATAGGGTTCATGTCTGGAGAACATGCTGGCCACTCTTGTCGAGCGATTTCGTTATCCCGAAGGAATTAATTCACAAGGTGTGTACAATGGAGGCGCGAATTGCCGTCCATGAAGACGAATGCCTCGGCAATATGCTGCCGATATGGTTGCACAATCGGTCAGAGGTTGGAATTATGTATCGTACAGCCGTTGCGGCGCTTTCCATGACCACCAGCGGCGTTAGTCGGCCCCACATAACGCCACCCCAAAACAGCAGGGAATCTCCACCTTGCTGCACTCGCTGGACAGTGTGCCTAAGGCGTTCAGCCTGACTTGGATGCCTGCAAAAACGTCTCCGATGATTGTCTGGTTGAAGGCATTTGCGCCACTCATCGGTGAAGAGAACATGATGCCAATCCTAAGCGGTCCATTCGGCATGTCGTTGGGCACATCTGTATCGCGCTGCATGGTGTCGCGGTTGCAAAGATGAACCTCGCCATCGACGTCTGGAGTGAAGTTATGCACCATGCAGCCTATTGCGCACAATTTGAGTCGTAACACGACGTCCTGTGGCTGCACGAAAAGCTTATTCAACATGATGACGTTGCTGTCACGGATCCTCCGAGCCATAATCTGCAGGTAGAGGTCATCCACTGCAGTAGTAGCCGTTAGGCGGCCTGAGCGAGGCATGTGATCGAAGTTCCTATCTCCATGTCCGAAAAACATTGCTTTGGTTCACTCCGAGACGCCTGGACACTTCCCTTGCAGAGAGTCCTTTCTGGCAGAAAGTAACAATGCGGAAGCGATCGAACCGCGGCATTGCCGCCTAGGCAGGGTCGAACTACAGACAACAAGAGCCGTGTACCTCCTGTCCGGTGGAATGACTGGAACTGATCGGCTGTCGGTCTCCCTCCGTCTAATAGACGCTGCTCATGCATGGCTGTTTACATCTTTGGGCGGGTTTAACGACGTCTCTGAACAGCCTGTGATACAATATCCACAGTCAAAGTCTATCTTCAGGAGTTCTGGGAACGGGGATGATGCAAAACTTTTTTTTATGTGTGTAGATTTATGACTGGCATACAAAATTACTGGAAGTTGGTTGCATATGCAAATAGTAGAGCCCTGGTTAGCCACGCACGTCTAATGAAAATATCGAGCGTATCCGCAGTGCGTTAACCTGGAGCCGTCGGAAGTCAAGAGGACGGGCAGGCCAGAAACTTCAACTACCTCAAACAACGGTGTGGAGTGTCCTGAAACGAAACCTGCATGTGAAGCGTTACAAGTTACATTTACTGCAGCAATTGCGTTCCGGCGATCAAAATAGAAGCTACGAATTTTTCTGTTCTCCAGGACGTGGCAGAGGACACTTTTTCCGAACGACGCATCTTTTCGGACGAATCGACGTTTCACCTATCGGGGTTACAAAATCCGGGCGTCGTCGTCGAACGCGAAAGAAACTCACCGAAACGGAACGTGTTTAGTACCGCTTCTGTTCACAAAGTTTCCTTTTTGTGAAGGGAACTGTGACAGGAGTCTCATAGCTGGACATGCTGTAAAATTGGTTGTTTCTTCGATTTCACGGAGACTCCGGTGATTTCATTTTTATACATGACAGCGCAAGGCCTCACTTTCACTTCACGTGCGGCAATATCTTAACAACAGCATCCTACAACGCTGGATTGAAAGCGGTGAGCAACAAAATCTTGTTCATTGCTTTAGCCCTCCCTGATCACCACACATCAAAGCCTGCGATTTTTTTCTGCGCCAATGAAAGACAGTCTTTGTTCCATCAATGGTAGCCACTCTTCAAGAGATGATAAATCGAATTGCTGCTGCCGGTTCAATAAACAAGGACCTATTGACTCGTGCGTGGAATGAAATCACCTACCGTTTCGATGTTTCTCGAACAACATACGGTGCTCAGGTTGAGTGAAAGGTGTAGTGTCTGTGCGAACATAAAACTTTGAATCCTCCTCTATTCAATGACATGCGCAATATGTTTCTTTCATAGTTTGTCTGGAATAAAGAACCGCAATTTGTCCTTTGTTTTGAATGGCCCTGTAAACATTTATAATTAAGTTCGATGAACAAGCTAAAATCAATATCTGCTGTATAGTTTAAGATGACAATGGGAGCTACTGTCGGAACGAGACAGAGCTTGAGTATAGGCTAATGATTGTGTTGCAGCACAAAAATTTGTTTCAGTAATGAAGCGTGTTAAAATAGAAAGTCAAACGCGTCTTAAAACTACTTATGGAAAATAATGGTCGTGTTTAAAGTTCAAAATGTATGTATATTTTCTATATCTTCCACTACATTTCAATGGTTATTATCATCAAAATAAATTACACGCTGCTGCTGAAAGAGGGGGGAGCTATACATTGTAAGTAGGCTATTTAGGTTCTTATATTGGTAACGCTACCGCCACCTAGCGCTCTGTATGAAAATCACTGGCTGTGCTGTGTGCAGTCTGTGGCTGGGTTCCATTGTTGGAATTTGCTATTGTAGTGTTGGGCAGTTGGCTGTTATCAGTGCGTGGCGTTGGGCAGTTGGAAGTGAGCCGCCAGCAGTGGTGGATGTGGGGAGAGAGATGGTGGAATTTTGAGAGCGGACTATCTGCACGTGTGTCCATCAGAAAGTGTAAATTTGTAATATTGGATATCATGGACTGATATATATATATTATGACTTTTGAACACTGTTAAGGTAAATACATTGTTTGTTCTCTACCAAAATCTTTCTTTTGCTAACTATGCCTATCAGTAGTTAGCGCCTTCAGTAGTTTGAATCTTTTATTTAGCAGGCAGTAGTGGCGCTCGCAGTATTGCAGTAGTTCGAGTAACGAAGATTTTTGTGAGGTAAGTGATTTGTGAAACGTATAGGTTAATTTAGTCAGGGCCATTCTCTTGTAGGGATTATTGAAAGTCAGATTGCGTTGCGCTAAAAAATATTGTGTGTCAGTTTAAGCACAGTCATGTATAATTTTTGTAAGGGGACGTTTCAACATAGTCCAGAATCTTAACCACCACACGATCTTTGTCAGCTTCGGCATAGGGAAATAAATTCCTGAGGGGCAGCAGCATGAAGCTCCTTTTCGTAACACATATTACTTTACATGTATTTCAACTGTTTATTATCTTTACTGAATTTGATTCGTAGAAGATCAAGGGCTACGTGTTACACCGGACTGATAAAATGTCGACGCCATTGAGAAATTTAGTTTCTTTCCGAGTGCAAATAGGGTTTTCTCTGTACAACTGATTACAGTTCTCTGCAGTTCTCCTTGGATTAATTTAGCAGCAAGATGTAATTATTATCCAGTTCTTCAGTATGTTGTCAGATCAGCTTACAGGACATATCCATTCCCATGAAGACGTCTGCAGATAGGTGAAGCTAGAAGAGTTCTGCTGCGGGATCATATCTCTGACAAGGGCCAGGTTGCCTCGTCTAGTATTACAGTTGGTGGCTGGGGATCTGATGTGACGAACGACCTTTGCTAAAGTTGATATGATATTGCTGTCTCGGCATTTCAGCAGGGACCCAAAAGAGGCCAAAGGCGCTGTTTCCTGTTTCTGAAGCTGGTCTAGCTTCTTCACTTTGCTACTCATCTCATCCCTTGTGTACATGCTCGATGTGTGTGTGTTACATTCACCTGGTGTATAGCCGCTTGACGTGTATTGTGAAATGTCACGCAGTATACGCACTTAAGGAGGAACAATTTCGTGTTTTGCCACTGACCGTTTCCGGCGTCCCATTCGGCCAGACATGACAGTGATGGTGGACGCTACCCATCCTACTTTCAGACACAGAGTGAAATGTCAAGGTCACCTGCCTTTCGAAACGCCGCAGGCGGAAGAACGAGATCAGCCGGCGGGCGGTGTGTGTGTGTGTGTGTGTGTGTGTGTGAGGTCGCGAGGCGTGGCAGATGCGGCGAACCAGATCCCTCTGGGCAGGTGTTGCGTCACCACCGGCTAGTCTGCCACTCAGTGATGTCCGGCCGGGGTAGGCGGGGGCTCTGCCCTGCTCTGTCACTATAAAAAGGCTTCCAGCCGGTGCTGGAGTCAGTCGTCCACCAGTCGTCTCCACAAGCCGACATGGCTCTTCAGGTGAGGCAGCAGCGAGATGGGAAGGACGTAGTAGTAGGCAGGTACAGCAGTCTGTCGACCAAAAGATGGTATCTCCGAGCTATAGGAGAGGGTGGGGAATGAAACTCACCACGGTTTTTCAAAAGAACCATCAGAGCATGCATCTTAAGTGATTTAACGAAATCCCAGGAAGCGTAAGTCTGGATGGTCAGATGGGCATTTGAACCTAGTCCAGTTCTCACCACTGCATCAACTCTACACTTCTGCAATGTAACAAACTATAGCTGTATATGGTTCAATTAATCGTAATCTGCATGTTATGCTGGCTCGATTGTTTCAATATATTACATATTCATAGGTTCGGGATTTGACCTCAATAGGTCTTACCATGTTTATGCCAGTTATCGCTTCTCTTAGCTCTGCCAATAGTTTGTGAACGAGAAAATGCAAACCGGCTCCATAGTTTGTAGCTCACGTTAAACTTAGCTCTGGCAGGGTTCTTGCTTTTGCAGCTTTTACCTTTCAACGTCATCTTTTGTTTGAAATAACCCGGAACGCGTCCAGATGGCTTGTGTGACAATGAGTACAGCTGGGAGACGGAGAGAAAGACAAGCGAAGGTGGTTCTAAAGAATGGACAGATGCTTGCGGAAGAAACATCAGGCTTCAAATCCATATTTCTAGTTTCACATATCTTGAGTGTCTAACAAAGTGTGTTACTGTTCTCATTTTTAGTTAACCCTGTTTGAAATTTGGAAAATGAGTTGCATAAATAAGAGAAAAGTTGAACAATTTAGAACATATGGAAATCAAACTTACGGCATGATATCGATGATACCGTATGCCGAGAAATGGATGCATCTTTAATCAAAAACCGAAACTGTTAACTTCTTTTTTAAATTTTTACTCATGCTGAAGGATGACTCTGATTTGCTTTGACTCAGATACAGCACTTTGTAGACCAAATTGTGAGAGATTATATCTGATAACTATTGGGAAGGATGGGGAAGCAGACAGAACGCGACTTTTCAAATTAACCCTCATTGGATCCACCCTAAACGATCTAACAGAATCCCAATAAGCGTAAGTCTGGATGGTCAACTGGGTGTTTGGACCGAGTCCAGTTCTTACCATTGCATTAACTCTGCCGCTTCGCAATGTACGAAACTGTGACTGTATATAGAACCCAACATCCGCCGAAAAGAAAGGGAAAACCATGGTGCAGAGTGTCAGTGAATGTTAGCAACGTTACACGTGCTTTCTCAAAAGGAAACCTCACTCGAAAATATGAATTATGTGTTGACATGTGATTGGGCTAATCGTAAGCTGCATGTTATGCTGGTTCCATTGGTACCAGAAGATCACTCATTCGCAGGTCTGGAATTTGATCTTAGTACGTCGTACAATGCATTTATTGCTTCTCTCAACTCTGCCAATAGTTTGTTAATTTGAAAATGACAAGTGGCACCATGGTTTAGAGCTCACATTAAACTGCTTAGTGCTAGCAGGGTTCTTAAACCGCTTTTCCAGTTTTAATCTTTTAACGTCATCTTTTGTTTGAAATGCTACAGAACGCGTACTGGTGACTTGTAGGACAATGAGCATAGCGAGGATATAGAAAGGCAAGCTAAGGCGATTCTAAAGAATGGGCAGATGACAGCTCTGAGGATATCAACTGTGAAAGGCTATTTCTGGTTTCAAATCCAAATTTCTAGTTTCCATGTATCGTGAATGTCTAACAAAATATGCTATCATTCCTAGTCAATGGTGTTTGAAATCTGTTGGCTCGGTTACATAAATAAGAGAACAATGAAGACTCTTAACTCCTTTCTTTCGTTTCCATTCATGTGGAAAAGTAATTCTGATTCATTGTGTCTCAGTTATCTGTGAAATACTCGTATCGCTGCCTGTTTAGCTGTGAGTAGACGGATGTTGTAGTCCATATGAGACAGACCACCTTGTAAGAACTTTTTTGTTTTGTTTCTGACACAGAATGATACCGAAATAATCTTTCATTTATGTGAATGGAAGGATGTATGGTAAAAACGCCATGGAAAACAATTAACGCAATAAGCTTTGTAATCGACATACGAATGGAAAGTCTTGAATATTATAGTCAACAGTGATGTTTTCATTTTCTTTCGTCTAGTTTCATGTCTGTGGATGGAAGTTTTGAATCTTTTTTTATAATATTCTACAGTTTTTGGTTTGGTTTTAAGCGATTACCCGTCTCTTCCTTTCTCCTGCAATTTTTTTCGGTTCGGCGTATGAACTATATGCCTCAGTAACTTTTTTACATATTCGAATTCATCGTCGGCAATAGTGCTATGGCGTTGCATTTTCCAGGAACCAGTTAGTTGCGTTTCTTACGTTTTACCAATAATACCACTAGCATGATCATTGACCTGGTGAAAATTTATATAGATTTCTTTTGCGGACTGTTTTTATAATACCTCTTTATATTTTATTGTGTTTGTTCCCTCACTTTTTAACATTCTTTTACGTGCCAAATTTTAAGACATAACAGAACATTTTCGTGTGGTGATCACTGCGTTTCAAAACTGTGATCCTGAAGTTCATCAAATTTCTTTCTCAATTATATGTCCTTTCTTTTATTTCCAGTAACATTTCATTTAGTACTGTATCCGTCAATTTTTAGTATCTTTGTGTACCACGACATCTCAAATAAATTGGCCCTTCTCCTCCTATTTTCCCAGCAACTGTCTTCCTCTACCACTCAAGGGAAAGTTTTAGAAATCCACCTGTTATAACCTCCTCCGCAGCTTCCTGTCAGTATTTGAGATCAGTTGACCTCTTTTGTGGAAATGTCTGATCACCTATGCCTCTTCTGCTGATGTTTTCACTTCATAGTTCCAGTAAGATGGCTCTCCACACTAAAAGAGTGTATGTTAACGGCCATTGAGATATGCACATAAAAAACTTGCTGCGCACTCCCTCTTAAGGTTTCTCCTTTGCCTCCTCGCCACCCCCCCCCCCCCCTCTCTCTCTCTCTCTCTCTCTCTCTATCTATCTATCTATCTCTATCTCCACCTCTCTCACTTGCTGTCTCTCGATGCCCAATTCAGCCGAAATTCAGCGCTAGAGCTACTGTAGGAAGACCATAGTCGCGTCCAACATACTCAGATGCATAAAATTGGCTGTGGTTTCCTATAATCTCCCTGTCTTGCTGTGCTTTTTCAGGTTATATATCTGAACAACTATTGTAACCTCATGAAAGCAGCACAAACTGACATTCACCTTGCACACTGCTGTCGAATACATAGAATGGCACTGGCGATGAAGGAAATTAAAGTTCTCTTCCAGCATTAGGATGATTTCGGTTTTGTAAATGTGGAATTCTGATACTTGATTATATCAGATCTTAAGTCCTCTTATAACGCTAGAACACAATTCTTGGGTTCGAAGCCACGACAAAGCATGCTAACATAATGCATGCCATAAGCTCTTGTTGAGTCAAACCAAGAAAAGATTCCACACTTGTGATGCTATCCTCCGTTCTCTTACTCAGAAGAAAGATTGGCAGTTGATAACGAAAATCCGTGAATGTGAAGCTTGTTGTATTGGTTCTTCACACTGGTGTCAACGACAATATGTCATCCGCATCAATGTTGTTCCCAGTTAATATCGTTTCCCGTTATTTTGTCTAAAGTTCTGCAGATAATGACCAGAAGATCCCCTAGTCAAACGTGCAGCCGATACATGTCCAACTATTGCCCATAACGAGTTCTTTCTCTTTCGCTTTCAATTCACATCAGCGCAATTTCGTGAATTTCAAGCCCCTTTTCAAGCTCCCTACCTCATTAAAGTTCTTCCAAACAGCACTTCATATTTTTTCTAATACTTATGATATTCTCAGAACCTGAGACTGAATAGGAGCTTCTGTAGCCATGCAGGCGCCGTTAACTGTATTTCCGAATTGTTTAACATTAATTTTCTAGAGTGAAAGTTGAGTGCTAAAAGTCTGGAAACATTATGAAGGAGCTTTCCGGAAACATTATGAAGGAGCTTTCCGACTATCATAAGATGTACGTGAAGAGATATGCATGTGATTATGTATACATTTCCGTCAAGTGAAGTTAAAGGTGAACAATACCGAGCAAGTAGATAATTCTGTTTGTGTCCAAAATTATGTTCACTTCATAATGTTTTGGGCATGTCGGCCGTACCAGCCAGAAATTTCTTTTAATAGTATCGTTTCCAAAAAAATGCTGAATCTGTAGAAATAAACTTCAGCGGTGAGAACGGGCATTTTTGAGACTCAAAATCTGAAAAGGAGATCATTGTTCATTTGAATATCGAAGACAGCATAAATGACTACGTGTTTACATTGCTTCTTTTTTACTCTAAGAATTACTAATATGCTCTTAGTCGGCTGGAGGCGCTGCAGTCTGCAGCCCCGCGACCACCATGGTCGCAGGTTCGAATCCTGCCTCGGGCATAGATGTGTGTGATATCCTTAGGTTAGTTAGGTTTAAGTAGTTCTAAGTTATAGGCGATTGATGACCTCAGAAGTTTAGTCCCCTAGTGCTCAGAGCCATTTTGATAAGCTCTTTTATCCCTGAATATAGCAGAGAAAGAACCTCTAGGTTGAACATATGTTGTGCAGCTCGTTGATAGCACTCTTCGGCATAGTGGCATTTGTGTTTACAGACGGTACACGGTGCCCTGTCTGTGGTGTTGCAGGTACTGCTGTGCGCATGCGCGCTGCTGGGCGCGGCCAGTGCGGGCTACCTGGGCTCTCCCGCCGTCTCCTACTCGGCGGCTCCCGCCCTGCGAGGCGGCCTTCCTTACAACGCCGGACTCGGACTCACAGGTAGTTTGTACAGCAGTCTCCCAAAGGAGGGACGACGTCTGATTTACATGCCGGAATGGCTAACATGTCTTTGGGCCTTCTACACACAAAATACTTTGGTTTTCCGTTTCGATTCCATATCTATACTACTACATATGAATTCGTGAAAATTTACTACATAATTTCATAAGTAATTATCGTCACAGTTCCCCTCCCAAATTACTTCAGCAGTAACTGGTTTATTTTAGAATTATCTCTCTATTCTTTAACCACATAGACACTTTATCCACTGTTGTGAGTGTTCTGCCATAATTTTTGTTCCAGAGTACAATTTTTGCTGCATGCTGTTGGTAGCAATTTTTTTAAAAGTATTCAAGGACCAGTCTTTGGCAGCGACAAGAGATTTTGAAACAAGTTTTTCCTTTTCTTTTCTTCTAATGAAGTTTTCGTATTCCTATGAAATAACAAAATGTCTCCTCACAATCAATCACATTTAATGAAAAATTTTCAGATGGATTGCAACTTAAAATTGATCTTTAAATTAAAGAAATGCAGCGCATTTACTAGACATACTACCTGTACACAGTAACGCATTGTTATTGTCAGTTGTGATAGCTTATGCAGCGCCATAAACTGAAGATGAACATTCCTTTAACATATTGCCTATCTTGTACTTCAAGAAACTATTTGCTAGTACCTGTGTGTGTGTGAATACAGAAGACTCCACTATGAATTCATTCCTGTCCTAGGAGGCCTGGCCGGAGGTGCCGCAGCTTCAGCCCCCGCCGCTGCTGCTGCTGCAGCGGCTAGGGCCAGACTGTCTGGTGCTGGCATCGGTGGCTATGCTCCTGGCTACACTGGTGCACTAGGAGGTGCCTATCCTGGCGTTGGTGGCGCCTACTCTCGCCTCGCCACTGGCTACTCTGGTGTCGCACCTAGCTACACTGGCGCTCTAGGAGGTGCCTACCCTGGTGTTGGTATTGGTGGTGCCTACTCTCGTCTCGCTCCTGGCTACGCTGGCGCCGCCCCTGGCTATGCCGGTCTCGGTGCTGCACGTTACGGCGGTGGTCTTGGCCGCCTGGCCAGTGGGCTGCCCGCCGAGCTGGCTGACCCGTACTACGACCCCAACCCGCAGTACAGCTTCAGCTACAGCGTCAGTGACGCCCTGACCGGCGACGCCAAGCAGCAGCAGGAGAGCCGCAGCGGCGACGTGGTCGAGGGCAGCTACAGCCTGGTCGAGCCCGACGGCAGCGTCCGCACTGTGCAGTACACGGCTGCCCCTGGTGCAGGTTTTAATGCTGTCGTCTCCAAGGATGGTGCCCCAACTGGACCTGCCCCCCTGGGAGCTGGTGCTGTCACTCCTGCCGCTGTTGGTGCCCGAAACATCCTCCCAGGTTTGTAATAGTACTCTGACTTTGACGTTTTCAGTGTACTAATAGCAACGTAATTGTGCTATCATGTTCCCAAATATAAACAGGTACCAAAGATACTATCTTCCCATTTGACTAGACATCTACACCAGTGCCTGATGTGATTGTTTCAGGAGGCATAATTCCTGGAGCTGCACGCTCTCTGTTATCTCCTGCTGCCGCTGCTGGAGTCTACGGAGCACCTCTCAAAACTGCACATGCCTCCCTCGCCACACCCCATGCTAAAGTACACTATTAACGCCCTCACAAGCTGACACCTTGTAAATACGACCACCTATATATATTATGAATAAGGCTCACACATAGCAATAAAATGTACATATTTATGAATTACTCTCTCAATGTATCTGTGCAACATTTGTATAAAAATAAAATTATCAGTCGTAATTTCAATGTTGTACCTATTAAATTTTGCACATTACTCATAATACTACGTGAAAAAATTGTTGTGTTGGAATTGAAATTGAACTACGAGAAATTCCCTACATTAGGCATTTGTTTTTCTGCCTGAGAAGAGAAACAAGCAAATCAGGAGAGTAAAACCGACGTATAAGATATGGAAGTCAAGTTGTGCTTTCGTTGTTAGAAGAAGTAGTTTTCAATCGCAGTCTACTTCACATAAGTAGAACCCTATTCTACTTAACATGGTGCTATCTCACAGTAGTTAGCACACTGGACTCGCATTCTAGGGGACAGGTTTTCAAATCCATGTTCGACCATCTAGATTTAAGTTCTTCTGTGGTTTCTCTAAATTGCTTATGGTAAATGGTGGGATTGTTCCTTTGAAAAGGCGCAACCGACTTCCATCCCCACAATTCCTTAAGGCAGTATTGTGCTCCATTTGTGCTGACTTATTGTCAACAGGACGTTAAACCCTAATCTTTCTTCCTTTCTAGATGTTGTTTGGGGAATAGACGATACATCAGTAGTCTTGAAGGATCGTAGTCAAGTATCTTCATTAAAGTACAACACAATCTGCAACAGAAACTTTATCGCCTTGCCCTCTGAGTTACATTATGTAATGGTCTTGTGGATAGTGAACAAAATGTTTTCATTCTTACTAAGTTGCTGGACGAACTTGATCATGCAATCAGTTGATCAAATATTTCCATACTGGCAGATCATTCTGTTCGATGGATGTAAGGATGCTTAAGAAAGATGGCCAAGGACAACATCTGAACACAAATCAAATTAATGGATTAAAACCTGTAGTCTCACAAATGTTTTGTTCTCACTACGACAGTAGTATATATGTACTTAATGGTGACAAGATACTTATGGCTTCAATGGAACAATGGCAATATATGGTTAACTCAAGCCTGTTAAGAATACTGACAAATAATTTTGAAGCCAAGATGATAAAATAACTAATCGTAGAACCTGTAAAAATTCAACTAAAATCTAAAATCAGTTAAACAGTTAGGGAGCGATGAATTTCGAAAGTCAAGAAGCTGTAAACAGTAAAATCATTCTTCATTACGATGACGACACTAGGGGAGGCAGAGTGTTACGTGTTGGTACACTTTTCATACTTCCACCTCTAGCCAACCATGTAATAGAAGTTTAATATATTTTCGTATTCTATTTTTAAATGTTGTCATTCATGTTCTATGAGCTGCAGTCATTTTCTAAAATTACAAAAATTGTTCCAGAAAATTAGGTTTTTTCTAAACATAAAAATATGTTTCAAGGGGCGACATTTTCATGCACCTAGGAACAAATATTCGATTGAAATTTAAAAGTGTTGCAATCGAGAAAATCTTGTCAATTTTGTATTTAACAGTCTGTATTTTACACTATTTCTCTCCTAAACAACACCAATCAGTAAGTGAAATGAAATTAAAGAGAAATATAATCAAAAGTAGTTACATGTTTGAGACAGAAGCAATTGGGAACTAACAGAGTTTCCACTGTCAAGACAGATAAAATTGTTAAGATTTAAAATAAACTCAGTTCATTTGCAAGTGTCATATATTCTGTGGTAAAACACCTTCTTATCTTTGAAGATACAAGATGATGCACGACCGACGAATTATGGCTTAACAGTCTGCAAGTTATACAATATTTCAAAAAACATGTAGCATTTTACTCACCATATTTAATATATTACACAAAACCTAAACGAGTAGAATGCAAAAATTTACTAATGTCATGCAAAACACAACCTCCATGTCTAACAATAACAAGAACTGTAGAAAATTGTCGAAACTGGCTATGGAGGTCTACGGTGCTCATTCCTACATGTGATTGTAAAATTTGTCACTACCCTGATGTACTGACTAAAAAACATCGTGTGTTGCTAGGTGCATTATCCTCTAGGTACAACATGCTTCCCTACATGACCTCTGGAATGGACTGAACAGTACTAATTATACACAACACAGTCTACAGGGAGCTGTAGAAGGTAAAAGCTGTGGAGGTAGACAGAGACTGGAATACATCTAGCAAATAATTGAGGCCATAGGTTGCAAGTGCTACTCTGAGCTGAAGAGGTTGGTACAGAAGAGGAATTCGTGGCGGGCCGCGTCAAGCAGGTCAGAAGACTGATGACTCAAAAAAAAAAAAAAAAAAAAAACCAGTTACATTAATGTGTAAACCAACTACGTTCGATGTCAATCTGCAGTAACCACTTACAGACGGCAGGTGGCAGCACTCACAATGAAGGGTGTGGAAAGCGTGTCGGAGGGGAAGGGGAGGAGGGGCGGGAGAGAAAGAACACTGAAAACACTGCATTAATTCTCAAAGTACGAAAATGGAGCGATTTATCTGCCTTCCAAAAGGACCGAGTGAGGTGACGCAGTGGTTAGCACACTGGACTCGCTTTCGGGAGGGCGACTGTTCAAACCCACATCCAGCCATCCTGATTTAGGTTTTCCGTGATTTCCCTAAATCGCTTCAGGAAAATGCCGGGATGGTTCCTTTGGAAAGCGCACGACCGACATCCATCCCCCTCCTTCCCTAGTCCGAAGGGACCGATGACCTCGCTGTTTGGTCACCTCTCCCAGGTCAACTAACCATCCGAAAGGGCATGATCATTGGCTTTTGGGTCATTTCCAAAAGGGCTAAGTCTGTAAACTGTTCGCTTGCCGCTGTGGTTAAAGCATACCATGCATGTAAAAATGGCGCTACCCAAAATTGGTGGCGAGGCAAGTGTGACACCCCATGGGCCATAGATGCCAGTGGAGAACGACGACTGTGGAGATGTGTGTGGACGAATAGGCGTACAACTATTGAGCGACTGACTGCCCAGATGAACCAGGAAGCTATCAACAGTGTCGCCTGAAAGACTGTTGGGCGAACGTTGCTTTGTTGTACGGACCTCTGAAGCATGGGTATGGTTGATGCACCCATGTTGACTGCTGTCCATTGGCGACAAATACTGGAATTTGCACGCCAAATCAGCAACAGAGCGGCGACAGGTGGCTTTTTCAGGAGTTTTTCACGAGTTTCGTTTTATGTTACATAGGACAGATGGACGTTGGCGTGTAATACGTAGAACATCTGAAACCAAACAAGTTGCAGTAATCGTCGGAAGGATCCATGCTGGGGGAGGGAGTGTCATGATCTTGGGAATACTTTCATGGCATTCCCCTGGGTGGTCTTGTCATTCGGAAAGGCACAATGGCTCAGCACAAGTATGCATCTTCTTTGGCGACCAGTCCACTGCTATATGCAGTTTACATTTTTCTGGCATGATGGCATCTACCAGCAGGACAACATGTTACACAGCCTGCAGGTCACCAGGGTGAGTTTTCTGTGCTCCTCTGGCCACCAAACTCCGCAGATTTAGACCCAATCGACAGTCTGTGGGACAACATCTACCAGGCTGTCACGCTATTTATCTTCAACCGAGAAACCTAGTGCAGCTGGCCACAGCACTGGAGTCGGAAATGCTCCTCATCCCTGTTGGTACCTTCCAGAATCTCACTGACTCTCTTCCCTCACGTCCATGCTGCAAAAAGTGATTATTCAGGCTTTTGACAGGTAGTCACACTAAAGTGACTGGACTGTGTAGTTATGTCAAATTCTATACATCCCAGTCTGGCAAGGCAATATCCATCCACTTGAAGGAATGCCACAGAAGTTGGAGACTTAGAAATGGGGTCTCTAGCTTTGCAAACTATCTGCTTAATGAAGGCCACAGTTACAAGGTGCAACACGGAGACTTTCATAGGGGTGAAGATGAACCGTCTTGAAAAAAGTGAAATTCATAAACGTATAGTTATTTGTCCAGAATTGTTGCTGAATGATCAGATACAGTTCCCTTGCTTATCCCTTCTAATTGCAGATACTGCAAGTAGACGCATCTGGAGTATTTTGTGAATTACTGATCCCTGTATAAGCCACGTATTTTACCGTATTTCAGTTACTGTGGTTTCTCTTTTCCTAACATTGTACTCTGTATAATTGTAGTTATTTCAGTTACTAGTTTAGTCTCTTCATGTATCTTACTTGTTGTACTATACCTGTTTGAGACAAAATTATCCTGTTCAGTCGTGCCCTTGAAACATGTCACCAAAGTTTAATGTATTCTGCTCAGTTTATACTTTCCTTGTGCGACAGTTGTAATTTGTGATGTCGTTCATTACTTTAATGTGTCCTACTTTTATCTGAGCTAAATAGCTTTTTTTTTTAATAACTCTTGTGACTTCAGTCATACATCCAACGTTAATAACTGTCATCACTGAGAGCAAAATTAGAGACTCTTGGGATATACCTAGTTAAGAGTCTTTGCTCCCACAAAAGACACAGCAAAATAATTTTGTCTTTGTGTCTGACCTTGATATTACATCCGAATTCGATTATTTACATAATAGATATTAAAGAATATTACAAATATGTATGGTGTTATCATTCAATATTTTGGGACTGTATACTGTTTTAGACAGATCTGACGATGGGGATATCCTGAAGCATGTGACAATATGTTAGTAAAGATTATACTGATGACGAAGACTAGTGTATTTCCGTTGTTACTGCTGCAGGTCTGCAAAGAGACTTCATGTCAAAAGTGATTAAACATTTTTTTATGAGAAAACACAGAAAGGTTGAGGCATTCAGATTTTTGGTATTTAACAGCGTTATAGAACTTGATGACAGCCAGTTATTTTTCGCACCAATGCAATTAACGTATCGTTAACCTTCTTTACTGTTGTATGCCTAAAAAATACATACTGACATCCACAATATTAGTCTCACACTGTAACAGTAAATATTCTTCGCAGTTTCTAGATGATACCAGTAGCTACAAAAATGAGAAACATTACCTTTCCTCGTACTAGACAGTTAGACTTATCTCTGATGAAGTAAATAACGATCCAAACCACGCTGTGTGTCTTAAAGTCTTCGGATACACACAGATAGTCTTCGAAAGGACGATATTTAATTAACTAAGAGCGTGAAGGATCGCCTTTTCTGTTGAAAGAAGAAAATGTATCACTTTCTCTTGAAGGTTGTAAGTAGTCATTGACGGATCTCGGAAAACTGCTCTGCCTCCTTATATCAGTAAAATAAATCCTTTTTCGACTGAAGCTTTCACTGTCTGCTTTAACGGGAGCTCTCTGCAGGATTCTGGGAGACGATTCGTCTATTAAGGTGACCTTGCGGATCAATGATATATTGATCATTACAAATGCCTGGTAAGAACACTTAGAAATTTTGGTCCAAACTTTGCAAGTCGTTAGAAAAATTTGGCTTCATTTATGAGTTTAGAAGGATCAAGAATCGAAAGAAAGCAAACCAAGTTACTGAAATGTTCCCTGTATCTGCTTGCCGGACAGTGAAAACCATTTATTGGCTTCTGTACATTGAGTGATAAATTGTTCAGCAACCAATGTATAAGCAATTTGAATTTACTGATATTATTAAAAAAAGATGTCCAATTGACATGGACAGAGGGAAAAAGGGGATGTGCTGTATACAATGAAGTAAAAATTACGCAGTGTACGAACTCTCCACCACAATGGCTTTCTAAAAACTTTTGCGAAAGATAGACAGCAGCGATAATGGTTGTTGTAGATAAATGAACTGGTTTCAAAATTTGATGGCTGAATGAACACAGAATAGTCGATATTGTCAGCTGATATCTGGCAGCGGGGAAAAATACTGTGAAGGAAAGGAAATATGTGGGGATAATTTCGAGTTTCAAGAAATATTAATATTATATCTTGGCAGAACATATAACTGCAAGGACCTTTTCTGACGAAACACAAATTAACACAAAATCGATTAATGTGATGATCTCTAACGTCGCAAAAATTCTGGTTTGAAAATCAATATTTTATATGTTTTATTGCAACTACAGCAGAAAATTTTCATGTTAACTATGTTGTTAACCAAGCGAAGATAAGATTAATTAAAGGTAAAGGTACTAAATAACGTCAAATCATAACAAGATACTGGTCCAGAGCTAAAAATGTTGACGGAGGAATGCGAAGACGGAGGTGAGGAAAATATTGAGACACTATTGGCTCAAGTACTACGATATACCGTACAGGGAAGTGGATTTACATTTAGATAGAACTTGCAATCACTGAGCCGAAAAGAAGATAGAAAAATTACAAGATTACTGCGTATTCCATAATTAAGCCACAAACGATCGCATATCATATATATCATATGATAAATATCGGAAGGTAGTAAAATATGAATGCTTCATGCATACAGACATTGCTGAAAAGTGAGAGACGTATCTACAACTGATCTTTTCGTTTCTTTGCCTAAGACCAGTGGTCCTGGAATAGGTTCCGACAGAATATAAAATTATATCCATCGAGAAAATCAAGTAGCACAATCACCATGAAGAAGTGAAAAGAAGAGTGTTCTGTTAATGTAATAAAATTATATTGCATGCTTGCTGACAATGGATCCTAACTCCGGTCAAAAAGGAAACTAAAAAGAAAATAACATCAAACAACTCTGTATTTTACATGATCATACAACCACAAATACAGTGGAGTGTGTAAAACATTTGACAAAATTAGCACAAATCTATGTCCATCTTTTTAGAGATGGTGCGGGACTCGGCTGTTCTACACAGGATGTCAAATTAAATACCTTTCAGCCGTCTAGTTTCCAAAGTTGTATTATTTGGCTATCAATTTCAGCGTTTTGCTACGCCATCTTCAGGTCCATGACCTACGAGGAGGAAGACTCTACCTCGGTTCTGATTAAAACAAGGGCCAGCAATACTGGTATTAGTAGATTTTTGCTGTAGCGATCACTTCAACCATCATCTGCCGAAAGGCCCTGTTTTGACCAGAACCGATGTGGAACCTTCCTACACGTCGGTCAGGGACCTGAAGATGGCGTAGTAAAACGCTGAAATCGATAGCCAAATAAAACAAGTTTGTAAACCAGACTTCTGAAAGGTGTTTAATTTGACATCCATTATCACAAACTGTGACCCAAAGATTACCATATTTTGAAAGAGTCATGAATAGTTGAAAACTAAGAGAGCACTGATAACACTAATGCAAAAATAGGAAGGAGATCTGACTTCATCTTTGAAGAGCATGTACACTTTCCATCACAAACTACTGTGAGCAAAACACAACCTCAACATCTACACCTACAGTTACGTCGATACTCTGCTAATCATATTTAAGTGCCTAGCAGAGGGTTCATCGAACCACCGTCACAATAATTCTTTGTCATTCCAGTCTCGAACAGCGCGCGGAAAAAAGGAACACCTTTATTTTTCCGTGCGTGCTCTGACTGTCCTTATTTTATAATGATGATCGTTCCTCCCTGTGCAGGTCGGCGTTAGCAAAATACTTTCGCATTCGAAGGAGACAGATGGCGATTGAAATTTCGTGAGATGATTCCGCAGCAACAAAAAACGCCTTTGTTTTAATGATGTCCATCCCAAATCCTGTATCACGTCAGTGACGATCTCTCCCCTATTTCGCGATAATACAAGACGTACTGTTCTTCTTGGAACTTTCTTGATGTTCTCCACCGATCATATCTGGTAAGGATCCCAGACCGCAAAGCAGTACTCCGAAAGAGGGCAGACAAGCAAAGTGTAGGCAGTCTCTTCAGTAGATCTGTTACATTTCTTAAGTGTTGTGCCAATAAAACACAGACTTTGATTTGCCCTCTACCCAACATTTTCTATGGTTTTTTTCAGTTTATGTTATTCGTAATTGTAATTCCTAGTTATTTAGTCGAATTTACGGCCATTAGATTTGACTATTATGCAAACGAAGTTTAACGGATTCTTTTTAGTACTCATGTGGATGACCTCACACTTTTCATTATTTGGCGTCAATTGCCAATTTTTGTACCATACAGATTTCTTTTCTAAAGCATTTTGCGGTTTTTTTATCTTCTGATGACTTTACTTGACGATAAACGACAGCATCATCTGCAAACAGCCTACGACTGCTGCTCGGATTGACTCCTAAATAGTTTGTATAGATAAGGAACAGCAGAGGGCCTATAACACTACCCTGTGGAAACTCAGAAATTACTTCTGTTTTACTAGGTGACTTTCCGTCAGTTACTACGAATTGTGACCTCTCTGACAGGAAATCACGAATTCAGTCACGTAATTGAGACGATATTCCATAAGCAATTTCACTACGAACCGCTTGTGTGGTTCACTGTCAAAAGCCTTCTGGAAATCTATTAGAAATAAGCTGGTTACAGAAATCAGGCACATGAAAAAGTTGTTAACCAATAGTATACCCTGAAATCACATGCAAAATCGTAAAATTTAATTGAAGAGATAAAACACACCACAAGCATTATATTATCTCGTTTGAAACAAAAACAACTGTGCCACCACATGGGGCAGAACTTGGATAAGTGAGGTGGTACGTCCGCAGCCTCGTAGATCCTACACATTAATTTGAGTAATAGTTTGCCTGTCACTTCTCCAATGATTTAAAAAATAACTGTAGAAGTATTATCTGTCTATTTTGCTTTAACTCTAGTACTGGATGCTCTACGCTTTATTTGATTTGATCACACCATCCGTCAGCTACTCCCGTTTGTCGAGGACCTCAGTTCACTCTTTCTACCTATCCTCTCTCTTCTCTTCATTCAACAGCGAAATTCCTTATGGATTCTTAACGTTAATGCACTTATTTTAAATTTCACCAAGTATCATTATGACTTTTCTGTATGCTGAATGTTTCCTTTCGATGTCCATTCCCTTCCGATTTCCTCACAGTTTTCCTGCGGCCGTTTCCCTTTGGGTTCCCAGCACTTCCTATTGATTTCATTCCTAAGTAACATTACTGTATACTTACTTCTCCTAAATTTGTTTGTATTTTCTTTTATCGTCAGTCACTTTTAATTGTTTCTTCTGCTATTAAAGATTCCTTCACAGCTGCCTTCCTTATAAGTAAATTTGTCTGTCAAAATTCTGTAACTGTCCTTTTTAGGGATTCCCATTCCTCTTCTACCGAACCGCCTATTGTGATGTTCGTTATCGAACTTCAAACACACATCACCAGTCCTCAGTACTTCACTATCCCACTTGTCTATATAATGATTGTTCCTGATGATTATCTTAAGATGTCTCGTGATGTCTTTGATAACTTTTGGTGCTGAACTGGTTAGTGGTTGAGATGACGTTTATTATAAACAGGCGTCAAGTACCATTTATCTTTCTGTGACTGCTAATTTATGCGAATGATAAATACTGCTAATCACTGTTCAGTTCGTCCACTTATTGTGTGTGTTCATTGCACTGTACAAAGAGAGAAATAATGAGAGTCCTTTTTGCAAAGTTATAATTAAATTCTTTGAACTTAATGTTCCCTATTATTATGCCTAATTGGGCTGGAGACCGTTTATTATTTCATTCACGAAATCTTTCACTACTTTTATTATTTCCTAAATTAAAGTCTTTCAGCTTTCTATTAATTGCCATAGTAACGAAATTTATGTTCGATACCCTCTCTCCATTAGGTTAACAGATGGTCAAACAATTCCTAGTTCCTCCCAGAGGGTAACGCCTATTGTAAGTTAAAGTCATATTTGACACAATGTACATATAGGTGTTATACCTGGCGCCGCGTGGCAGTACATTTATTATCAGTTTTAATTGCAAATTTTTTTCTTTATTATTATTTTCAAACCTTTACAATAAAGGTAGGCCGGCAGCGGTCTATGTATGCCACTCTTCGGCCACAGTGAACACATACAGGGAACAGAAAGACAGAAAAACAAACATGGTGGACAAAATTGGGAGACAGACATAGTAAAACAAATGAAGCCGTTCACAGGTGCACTGTTTGAATAAAAAACGTTCATCACTAAACACAATGGGGAAGAACGAATTTACACACGTGAACGGAGGAGCACAAACGGAGAAACACTGAAACACTGACGCGAAGACACACAAGAGCACTGGCGACGATCTCAGGCGCACGAAATTGCACTTTTCACGAAACAAAGATGGGAACCTTCCAAAGGGAAGAGGTGCGGGTTGGAGGGAGAGGGGGGGGTGTTGATGCCAGTGGGAGAGGAGAAAGGAGAGGTAGGGGAAAGGGTAGGGGGTTAGTGGAAGCCCAGGGGGGAGGGGAGGGAGGGAGGAAGAGAAGAGGGAGAAAAGGGAGAGAGGATGCCCTGGAGGAAAAACACAGGGGGATGAAGGGGAGAATCAAAGTTGGTAGGAGGGGTAGATCTAGGGGAGGAGGGCATCATCAGGGAGGGGGAGTTGGCGAAGCCAGCTTGGGCAGGGTATGGAATGTGAAGAGATGGAGAGTGGGTGGAATGTGGGAGTGCAGGCATGGTAGCGGATGGGGGTGGGAAAGGATGGGAGAGACAAGTGGGTGAGGGGGATCAAGTTTGCGGGACGTATAAAGGATCCGTATCCGTTCGAGAAAAAGGAGGAGGTGTGGGAACGGAATTAAGTCATACAGGATCCGCATGAGGGAGGGGAGGCGGATGCGATAGGCGAGGTGGAGCACGTGGCGTTCCAGGATTTCAAGGGATTTGTAGAAATTAGGAGGGGCAGCGATCCAGGCAGTATGGGTACAGCAGAGGATAGGGCGGATGAAGGATTTATAGGTGTGTAGGATGGTGGAGGGGTCCAGGCCCCATGTGCGGCCAGAAAGAAGCTTGAGGAGGCAATTAATTGCAAAAATAGTTCAAAACGTAAATATTGGGCGAAAAACAATAGTAAGGCTTGTGCTGAATGTCCAGCGGCACGGACTTGTAATGTATCAGGTGAAATAGAAAGTACAAAGTTTCCCAGATCTGAAAGTCAAAGATACAAAATAGTAACAAAGTAAAAATGGATACAAAAACGAAAGTAGACCAGGACGAGCGGGACTGGAAAGTACAAAGTGCATTAGGTGGCAGAAGTTCGCTAGATGCAAACATAGATGACGCCACGAAACGACAGCAGGCTTACGTGGAGTATCATACACACACAAACGATCAGATTCAAATAATGAACTTGTCGCAAATGAAAAAAAGGCAGGTGAGAGGACACGATAGAAGGCAGTGGTTATGTCAACGAATCGATGGATATGTTTAATTCATCGAAGGTCAAAAGTGAAACGAGTGAGTCGCGAGGAGCAGAATTTGAATGGTTCAAAATTGTTCAAATCTTTCTGAGCATTATGAGACTTAACTTCTAAGGTCATCAGTCCCCTAGAAACCTAACTAACCTAAGGACATCACACACATCCATGCCCGAGGCAGGATTCGATCCTGCGACTGTAGCGGTCGCGCGGTTCCACACTGTAGCTCCTAGAACCGCTCGGCCACCACAGCCGGCAGAATTTGAATGTGTGGACATATCAGAACAGGAAAGCGAAAAACCACTAGATATGACTAAATTGTTAAAAATGTCGGCTGCTCAGATTTCAGCATTAACAAACAAAATGCTGTGACATTAACAAACAAATTACAACACAGGGTCATCAAATGAAAGCATTGAGTAGTGACATTAACAACAAAATTGAAACACTTGAGAAAACACAAAGTAAGCAAATTCAGATGCAAGGGGTTAAAATCAGTAAACAAAGTGATGAAGTAAATTCAAGAGTAGTTGTGAGAAATTCAATTAGAGATTTAAAAAGTTAAATCAATATTATTAATAGTAATGTTGAAACTATGCAAGGACAAATTGATGAAATTAACGATAGATTTGACACCAAAAAAATGAAAATTCAAGATAAATTAGAAGGATGAGACTGAAAAATACACACCATGGTGCAAGGCACTTCAGATGACAACAGAATCAGCCTCATTCACCTGCATGACCTGGATATGGAGGATGTGGGTTGCTTGATAACACCTGTGATTAGTAAACACAGTGAAGAGCCAAAACAAATTTGTACACCTGCCTATTATCATGTAGGGCCCCCGCGAGAAGGCAAAAGTGCCTCTACACGACATGGCATGCACTCGACTAATGTCTGAAGTAGTGCTGGAGGAAGCTGACACCATGGATCCAACAGGGCTGTCCATAAATCCGTAACAGTGCGAGGAGTTGGAAATCTCTTCCGAACAGCACGTTGTAAGGCATCCCAGATACGCTCAATAATGATCACGTCTGCGGAGTTTGGTGGCTAGCGGAAGTGTTTACACTCAGAAGAGTGTTCCTCGAGCCACTCTGTAGCAATTCTGGATTTGTGGTTGTCACATCGTCCTGCTGGAATTGCCCAAGTCGTTCGGAATGCACAATGAATGGATGCAGGTGATTAGACAGGATACTTACGCACGTGTCACCTGTCAGAGTCGTATCTAGACGTATCAGGGGTCCCATACCACTCTAACTGCACATTCCTCACACCATTACAGAGGCTCCACAAACTTGAACAATCTCCTGCTGACATGCAGGATCCATGGCTTCAAGAGTTTGTCTCCGTACCTACACACGTCCATTCGCTCGACACAGTTTGAAACGAGACCCGTCCGAACAGGCAACATGTTTCCAGTCATCAACAGTCCAATGTCGGTGTTAACGGGCTCAGGCGAGGCGTACAGCTTTGTGTCGTGCGGTCATCAAGGGTACACGAGTGGGCCTTCGTCTCCGAAAGCCCATACCGATGATGTTTCGTTGAATGGTTTGCACGCTGACACTATTTGATGGCCCAGCATAGAAATTTTCATCAATTTTGTCGAAGGACTGCACGTCTATCACGTTGAACGATTCTCTTCAGTCGTCGTTGGCCCCGTTCTTGCATGATCTTTTTTCGGCCGTAGTGATGCCGGAGATTTGATGTTTTGCCGGATTCCTGATGTACTCGTGAAATGGTCGTACCGGAAAATCCCCACTTCATCTCTATGTCGGAGATGCCGTGTCCCATCGCTCGTGCGCCGACTACAACACCACGTTCAACCTCACTTAAATCTTGAAAACCTGCCGTGTAGCAGCAGTAACCGATCTAACTGCTCCAGACAGTTGACTTATTTAGGCGTTGCCGACCGCAGCCCCGTATTCTGCCTGTTTACATATCTCTGAAGACAGATGCCTATACCAGTTTCTTTGGCGCTTCAGTGTAGTACTTTCATGGATTACGCTTTTGTATGTACAATCCATGGAGTTAATAAAAGGCAACTCTCAATAATAGCAAAACCGTTCTGCGTGTAGGATTTCGCCACAATCTTTATTTCCCATTCCTTTCCGTTATATGCCCACACAAACACTCCTAATGTCACTAGGACGGCTGTAACGTGTCAGTGAAATGTAAGTAGGAGATTGTAAGGATGACTGTAAGCATTATCAGATTTAGTGGTAATGAATGATTCACTTAGACGTTCCACACGAAGCATATAATATCTAATGGTAAGAAATAACTAAGCTTAGACATTCCACGTGGATCAACATTTCGCTGTCGAAATGTAAGAAAAGTGACGCAGAAACCTTTCTTCGTAAATTTTGAGCATATTCGCGCTTTGATGTATCAACACCTTTTATCTGTCACTGCATGTACTCGAAAGAGTTTCCTGTTTTACACCGTGTCGACGAGTGTGTAGTAGAATTAGATCGCTTGAACACGGAAACGTTGTTTTAAAAAAAACATTCTATAATTTTCGTACAGTGTTGGCGAAAAACCACTGAAAACGAAGTTGTAAATCGATCTTCTCTGCAAAACAGCTACAGTGTTTTGACCGCTACAAACATTGTTTAATGTGAATGTGTGTTTCAGTTTGCTTCCTCCGTATTATACACCATTTAAAAATTAAAAAAAAACAGTTAAAATGTGAGTTGTAACCGTGTACTGTACAACTGCTTCGCGTGTATTGATATATTTGTCCTTGTACAAGCACAGGTGTAGCAATAATTTAGTCTTTCAGCTCTAACCAATATTGGTACAGGGGAAGGTGGATAATGTGGTCGCTTTGAGGGAAACTGAATTTTCACCAGTCCGTGGTTATTGGTGGAAGTTCGCCGCTTACATGCCTTGAATTACCTACTGTAAGGTGTCACATCAAAAAATATTAAGGCAAAAGGAAAATCGTCAATAGGAACTATGTGCAATTTCTTAAGGTTTACATAGTGACAACTTTTCCCTACCTAGATGAGTAATGTGTCCAGATTACATCTAGATTACCAATTTATTTTTTCTTTCGATTTCGCTATTATGATGTGTGTTTTTCTGTGAAACAAACCTTGTAAAAATTTGTATTAACATTTTTCGTATGAAATTCTGTAATATTATACTGCTTTTCTATCGTGAAATTAAATGAATATTAAATGTATGCTACTTGTATGCAGGTACCCCTGCTTAGTCAATGTTATACGTCGTTGTCGAAGAGGACAGAAAAGCTACAATCGCATATCGCTGGGCGTGCGAGCGCACTAGCAGAACAGTATACAATAGTGTTGAGATGTTTACATTTGAGTTGGGTTGCGTATAGAGAACGGTGCAGAGAATACCGACGAGGTTTTTATTTCGAGACGTGGGCATAAGGCATAGGTGCTAAAGTATGTAAAGGCTCGGCGGAAGTTTGGTGTGGCCAGGCACAGTATTAGGCATTAACCTGGTACAGTACAATCAGTGTAAGAGGAACCAATTAACGTGAAGATTACTGTGAGTCTAGTTTTATTTATTGTGGATCTGGGAGAAGAAGAGCCTGTGTCACACGCTGTCAACGAATAGTGCCTTACATGCAACGACGACGACTCAGCGTGAATTAAGATCCAACTAGTTATTTGATTAGTCTTATATTCGGCTAGCCAGCATCGTAGTTAATTTTGTGACTGAATAGCCGCAAGATTTTTCAAAGTGTTGATTATCAGTTCTACCAAAGACAGTTTACCGAAGTAGATTCCATCCTATCCATTTTTACTAATCCGAGAAAATCCCAGTGAATAAGAAACAGTAGGGGGAGGCGTTTATAGTGTCGCGGCCATGTTGCTCCGAAACTAAAGGGAAAATCGAAGTAGTGTTCTTACAATATTTGCAGTTCTCATAAAGGAACGTAAGAGAGTGACCGTAATTCGTCCTTGCAATGCCATTCTCAATGTTTTTCCAGGGCCAATTACTTTTTTAAAAATAAAATGGTCTGTTATCTTCCACAAATGGGAAGTGAATTCAATTTTGAATATAAAAGTTGAAGTACAATTATCCGCTAGGGGTGATAAGTAATGTGGTACTGGACAAAGACGGCAGCAAATACTACTCCCTCTCTCTCTCTGTTTTTATTTTGTTATTATAATTTTGTGAAGCAAATTCATTTGTTGACGTAAGCTGGTTTGTTGATCTTTTATTTCTATTCCCATAACAATACTCATTTGTTTACAGGTTTGTTGACATCGGTATGTTTATCCATTGCCAGTTTAAACCTCATAAGAACATCACATATTGTTCTCAGTGAGCACCACTTTGGTTTGATGAACGCTGTAGCAGCTTGCACATTACACGGATAACGTTATCCTGTCAGGAGAGAGACATCTGTAAGAAGTTTTCAACGACTTGCGATCACATTCTCTGAATCGGGAGGTGTCGCACCAAAAAACCATTATCGAACAAGAACTGCTACTGGGGAATATTCTGAAGCCGCTGTATTAGCTGCAGTTGCCGTTAATCCTCACGTAGGTGCGCGTCAATTGCAACATGATTCGAGTATTTCTCGGAAGAGTGTTCTTCATATACCTAAACGTAATAAATTCCATCCGTATAACATTGGTCTCCATCAAGTCTTTCACGGGGATGATTTCGAGAATCGTGTTGAATTCTGGCAATGGACTCCAGTACAAATTGAAAAAGGTATGTATTATTCCTCAGTAGAAAATCCAAGATGGTTACGGGAAACTGAGCATCAAAGATAGTGGAGTGTGAATCTTTGGTGCGGAATTCTGGGATTAACTATCATTGGATCGTTCTTCAATGGAGGTAAACTGAATGGCTAGAAATTCTCAAAATTTTTGATGAAGAACTTCCAGCGTTGCTTGAAGATGCGCCCCTTGTGGAACTTTGTGCCACGTAGTGTCAATTCGATGATTGTCGTTCTCATTATTCAGCTATAGCACGAAAAATACTGAACAGAGATTATCCTGATCGGTGGATAGGACATAGTGGGCCTGTCCATTGGCCAATTCGCTCGCCCTAATCTCACGTCTCCACGCTTTCTCTCATGGGGACCCATTAACAGCAAAGATTATCAATAAATGCTAGACACACCCGAAAATATGTGTCAACAAATTCGAAATATCTCTGCAGGAATCAGTAAAGAAATGTTGATTCATGTTCAGCTGTCTTTTAGAACGCGTTTTCGGAAATTCATCGAAGTTAATGGTCTTCACTCTGAGCATTTACTAAATTGATATTGTAATATGAACGCGAATTACAGTTATGCAGTGTACAAGTATACGTATTGTAAGTAAATGGCTCCCAGTAAAATCAAATGTGTGAAAACCATTTGCTGTCTTATTTGTCCAATATCACAACATATGTTAACCCTAGTGGATAAATGTACTATAGTTTTTATACTCAGAACTGAATGCCCTTTCCATTTCTGTAGAAAAGAACACATCATCCCACAAAAAATTTATTTCACTCTGAAAAAAACATTGAGAATGGTATTTTAAGGACGAGTCATGGCCACTATCTTATGTCCCCTTACGAATACTGCAAATTTTGTGTGTTAACGTTTTCGATTTTCTGATTTCCTCCTTCGTTTCGGAACAACATGGCTCGACACTATAAATGCTCACCCTACACACACACACACACACACACACACACACACACACACATGAAGAGCCAAAGAAACTGGTAACGGTACACCTGTCTAGTATCGTGTAGGGCCCCCGCGAACACGCAAAAGTGGCGCAACACGACGTGCGATGTATGCGCCTAATGGCTGAAATAGTGCTGGAGGGGACTGACACCATGAATCCTGCAAGGTTGTCAATAAACCGTTAGAGTACGAAGGGGTGGAGATCTCTTCTGAACAGCACGTTGCATGGCATCCCAGATATCCTCAATAATGTTCATGCCTTGGGAATCTGATGGACAACGCAAGCGTTTAAGCTCAGAAGAGTATTCCTGAAGCCACTCAGCAGAAATTCTGGACGTGTGGGGTGTCGCATTTTTCTGCTGGAATTGCCCAAGTCCGTCGGAATGCACTATGGACATGATTGGATGCAGGTGATCAGACAGGATGCTCACGTACGTGTCACCCGTCAGAGTCGTATCTAGACTACGAGGGGTCCCGTGTCAGTCCAACTGCACACTCCCAACTCCATACAGAACCTCCACCAGCTTGAACAGTCTCCTGTTGACATGCAGGGTCCATGGATTGATGAGGTTGTCTCCATACCGGTACATGTCCATCGGCTCGATACAATTTGAAACGAGACTCGTCCGACATGGCGACATGTTTCCAGTCACCAACAGTCCAATGTCGGTGTTGGCGGGCACAGGCGAGGCGTAAGGCTTTGTGTCGAGCAGTGATCAAAGGTACACGAGTGGGCCTTCGACTTCGAAAGCCAATATCGGTGAAGTTTCGTTGAATGGTTCGGACACCGACACTTGTTGATGGCACAGCATTGAAATCTGCAGCAATTTATTGGTGAGTTGCACTTCTGTCACGTTGAACGATTATCCTCTGACGTCGTTGGGCCCGTTCTTGCAGGATCTTTTTCCGGCCGCAGCGATGTCGGAGATTTGATGTTTTACCGGATTCCTGATATTCACGGTACACTCGTGAAATGGTCGTTGGGGAAAATCCTCACTTCATAGCTACGTCAGAGCTGCTGTGTCCCGTCGCTAGTGCGCCTACTATAACACCATGTTCAAACTCACTTAAATCTTGATAACCGATCTAACAACTGTGCCAGACACAATATAAGTCTAATAAAATAACAAATCGGTGAGTAACTTGTTGCTATGCTGAAAAAAGTACCAGTAATTAAAGTTTCAATTGTCTGCAAGACAGTAATTAACAAATGTGTTTACGCCTAGTAATTTGAACAGTAATTTCAAAATCAGTGCTTAAAAATTAAAATTAAATAAATTGTATTTTTAGTATTTTTAATGGTAAATAAGTTTTCATTTTACGCAACTGCAATCACTCAGAAGAATTTTTAAGCCTTGAGCAAACAATGGTAATTGTACAAAGTGATTTTCAGTGGCTGTTAGCGAATACGTTGAAGTGAAAGTTGAAGTTATTTGTGATCAATAAGTCAGCAAAATCATTTCTCGAATTTAGACTCATTTGCGCATTTGAAACTCAGCTTTGTAGATTACATAAAAGTGATTCTTGAGTATGGCTCAAATCATTCTGATGTTCTCCGGTTTAAATGACAGCATTTGGCAATGAATAAGTATAAATCCCTTCTGCACAAAACTAACGACAGTAAGCATTACAGAGAATGACGTCACGATTTCAGTATTTTACGTAACCCTCCACAGTTAGTGAAATTTCGTTGTTCTCTAGGCATTACTAAATTGTTTCCATGGTTTACGATTTAATTGAAAAGTTTTTGACCACTGTGACATATCCATTTGAAGCTGTGCTAACGTAAAATTTACAATTTCGTTCTATTTTCACCTGACAACAAACCAAGTCTTCTTGCACAAATTCACCAGAACACGAATCATTAATTACAGAAACAGTAATTTTTCTCATTTCAGCTGCTGAAAGTTAATTTTCTTTATTCAGTAACTAAACTGGTAACTTTCTTTCCATATTTTTCGAATAACAGTGATTCCATTTCATTCTTTATTTACATTTTACCTTTATCGAAGTTCATTTTCTTATCGTCACTGCTAAAAGCACAGAGCATTGGTGATTAGGTTACAGCAGCACTTACATTTCACGGATTTCAATTATTCTTCGGAGGAGATGCCTTTGGATCACGACAGGGGACTTTAGGTATACCGTTCATTTCAGTCGTAATTAACCGGAAGTGAAAAGGGCTTTTATTCGGTGCTATTGCAAGAGAATCCCCTGCTTGTTTTCTGATTTGCGGACATGTTTCTGTTTATCTTGGTGCCATAGATTGCCAAGCAATGCCATGAGGCTACAGAAGATCGTATTTAATTGGATTTTTGTTTTGAGGCAAATGTAATAGAACAGAGACGGTTTTAAAGAACAAAACATTAACTAATTCACAATCGCCACAAAGCGATAGAAAGACGCAGGTTAGCTTTGTATATAAAATAATTTAGGAGTTATTCTGATCTGTTGTAATATGCGTAATATGTGGAATAATTTCAAAGTTAGTCTGATCTCTAGTGATATGCGTGATATGTTGCAGGAAGTAGCCCTTGTTGGCCACATTTTCCGACGAGTAGTGTGACCACTTTTCCCGACAAGACGCCATGTGGGTGTTAGTGGTTTGTAGATGAAACTATCAAACGGAAAGAAGCAACAAGGAAGACATTTGCGAACCAAAAGAACTGCTTAAACTTTGATAGTCTAAAAATGTATTACTCTACGTATATTTGCAGTAACGAGAATAATGTAAATCACTTACGTTATATTAACAACTCAAAATCAGAAAAGTGTTTACTAAAAAAGATAGAACAAACTTCCTTTGCCATATTTACAGAGGACAGTAATGGTGTGTATTAAAATTAGTTTGGCGACCTCTCGGTAGGCAGCAGCACTATTCAGGGCAAAAAAATGTGCAATGGCCACGTTACCTGCCCTGGCCAGTTTACCTCACCTTTCCCTACCATTAGGTCCGACATGACAGTGATGCTGAACGCGCCCCATCTTCCTTTCAGTAGCAGAGTGAAAAGCCAAGGTCACCTCCCTTTCCAAACGCCGGAGGCAGAAGAACGAGATCGGCTGCCGGCCGGTACAGGAGGTCGCGAGGCGTGGCAGATGCGGCGAACCAGATTCCAGATTCCGCCTACCAGGTGTTGCGTCACCGCCGTCCGGTCTGCCACTCAAAGATCCCCGGCGGGGGCAGATGGAGACTCTGCCCTGCTCTGTCACTATAAAAAGGCCGTCTGCTGCTGCAGGGGCCAGTCGCCCACCAGTCGTCTCCACACGCCGACATGGTTCTCCAGGTGAGGCTCTGGGTGTAGACCTAAAGGCGTTTTGTATATACACGAGATTTCCAAGAGATACCCGTTTGAGCTGGTGGATGCGAATTTGTTATTCCCAGATCGGTTGTGGCACACATCAAATGAAGCTTATTGAAGTAACTATGTAGATTCTGAATGACTACACGGATACGCAGAATAATCAAATGGCTCAAATGGCTCTGGGCACTATGGGACTTAACAGCTGAGGCCGTCAGTCCCCTAGAACTTAGAACTACTTAAACCTAACTAACCTAAGGACATCACACACATCCGTGCCCGAGGTAGGATTCGAACCTGCGACCGTAGCAGTCGCGCGGTTCCAGACTGAAGCGCCTAGAACCGCTAGGCCACTCCATAATTTCAAGTATAGCGTCTTTCAATAGCACCGCATTTCACACTCTTCTAATTTCCTCTCTTTCTCTTTATCTAGCACTCATCTTTTCTTTCCGCACACTGTTTCAGGCGTCGACTCAAAATAACTTATTCATCTTCATGCACGCATCTTCAGTTGAAAATTCTGATAATCGGTGCCTATTTGCTACTGATGTTCTCACTTCGATTATGATGACTCTCCGTCTGCGAAACACTCAAGCAGAAAGGTCATTGCCATTTCTTTCTCTTTTCACAATAATTGGTCGAAGCTCTAATCATCTCAGTCTCATTCGAGCTATTTCTGCTGACGACCATATTGAATTTTAATGGCTGTTCACCCTCAATTTTTCACCTTTTTGTAACAGTATAACATTATCGTACTATACTGAACTAAAATCCCCCACCAACTATGCTGAGCTGATCTATAAGAAATGTCAACTGAAACTAGTATAAGACTAATCTTTCTACAAAATTCTTTATTTTCTTCGTCAGGATAGTGGCTGTCAAAGGGACGATCTAAATCCATAGCTACAAATTACGCTTTGGTTCCCTCTTACACTGAGCCCTACGATAATGTGAACTTCTGCCTACTCCGAAACTGTGCTCTACCCACATGATAGTACCTCAAATTCTAGACAATTATAATATTATGAGAACGAGAGAGTGAATAGGAACTGTGTGGTGATTGTCCCATACGTGCAGCTTTCACTAATTGTTTTTCCATATTGTGTATTCATCAGTTTCCTTGCGGTAATCTCCACCTTGTAACTACCAGCTGCGTCGTTGTGGTATAGAAAGTGTGGAAACTTGTGTCTGAGATTATGTGCATTTCGATTTTTCCTCTGGTAATCTGTCACTCTGACTATGTTCAAAACCTTATCACTAATAATATGTCCACCCCCTCGACACGAAACTAGCAACCTGGTGGTCAAGGTGAACGAGTCCCTCTTCATTAATTTTTGGATTGGTGACTAAGTTACCAGAAAGTTCAACGTAACAAATGCTAGACCACAACGCTACGGCAGTTTAGTGTCGTCATTCGCAAAACATATATGTAAATCTGTTACAAGCTCAGAGACGCTCTCTTACTTCAACCTTAAAAATGCGAACAATTATAAACAAGAGGATAACACAGTTTCATCTCAAAAATGTATTCATTCTGTAACTATTCGGGGTGTGTCAGAAGTAGCAATGACAAACTATTGATAAAAGATTGCATCTAACAAAATGCCAAGCATACAGAAAGTGTTCGTTTGCAAGAGTATCGAAAAACATTAAAAAACGTCTACTTGTTAGCGTTGTACTTCTTTATCTTACGATTCACAGGAAATTATCTTTTATCTTTGAATGTAGGAATGAAAAAATTTCGCAAACGAACGTATGTACAGCTACTAATTGGTAGGCGGGGCTATGTTAATCAGAGTAGCATAACTATTATATAAAGACCTGATGGATGCATTGGGTGTCCTGTTTCAGGTGTTGCTGTGCGCATGCGCGTTGCTGGGTGCAGCGAACGCAGGGTACCTGGGTTCCCCTGCAGTCTCCTACTCGGCAGCCCCCGCCCTGCGTGGTGCTCTGCCCTACAACGCAGCACTCGGACTCACAGGTAACGTTGGCAAATTTCTCTCGATGAAGTGACTGTATTTGATTTAACGCTCCAGCAATAAAGAGTTTTGGGGCCGCTCCACCGAGGTTTTGCAGCCATCACTCTATGGAGTGCTTTAATACGCACATGCTCGTAATTCATTCATTGTGGTGGATACTTTGTGACAATTTATGCTGCTTACTGTGCCCTTCATTGCTCCCACAAGTCTTCCAGTAACCTACACCTACGTACGATAAAGGTTTACTGCACGTTTATTTGTTATGTTCTACGTTTCTATTTGTTTCGTGTTTCAACTAAACATTCAATTTTTATACTCCTATACAACGTCACATTACAATGTGGAAGAAGATAATGGCATATCTCCTTGAAATGTAGAGTTATTAGTTACAATGGGACATCAGAAAATAAGTTACAAAGTACTATGGCAAGCCGTGTAATGTTTTTAATATTGCAGTACACTTCAAAGTGACATACATGATACTACACTACTCGCCATTAAAATTGCTACACCAAGAAGAAATGCAGATGATAAACGGGTATTCATTGGACAAATATATTATACTAGAACTGACATGTGATAACATTCCACGCAATTTGGGTGCAGAGATCCTGAGAAATCAGTACCCAGAACAACCACCTCTGGCCGTAATAACGGCCTTCATATGCCTGAGAATTGAGTCAAACAGAGCTTGGATGGCGTGTACAGGTACAGCTGCTCATGCAGCTTCAACACGATGCCACAGTTCATCAAGAGTAGTAACTGGCGTATTGTGACGAGCCAGTTGCTCGGCCACCATTGACCACACGTTTTCAGTTGGTGAGACATCTGGAGAATGTGCTGCCCAGGACAGCAGTCCAACATTTTCTGTATCCAGAAAGGCCCGTACAGGACCTGCGACATGTGGTCGTGCATTATCCTGCTGAAATGTAGGGTTTCGCAGGGATCGAATTGAGGGTAGAGCCAAAGGTAGTAACACATCTGAAATGTAACGTCCACTGTTCAAAATGCCGTCAATACGAACAAGAGGTGACCGAGACGTGTAACCAATGGCACCCCACACCATCCAGCCGGGTGATACGCCAGTATGGCGATGACGAAACTCGCTTCCAATGTGCGTTCACCGAGACGTCGCCAAACACGGATGCGACCATCATGATGCTGTAAACAGAACCCGGATTCATCCAAAAAATGACATTTTGTCATTCGAGCACCCAGGTTCGTCGTTGAGTACACCATCGCAGGCGTTCCTGTCTGTGATGCAGCGCCAGGGGTAACCGCAGCCATGGTCTCCGAGCTGATAGTCCATGCTGCTGCAAACGTCGTCGAACTGTTCGTGCAGATGGTTGTTGTCTTGCAAACGTCCCCATCTGTTGACTCAGGGATCGAGACGTGGCTGCACGATCCGTTCCATCCATGCCGTTAAGATGCCTGTAATCTCGACTGCTAGTGATACGAGGCCGTTGGGATCCAGCACGGCGTTCCGTATTACCCTCGTGAACCCACCGATTCCATATTCTGCTAACAGTCATTGGATCTCGACCAACGCGAGCAGCAATGTCGCGATATGATACCCGCATTCGCGATAGGCTACAGTCAGACCTTTATCAAAGTCGGAAACGTAATGGTACGCATTTCTCCTCCTTACATGAGGCACCACAACAACGTTTCACCAGGGAACGCCGGTCAACTGCTGTTTGTGTATGAGAAATCGGATGGAAACTTTCCTCATGTCAGCACGTTTTAGGTATCACCACCGGCGCCAGCCTTGTGTGAATGCTCTGAAAAGCAAATAATTTGCATATCACAGCATCTTCTTCCTGTCGGTTAAATTTCGCGTCTGTAGCACGTCATCTTCGTGGTGTAGCAATTTTAATGGCCAGTAGTGTATTTTCAACATAGTCACCAGATGACTGTAAACTACGATGATAAAGATCTACCAATCTTTCAAATCTCCTGACGAAAAGAATCTGATCCATGGTCATGGAGCTATTCGAGAACCGCTGGGCGAACGTCGTTATCGCTGGAAAATGACCCCCCCCCCCCCCCCCCAGATTTTCTTTAGGCTTCTCCAAACGGTGAAAATCGCATAGTGGAAGATCTTCCTTCCTTCTACGACAGCATAACCCACGTTTGTGCAGCCTTGTTGTCACCATTTCAATAGTTTTGAATGGGATATTGCATTTGATTCATACGCCACTAGAATTGCATGGTGAATTTGTGTGCAATTTAGACGTTCTACAAACAAAAATCGTACTGTTTCGCAACCTTCATCTTGGGAGTACGTTTCCAACTGCTACTACATTTCAGTCCCACAGTGTGATGCATCTTTTGTCCATAACGCATCAGAATAGTGTCTGCAGCGAACTCAGGACACCTACTCTCTTCTGACCATGCGCCTGTCTTCTTGTGCAGTAGTTTCATCATGGGACTGCATGTGCAACGTTCTTCCTGAAGTCGCTCCCTAATAGCATGGGCTTCTGGTCGACATTCAGATTGGTGACTATTTTACAAAGGAGTTCAAAACAACACACTTGAGATCAGATACTATCTGTTTAAATTGACTTTAATAACATGATACATTTTTTAAAAATCTAATCTTTTTCCCGAGGCAAATTAAATAAGTAAAACTGTGGAAAATTGTACCTGGTGGTCAAAAACAATCTGAAGATTGTTTCAGGATGGGATATGCTGAGAAGTAATTGATAAAAATCGGTACATTGCGCCGTTTCTGAGTTAATTTGCATTGAAGTTAGCCTGTCAGAGCATTACCTGCACAAATTCAAGCAGCCTACCAGATACAATTAGTGTCAGGTGTTCTCATATTGTAGACAATAGAGGATGACACAGCTCCGCCATTAGCAGGGGTTTGGTCCTTACTATCCCTCTATGCCTTATTTTTGTATTGCTTTCTTCTTCAGTTGTAGTAAACCAGATGAAGAATAATGTTTGGCGACACCGACTCTGATGGGCTATTTGGGCATGCCACTATAAGACAGCCTAACTTCAATGCTAATTAACTCGGAAATGGCGCAATGTATCGAATTTTTTCTTAATAATTGCTTCTCAGCGCGCCCTACCCTATAATATCCTTGCCAGATTTTCAGACTGCCTCTGAGCACTCTGTATACTGGCCCCATATACAATGCATGTAATGTGTGAATTGTCAGCTGCGATTCAATAATGTGTGCAACGCCAGTGGCTGAAGATGGACATTCCTTTAACATGACATTTATCCAACTGTACCTGACTATATGCCACCACTCTAGACAGACAGTAGTGTACAAACAAGCAAGTGTGTCTTAGGATACAGTCAAGTGCGACATTGAACTCATTGCTTTGCAATCAGGTCTGTCTGGGAGTGCTGCTGCTTCGACCGCTGCCGCTGCTGCAGCAGCAGCTAGGGCCAGACTGTCTGCTGCTGGCTCACCTGTAGCTGGACTTGGTGGTTATGCTCCTGGCTACTCTGGAGCTCTAGCAGGCGCCTACCCTGGTGCCGGTGTTGGTGGTGCCTACTCTCGCCTCGGCCCTGGCTACTCAGGTGCCGCCCCTGGTTACGCTGGTGTAGCTCCAGGCTACTCTGGTCTCGCCCCTAGCTACGCTGGTCTCGGTGCAGCACGCTACGTTGGTGGTCTGGGCCGCCTGGCCGGTGGGCTGCCTGCTGAGCTGGCTGACCCGTACTACGACCCCAACCCGCAGTACAGCTTCAGCTACAGCGTCAGCGACGCCCTGACCGGCGACGCCAAGCAGCAGCAGGAGAGCCGCAGCGGCGACGTGGTGGAGGGCAGCTACAGCCTGGTCGAGCCTGACGGCAGCGTCCGCACAGTGCAGTACACGGCTGCCCCTGGTGCGGGTTTTAATGCTGTCGTCTCCAAGGATGGTGTCCCAACTGGGCCTGCCCCTCTGGGGGCTGCTGTCGTTCCTGGCGCTGCCGCTGCTCGAAACATCCTTCCAGGTTTGTAATTGTGATGTTTGTACCGCTGTATATTCAATCTTCTAAGATCTCAGTCTCTAAAGAAATTCTGCTGCATGATTATAAGACTGAAAGACTTGATTCTGGATTCAATTCCAAACAGTTACTGAATTTTCTCTTGTAAAGAAGAGAGAACAAAGCATATGTGCTTAGAAATATGTTACACAAATGCACAAAAATAGTAGATTAATCAGATGTCGCAGGTCTTTTCAGTGGAGAAAATGACGTTTGTGTGGAATTTAAGGGCTGGGTTGGAATAAACGACGAACCTTATGGCCGTTTTCAGTGATACCTCTTTGGAGCTTTTCATGACAAAATGTCAGTATACTGAACAGAAATTATTCACATCTGTTGGTAGTTGGAATGTAATGCTTTGTCTGTGGGCCCATTCATAATGGAGAAACAGGAAATGTGAGACTCAGTGTCTATATAAGAGCAACGTCTCTGGAAAAATCACGAAAACAATCACAAGCCTGTAACTTCTGTCCCAAAAAGTAAATCACCACAGGCAATTTCTAGACCACTTATTACATCTATAAACACAAATACAAACACAATCACACTAGCTTTCAGCAAGCACGTCCAACTTCTTCCCCTTACTCAAAGAGGGAAGATTGACAGTACGCCTCTGTAAATGTCCTACTGATTCTTAGCTAACTCTCACGATCCCATCGAAAGTTATATAGTGGCAGCATAATGGTTACTTGTTCAAACATGGGAGCCACAAGATTTTCGTGAGAACTACGTTGTCTTTCTTCCTAGGGTTCCCTCAAAGATTTCTGTTATAATTTCTTGAATGCTATACCAACTTTTTACGATCCTACCAGCGCGTATCTGAATTCGTTTGATGTCTATCGTCACGCCTCCTTCATAAGGAGTCCAATAAATCGAACCATTTTCGAGATGTGCACGTTCCCTGGGTGATGTTGATCTGTAATTCTGTGGCCCAATTTTTTGCTCTTCTCGTAAGTAGGAATGGTCTGCCCCTCTTTTCCAGTCACGCGTAACTACCGGTTCTGCAAGAGAGACATATGAGCTACGAAAGGAGCTAAATCCGCAGGGTATTTGATGTAAAATCTAACTGGAATACTATCAAGCCCGAGTACCTTGTTCATTTTAAGTAGTCTTAATTATGCTTCATCATCATCATCATCTACTTTCAAGAATTAGGTATTGCAGTGACATGCTCCAGTCTGTCATCCATTCAATGACCTCTGATGAGGTCTATCTAGTTCTGTTTCCAGTCAGCCGATAATTCATTATCTGTTTTGACAATCTATTTTCTGTCATTCTATCAAAGCGATCCTTCCATTTCATTCTACTCTCTTCTATCTTGTCATTAACAGAAAAGATTTTTAGATCTGATCCTACCATTTCATTTCTTATTTTACCCATTTTATTACAGTGCCTTATATATCTCATGAACTTCATCTCTACTGCCCATATACGTGGTTTTTCTCATTTTGTTACTGTCTATGATTCGGAACCATATACAGGAGTAGGTACATCCATAAATTTGTAGAATTTCATTTGAGTTTCCTTTCTTGTTCTCGTTCCCAAGTTCTTCCAGTTGTTCCATACATAGCTTGATATTTATTAACTTTCTTCTCAACGTCTTTGGCATGGTTAAAACTAATAACACATCCTACATAACAAAAATGGGGATTTAGAATATTGTCTCTTATTATTTTTCTCGATGTGGCTGGGTTCTTTCCTTTGGGAGACATATGCTTTATCATATAGATTAATAGTTGTTTGATACCAAGGAGATAATATTAATATTTCAGATTTTTGAGTTTGTGTGCAGTTCAAACAATGATACGGGACCATCTTCATCCGTAAATACGTTTTTAAATGTAGAATTTAATATTTTCGCTTTCAGTCAGCTGTGTCTGTCTGGTTTCAGCACCAGACTAATCCACGAAAGACTGAAGAGAATGTGTGCGTCCATTCACTGGTTCTACGTGTGAGAAGAACTTTCTAGGATCAACCGATAGATTTTCCCATAGTATCTGACTGTGGAATTTATTGTAGGGTTAAGGGATGCCACATCTTACGAATGCCTGAGTTACTATTAGATTTTCGCTATTAGTCTCTTCTTCAGAGAGAGTTTAGGAAGATCTGTTTTCACATCATTCTCCAAAAGCTACCGTTAAACCAAGATGAACTTTTTCGGCTCTTACTATTTTACTAGACATATATTTATCTAGACCGCAATCTCTGAAGTCTTTCAGCTTCAGACACAAGCGTTCTGCGTTTGCGAGATATGAACTAATAGTTTTCAGTTCTCGTTTTAAGAAGCTGATAGCGATTGTCTATTAGTTCGACCAAACACAAATATTCTCCCATTTTTCTTGATGTTTGTTTTTCATTTGGTCTTCTTCGTTCCTGTAATAGCAAAATATGGTTCAAATGGATCTAAGCACTATGGGACTTAACATCTGAGGTCATCAGTCCCCTAGACTTAGAACTACTTAAATCTAATTAACCTAAGGGCATCACACACATCCATGCCCGAAGCAGGAGTCGAGCCTGCGACCGCAGCAGTCGCGCGGTTCCAGACTGTGGCGCCTAGAACCGCTCTGCCACCCCGACCGGCGCATGTGCGTATTAAGGACAAAAGACAGTGTGTGCAAGTGTCTTTAAACTGCAGTTTCTTGTCAGCTAAAGCTGCAGGTCCACTGGTTTTTGAATCTCTGGCTGATGTTTTAGGCTAAATTTAGCAAGAGAAGAATTTATAGTAACTATGGTTCCCAATAATAAAACACGAAAAGATGGGCTCTGTTTGTAGCCCTTAAGCCTAAAAATATTTATTTCGTTTGATGCTTCTCACAATAGCTGTTGGATGCAGCCGTCAAACAATGTATTCAAAACTTATTCAGAATACTGTTTGTTCTTAGCCCCAATAAAGTATGCATCACCACATAAAGCAATGTGAAAAGGTCATTAGTTGACAAATCACAGTTGTGCCAAACGTTACGCGTAGTTCTGGCCTACCTCTGCTGTGTTTCCGGGCGTATTATGGTAACAGATGTCTCTCAATTTATCTGTAACTCTAGTAATATCATCTACCCATAAGAGCATGGCATGTCAGGGAAGTTGATACTCATACGATGGAAATAATGACATCTTTTCACCATCATAGGCTATCCAATGTCAAATCAGTGTGAGCATAATTTGTCAAACTGTATTATACCATCATATGTAGTTTTCATTTCCAAACCCAAGTCCACACCAGCGTGATAAACAAGATGTGTCAAAACAATGCCAACAGCAGAGGGCGTCTTAAGGAACAAACTGAGGTTGTTAATGTGGTAGTTATAACGGCCAGTACCTGAAGTTAGGCCACCCTTTCAACAGCAAAGTCGAGCTCGTTCTCTGCGGTGCTGAGACAGGAGCGGATGAATCCGATGCCACCTAAAGTTGTCCTGAATGCTGACAATTCCATTGCGTAACTGCTGCTTACGGTCCTTCGGCGCAAAAACCCGAGACAGCTGCTGAAAGGGATGCCAAGTTGCAGCGTCACTGGATAGTGTTTCCGGACGTTTATTCCTATCCTCTGTTTGTTACTCATGACTGTCTACAAAGACTTGATGTTTGTGAGTATTGTTTTGTTATTCCCTGTTCATCACAGGGACGTAGGCTTCTACGGCAGCAAAAGTTTAGTTTTTTTTCACGTTAACTAACACTTGTGTGTTTTAAGGGTTTAGGCAGTTACCAACGCATTTGAGATCAGTAAACGATTTGGACCACGTTAATATTTTTTTAATGCTCGACAGATAATAATAAATAAAATAATCCACAACTTAAACGCTCTATTAGCTCAGTTCAGCGTTGGCACTGATGTACCAGTAGTGTACTGATCCTGCTGCAGGTGGGTGTAAAACTAGTATCTTCAAATTACCGCAGTGTCTGTTGCTGTTGTTTCAGGAGGCATAGTTCCTGGAGCGGCGCGCTCCCTGCTGTCTCCAGCGTCCGCTGCTGGAGTCTATGGAGCGCCTCTGAAGACGGCACACTCCGCCATCGCTACGCCCCACGCCAATGTCCACTATTAGTGCCCTTACCAGCTGGACCCCCCCAAATGTGACCACCGATATATAGTACGAAAACGGCTCGCTTGTAGCAATACAGATGTACATATTTACAAATCACTGCAATATTTATACAAAAATAAAATTATCAGACTTGACTTAAATGTTGTTCTTCTTTAATTTGCGCCCCTTCTCGATATAAGGGACATAATATGAAGGACCTTTGTCTTCTGCATGTTAACTCTATGTCGGCAATTGTTCTTTTATCTCTCAACGTAACGTAATATAATGAAAACGAGGTATAAGATGTGGAAATTTGCTGATGATCGTTTTCTTACAAAGCCTTCATCATTTTCAGTTGTGACCAGCATCATTTAGTAGAGTCCTGTTGCAATTAACATGATGTCATTCGAGGAATAATTACGTCGTCAGGCATTTTCATTGCAGATAACAAAAGTCTGAAACACAGTTTTTATTTTCTCTTACTTTATTATTGAGTATCTTTTATAAAGAAATCAATAAAAATCCATTCTAAGATATCAGTAGGTTCTACAGGGAAAGAAAGTTGACGTTAAGATAACATTTGAAAACGACTAGATTTAACTAATTGCAACCAGCAGCATCAAAAACGATTCAAATGGCTCTGAGCACTATGGGACTCAACTGCTGTGGTCACCAGTCCCCTAGAACTTAGAACTACTTAAACCTAACTAACCTAAGGACATCACACACATCCATGACCGAGGCAGGATTCGAACCTGCGACCGTAGCGGTCGTGCGGTTCCAGACTGTAGCGCCTTTAACCGCTCGGCCACTTTGGTCGACTTTTGAGTCGGATGAACTATCTATATACACAATTAATCTAGTACGGAACCCTGGGAGCGCGAGTAGTAGCCGTACCTGGCCAATTTTCTTATTCACAAAAGTCGTGATCGCATTTGGTGGATTTATGAGATTTTGCTGGTTTCGGCTTCAATGAGTCGCCTTAGAACTCAAAATCTAGAAAAAATAAAAATGCTAAAATGCTGTCAGATGCAAAGTTATAAAATACTGAAACGCAAAAGGTGAAGAAAATAAAATGGAGCTAGTATTTTGTTAGGCAAGTAACAAGTCAAGCAGACGCCAACCGCTTATCGTATTGATAATAAACTGCCTTTCCCCCTCACGTGCCTGACGTTAAAAATGGAACAGTTATCTGCATACAGGGTGCATGAGAATGCCTGACTTACATATGCGAGAGGTACGAAAAATGCCTATTTTTGTAATATAATCAACTACTACGAGTACTGAAAGAGACTTAGGTATACAGGGACTACTGGCCCGATAAAACAAAACGAACACATTTGTTGACTACTAAAAATACAAACAAGGCTAAGGAACCCAGCATGAGTAAAATCAAATTGTTAAAGACCGAATTCTGCCAGCTAGTGACTATAAATGGAAAAATAGATGCATTTGTAACTTGTTATAATCCGATCAAAAAGTGCTTGAGCAGCTACAACTGGGTGGAATTAATAACATTTATTTGGCCGGTTTTGTTCGCTACTATACGGGTAATGAACAAATCAGTTTATTCAGTCAAACTATTCATTATGTACCACTTACACTTACGAGTTGTGTGCTATTATTGATAAGTAGATCCCGTAAAGTAAAGTAAAGTCCCATGACATGAGTGGCTTGGAGACCCCAAAGGAGAGGTTCAGCAGCATAATGGGAAAGGTTTTCCCTACCCTTCGCGCCAGCAAGCGCCCTTCCTTCGCGAATTCTTGTGGGTATTTTTGTTCATACATTGCAACAACAAAAAATTCGTGATGTTTTTCGCCAGATGCGTTTCGCTTTATTGAAGTAAAGCATCATCAGTGGTGCAGATTTTCGCTTGATTTCTCGCTTACATCGGGAAATACCATCTGCTAGCACATGGTTGCTTTTATGGGTTAGACACTGATAATTTTGGTCTAATATTTAGTTGTTCTGCAGCACTATAAAGTGCTTAAAAGTACAAAACAAACAGATACAATGGTGTGCATAAAAGTGTGTTGTGAAAAACATAAGAAATGCATAGTGCTGCAGAACAATTAAATATAAGACCCAAATTATGTGTCTAACGCGGGAAAGCAACGATGTGCTAGCAGACGGCGTTTCCCGATGTAGTCGAGAAATCAAGCGAAAATCTCCACCACTTATGACGCTTTACCCCAATAAAGCGGAACGCATCTGGTGAAAAAAATGACGCACTTTTGTAGTTGCAATGACAGAACAAAAATACTTACAAGAATTGTAAAGCAACTACGGACACTATGGCCACACAAATGAAGAATTCCTTCGCGAAGTACGAGAATTATGCGCATAAGTGTGTCTGTTTTGTGTGGGGGGCAGCAATTGGTGTGCGCGTGTGTGGTGCAGTGTAGTGTAGCGTCATGTTAGTGTTCGTGGTGATAATGGGAAGAGAGAAAGTGAAATCCCGTGCCGGCACGTAGCCTACACTTCTCGAATAGCTCCAAGGTGACAGCCAAGATTAAAGCCCCCATCCGACAGACGGATCACCATCATCAGTGTCACATACCCTCACTCCACGAGACACTGCGGAGATGTTTGGAGTGTAATCCAGCACATTAGCGCAAACAGTGTTGGTCAGAAACCTTACATCACCACCTCTTCGGCCCCTGTCGGCCAAATACTGGTACTGATAATTTCATCCACCACAAGGATACGATCCATTTACCTCCAAGAGTCGAGCGCCACCGCACAGGCGTGCGTTGGCGACCTTGGCCACGGAATCGAGTAACAGATCGTGAAAGAGTTATATTAATTTGCAGGGTAGACTACATGGACCTGTCAGTAAGAACACGAGAAATATAAGAACGTGTGATGCGATCCTATAGCATAAATGCCGAGCCATTGTTATTCAGTTCAGAATTACACAGGGTAGACCAGCATTCTAAGGGATGACTTCATACCTATACAGAGAACATCTCCTGAAAATATAGGCTCATCTTGCTGTGCACTGTCTTATGTGTGTCGGTTATAAATTGACTTTTCCCTTTTGAAACTTCGAATTTTACTGAATGAAGATACAGGTATCATGAGTTTACAAGCCTGACTGGCTCCTGTCTACCACAGATAACGTCCATAAATCCCTTAAACGTTTCTGGTGCTCTAGCCTGCTGTCGATGCGTGGGTGACTGCCAAGGTGCCACTTTGCAGCTATGAAATATTGCTCGCCAATATTATATTAAAAATACTAAGTCTGAATACAGTGAGCCTACATGAAAATTGAAGATATCAAATTGTTTACCTCTTGCAGCATTTACGATGTTGTGTCAGTTTACAGTTGAAGTCCATTTCTATGAATAATGATTGCAAAACATTATAAATTACACCCTGGTAAATCAAAACTGCCACAACATAACCAATATGTCAAACACAAATTGAACTGTACAGTGACCACATGTCGATACGGTTTGTTTTGAACTTAACTGGATCGAGATAGTATCAGAGTATCAAGGGTCTGATTAAAACCACACCATTAAACTGACCAGGACGAAATATATTGCACAATTACATGTTTCATGAAGTTAGCGTTCATTACTTTATACCTTTATTCTTGACCTAATTGTATTTATGTTTAGCTGTATACAATGGGCAGTCAAATGAAAACCAAACACCCACCAGAATTGGGTCATGGAATAGTACAATTCAAAAGTAATGACCATACATGTTAAAACATTTATCCAATTTGGAGATGAGAAGATCAATTCCTGTTTCATGGAACGCACTCGGCGCTGACTGATCGATAACCGCACACTCCTGCACTTCCTCGTCCAACTGGAAATCGATGTCCAGGCATGTCTTTCTTCAGGTTGCCAAAAACAGGTACATCACACAGTTGAAGATCCGGGCTGTACGGAAAATGTTGAAGTGTTTCCCAACGAAATCGATGGAACGTAGCCTTCGTCAGGTTGGCAGTGTGGGGTCGGATGTTCTCGTGTAACGGGATGATACTATCCGACACCATTTCTGTGCGTTTTGACTCCGTGGGGCGTCGCAGTTTCTGCAGAGTGTCTTCATAGCACTGTGCATTGATTGTGATTCCACGCTCGAGGAACTCGACTAGCATTAGGTCCCAGCAATAGAAGAAGGTCTTCATGCCCTTATCAGAACTTGTGTGAACTGCTTCGGATTTTTTTTGCTGGTGCGTGTGAGATGTTTCCATTGTTAGCTTTGTCGTTTGCCCTCGGGTTGTCGGAATAGTGTCGCACAAAATCATTCTGTTGCATGATAAACACTGAAAATCATACGAAGGCAAAGCTTCCGCGATTTGCTTGGAAAACACTGCAACATCCTCCGTACGGGCCGGGTCTTTCACTTTGTGACTTTCAGATCTTTGGCGACCTGAAGAAAGACATTTGGGGACGTCAGTTTCAGTTGGACGAGGAAGCGCATGAGTGGCTGCGATTGTGAAACCGTCAACGGCCGACGGTGTGCTACGAAACAAAAATTGGTCGTCTCGTCTCCCAGTGGGATAAATGTCTTAATGGGTGTGGTAAATACTTTTGTGGAAGCATTCCAATGGTCCCGTTGTGATGGGTGTTCGTTTTTCATTTGACTGTCCCTCAAAATATGTTTCGGTACCACATAAAGCATTTGATTGTGACAGGTCTCCAACTAAACAAAGTATAATTCGAATTTGGTGTGGACTACATAAGAACCTGAGGGAATTAGATTAGGAAATGAGACTCTTAAAGTAGTAAAGGAGTTTTGCTATTTGAGGAGCAAAATAACTGATGATGGTCGAAGTAGAGAGGATATAAATTGTAGAATGGCAATGGCAAGGAAAGCGTTTCTGAAGAAGAAAAATTTGTTAACATCGAGTATAGATTTAAATGTCAGGAAGTCGTTTCTGAAAGTATTTGTATGGAGTGTAGCCATGTATGGAAGTGAAACGTGGACGATAAATAGTTCAGACAAGAAGAGATTAGAAGCTCTCGAAATGTGGTGCTACAGAAGAATCCTGAAGATTAGATGGGTGGATAATATAACTAATGAGGAGGTATTGAATAGAATTGGGGAGAAGAGCAGCTTGTGGCACAACCTGACTAGAAGAAGGGATCGGTTGGTAGGACATGTTCTGAGACATCGAGGGATCACCAATTTATTATTGGAGGGCAGCGTGGCGGGTAAAAATCGTAGAGGAAGACCAAGAGATGAATACACTAAGCAGATTCAGAAAGATGTAGGCTGCAGTAAGTACTGGGAGATGAAGAAGCTTGCACAGGATAGAGCAGCATGGAGAGCTGCATCAAACCAGTCTCAGGACCGAAGACCACAACAACAACAACATAAGAACCAAGAGTATTGTGTGAATGACTAGGAAATTGTGTTCTGTTTTCCAGTTGTCACATTGTGGATATAGAAATACTGTATTTAGTCGCAATTGCTTATTTTAAAAATTGTGATTGGTGGCACCTTATCATGTTTTCATTAATACTTAGTATAATATGAATGGTAGAAGACTTCCTAAGGCACAAACGCATCTAGTGTGGCAGGAGGGGGCTCTCATTTGAATTCGTTTACTTTTCAGAAAAAAAGTGTACTTTCAATGACAAATTTTTAATGTAAACCGATAAGATGTTGTGGTCACGACTAGAGTGATGTAATTTCCTCGTTGTTAAAATAGGCTGCGCTGCTGCATCTCGTGTTCTTTTGTGGTCAGTCGTTTACGCGTGGTCGGGTCTGGTGGACAGTTGGTGGTGAGTCTGGTAGCATTCGGAAGGATTTGAACTTAGTCTGTGGGAGGTAATCCAGCCGATCCGCTTCATCATTTTAAAATTTTACGGGTGACTGAATTTTTTAGCAGCCTTGCTTTCGAGCGCTGCACATCTACACGACTCGAAGACTTCAACATCGGGTGAGTGATACTCCTGATTAGGGCAGAACTTTACCGGATGGAGAGGTTCCATTATTGTAAATGTTGACGCACAGTCGAGACTTGGGTTTTGCTTCTACTTTCACAGTAGCTCATATGACTGGGGAATCTGCCAAATTTTATTCGCTATTCATACAGTTTTTGTAAGGCTCCTACAAGGTTTTCATTACAATCAAGGTAACTCCTGATATGCACTGAATCAAGAAACATGTCCCGTTAGATACAATGTTAAGAACCATAAAGTTCTTCAATAAAGTGCACCTAGTAGCAGCGAATACTCTGTTGCCGGCCGCGGTGGCAGAGCGGTTCTAGGCGCTTCAGTCCGGAACCGCGCGACCGCTGCGGTCGCATGTTCGAATCCTGTCTCGGGCATGGATGTGTGTGATGTCCTTAGGTTAGTTAGGTTTAAGTAGTTCTAAGTTCTAGGGGACTGATGACTTCAGCTGTTAAGCCCCATAGTGCTCAGAGCCATTTGAAGCAATACTCTGCTGAACAATCGCAACGGGAGCAGCAATACTTGGAAAAGGCCCGGAGGTACTGGAAGATCTCAGTTACATTACATCACGGTCAGGCAGAGATTCCGAAATCAGATATTGGATTGTTAGGCGTACCCAGGAGTCGAAATAGATATCAGATCACAATTTAGTACAGATGAAAAAATGGTTCAAATGGCTCTGAGCACTATGCGACTCAACTTCTGAGGTCATCAGTCGCCTAGAACTTAGAACTAATTAAACCTAACTAACCTAAGGACATCACACACATCCATGCCCGAGGCCGGATTCGAACCTGCGACCGTAGCGGTCACGCGGTTCCAGACTGAAGCGCCTTTAACCGCACGGCCACACCGGCCGGCAGTACAGATGAAGAATAAGCTGAAGTTTTAGAGACTAGTCAGGAAAAATCAGTGCGCAAGAAAGTGGAATGCGGAAGTACTTAGGAGTGATGAGGTACGCTTGAAATTTTCTGAGACTACAGATATTGCGATAAGAAATAGCTCAGTACGCATTTCAGTTTTCTGAGGCTACAGATACTGCGATAAGGTATGTAAGCTCAGTAGGCATTTCAGCTGAAGAGAAGCGGAAATCTTCAAAAAGAGCAATCACAGAAGCTGGAAAGCAAACCGTCGATCCAAAGAAAGTAACTGCGAAGAAACCATGGCTAACAGAAGAAATACTTCAGTTGGTCGATCAAAATAGAAAGTACAAAAAATCTCAAGGACATTCAGAAATACACAAATGCAAGTCACTAAGGAATGAAATAAATAGCAAGTGCAGGGAAGCTAAGGCGAAACGGCCGCATGAAAAATGTGTAAATATGGAAAACAGAATAATTGTCGGAAGAACTGACTCAACAGGTAAGAAAGTCAAAACAACCTTCGCTGAAACTAAAGGGAAGGACGGTAACATAAAGAGTGCAATGGGAATACCACTGTTAAATGCAGAAGTGAGAGCGGATAGGTGGAAAGAATATACTGAAGGCCCCTGTGAGGGGGACGACTTGTCTGATGTCTTGATAGAAGATGAAACAGGAGTCGATTTAGAAGAGATGGTGGATCGACTATTAGAATTTAAAAGAGCTGTGTAAGATTTAAAATCAAATAAGGCAGATGGGACAAATAATATTCCATCAGAATTTCTAAAATAATTTGGACTAGTGGCAACAAAACGACTATTCACGTCGGTGCGTAGAATGTATGGGGCTGGCGATATACCATGTGACTTTCGGAAAAACATCAGCCGCACAACTCCGAAGATTTGCAAGAGCCGACAAATGCGAGAATTATCACACAATCAGCTTAATAGCTGATGCATCTTGTCTTCAAGTTGTTGACAAGAACAATATACAGAAGAATGTAAATGAGAATTGAAGAAGTGTTACATGACTGTCAGTTTGACTTTAGGAAAGGTAAAGGCACCTGCGAGGAAATACTTACGTTGCGGTTGATAATGGAAGCAAGACAAAAGAAAAATCAAGATACATTCATAGGATACGTCGACCTAGAAATAGTGTTCGATGATGTGAAATGGTACAAGAGGTTCGAAATTCTGAGGAAAAGAGGGGTAAGCTATAGGGAAAGACTGGTAATATTTAATATGTACAAGAACCAAGAGGGAATAATAAGATTGAAAGGTGAAGAACGAAGTGCTCGGATTAAATAGGGTGTAAGACAGGGATGTAGTCTTTCGCCCCTATTGTTCAGGCATTCGAAGAAGCAATGATGTAAATAAAAGAAAGGTTCAAGAATGGAATTAAAATTCAAGCTGAAAGGATATCAGTGATAAGATTCGCTGATGACATTGCTATCCTCAGTGAAACTGAAGAAGAATAACAGGATCTGTTGATCGCAATGAACAGTCTAATGAGTACAGAATATGGATTGAGAGTAAATTGAAGAAATACGAAATTAATGCGAAGTATCAGAAATGAGAACAGCGAGAAACTTAACATCAGGACTGATTGTCAAGAAGTACATGAAGTTAAGGAATTCTTTTACCTAGGCAGCAAAACAGACCATGACGGACGAAGCAAGGACGACATCAAAAGTAGACTAGCACTGGCAAGAATGGCTTTCCTGGCGAAGAGAAGACTACTAGTATCGGACATAGACCTTAATTTGACGAAGAAATTTCTGAGAATGCACATTTGGAGCACAGAATTGTTTAGTAGTGAAACATGGACTGAGGGAAAACCGCAACAGAAGATATTCGAAGCATTTGAAATGTGGTGCTACAGAAAAACGTTGAAAATTAGGTGGACTAATAAGGTAAGGGATGAGGAGGTTCGCCTCAGAATTGGTGAGGAAGACAGAGAATGGAATACATCCAATAAATAATTGAGGACGTAGATTGCAAGTGCTACTCCGAGATGAAAAGCTTGGCACGGGAGGGGAATTCTTGGCGGGCTACATCAAACCAGTCAGAAGACTGATGACTAAAAAGAAAAAAAAGGGTTAGCAGGAAATTATCTGGACAGTTAATACTCACTTTTGTGCCCAACGATTTAAAGGGTGCCTAGCAAAAAGACATTGAATTTAAGTGAACAAGGGACGTGGACAGAATATATCATACAAGTGAGAAAGGCGTAATAATGATTTTATTATTAAACGCTGCTTACACAAATTGTTCAGTATGATCACCGGAGACATAGATGAGATGCTGCATTCGTAAAACAACGTGATCAATAGTTGCTCGCATTTCCGGTGGTATCTGAGTAACGCGGTCCTATGTACTGGTCTTCAGACCAGGTAGAGCCCGACCTTGTTCCGGTAAAACGCATTCTTTTAGATATTCCCAGGGCCAAAAGTTACATCAATCTAGACCAGATGATCCTGCAGGCCATGCACCTGGAAATCTTCTGAAGATTAAGCTGATTTTTCGCTGGGTGAGCGACATGAGGTGTTGCTCCATCTTGCTCCCAAAATAGGAATCACACACTGTACAAGGAGCCCTCGATAACGTGCAGGTGTCACAGTAGACCTGAGAGACCCTCTTCACAGAAGAGCTGACCGAGAGTAAGGGTGCTTGTGAATCCATAGCACACAGACACATACGTCGCGGCCGTTGGATCATAACTATTTTACATTTATGATACACACTTCCATAAACCAGGGAAAAACCTCGAAAGTTACTAAAGTGGGAAAAACAAAGCAACTGACACGAAAATTTCATCATCACAATAGCACTTAGTGAAACTTTTTTTGTATTACAGCCGTTTTACAGTATTCACTATTTCCTGCATTCAGTAGGTGAAAAGTATGCTTCCTGACCTCCTTGTCCCCTCGTTCCCATCTGTCTTCCATGTCTTCATCTTTCAAACGGAACACAATGCCATAGTTTTACATGTCACCTCTCGCTTTCCAATCTAACATCCAGATCGACCTATTTCGCTCAGTACCATCTGCAACACATTCCGCCATCTTCGCGCTTTCTCATACGATTGTATTTGACACTTAATCTAACCACAATATTCCGAGTCTTCTTCTCGTTCCATTTATCTACAGGTTTTGTATTTTCTTGTTTTATTTTACTGACAGGTTGCCTCCGTTAATTTGACGTCACCCTCCTAGGGTGTGGTTTTTGTTGTTGGATAGGAAATTTTGCAGTACTGATCAGTTTCCCGAAATTTTCCCTGTCTTGTATGCTGTCTTCTGTGATGTTACGCATTCTTAAATCTCCTCTTGCCTCCCCCAGCATCCAGTGAAGCTTATAAATTTGGAAATTAAATTAAAATTTTTCTTTGCTAGGCATTGTCATTCATTTTCTAAATACGAGCGTAAAAATTTCTCTCTTCCTCCTCAATGTGTCTGAGTTTGTTTCTATGCTTCTGTATAGAACTTCATTTCTCCCCTTCATCCATTTTTTATCCTAAAATTTTTCTGAGTATTTTCCTATCTTTCTTTTCCAATTCTTCTTCTTCATCTCTTTTACTCATTGTAAGGCATTAAAAACCGTATAGTGCTTCCGGTTTAATTTCTGTTCCGTTGTGTTTAATTTTTGCTTAGAACGATGCTAATGTTGTATTATATTGGTTTTGGGTGAGTTTGAAAGCTAATTCCATTTTCTTAGATTTCTCTTTACATATGGTGTTATCTGACCCATATCATTGTACCCATTCTCCTAAACACTTAACTTGTCAACTGCATTGATTCTTTTAATGTTTCCGTGTGTTGCGTGTGCGAGTATGTGTGTGTGTATGTTGTGTTTATCTTAAATGTATTCCATTTTCTCATACGATATCTGTAATACGGTTTTAGCTGCAATTTCGTGAAGTGTTTCTACCATTATCTTTTCGTCTGTTTTGTTCTTAGAAATTATTAGAATATCTCCAGCAAAAGCGAGATACTGCACCTCAAATCTTCCTCTTCCTTGTCCTAGGTGAAGTCCTTCGATGCTCTCCTCTTGTAGTTCTATATCCCACGCTCTCATCATCTTGTCTAAGACCAGATTGAAGAGGATTGGTGAGAGTCCATCACCCTGGGGAACGTCCTAGTTAATACTTAAGGGTTCAAAAACTTCTCCTAGAAATTTAACTTTTGAAATTGTATCTGTGACTTTGTGTTCGACTAATTGTCTGGTGTTTTCGTCCCTACCTGCTTCTTCCAGTGTCAGGAATACTCTTTGTCTGTCTACATAATCGTAGGTTTTAAAATAAAAAAAAATCTGTGGATATAACGACTGTGTTAAGGTTCCGTATTGTTCTGAGGACTGTTTTGCTCTGGGCACGGTCTATTTTTTCTGAAGCCCGCTTTGTACTCGCCTGTTGTGTGTTCTGCTTAGTCTTCTATCTTATTCAGTAAAGCTTTCGATATAATTTTGTAGGTGAATGGTAGTAGAGACGTGCCTCAGTAATTTTTGGTGTCTGACCCGCCTTCCACCTCATGTAGGGGATGGATTATGGTTTGTTTCCAGTGGTCCGGTATCCTTCCTTTCTTCCAAGAAATCGTTAACAACCTCATAAATGGTTTCAGCTGCCCATTTCCCTCCCAGTTTCCATATTTCAGCTAATATCCTGTCTTCACTTGGCACTCTACCGTTTTTCAGCTGGCCAATGTGTTGTGCAATTTGACGTAGTGACGGTGGTTCTGAAGGTTGGTTTTGCTTTTGAAGCTATCTGAAAATTATTCGTTGCGTTAATTCGTCGCAGTTCAGAAGATTTTTATAAAGTATTTTGCTAGTAACCCACAGTTTTCTTCGTCGTTGGTAATCACTGTTCTTGTTGGACATTTGAAGTGAAGTCTCACCGGCTAGCATCCTGTTGTTTATTCTTTGGAAACTTTGGAGAAGTCATGTTGTAATGTTTGACAGTTGTATCTATTTCTCTTAATCGTTTTTATCATATTTCCGTTTCTCTGTTAGAATAATTTTTGATATGTGTTTTACGATCTTAGTGAAAGTGTTCCTTTTCTTTCCGTTTTGCTGGCGTTCTATTTTTTCCAAGCTTAACACTCTATCGCTTTGTCACATATCTTATTCCACCATCTATGTATCCTTCTTCGTGGTTTTAAATCTCTTACCATTTCTACCATTACTTTTCTCAAATGGTTCAAATGGCTCTGAGCACTATGGGACTTAACTTCTGTGGTCATCAGTCCCCTAGAACTTAGAACTACTTAAACCCAACTAACCTAAAGACATCACACACATCCATGCCCGAAGCAGGATTCGAACCTGCGACCGTAGCAGTCCCGTGGTTCCGGACTGCGCGCCTAGAACCACTAGACCACCGCGGCCGGCTATTACTTTTCTCATCTCGTCCTAATTTCCGGACTTCTTTGGCTGAAGCTTTTTAACGAATTCCTTCCTGTTGTCTGATAGTAATTTCGAGTAATTTCTATGAATATTTTTAATTTTGAGGTTTGGTTTCTAAGGTTGAGATTTTACTTTGATTTCTGTTAAAATGTGGTCCAAAAGTATGGCAAGTCATCATCTCTACTATTTTCATGATTTCTCTAGGATTTTATTTGGTTGTATCCACATGATCCATTTGGTATGAGCCTAAATGTATATTAGGTGAAGACCAGGTCTTTTTTCACCGCGGTAATATTCTGAAAATGGTTGACATTACTTCTAAGTCGAGTTGTCTGCAGAGATTAATGAGGCTTTCTCCATTCTTATTGGTGCGTTCGTGTGCAGGAAAATTTCCTTCTGTTGCCTTATATTTCTCTTCTCTGCCGATTTGTGCGTTGAAGTCTGCTACGAGTAGTGTTTTGTGGTGCTTTAGTACTTTTTATGTCTTTTTTCTGGTGTTTATCAAAATTGTTCGACTTTTTCTGAATTTTTTGTGTTGCCGTTGTTGGTACGTGGATGTGCGCTTATGATGTTATAGCCCTAGTTTGCTGATCTAAACGAGAGAAGTGTTATTCGCTCCGATGGGGATGTAAAATTTGTTATGGATACTGTTAGACTCCGTTTGACGATCAGATAGCTATGTAATCCATGCGTCTGTTAATGACTTTTCTTACGGATTTGCCCAGCGGACATATCTTCTTACGAACATTCTGCATATCCAGCAACTGCATAATTCAGAACAAGGTCCTGCAAAGCCAGCAGGCGCATAATCCAGAAGCGAGAAAAGACCGTTGGGATAGCCAAGTCGATCATGTGGTGTTGGTTGGTTGTTTTGGGGGAAGAGACCAAACAACGAGGTCATCGGTCTCGGAAGGAAGTCGGCCGTGCCCTTTGAAAGGAACCATCTCAGCATTTCCCTGGAGGATCATGTGGTGTCAAAGTATCATTTACTAACGAACTGGCGTTGAAAGCCATTGATAGGCAAGGTAATGCAAAATAAATGTTCACCCTTTTGTGACTCACAGATGTAGCGTAATGCGTGCGCAAGAAACAGCCGACACATCGAAAGACCGTCACGCCCACCAGTTATCAAAGGTGCTATTTTCAACTCAAACAGAAGGGACCACAGTCAAATACGGGCTACCTCTCATGTACCCAATGGAAGTATGCGTGTTGTGTGCAAAATTCTTTGAAAGAGGAGAGAACATGCACATGCGGATAGCTCATTACTCGTGACATTGGAGATGCCAAGACATGTACAGGACCTATTTTTGAGAAAAGAATTCGGAAGAAGGTGTAACCTGTTTTCATCCATTAAACATCCATTAATGTTCGGAGGAGGTATCTTGTGTGGATGATATTTCATTAGATGGACAGGCATAAGAAAGTGAAGCAACTAACTCTGTAGCTCGACTTAACGTCAACTAAAACTTAAAACGTGTAATCAAAAATCTACATTTTGCTGCATTGTCCCGTAAGTTGGCAGTACTGTTACCAGTGATGTAAGGAATTCCCTACTGGCGGCAGCACACTACAGACAAGTGAAAATCGGCCACAATACCAGTTTAAAAAAGCTGCACCGCTTGCAACATGCATCGCCTGTGGGTGACACGGCGATTGGTCGGTACCGTTGGGCCTTCAGAGGCCTGTTTGGATGGAGCTAATATATATGTGTAGCGTCAGTTCTGTCGGATATGTCTGGCACAATAATCGCACATATATGTATTACACACATCAAAAAACGTTTTGCCTGATCCCAGTTCCCAGGACTCCGATGATAGTCACAGTCCCTTTGAATGTTCAGAGACGTCACTAAGCCTGCCCAAAGATGTAAACAGCCATGCCTGAGCAGCGCCTATTAGACGGAGGGGGTGCGACAACGGATCAGTTCCAGTCATTCCACCAGGAAGGAGGTACACGGCTCGTGTTGTCTGTAGTTCAACCATGCCTAGACGGTCAATACCGCGGTTCGTTCGCGTCCGCATTGTTACTTTGTGCCAGAAAGGGCTCTCAACAAGGGAAGTGTCCAAATGTCTCAGAGTGAACCAAAGCGATGTTGTTCGGACATGGAGGAGATACAGAGAGACAGGAACTGTCGATGGCATGCCTCGCTCAGGCCGCCCAAGGGCTACTACTGCAGTGGATGACTGCTACCTACGGACTATGGCTCTGAGGATCCCTGAAAGCAACGCCATCATGTTGAATAATGCTTTTCGTGCAGCCACAGGACATCGTGTTACGACTCAAACTGTGCGCAATAGGCTGCATGATGTGCAACTTCACTCTCGACGTCCATGGCGAGGTCCTTCTTTGCAACCACGACACCATGCAGCGCTGTACAGATGGGCCCAACAACATGCCGAATGGACTGCTCAGGACTGGCATCACCTTCTCTTCACCGATGAGTGTCACATATGCCTTCAACGAGACAATCGTCGGAGACATGCTTGGAGGTAAACCGGTCAGGCTGAACGCCTTAGACACACTGTCCAGAGAGTGCATCAAGATGGAGGTTCCCTGCTGTTTTAGGGTGGCATTAAGGGGGGGGGGGGCGGCGAGGGGGCGACGTACACCGCTGGTGGTCATGGAAGGCGCCATAACGGCTGTACGATACGTGAATGTCATCCTCCGACTTATAGTGCAACCATATCGGCAGCATATTGGCGAGGCATTCGTCTTCACGGATTCATGCCCCCATCGTGCACATCTTGTGAATGACTTCCTTCAGGATAACGACATCGCTCGACTAGAGTGGCCAGCATATTCTCCAGACATGAACGCTATCGAACATGCCTGGGATAGATTGAAAAGGACTGTTTGTGGACGACGCGACTCACCAACCACTCTGAGTGATCAACGCCGAATCGCCGTTGAAGAGTGGGTCAACCTGGACCAGCAGTGCCTTGATGACATTGTGGATAATATGCCACGACGAATACAGGCATGCATCACCGCAAGAGGACGTGCTACTGGGTATTAGAGGTACCGGTGTGTACAGCAATCTGGACCACCACCTCTGAAGGCCTCGCTGTGTGGTGGTACAACACGCAATATGTGATTTTCATGAGCAATAAATCGGCGGAAATGATGTTTATGTTGATCTCTGTTCCAATTTTCTGTACAGGTTCCTTAACTCTCGGAACCTAGGTGATGCAAAACGTTTTTTGATGTGTGTATGTCTATAGGAATGACTTGTCTCGATAACTTCAGTGCGGATGCGCAACAGCGTCCGTGCCTCTTTCGGGAATACAAGACTCGCTGCAAAGAAGTAAGTGAAAGGACAGTGGACGCTACTACTGTGTGTGGGTGCACGGACAGTGGACGCTACTAGCGTCTGACAACTTGAGAACTTGAGTCGGACGGGAAGCGTGTCTGGATGGCCGAGGCGGTTGAGGCAGCCGCTCGCATTATGCGAGGTCTGAGTCCCGGCCAGGCACAAATTTTCAGCTCTCACCGTCGAATTATTACGATGCCCGATGGCGACTGAAGTCGTCCTCTCCTTCGAAATTTAAAATAAATTTAAGACATAAGATTGTGAATTTTCAACATTAAATTTATTACGCAACTGGGATAGGTTGGAGCAGCTGCGCTCAGTACAAAAAGGACCTTCATGTCGCTACAACATTGCTAATGAACTTTGAGATTGCAGTAACAAGACGTGTGTGTAAACTAGGATACATTTAAAACTGCCTAGACGAAAACGCTATTAATGTTCAAATTTTTGCCGAATGTCTTTTCATCATCGAAAGAATCCGTTCATAAGAAACGAGACATTATCAGAGTTATATCTGGAATGTATGAGGTTAATTAGGCGCTCGTAGGTCCACCTGCTTAATGTCCCATTGTCGAACTTAAAGGACTACAATAAACGTCCGGAATTTTTCTGAAGGGAAGTTGGAATATACATATTACAGGTTTCTAAACGAAAGAGTTAGCTTTCATCCATTTGCGAATGGTAAACGTAGGCACAAGTAGTTTACAACAAATCAAAACTTCAGTGTACATAGTAAATTGCATCAGCCCAAAAACTGCACTAGTAAATTACCAAGCAATAGCCTCGTACTCAGCTTCTGGAATACTTTTAATAATGATATAGCACCTCACCATTTTATACAGGGTGTCCGAGAAGTCACCGTAAGCTAACTGACTTTGTACAGTTAAAGAAATAAACATTTGTTTGCTCTGAAACTGATGAAAAGCAATGTTTTCGATATGGTACTGTTTTGTTTCAGTATCGTACTGTTTCGTTAGTGAATCCATGGCTGAGGTAAGCGGACGCAGCTACACTCATGAGGAACGATTACTGGCGTGTATGTGGGTGCACGAACGTCTACAGACAGTACAAACAATGACAGAGATAATGAGTAGGGTAAGATATCTCTTTGGCAATATCCATCTTCGTAATGTAATCGTGTTTGATTGCTTCAGGAAATGTTGAAGACAGGCCACGTGGTCGACATAAAAAAAAGTTAGAAGAAACATGTCCGCCATTGCTCAGTCAACTGAGCAATCTCCAGTTGTATCCATTCCCCAAAGAGCAGCTGACTTGACAATCCTGTGGTCAACAATGAATGACTGCATTAAAAATTGTCCGAAAATCAGCAGATTTGCTCCGATTTTTGTGAATTAAGTATACAGCATGGAGCAGTTGAGTCGCAGCCTGGCGGTTTTGTTGACCCACTTTCGAAATACCATATCTAGTTGAAGAGTGTGCGATACAGTAATAACCTCGTGTGGCTCAGTGGCCAGGTGCAAGTCTATTGGACGCCACTTCGGCGATTTACGTGTCCTTAAAAATGGTTCATATGGCTCTGAGCACTATGAGACTTAACATCTATGGTCATCAGTCCCCTAGAACTTAGAACTACTTAAACCTAACTAACCTAAGGACATCATACGACACCCAGTCATCACGAGGCAGAGAAAATACGTGTCCTTAATCTGCACCAGTTATCAACCGGAGAAAAGAGTACCTACAGTTTAACGTGTAATCTGAACCGCGTGTCGATCCCGGCGCTTTCTGAAATTGTTGAGAGGTGAAGGCTAGATTATAGGAAGAATGAAAATTTACGTGGTCCGACCGGGATTAGATACTGCGACAGTTCTGTTTCGAGGTACACGCTTTACCACTAGACCACCAGTCCCGACAATGTACGATTTATGTCTCATTTCACACACTAGGAATGTGGCTTTCAGATGTAAGAAAAAAACTCCATAATGTGCAACAGATGGAAAGGAACGCACCTCATGTTGGATAAGGGCCGTGATGTCATCGTGATACTTGATGGTACAAAAATTTTTCTCAGGGTATAACAATGTAAATTCTTATTTGAACATGTTGCAAATGTGGTTAATACCTCAACTCGAAGAAAAGATAAGCATCGATCACGTATGGTTGAAGAAGGTCGGTGCTCCAGCACACTTTGCTATTCAGTTACGTAAGTTCCTCAATGAACAATTTCGATACAACTGTGACGGAAGTGGTTCAACAACACTGCCCGTCTATTGAAACTGCCAGTATGAGTCTCTGGCTATACCAAGCCAGACAACTCATTGTGGGCAATAATAAAATCTTACGTGGCTCAACATCGGTGCAAGACTAATGAAGAACTGTGCGGAAGTGTTGAGGAAGCCCTTCGAGAAGTAAGTTCCAAAATTCTCCACAAGATCTCAAGAAGGACACGGAGACTCAAATCTCTGTGTAGGACACGATGGTGCATATACAGTTTCCATATAATTACTCCAATATTTGACGTAGGGTGTAGGGACTTCTCGGACACCCTGTACAAGATCAGTGAGCTCTTCTGCGAAATGATAATTTGTTTCGCGGATCGTGAACAGCATTATTATAACCCTCATTTTTAGACAAGGACATATAACGAGTGTGTGAGCTCAAAAAAAGACGACCTTACGAAACATCGTCGTTGATGTCAACAGTGAAAACATGGGACATAAACTAATAATATTAGAGTATTTTAGTTTCGTTCCTATTGGCATGACTTATGGTCTTCTTCACAACAGTAATATTTAGGCACATAATTACTGTCCATAAAACTCTAACTTTCCACATACGAGGAAGAAGTACTACGAACTTCGTTGAGTAAAAGATGGAATTTACCGAATTATTGAACTTAAAGCTTGTTAAAAGCATCGTGTCCACCATTTTCATTCTACATGAGTGTAACTGGACAAAGAAAGAACCTCTTGAGAGAATAATTGCCAAACAGCATCACGAACACAATTTTCAGTCTAAATGAACGTAACTACACAAAGAAAGAACCTGTTGAGAGAACGATTTTTGTTCTAAATGAACGTAAGTAGACAAACAAAGAATCTGTTGAGAGAATAATTGTCACTTTTGAGCATTTTTGCCTTCTTCATATCCAGAAGATGACAGTATTGCGATCGTGTTATTATTACATATGGACTCAGAGTCAAAGCCACTCGCGTAATACCAGGGACTGGTTACTGCATGAGCAGCGATACCATTTTGAACGACGATAAATTTCAGTTTATTTTCCCCTCGACCAGTGAAGCCAGTTATTGCTCCCGGCACGTCTGTTAATCCATGCGAGCGTCTGCTCTTAAAACGAATGTGTTACATGTCCAAAGGCCAACAGCTACCAGTTCTGGAGCCTCTCACTTCAGTGCAAGGTCATTAATTTATTTGAAACGTAAAAAAGGGATGCAGGTTTCGTGAGAATTCGCTCGCTGTTTTCCGAAACAGTAATAATGGGATCTTTAGGCAAGTAAAATTGTTCCTTCTCTAGATTGTTGCACAGATGACGGCAGATATCGAAATAGACGACAGAGGGATAGAGAAACAATTAAAATCGCTCAAAAGAGGAAAGGCCTCTGGACCTGATGGGATACCAGTTCAATTTTACACAGAGTACGCGAAGGAACTTGCCCCCCTTCTTGCAGCGGTGTACCGTAGGTCTCTAGAAGAGCGTAGCGTTCCAAAGGATTGGAAAAGGGCACAGGTCAGCCCCGTTTTCAAGAAGGGACGTCGAGCAGATGTGCAGAACTATAGACCTATATCTCTAACGTCGATCAGTTGTAGAATTTTGGAACACGTATTGTGTTCGCGTATAATGACTTTTCTGGAGACTAGAAATCTACTCTGTAGGAATCAGCATGGGTTTCGAAAAAGACGGTCATGTGAAACCCAGCTCGCGCTATTCGTCCACGAGACTCAGAGGGCCATAGACACGGGTTCACAGGTAGATGCCGTGTTTCTTGACTTCCGCAAGGCGTTCGATACAGTTCCCCACAGTCGTTTAATGAACAAAGTAAGAGCATATGGACTATCAGACCAATTGTGTGATTGGATTGAGGAGTTCCTAGATAACAGGACGCAGCATGTCATTCTCAATGGAGAGAAGTCTTCCGAAGTAAGAGTGATTTCAGGTGTGCCGCGGGGGAGTGTCATAGGACCGTTGCTATTCACGATATACATAAATGACCTTGTGGATGACATCGGAAGTTCACTGAGGCTTTTTGCAGATGATGCTGTGGTGTATCGAGAGGTTGTAACAATGGAAAATTGTACTGACATGCAGGAGGATCTGCAGCGAATTGACGCATGGTGCAGGGAATGGCAATTGAATCTCAATGTAGACAAGTGTAATGTGCTGCGAATACACAGAAAGATAGATCCTTTATCATTTAGCTACAAAATAGCAGGTCAGCAACTGGAAGCAGTTAATACCATAAATTATCTGGGAGTACGCATTGGGAGTGATTTAAAATGGAATGATCATATAATGTTGATCGTCGGTAAAGCAGATGCCAGACTGAGATTCATTGGAAGAATCCTAAGGAAATGCAATCCGAAAACAAAGGAAGTAGGTTACAGTACGCTTGTTCGCCCACTGCTTGAATACTGCTCAGCAGTGTGGGATCCGTACCAGATAGGGTCGATAGAAGATATAGAGAAGATCCAACGGAGAGCAGCGCGCTTCGTTACAGGATCATCTAGTAATCGCGAAAGCGTTACGGAGATGATAGATAAATTCCAGTGGAAGACTCTGCAGGAGAGACGCTCAGTAGCTCGGTACGGGCTTTTGTCAAAGTTTCGAGAACATACCTTCACCGAAGAGTCAAGCAGTATATTGCTCCCTCCTACGTATATCTCGCGAAGAGACCATGAGGATAAAATCAGAGAGATTAGAGCCCACACAGAGGCATACCGACAATCCTTCTTTCCACGAACAATATGAGACTGGAATAGAAGGGAGAACCGATAGAGGTACTCAAGGTACCCTCCGCCACACACCGTCAGGTGGCTTGCGGATTATGGATGTAGATGTAGATGTAAAATTCATCTGCTACGTGGTGTATTATATCTCAGTAGCCTATTGCAAGATCCATCCAATTTCAGATAGAGCGTCGGTAAATAGCAGTGAAAAATTGTTCCAAATCAATCTCCTCCGCGGTTACTTCATAGTTATCCTACCACGTCTCATCAAATTCCCAGAGGATTTGGCACTGAAACTTATCAGGCAAAATGCTCAAACCTAACAATAATCATCAAACTATGTTATTTCTTCACCTAGTTACACTCATATGGAATGGGAACAGAAGACAAGACAGCGGCAGGACCTGTGGATGATGAAAACCTTTATGTTCAATTAGAAATCTGGACGAGAATTTAAACTCGACTTCTCTATTCAGATTCCCGTCCAGCTTTCTGTGATTTCCGAAGTAAAATGAACCGAAAGCAGAAAGTTCACTTGCTGGTTTTCTTCCCATTGCGTGTCCAAACCAAGCTTGTGTTCCGCTCTAATGATCTTAACGTCGACGGGGCACTAAAGGAAAACATACCTGAAATCCCTGAGCTAGCAGGACAGAGCGGGTGAGGTTACATTTGTGGATAGGGGCCAAAATAAGTTACTGTCAGTTACACTCAACATATAAACTTTATATGTTAAAACACACAAGCAAAAATCACAAACTCTCAATGTTTTACCGAAAGATCTCCTATGATTTAATTTAAAATCGGCTAAAGGCCGCTTATCAACAAAACAATTTAACGGCTTAAGGCCTAGGAAGAAGAGCTTTCAATTTGAAAAGGCTGAAGGCCTTATCTTAAACTATTTCGTGCAAAATTCGGCTGAAGGCCTCATACTAAAGAGTAACAATCTTAGGATATAAGGCCAAGACAAGGATTTTGAATTTTTAGTTTAAGAAAGATTAAAACTCGGGTGAAGGCCACACACCATGCAGAAAACAATTTTACTGCTTAAGGCCTAGAGGGAAGAGCTTCTAAATTTCAACTAAAATAGGCTAAAAGCTTTATCCTAAAATGTTTCGAATAAAACTCGGCTGAAGGCCATATACGAAACCCAAACAATGTCACGGCTTAAAGCCCTGACAAAGAAATTTCCAATTTTTAATTTAAGCTGGAAAACTCGGCTGCAGGCCACATACAAACTAGAAAATATTTCTTACGTCTTAAGGCCTGACAAAATTCTTCAGCTTTTGATTTGAAAAGGCTTAAAACTCGGCTGAAGGCCACATTCCAACTTGAAATAAATTTATGGCTTAAGGCCTAGTCAAAAGCAATTTTCAATTTTAATTTTGAAAGGCTGAAACTCGGCTGAAGGCCAAAAATCAAATAAGAATCAGTTTTTTTTTATGGCTTAAGGCCTAAGAAGAAAAGCCTTGCAATTTTAATAAGCTAAAACTCAGCTGAAGGCCACACAGAGTACTTAAGACTAAAAAGGAAATCACTATGTAAAACAAAAGGAGCGGCGCTCAGAAGCTTCCAAGGGTCTGCCAGGGAAGGTAACACTAACGCACGTTTAGGTGCGACAGGCAGCCAGACCGACAACCTCTTAATCGGAAGGCAACCCAGCCGAAAGCCAGCCGACAAACCAACCAACAATATCAGTTCTGCTCCACCCGACCAGCAAAACGACAACAAGATGTCAATAGAACAACGTTCTGGATACTGGTGCTCAATCCAGCCAAGTCAGAATAAACGCCCGAAACTACCAATAACACCTCAGCTGTCGAACTACACGCCGTGCTGGACAGCATCAACACGACGTGGAAAATACACTGCTGAAAACCACATCAACGGCCACAAGACAGAAGATACCGCTGGTATACTCCATAAATGTAGGAAAGAACTAAATTGAGTTAAACACCACACAGGAAGACGGGTGCAATTCTAGCTGACTTCAATGCACACACGTTGTTGCTTGCGGGAATCTCCCAGAAAGCGACGACCAGAATCAAACGAAGAGATGTGATAGCAATTGAGGTTTGATGGTTGGTTAAGTGAGCACTCAACTTTAGTGTGCAGGATCGGTGGGTGACGAACTTCGTAACCCTCACAAGAAGCGCCTCACGACTCCAACCGCGCGTGCACGCCGCCAGCGGCTCCGGCCTGGCTATGCGCCACGGAGACTTCCTCGCTGCTCTGCCCCAACCGACCGACTGCTACACACAGCACACTCGGAAAATGTATCCGCCACACCAAAGATAGTGCAGCAGTACTAGTATCGATAGACGCTGCTGCTGCCACTCACGGAGAGAAGACAGCAACGTTCTGGCAGTAACCGAAGAAGAAATGAAACACCACTGGACTGCAACCAATGATAAAAAAAAAAAAACAAGGCATGACGCAAGCCAGCCACAGCTCAATACCTTCCTTGAATTTCAATTCCTATTGAGCAAATTACGATGCCGTCTTCTAATAACGGAAGTTATCATACGAAGTACCTACGTGTTTACGATGAGTTGTTGGTATTCCGTTATGTTTTATAAGATCGGAATCAACAAAACTATGAACATAACTGACATGTGAGGTCTTTGTGTGTCGCTCAGTCAGGGAATAAATATGTATTCATGAATACGCCATCACAACACTCATCAGTGATCACGTAACGATGCTCTACAAACAGATTTTGTAGCGCAGAAAGATGTTCGTGACCTTCTCAACGACGAAAGTTTTTTTCATTTTCGTTGATGGACTTACGACACCGTCTATCTTAGTTTTTGAGTCGATCAGTTGCACCGTTCTTTGGTCTCCAATCACGTACCGACTTACGAGATATTGTGTGTGTGTGTGTGTGTGTGTGTGTGTGTGTGTGTGTGTGTGTGTGTGTATTAGAGAGAGAGAGAGTTTTCTCGCGATAGACCAACGTCAGTTGCCATGTATAAATTGTCGACACTATTTTTCATAACCTGATAACAATAGAATCACTTCATCCTCTTTGGATTTCTAGAGGACATTAAGGTACTGTACATGCTGTCATTTTACATGTGACTAGTGTCAGGGAATGCCATTACAGGGGACTTATACTTTCATGCACTTGTGATGTACGGTTCTTCCCAGACCAGTCCATTACCCATCAAATGTTTGTGTGAGATGTCGGATATTCCACAGAAAATAGACTGGTGCTCCATGATGGTGGAATGGTACCTCATCTGACAGGACAGGCAAATCATTTGATAGGAACTAAAGATACCTTAAACCAGTCAACCTATTTGGTAGTATGTAAGATTATACAAGTCTATCACCAATAATTTGTGTCCGCCCATTTCAACTCCAATTTTCCCGTATGGAATAAAAGAAGTCCACGATGATAGTAAGTACGGCTTTAAAAATCATTTAGTTTGAAACGGAAAACAAACGACGTGACACTGGGTGTCATATGAAAGACGTAATTAGAAGTGTTTGTTTGGACTGACTCCAGCTACACATTGCAAGGACGAAATTGCAAATATCTGCCGAAACACTGGAGAAAATGCACCTGACGACTCTTAGGATGGATGCCCGGTATATACAGGGTGTCCCAGGAATGGTGCGTCAGATTTCAAGAGGTTTTAGAGGGTCTCTTGAGGAACAAATGGAGGACAGGAACGCGAGTGCAGAAACGTCACAGTCGAAGTTATAGGCGCCAGCGCCGGCCACTTGCACACCGCTTCGGCAGCAAATGTGATTTTACACGATGACGAGCCATAGGCGGAACGTCTCGCAAGCCGGCAGTGGAGAACGTGGAGCAAGCTGCTGCGTAGACGGACCTTGTCTCCTATGAATGCGATGCTCTGTTACCTTGGTGGATGACATTCTCAGTCACAGGTTTCCATCTGCAGTTCACTTTTTTCCTCTGTACCGAAAAGCGTTGGAGACTTTAGGCGGGCTAAGAAGAGTAATAAAGTGCTGATGCAAAGCCCTGTCCCCGCCTGCAGTCCGTCAGCGTACAAAGTCGCGTTTGCTGCCGAAGCGGTGGCCTAACGGCAGATGCCGGCGCTTATAACTTCGATGCCCTGTAGCGTCGTTGGATGTCGTTTCCGGACACGGCTTCCTGTGCTCAATTTGTACGTCATGACACCCTCTACAACCCGTCCAACTTCACCTCAGCAACATTTCTGGAACAATGAATAAAAACATCTCGACCGCAAATAATCTTTATTTTGTGGTAATCGGTTTCGGTCAGTTTTTGACCCTCTTCAGACCTCATATCAAGATAGTAGATGGTGGCGATGAATGGAGCAGGTGTGGTGCCTCCACGAACGCCAACAGCTGATGACGTCCGCGGAAGCGTAACGCCTGCTCCGTTTACCGCCACCGCCTACCATCTTAGTGTGAGTTCTGAAGATGGTCAAAAACTGACCGAAAGCTATTATCACAAAATAAAGGTGTTTTGTGGCCGAGACTGTTTTTATTCATTTGAAATCACTGGGTTCTCCACTAGAAATGTTCTCAATAATGCAAAAAAAGTCGCAACACCTAGTAGGAGTCCTGATACACAAATGAAAGTCGGAAGAGGTGTTCCTATACCTGAAAGATGATTATTCAAATCTCGCACCAGTCGCATATGAGTGGCACTGGTAGCGGAAAAAATGTGGAAACTCAACGAGAAATAAATGCTTGAACATAGCTGCAGATGATAGTCAAGCCTGCAGCTTGTACTGTTGTCTTTGACCAAGAATGGGACATGTAAGATGTCCTCAGTATGTATCAAGTGCCAGTCTTGATCAAAATAGTGTTCTGTGTAGTTATGAGGTCATTTTGTCGGAGCTAAGTGAATTCGAACCTGGGGAAAGTGTTGGTGCTAATACGGTGGGTCCTTTCGTAACCAAGGCAGCCGAAAAGTTTCGTATTTCAAGAGACACCTCATCAAATATTTATATCGCAAACTAGGAATGCAGGAAAACATCATCCGCTAAGTGACGATGCGGACCTAAGTGTGTCCTGTGTGATCGTGACGGTCGGTCATTGAAGAGAATTGTGATGAAAAACAGTAGGATGACAGCTACAGCAGTCACCACATAAGTAAATGTAGAACTCGCGATCCCTCTCAACACCAAAAGGACACGAAGGGATTACCAGAAGCAGTATATCATATCAGAGATACAGAAGTCTGTAACAGGAAACGTGGTACCAGAGACATAAAAGCTGGACTATGGAGCAATGGAAGAATGTCAATTGGTCGGAGATAGCGGATGTTCGGTGATGATTTGGGCAGCCATACTTGATTACTTTGCATTACGACTATGTGACCATTCTGGCCACTCACGCCCATGACATCGTAAGATGATGTTTGTTCCCCAAGGGTGATGCTGTGTTTCAAGAGAAAAGGTACTTGTTCACACAGATCGCATCGCCAAGGACTGGTTTTGTGAGCACGTGGATGAAGGAAGATCTCAGTATTATTGAGCGTTAGCGGTCTCCTTTGTACAGAAGCGTACGAGGTCGCTAACCACTTCCATCATTGTTACTTGAACCTGCCTTTATTTTGCAGGAAGGATGGTGTAAGATGTCCGCCCCCGGTAACTGAGTGGTCAGCGTGACAGACTGTCAATCCTAAGTGCCCGCATTCGATTCCCGGTTGGGTCGGAGATTTTCTCCGCTCAGGGACTGGGTGTTGTCCTAATCATCATCATTTCATTCCCATCAACGCGCAAGTCGCCGAAGTGACGTCAAATCGAAAGACTTGCACCAGGCGAGCTGTCTACCCGAAGGGAGGCCCTCGTCACACGCCATTATTATGGTGTAAGATGCTCTTGAAAACCATACAAGACCCGCATTTATCCACTTAGAGACCACTGGAAGCTGTTTTAAATGCCAACGATTTTCCTAGAGCGTATTAGGTTTGGTAATGTATTGTGTTTTTGGTATTTCCACATTTTTGTCCAACCAGTGTACGTATGCCTGTATGGGGCGATACAGTATTGCATGACGTGCCTGTAACTGAATTACACCTATGACTACCATTTCCGCAATAGCCATGAGGAACACTACTCTCCTAACTTTCAGTACCGTAGTGAACTCTCAAGTTCGCCTCCCCTTCCAAAGACTGCAGACGAGAACGAGACCGGGCCCCGGGCTTTGCGAGAAGTTTCGAGGCGTGGAAGATGCGGCGAAACCAAATTCCACCTGCCATGTATTGCGTCACCGTGGACCGACCTGCCCGTTAGCGATGTCCAGCGGGGACTGGAAGAGGTGAAGGGCGCTGCGTCACTATGTAACAGCTGCCGGCCGCTGCTGACACCAGCCGTCTGACCAACTCAACCAGCTGACATGGCTCACCAGGTGAGGTGACGGGGTGCAAAGGTTTTGACTGTACACGCAGACATAAGGTGTCACAGAGCGAAAGGAAGGAAAATGAGGAAGATTAGGGTCTAATGTCTGAAGTTCAGTCGACGAAGATATTATCAGAAACATAGCTAAAACTAGAATTAGAGAAACTGAACAAGGTAGCTTGGTGATAAGTTACTGGACTCGCATTTGGGAGGAGAGAGGTTTAAACCCCATAGAGATTTAGATTTGGGTTTCCTGTCGTTTTCTTAAATCGCTTATGGAAAATGCCAGGATGGTTGCTTTGCTCAGAACACCGCCTATTCCATTCCCCATGCTTCCTCAGTCTACCGTATACGTTCTGTCTCTGGTGACGCTGTCATCAGTGACGCAAATAACTCTAAATGTTTCCTTCCTTCCTTCTAAGTGGACACTGCTATGGATGCAAATTGGTCCTGTCCCTGTCGAAGGAAATATCGCACCATTCGATTTAATTTATTTAGAGCAACCACATAAAATGGAAATTTGAGTGGATAGATGGAGCTTTAAATTCCGTTCCTCGATAATATAGATATGTCCACAGCCAGAACCAAAGCACTATGGCGCTCTGCACTCTCATGGGACGACGTACAAGGTTAAACAGGCTCTTCCACTCTCCTCGGTTCAAAACTATCCAGAAAGGCTCTAGGCTGATGAAACGCTTCCTGCGGAAACGTGGGAGAGGTCTTACGAACGCAAAATTGAGAAGCAGTATGCCAGGTGTGCATAGATGCCTATGGGTGTTCAGCGTCTGTTTTAGATGTTAGTGAGTCTGCTGCACTTACTTGTTCATTAGGTGCTATCTATGAGTTACTTTACCCATCTCCTAAAAAAGCGGTTACAACGCGATTTTAGAATATAAGCTTCGACGGATCTAAATGAAATGGCGGAAAAAAGGTCGCAGCACCAAGAAGTGACTGTGCGACATAAACGAAAACTGGTAGGCGTGTTTCTATATTTGAAAAGTGATGTCTATTCAAATTTCGCACCAGTCGCACAAGCGTGGTACTAATAGTTCCACTATGAGGATACAGACCAGGTTTGCTTTTAATGAGCCTTAGTTACCTCTGGGAGCAGGCGTCTTGGGGTTGATATTAGTCAAAAACGCCTTTAAGGCGACCGAGAGAGAATTATCGACACCTCACTGAATTTGAAAAACGTCGAGTAATAAGCCTAAGAGAAACTGGAAGTTTCTTCTGCGATAGCGATACTGCAGAAAGACTTAGCAGGAATGTAGGCACTGTACGTGATTACTGGCAGCGGTGATCGCGAGAATGTACAATTGTAAGAAGACCGCGCTCCGGACGGCCACATGGCACCACAGGAAGGGAAGACAATCTTGTTCAGCCTTTGGCTCTTGCGAAACGTACTGCATCTGCAGAAACAATTTGAGCAGCAGTTGGCACCACAGTGACACAACGAACTGTTACAAATCAGTTTCTTAAAGGACAGCTCCGAGCCAGACGCCCTGTAGCGTACATCCACTGACTACAAACCACCGCTATTTGCGACTTCAGCGGTGTCAAGTGAGAGCTCTTTGGAGGGCAGGATAGAGGGCTGTTGTGTTTTCTGATGGAAGCTGGTTCAGCTTCGGTGTCAGTGATGGCCGTGTGTTGGTAAGAAGGAGGCCAGTTAATGGCCTGCAACCAACCAGTCTGACTGCTAGACACACTGACACACTAGACCTACACCTGGAGGTATGGTATGTAACGTAATTTCGTATGACGGCGGGAAGGCTCTGGTGGTTATCCCACACACCCTGACTGTATATCAGTACTTCAGTTTGTTGTTTCTGCCATTCGTGAACACCATTCCAGGGGGTGTTTTCTAATAGGATAACGCTTGGCCACATACTGCTGCAATAACCGAACATGTTCTTCAGAGTGTCGAAATATTGCCTTGGCCTGCTCGATCACCAGATCTCTCTCTAATCGAGCACATATGGTACATCATCGGATGACGATTCCAATGTCATCCAGAACCAGCATTAACCGGCCCAGTCATGGCTAAATGCAGGTGGCCGGAACTCCACCCCACAAACTGACATCTGGCACCTGTACAACATAATGAGTACACTTTTGCATGCTTGTATTCAACATTCTTGCGGTTACACCGGTTATTGCTATACCGGCATTCCACAGTTCCAATGTCTTACCTTGCGCTTACACTAACCTGTGGTCTTGTAATATTAATCAGTTAAATACGTTATCTAGACAACTGTAGACCTGAAATTTCATTAGTCTGCATTAACTTTTTCTTGGTGTTTCGATACATTCAAGATTACTTTACACTGAAAAAATTCTTGCTAAAGTAGAAAATAATATTACAGATATCACTACTGAGTCTAACGTTCGGTGCAGTGAAATAAACATTCTCCTAGGTAGCACCCTTCCTGACCTCTAATAGACTACAACTTACGTGGGAGAAGATTACTATCGGATACATACATGATATTACTGAATGTTGTAAACCTCTACATTACCGAGAATATAATGTATTTCACCCAGCTGACATGAGAGATGTCTCCTGCGCTCAATTGGAATTGGTTCATGCTGTCTTGTATTTCCCAGTTTTGTAACTCGCCTTCAAATCAGATATTGATGTGTAATGTCAGAAATCTCGAGAGTACTTCTCCACTTCCTTCATTGACACATGTTACTGACGATAAGAAGGAAATGGTTCTGGTTCGCTCCTAGGATATGAAGTGTCTTACGTCTGTCTCTTCTCCACGACTGTAACCGGTGTTATACAGTGCAGTTTCATGTTTGTAATATGTGATTAGGACAGAGAAGAGAAAGCAAAATCTGGGGCTAGCTCATAGCCCACTCATCTTGAACAGCAGAGGGGGCCACCAAACAAAACCGCAATACAATACCCACCAAACTATCAACAGCGTCACATGAGCTCACCATATCAGACAATGCAGAGAAGTGTGGTATTTAAACCGCATCATCTGCGCAAAGTATGGAGATCAAGAATTTAAAGGAACCATTTGAGCTCTCCTTCTTGACCAAATACTAATGAAGGAAAGTTTTACTCGGCCAGGATTACCATGGGTCACCTACTATTTCGCGCGTGTCTGTTACAACTTCCAGATACTGCGACTTCTAAATTCACTCATTCTTGCAGTGACGTCTTGCACATTTGAAGATAATACTTTCTCCTCTCCGTTTCAACCCCTTTTATTTTCAGTAGAACCTCTTCGACAAATCGAAGCTCGTCAGCACTTGCATACAAAGGACATAGTAGAATTCATAACTCCATGAACGTGGAATGAAGTATAAATTCCAGCGGTAAGATAACTCTCATTGTCTGTGCAAGTTCATAAAATACTGTGTAAAAATTTGGCTCTAATCTATATTTATCAAGAACCAGCTATGATCATCGATACAGGATAATTCTGTCGATTTCCAATAGGTTATAGCGAGATAAAACGGTCCACTTACATTAATAAATGAATTAGCTTGAAGCTTAGAAATTGACGGTTTTGAGGCGCAGAATACATTAGGAAGAAACACCTTGTACATTTACATAGATGTGAGTATGAAAAACACTGATGTCGAGGGCTGTTTCTTCCTTGAGGATGGCACGTAATTAAGCACAGCATCAAATTCAAAAAGTGGTAGCCAGGGAAAAATGGCTTGCTTTTAAAAGTAGTTGCATGAGTAGGACTGAGGATATAATGTGTTCATTAATTTAAATATTAATCATGTATACATATCCTGTAAACTGAATCGTTCAAATAGTCAACGAAACATGTAAGTAACAAAATTCCAGTGACGGGTCAAGAGCTACTCATTTTCATATGGTACAAAATTCAGCAGTTTGACCGTGTCTGAATTTTTTTTATAGACCTTAAAGATGCCCTGTCTGTGGTGTTGCAGGTACTGTTGTGCGCATGCGCGCTGCTGGGCGCGGCCAGTGCGGGCTACCTGGGCTCTCCTGCCGTCTCCTACTCGGCGGCTCCCGCCCTGCGAGGCGGCCTTCCTTACAACGCCGGACTCGGATTCACAGGTAACGTGCGCTCAAGCTCAGCATATTTTGCTACAAGGAAGAGAGAGCGTTTGGGTTTAACGGCCCTTCAACGCTGTGATGTCGTTACAGAGCACAGGTTCAGATTGGGAATGGATAGGGGAGGAAGTCGACCATACCGTTCCAGTTCAACCACGTGAGATTTGCCTTAATCGATTGGCTGGACAGGAATTTGAAATACCACTCTCCTGAATACGGATCCAATGAGCCATTATTTTACTATTCTCGGATAATTTTTCTGTACCTGAGTAGTAAGGTGCGTGATCTTAGGCAATATGTCGAGCTGTAAGTCTTTCTCACTTTTGTTGTCAATTTCATCAATGCTACATATGCATAATAAAACTCTATTATGATAGTCAACAGCTTGACGTTGTTTCCAATTGCTTATAACTGGAACTAGATTTTTACCTAGCGCAAACCTTGTACTCAAAAAATGGTACAAATGGCTCTGAGCACCATGAGACTTAACATCTGAGGTCATCAGTCCCCTAGACAGAACTACTTCAACCTAACTAACCTAAGGACATCACACACATCCATGCCCGTGGCAGGATTCGAACCTGCGACTAGCAGCAGCGCGATTCCGGACTGAAGCGCCTAGAACCGCTTGGCCACCACGGCCGGCAACTGTTTGCTAATAATATTTTATTTTTGTATAGGCATCAGTCTGTCAACTCAACTCCATTACACTGCACCCCAAAGTCTTGATGTTGTAGGCAGTCTCCTCCTCTGCTCATACTTATGACAGTAATTTCCTCTGATAATGCATGGTAAACATCCAATTTTTGCTTCCGAATAGGGTACATACCAAATCATTCACGTCAGAATTGCTGAGAAAGTGCTACCGCTGACAGTGCACAGTTGCTTTTGATAGTGCACTGCAAAAAATTCTCTTGTCAAGCACGAGGCCAAGTCAGAAAGCAAAGGCAATTTCTCGTAAAAGAACTTTTTACTGGGAAAGCAACATTGCGAATAACACCTACCGCAGCCTCTATGCACTTGATTCCTCTCTTAACAAGCTTCTTTGTTCTGTCTTGGATGTGTTTCGTTTGTGCCGTCATGCACTCTTGCATCATCCCTACGTCCTAGTCATCCACCGAAAATTTCCATTCGGGCAGGAGCTCCTTCATCAGCCAAATAGAACTGTGTGGAGAGCGCTCCAGCAGATCAAAGCCAATATCTTTCATGCAATGGTTTTTCCATCTGTATGAGGCTGACATCATCCTAAAGCAAAATTACATCTTTTCAAAACGACCCTCTCCTCTTCGTATCGATTTCGGGTTTCAGATCTCGCAGTAGCTCACGAGAGCTGTCACTATTCACTGCTTGACATTTCTAACCTCACTGAATCAGCAATGGACCACTCATATTCCAAAACACAATCATCAAAAACTATCCTGCATTAGCTGGGCTTTTGAACTTTTTGCTCTAGGTGAAAGTGAATATTTCCACACCATGCTCCGCCACTTACTCGGCTGTTGTTAGTTACGGAACCGTTTGTCATCAATGGTTACAATGCAACTTAGATATTCTTCTCCATCTTCTGGAATGTATTTCGACCATTTCGAAACACCTGTCCACCATGTGATATGGCAACTGACGAGATGAAATTCTGCGATAGTGAAAAACGATGGACGACTGCAAATGCTGAACAATGGCTAACGTTCAACTCACATGTAATAAGATGAATTCTGGTATGACAATCATCACAAATCCTTCGTTCAGCTTTCTTGACATTCCTGTCTGTATCATTCCGCACTTCTTTCATTGCTTTAACAGATTGTAAAATACACTCCTGGAAATTGAAATAAGAACACCGTGAATTCATTGTCCCAGGAAGGGGAAACTTTATTGGCACATTCCTGGGGTCAGATACATCACATGATCACACTGACAGAACCACAGGCACATAGACACAGGCAACAGAGCATGCACAATGTCGGCACTAGTACAGTGTATATCCACCTCTCGCAGCAATGCAGGCTGCTATTCTCCCATGGAGACGATCGTAGAGATGCTGGATGTAGACCTGTAGAACGGCTTGCCATGCCATTTCCACCTGGCGCCTCAGTTGGACCAGCGTTCGTGCTGGACGTGCAGACCGCGTGAGACGACACTTCATCCAGTCCCAAACATGCTCAATGGGGGACAGATCCGGAGATCTTGCTGGCCAGGGTAGTTGACTTACACCTTCTAGAGCACGTTGGGTGGCACGGGATACATGCGGACGTGCATTGTCCTGTTGGAACAGCAAGTTCCCTTGCCGGTCTAGGAATGGTAGAACGATGGGTTCGATGACGGTTTGGATGTACCGTGCACTATTCAGTGTCCCCTCGACGATCACCAGTGGTGTACGGCCAGTGTAGGAGATCGCTCCCCACACCATGATGCCGGGTGTTGGCCCTGTGTGCCTCGGTCGTATGCAGTCTTGATTGTGGCGCTCACCTGCACGGCGCCAAACACGCATACGACCATCATTGGCACCAAGGCAGAAGCGACTCTCATCGCTGAAGACGACACGTCTTCATTCGTCCCTCCATTCACGCCTGTCGCGACACCACTGGAGGCGGGCTGCACGATGTTGGGGCGTGAGCGGAAGACGGCCTAACGGTGTGCGGGACCGTAGCCCAGCTTCATGGAGGCGGTTGCGAATGGTCCTCGCCGATACCCCAGGAGCAACAGTGTCCCTAATTTGCTGGGAAGTGGCGGTGCGGTCCCCTACGGCACTGCGTAGGATCCTACGGTCTTGGCGTGCATCCGTGCGTCGCTGCGGTCCGGTCCCAGGTCGACGGGCACGTGCACCTTCCGCCGACCACTGGCGACAACATCGATGTACTGTGGAGACCTCACGCCCCACGTGTTGAGCAATTCGGCGGTACGTCCACCCGGCCTCCCGCATGCCCACTATACGCCCTCGCTCAAAGTCCGTCAACTGCACATACGGTTCACGTCCACGCTGTCGCGGCATGCTACCAGTGTTAAAGACTGCGATGGAGCTCCGTATGCCACGGCAAACTGGCTGACACTGACGGCGGCGGTGCACAAATGCTGCGCAGCTAGCGCCATTCGACGGCCAACACAGCAGTTCCTGGTGTGTCCGCTGCGCCGTGCGTGTGATCATTGCTTGTACAGCAAAAAATGGTTCAAATGGCTCTGAGCACTATGGGACTCAACTGCTGTGGTCATAAGTCCCCTAGAACTTAGAACTACTTAAACCTAACTAACCTAAGGACAGCACACAACACCCAGCCATCACGAGGCAGAGAAAATCCCTGACCCCGCCGGGAATCGAACCCGGGAACCCGGGCGTGGGAAGCGAGAACGCTACCGCACGACCACGAGATGCGGGCACTTGTACAGCCCTCTCGCAGTGTCCGGAGCAAGTATGGTGGGTCTGACACACCGGTGTCAATGTGTTCTTTTTTCCATTTCCAGGAGTGTATAATAATGATTTCAAAATGATTTAGATAATGTAAATATTTTGTTACTTACATGTATTTTGTATTTCTGATAGTTACAAATGCAAGCTCGTTCCTCAGTTTGTGTCCGTTCGGTGATTGCAACAGAACAAGAGGCAACTATAAAATTCTCCATTTCTTTCGCGACAAATGAAAATGATTTGGCAGCAGAATATATTTTGCTTAAGTGAACAGCTGAGCCATAGCACAAGAGACGTGGAGAAAAAAAAGAATATTGCTACATTACAATCACAAAACTTAAGAGCTTGCACTATGTTTCAGCTGGCGGAAGTGTACTGCTACACTGTTTTCAAAGTGGGCGGCCTACCTGTCAAAACGGATATGCCTTACAGACAGATACACATCTTGGATAAAATAACTTTGGATATTGGGCCTCATCATTGTAACCATTAAAACAACGAACTGACGGCGTTTCTATCGACTTGTTGCGGTCTCTTCAAGGCGGTTCATTGCTGTTTACTGATGAATGTCTTCCTTTATATACTGTCATTTTCGGTTATCTGGCGTCTACCGACGTCACATACCTGAGATGCCACTGTACAAATTGAAGAGGCTGTTATGGATGGGGAGGCTGTACGGTACGGTCGTAGAAGATGTGGAAGCCTACGACCTTAGATACACATCTGCTTTTAAATGAATTTATACACTAGTAAATTTTTCATTGATTACGACAGCTGTCTCCATACTGCAGTTGCTATCTGTGAATAATTTTTGACAGCTTTAGTCCCTTCAGTAAAGAAAACTAATCACGCCCCTGATTCCTTCCTCGGTGCTCATAATGAAATGCTCTGAAATCATTACGAATTGAAGTATTCATTAAGCCAACACAGCTACAGTACTAGAACAACACTGTGGTTAGGGTATATCATTGTTGACTACATGGAATATACCCATGAAGCGGTAAAATATGGCCTGTACTTATTGACTTACTATTAACAGAAAGCAACTTAAGGTGCAAAATGACAATGAAGCACACATCAATGAATCCCTCGTCTGCCGAATAGGTCCAGCAGGTAGCATCACAGCAGCAGCGGCGGCCAGACTGCCTGCTGGCGGCCTATCAGCCACTCTCCTCGGTGGGGCCCTAGGAAGCACCTACCCCGGCGTCGGTGGTGGCTACTCTAGCCAGGCCACCGGCTACTCTAGCGTCGCCCCCGGTTACGCCGGCCTGGGACGCCTGGGTGCGTCCTCCGCCGAGGCCGTCGACGCCTACTACGACCCCAACCCGCAGTACAGCTTCAGCTACAGCGTCAGCGACGCCCTGACCGGCGATGCCAAGCAGCAGCAGGAGAGCCGCAGCGGCGACGTGGTCGAGGGCAGCTACAGCCTGGTCGAGCCCGACGGCAGCGTCCGCATTGTCCAGTACACTGCCGCCCCTGAAGCCGGTTTTAACGCTGTCGTCTCCAAGGACGGAGTCCCCGCCGGGCCTTCTTCTCTCGGAGCAGCTGTCGCCCCTGCCGCTGCTGCCTCTAGAGCTACTCTTCCAGGTTTGTAATAGCGAAGCTTGCACTAGGATACGCACAGTCTTTTATAATGCACTACTGGCCATTAAAATTGCTACACCACGAAGATGATGTGCTACAGACGCGAAATTTAACCGACAGGAAGAAGACGCTGTGATAGCCAAATGATTAGCTTTTCAGAGCATTCACACAAGGTTGGCTCCGGTGGCGACACCTACAAGTTGCTGACATGAGGAAAGTTTCCAACCGATTTCTCATACACAAACAGCAGTTGACCGGCCTTGCCTGGTGAAACGTTGTTGTGATGCCTCGCTTAAGGAGGAGAAATGCGTACCATCACGTTTCCGACTTTGATAAAGGTCGGATTGTAGCCTATCGCGATTGTGGTTTATCGTATCGCGACATTGCTGCTCGCGTTGATCGAGATCCAATGACTGTTAGCAGAATATGGAATCGGTGGGTTCACGAGGGTAATACGGAACGCCGTGCTGGATCCCAATGGCCTCGTATCACTAGCAGTCGAGATGACAGGCATCTTATCCGCATGGCTGTAACGGATCGTGCAGCCACGTCTCGATCCATGAGTCAACAGATGGGGACGTTTGCAAGACAACTACCATCTCCACGAATAGCTCGACGCCGTTTGCAGCAGCATGGACTATCAGCTCGGAGACAATGGTTGCAGTGACCCTTGATGCTGCAGCACAGACAGGAAGGCCTGTGATGGTGTACTCAACGACGAACCTGGGTGCACGAATGGCAAAACGTCATTTTTTCGGATGAATGCAGGTTCTGTTTACAGCATCATGATGGTCTCATCCGTGTTTGGCGATATCGCGGTGAACGCACATTGGAAGCGTGCATTCGTCATCGCCATACCAGCGTATCACCTGGAGTGATGGTATGGGGTGCCACTGGTTACACGTCTCGGTCACCTCTTGTTCTCATTAACGGCACTTTGGACAGTGGACATTACATTTCAGATGTGCTACGACCCGTGGCTCTACCCTTCGTTCGATCCCTGTAAAACCCTACATTTCAGCAGGATAATGCACGACCGCATGTTGTAGGTCCTGTACGGGCCTTTCTGGATCAGAAAATGTTCGACTGCTGCCCTGGCCAGCACATTCTCCAGATCTCTCACCAATTGAAAACGTCTGGTCAATGGTGGCCGAGCAACTGGCTTGTCGCAACACGCCAGTCACTATTCTTGATGAACTGTGGTATCGTGTTGAAGCTGCATGGGCAGCTGTACCTGTACACGCCATCAAAGCTCTGTTTGACTCAATGCCCAGGTGTATCAAGGACGTTATTACGGCCAGAGGTGATTGTTCTGTGTACTGATTTCTCAGGATCTATGCACCCAAATTGCGTGAAAATGTAATCCCATGTCAGTTTTAGTATAATATATCTGTCAAATGAATAGCCGTTTATCATCTTCATTTGTTCGTGGTGTAGCAATTTTAATGGCCAGTAGTGTAATAGAAACATGCTCAAATTTAAAAAAAAGACTTTTAATGCAATGGAGTGCAGCTATATACGTTACTACAATGCCAATATAACATTTGTGATTATGGATCTTATGAGGCAGTTTTTGCTAGCATTACAAAACGAGAGAAAGCAAGAGTCCACCCTATTGTCCAAGCTAAATGGCTTATTGATTAAGGAACAAATAGGTGCGTGACTCATGGGTTGTTTATACACCTAACTCACAGTGTCCTAACTTATCAACTATGATAGAGGAGCTAGTGAGTTGTAGTTCTTCTAGTTGGACGTCCTGAAGAGATTCCATGGTTGGAAGAGAACGACTGCCAGATCTGCTGCTGTATAACGTGGCAGTCCCCACAGACACACACTGAGGTGACAAGTCACGGGATAACTCCTAATATCGTGTCGGATCTCGTTTTCGCCGGCGTACTGGAGCACCACGACATGGCATGTACCCAATAATGCGAATCATGCGTACAGATCCTGTAATCTGACTCGTTCCATATCGTTCCGATAAAAGAATCGTTTAAATGATCTATGGATCATGTACCTAACTAAATTCCAGTAGTAGTTCAATAGCTGCTTATTTTCATACAATACTGGAAGTCTCCTGCAGAAAAAGTGAGCCATGCTGCCTCTACAGCCGTCCATAACTCCGAAAATCTACAGTATTGTCTACACGAACTGACCTCTCGAGCCGGCCTGTGTGGCTTAGCGGTTCTAGGCGCTTCAGCCTGGAACCGCGCGACCGCTACGGTCGCAGGTTTGGATCCTGCCTCGGGCTTGGATGTGTCTGATGTCCTTAGGTTAGTTAGGTTTAAGTAGTTCTGAGTTCTATGGGACTGATGACCTCAGATGTTAAGTCCCATAGTGCTCAGAGCCATCTGAACCATTTTTTTGACCTCTCGATTATGTCCCGTAAATGTTCGAGGGATTCATGTTGGGCCGTCTCGGTAGCCAAGTCATTCGATCGGTTTGTCTAGAATGTTCTTCAGTTTTGAACAATTGTGGCCTGGTGACATGATGCACTGTCGTCCATAAATAATCCATCGTTGTTTGGAAATATGAAGTCCATAAGTGGCTGCAAATGGTCTCCGAGTAGCTGAACATAGCCATTTCCAGTCAATGATCAGTTCAGTAAGACCAGAGGACCGGGTCCATTCCATGTAAACAGAGCCCACATTATTATGGAGGCACCACGAGTATGCACAATGCCTTGTTGACAACGTGGGTCCATGGCTTCGTCACATTCGAACCTTAACGTCAGCTCTCACCAACTGAAATTGGAACTCATCTGACCAAGCCACGTTTTCCAGTCGTCTATGATCCAACCGATATGGTCATGCGTCCAGAAGCGGCATTTCAGGCGATGTGCTGCTGTTAGCAGAGGCACTTACGTCGGTCCTCCGCTACCATAGCCCATTAGCACCAAATTTCGCCGCACTCTCCTAACGAAAACGTTCGTGTTACGTCCCACATTTATTTTTGCGGTTATATCAGGCAATGTTGCTTGTCTCTTTGCACTGACAAATGTGTGCAAACGCCGCTGCTCACGGTCATTGTCCATTGTAAGAGTTAATGCATGAAATTTGGTATTCTCAGCACACTGTCGACACTGTGGATCTCGAAATACTGTATTCCGAAATGGAATGCGCTCTAACTTCAACTACCATTCCACTCTCAGATCCTGTTAATTCCTGTCTTGCGGCCATAATCACGTCGGAAACCTTTTCACATGAATTACTTGAGTACAAATGACAGCTCCTCCAATGCACTGCCCTTTTGTACCTTGTGTACGCAACACTACCGCCATTTGTGTATGTGGATATCGTTATCCCATGACTTTTGTCACCTCACTGTGTATTATCTGAGGATCTGAAGACACCATGATCACTTTTTCTCCTGCACTCTGTCAAAATATCATCACATGAAACAGAAGGTAACATTTAGCCACTTTTACCAACAGCCTTTCTCAGACATCACACTGAAAAAGTCTACTGGCAGTAGAGGTTAAACTGACATATTTTATTTTCCTCCATGCTACGGTAACACATGAAGGAAAATTTCAGTCTGTGGGCAAGCGTTGGTCGGGGTAACCCAAAAGGACCCGGAGACGCCGTCGGGAGATCGGGGAAGAGTTTTCTTTTCTGCGTGAGCGTTCGAGTTCCCTGGAATCCTCTAGCAGGGAGATAGGGTTTGGAACGCGAAGAGCACCGCAGTTGCGGCGGTGTCCCGATCTTCCCCTCGGACCTTGAAAATCCGGGAGAGGGCCACGTGGAGGTGTCGCGCCGGTTCGGTTCGGCAAGCGTTGTGATAGGAGACAAAGTGAAAATATGCCTGTTGTCTCCATAGTTCTGCAGGGCATGGTCATGTCAGATGCTAAATTTCTTACTACGAACGACAAAAACGTTTATTCGCATTTGTTATTATTTATGAAAGTGTGGTTGCGCTGTAGCTATATTCCATCATGTATAGATGGTGCCTTATGATGACCTGATACACCTGTGGACGTGTAACACACCCATTAGCATGCTGTGTGCCTGTGGATGACAACTTCTATGCTTTCAAACCTACTAAAGAAAAAGGAAAACAACAGACACAGCTGTTTCACATAAATAATAAATGGCAGTAAATAGTTTCTGTGCTTCGTAATAACAAAAATTATAATATTTTATGAGTTTTGACATCTTAAAATCGGGTATTCTGCTGCAAAAAAATTTAATAATTAATAGCTAGGATGTAAAAAAGAATCGTACGTATCTATGCTAAGAACCACCCACAAATTTTAGTTTTTTGTAAAAATCTTATATAAATCATCATTAGAGGTAAGAATGTTTTGATCTTTGTGGTAATACTGTCCAAACCATACAGGCTTACGGTCAGTACAAGTATTTACACTGCTCTGAAAAAGTTCAGATATTGTACAATTCGAATACGTGTGAGACACCTTGGCTTACTGCGATACTCAGTAGATGATTTCTTCAGTTACCCATTAACAAGTGTCGCTGTGCACGAATTACAGGAGCTGCTGGCTACGCGCTGCCCCCAGCTGCCGCCGCTGGAGTCTACGGAGCGGCCCTGAAGACGGCACACGCCGCAGTCGCCACCCCTCACTCCAAGGCCCACTACTAGCCACATAGCGATTACTCTGCCTTTCTAGGAGCAGCGCTTTTCCTGTATAATGAAATTAGCGTGTGTACAAATATAAAGTATCCCGTTTTTGTTTAAATTTTATGCCTCTTTAAATCGTCTTCTGAAGTATAGCGGCTGACACTGGCAACGCAGATCAATATCGCAGACGACGCTGGATGACATTTTGGTAAAGATACTAGGCGAGGTATGCGTCTCTGTGAGTTTACATACGCATTTTCGTAGCTCTGCAGAGGAAGTCGATAAAACTGCAGCAGTAGTTGAAACACAGTAAATAAATTTCAAGAACAAAAATCCTTAAGAAAAAGAACCGAAGCGTTTGAAATGTAGTATAGCAAAAGAGTTACTGAGTGTACTGATAAGATTTGAAATAAGGAAATTCTTAGCAGAATCTGCGGAAATGTATGGTAAACCCTGAAAGAAGGGACAGGATGATAGCCTACATGCTAAGGCATTAAGGAATAATTTTCACGATAGTAGATGGAGCCGAAGAGGACAAAAATATGCAGATGAAGACAAAGGTTGGAATATATGTAACATATAACTGAAGATATAGGGTATAAGTGCTACTGTGATATGGCAGTCACGCAGTAGAGGAAATCGTGACAGCCTGCATCAAACTTGTCAGAAGAATTTAATGGAAGCAATGTTCTACAGGCAACTTCGCTTTTTTAGACCACTGCTAATGAGGTAATTTATGCCTATGGATTCCACTCAGACCAAACCATTTGAGGGACGGAGACTGCAGAATCATCCTCCAGTAACTATGTGCTCTTATCCTCATTCTGATACATTTGAATCCGGTGTTGGAGTGTTGTTTTCTGACAGTCTTATTCGCCTTTAATTTGTCAAGGTTGGAAACTGATATTGTAGTTACACACTGAGGTGACAGAAGTCATTGGATAACTATATGAACATGTACAGATGGCGGTAGTATTGAGTTCACAAGGCATAAAAGGGCAGTACATTGGCGGAGCTGCCATTGGTACTCGTATGTTTTATGTGAAAAGCATTCCGACGTGATTGCGGCCGCACGACGACAATTATCAGACTTTGAACGAGGAATGGCACTTGGAACTTGACGCATGGGACTTTCCATTTCGGAAATCGTTAGGTAATTTAATATTCTGACATCCACAGTGTCAAGAACGTGCCAAATTACCAAATTGCAGACATTACCTCTCACCACGGACTACGAAGTAGCCGACGGCATTTACTTAACAACCGAGAGCAGTGGCGTTTGCGTAGAGTTGTCAGTGTAACAGACGAGTAACACTGCTTGAAATAACCACAGAAATCAATGTACGACTTACAGCAAACCTATCCGTTAGGACAGTGTGGCAAAATTTAACGTTGATGGGCTATGGCAGCAGACAAGCGTGGCCTGGTCAGATGAATCCCGATTTCAGTTGTTAAGAGTTGACGCTTAGGCTCCAATGCGATGCAGACACCACGAAGTCATGGAGCCAAGTCGTCAACAAGGCACTGTGCACGTTGGTGGTGGCTCCGTAATGGTGTGGGTTGTGTTTACATGGAATCGACTGTGTCCTCTGGCCCAACTTTACCGAACATCGACTGAAAGCAGTTATGTTCGGCTACTTGGAGACCTTTTTGCAGCCATTCTTGGACTTCAGATTCCCATAAACGACGAAATTTTTATGGGTGACAGTGCGCCATGTCACTGGGCCAAAATTGTTCGCTACCGGTTTGAAGAACAAACTGGATAATTCGAGCGAGCGATCTGGCGGCCCAGATTCCCCGACATAGGACTTAATCGAGAGGTCCGTTGGTGCACATAATCCTGCACCGGCAACACTTTCGCAATTATGGACGCCTATAGCGTCAGCATGGCTCAATATTTCTGTAGAGGACGTCCAACAGCTTGTGGAGTCTATGCCACATCAAATTGCTGCACCATTTACTGTAAGAGAACTGCAACTCCTGGTACTCACCCTTTATCTTCCTAAATAATTCCCCTGTGCCTCCTTACATAACTCCGAAAAGCCATCCTCCAAGCTACGCACCTCATTCCTAATTTCCCAGATCTCCACTGCTGTCTTTACTGTCCATTTTTAACTAGTGAGACACACATCCGGTTGTCTCGATAACATCACATATTATCTAGAGGCTTAACAACCTCTACCTGCCATGCCTTGCCCATGGAAACGTACAGCAACAGCAGGACCATCCTAGTTCCCCAGGAAGTCCTTAGGGTTTCGCCACCAGTAGAACAAAGTTAATCTATCACCCTCTTCCTCCTTCCGAGAACACACAGTCCACAAGACAACACTATCAGTAATAATAGACACTAGTAACCATCACCCATTCCTCCACGCGGTATTGCGTCAATCTTCCCAGGCGTCTGTTCGGTTGTTCCTGGTGTTCTAGCGTCTTCGTGTTCGTCTTTTGCACATTGCTCCCAACTTACCTAATTCTTCTGCCAGACTTCCTCACCGACACACTCCGGTCCTAAATTAGGAATCAAAACGTCAATGGGTGAGGGCATTTTCCTGTCGTACAGCACTTCAAATTGCGACAAGTCTGTTACAATATGAACCTTCGAATTATAGGCACACTGTAGATAAGGTAAATAGGCGTCCCAATCGTCGGGCCTGGAACTTACGTAATAACTCAACATCTTTGCAATTATGCTGTGCATGCTGTGGGGCGGCGAATAAGTTTGTAAAAAAATTTAATTATGTCTGTTGGATAAACACTTGCAAGTTGAATCAGTTTCTGACTTTTAGAATGTTGTTAATGCTGTCTTTCGCCGTTCTCAACACTGGCTCTCTATTTACTTTTTAGCTCCCAGAAAGTGATTTAACAAAACGTGGAGCCAGTAATTAGAGATCCTAGTGCCCACTTTATTTGAGATACCATTATAGCTGCAGCTTGTAGCTCTGAGGAATTAGGAGATTGTCCGGGATTTCTAATCAAAAATGGTTTTACAAAATAGTTGAGTATATTCTGAAATTCACTGATAAAAAACACAAGTATCCCTACAACCTAACTAACAGAGCAGTTCAGAATCTAATGCGCTGATGCAACTATAAATGTCCGAATTAAATGTTAAAAAGAATGCTCGCCATAATTTGATGAAAATACTTCATCAAACGCCACGCTAAATATTTGGTAGAATGTCTGTCCCGCGACGGCACGTGAAAACGCGACAATACGCAAACTGAAGCTAGATAATGAAAATCATTCCAGAATTAGCACTTCACATGAAATGTTTTCATGGTTCCGCGTATCTCTAGTAACTTAATACGGCACCCGAGACTGTTTGTAGCAGTGACACTGATGCGACGCGGCTCCCGACACAGATGGCGTGTCATTCAGCGTCTGGAGAGAACTGGGGCCTTGCTTCCTCGCGCAGCGTTCTTATATATAAAGCCGCGGTGCGGACGGCTGAGGGAACGCCTGATCAAATCCGCTCTCCCGACTAGCCGCTGGGCTAGTAACGCACCACTTCAAGTTACATAATAATTTATAGCTTCTTTTGCTGATGGCCGAGGAAGCTCTTAATTTAAACGTGCATTTCAGCACGCAGGAAAGTATTGATAATAAAATTTTGACGTGGCTAAATTAAATATTTTGGGCGAGAGAATTAATTAAATTACACTGCACGCAGTAGATGAGCTCTGAACTGGCCCTTTTGAGATCCGCTATCGCTATAATTTTATAGGTATTCAAAAGAAACTTTTCACGTCTTCATAGTCATAGCGGACCTCCAACCTATTTAAATCTAAACATCCTAGCCTTATTTATTAGCCTACTTAATCTATCTTGCTTCCTTTAGTTTTGAGATGAAAACCAGAAAATCATGAATTTCCACTAAAATCTTATCTTGTGAAATCCAAAGTACTGTTTTTATTAAATCATTATGAAAGATGAATCTAAATATAAATTTTGAAGTCTCTAGCTCTTTTCTGTTGCGCCAATGATCTTTTCACAAAAACGTCCAAATTTCGAAAATGACTGAAGTTATCGAACTGATATTTAACACACATTAATTCAGTATTATTCCTGACATGCTAGAAAAGTTTTAGGTCCTTTGCTTGATTTTTAAGGTATTGCGCAACATTTATGACGTCAGAGCTAGTTACAGCAGACTGGCTGGCACACAATGGAAACTGATGTGAATTTACTACAGCGTAAGTAGGCTGCTTCCCTACATCACCCTCTACTTAAATTTTTTGTTTATGAATGTTAATGAATGAAAAAAAAATTTAATTACAAAAAGGGAAGCAAGAGTACAGTTTAACTCCCTATAAAAAATCAAAATTGAAATATAAACCTGTAGAAACCTTAAAGAAAACTGATTACCTACATTAATTATTTAAATTGTAGGCATGTTCACTGCCTTTTAAACAATGTCATTACTCAAACTTTTAAGCAAAGTCAATGAAATATTTTGGCATACATATTGCCTTAGACAAACAAACACATACAAATTGAAAAATTATGAAAATCTTAGATCCATTAAATACATTAAATACATTTTTACATACACAAATTCAAAGAAAATAACATGATACATAAACAGATGATTATCTCTTAGCAGTCTTTTCTAAACCTGAAAGAAAAGTTCACAAATAATTTTTACACACGTGGTTGTAGCCGCTTTGGCTGGCGTCCTACACTTCCATTCACAAGGGTAGAGGAGGGGAAGTTGCTATGGTGTGCGTCCTTCACTTCTCTCTAAATTACATGGGGGGAAGGGGAGGGGTCACTGTGAGTTGTGTCCAAGTCACTCCACGCTTTCACGCAGCTACCAGGCTGCCATTATCTGGTTTGTCCTGTAGAACAAACAAAAAGAGTGCCTCAGACTCTGTTCACTTAATATCTATGGTTGGGTCATAATGAAATGGGGATTATCCTTCAATATTTTGCTGGAACAAAGTTAACAGAACTTTTTCAGTATTACTCTCGCGGTTACTTAATTGTCATAAAATCGTTAAACAAATGGCTCAAAACGCCTTTAGTCACGTACTAGAGAAAATCTATGCTCAAGGCATACAATCACGAATCCTATTTAACATCAATTTATTATTTCTGGGCCGGAACACTGAACCAATGCTCGGTACATTCCTGACAAATCTGCATTTTATTTGCTTAACTGACTCATCTTTGATTACCTTATTCTTAGAGATAGTATGAGTATGATTAGTGGTTGTTTTCTCAGCTTCTTTGTACATGTGAGTAACTTTTGGTAATAGTACAGTTGTGAGTGTTCAAAACACACTACGTTTAGTTGACTACAAAATCCACTTATTGGTCCTCTGCTGTTGTCAGTTCCACATCTACAATTAGGTACTTACTTACTTGAAGTGTATTTATGCTGAGCTAAAATAATGTTTCACGTCTGTCAGTATGTTATTTATTCATTTTGCTAGTGTATGTACTTATTTAACACTCACTCTATTAATATTTAAAGCATAGGATAGCACATTTATTTCATATTCATAGTGTATTGCAGCTGATTAGTTTGCTCACGTGGCAATCCATTTCCACTCGATCGGACGCTGAAACCTCAGGTAGTCTCTCTCAGACCTACCACTAAAGTGCATCAAGTAATTATGGACGAGCGTAATGCTAAATTCCTTAAACCTATAGGACACCATGAGCTGCTCTGTATCATCTAACATAAGGGTACCTATGGTCGCATTCACGCCTCCAACTCATAACCTCAATACGTGTAGGTGTATCCTGTCACACACTACACTAAAATAATGGCCAGCTCCAACCTTATAAATACTTCAGGGACGTGTCCTTCACGTCTCAACCACAAACACTGCTCAATTCTATTACTCTGCCTTTCCTTGCTATACCAGGTGAGTTTATCCTTACAACTTATCTGCATATTTTTCATAACACTAAGCAATCTCTTTTATTATTAATTAGTTAGCTCTACAGCATACACTAGGTTTCACTACCACTTCAGATCCTGCTTGTACATGAATTCATACATCTTTGTAAGTTACTATTGGTGGACCATTTCCAATAAAACAACACTTTGTACTTACTATATTACCAGGCCACTATACATAATTGTTACTCAAATACATTTGTATCTTAATTACGTCATACTTCTCTATTGTTTGTCACTATTAGGTTTGTCACATTAGGTATTTTTCTTCACTAATCGGTAGATAGAATGGTTACATAACTCATGGCTTGATAGCCATGACAGAAAATTTTCATGTTTGGAAAGAAAAGGTCGAAATTTTTGAGGACAGGAAAGATGAAGAGTGAGTGAGACCTGAAAAGGAAAGAAGATCTCACACAGCTGGGACTGCACAGCTGCCACACTGTGTAGAGGTTACAGAACAACCTCCTCCCTACAGCATTCATTGGTTTAATGCTGTATTGATAACCATACCGGAAAATTTAATGTATGAAAGAAGAGGTCGAAATTTTTGTGGATAGGAAAGATGAAGAATGAGTGAGACCTGAAAGGGAAAGAAGATCTCACACAGCTGGGACCGCACAGCTGCCACACTGTGTAGAGGTTACAGAACAACCTCCTCCCTACAGCATTCATTAGCTTAATGCTGTAAAGAAGAGTTAGAAAATTTTAGGTGGATAGGAAAGATGAAGAGTGAGTGAGACCTGAAAAGGAAAGAAGATCTCACACAGCTGGGACTGCACAGCTGCCACACTGTGTAGAGGTTACAGAACAACCTCCTCCCTACAGCATTCATTCACTACCTATGAATTTCTGTAGGTCGATCACGTTTCTGAGACCTAATAGCTTCTTACTTTTAGGGTACTCCAGCCTATATGCATTGGCATGTGGTTTTCCCATTATCCTGAAGGGTCCTTGGTATACGAACATGAATTTCTTTGTTTCTGCATTTACTTTCTTTGATTTTTCTTTGGTTTTGACAAGGACTAATTGACCTATTTCAAAGCTAGTAGGTACAGCTTTTGCGTCATGACGCTTCTTCCTTTCCAACGCTCTTTTTCTCATATTAGCCCTAGCCTTTAGTTTCTTCTCGTCTGTGGATATTTGCGTTAGAATAGGGAATTCTACCATATCTGCAATCACATTGTGCGGTTCTTGGCCAAACATCAATTCGCAAGGTGCAAAACCAGTTGCATCATGTCTTAAGTTGTTAATTACATTCTCAAAATACTTAATGTGCTCTGCCCAACTTGAGTGTTTCCGAGCACAATAAGTTCTGCAAAGCCTATTCAATTCCCTCATAATACGTTCACTCATATTTCCTTGGGGGAAATACGCAGATATTTTCAGATGTTTCACGCCGGCCTTATCTAGACATTCCTTAAATCTATCAGAAGTAAATTGAGGCCCATTGTCTGACAGCAAATTCTTCGGAACGCCAACGTTCACGAAGAAATCTTTTTCCAACTTTTCAACCAATGTTTTTGCATTTGCTCTTTTAATTGGGTATAGCTTAACATATTTACTGAATCCATCCACCACAACAAAAACATGGGTACAACCACCTCTCGAAACAGGAAGAGGACCAAACAAATCACAAGCCAGTAATTCTAGGGTTTCAGTTGGCTCTACTGCATGCATATCCCCTTGTATTCTGGTGTTAGCAGCACGAACTTTCTGGCACACTACACAGGATGCTAGACGCTTGGCCACACGGCGGTACATGTTGTCAAACACAACCTTCTCTTTTAATTTTGCAATGCACTTCTTTGCACCGTAGTGCCCATACCTCAGGTGTACATAGTCGATTAGTAAGTCTACATGTTGTGAGGGAAAGCACAGCTTCCACTCAGAAACACCTATCTTTTTCCTCCTAAACAGAATACCTTTATGCAAACAATAGTATTGCGAAACCTTAGGATAGTTCGCATTTCCTAAATAGCTCTTCACTAATTTCAGTTGGTCATCTTCATTCTGCTCACGTCTCAAGTTCTTAATCACTCTCTTTAATGCACTTTCTTCCTTTACTTCGTGCAATGCAAACATTCGAACTTCATTTAGGTCTGTTGCTGTAATTCCCGCGTCATCACAGAGCTCCGCACTTCTAGATAACCCATCAGCTACCAGATTGTCTTTCCCTTGAATATATTTAATCTCAAGGTCAAACTGCTGGAGATACAATGACCATCTTACCAAACGAGAATTCCTCAACTTACAGGTCTTTAAAAAGGTCAACGCCTTATGGTCACTGTAAACAATTATCTTGTGACCTAATAGATACTGCTCAAACTTCTGTACCCCAAATACAATTGCCAACGCTTCTAGTTCTGAGATGCCATAATTTCTCTCTGCTGCCTGTAAAGATCGACTTGCGAAAGCTATAGTCTTGTGCACTTCTTGTTCGTTCTCTATTTCTACTTGGAATATCTCCACAGCTATACCATAGCCACTAGCATCAACAGACATGCAGAATGGTTTTTCAAAATCAGGATGATGTAAAATAGGACTATTAATTAAAGATTGTTTAAGCACCTCAAACACCAGTTGACATTCTGCTGTCCAAACCCAAGGGGTATTCTTTTTCAGCAGGAGGTGAAGACAGGGAGCATTAAAAGCCTGATCACTAACAAAACGCCTATAGAAGCCGAAAAGACCGAACATCGATCTCAACTGCTTCTTGTTTCTGGGAGCCTCAAATTTTTCAATGACTGCTAGCTTGCCTGGGTCAGGCAGAATACCTTTACCACTTATCATGTATCCCAAGAAACCTATTTCCTCTTTAACGCACTCTGTCTTTTCAATCTTTAGTTTCATGCCACCTTTCTCAATAGCCTCTAACACTTCCTCTAATAAAGCTATGTGTTCTTCCCAGGTAGGAGTTGCTATTAACAGATCATCTACGTAGACTGTTATTTTATTACTTAAAGCTGGTCCTAAAACATGGCACATCACACGTACGAAGGCACAAACAGAGATATTAAGTCCGAAAGGTACCACACGGTATTGGTAACAAAACTCCTTCGTACAAGAAAGCTGTGTACTTCCTTGAACTTTCCGCCAGTGGCAAATTCCAATATCCACATGTGATGTCCATAGAAGTTAAGAATTTTACTCCCCTGAACTTTTGCAATAACTCGTCCATGTTCTGCGGTCTATCACTTTCCCTAACCACTATTTCATTCAACCAACGAGCGTCCAAGACCAATCTGACACTCCCGTCTCTTTTTGGTACAACAACAAGAGGATTATTGTACTCACTGACCGCTTTTTCAATCACACCCCATTCTAGCATTCTCTGTATTTCCTTTCGAACTGCTTCCTTCCTAGCTACATGTATTTGGTATGGTTTCCTGAAAAACACTTGGCCATGTTTCACCTTTAATTGACATTCATAACCTTTGACCATGCCAGGTCGATCTGAAAATACCTTATGATGCCTTTTTAGAACCTGTCTCAGTTCTTCCTTCTGATTGGCTGAAATCTTATCGATTTCCTGCAATTTAGCTTCTATTTTGTCCAAAATAATTGCTTCTTCTTCTTCAGTGTTTAGCTTACTTGTACTAAGATTAACACCTTCGTCCCAATACCTCCTATTTTTCAGAACTCGTATAGGCAGCTCCCAAGTATCATGATCAGTTACTACATGTTTATCACTAAAAGGTACTATAATTACTCCGGTTATTGGCAAGACCATTTTTAACTGGCTTTTTTCAAAGTCAACAACACTCTGATATTTTGACAAGAAATCTATGCCAATTAAAACCTCAATACTGAGATTGTTTACAATTAAACATGGATGATCAATTAAATTACCACTTATGTTAAAAGGTAGCAAAGCTTCTTGCTTTACTGTTTTTGACACCTTGCCAGTAGCACCAATTATTCTTAGTCCTGATACCCTCATTACTGTAAGCTTGTCTTTACCAGGTAATGCATCAAAGAAGGACTGAGATATTGCACTCACCTGACTTCCACTGTCTAAGAGACAACGTACATTGATACCCAACATATTCACTATTATTATAGGGTGGCTTATTCTAGGTTGTACAGGTGGTTCCTCAAATTCATCTAGTAGTTCCTTTTGGATTTGTCTCCAACTAAAGTGATCGACATCTGTCTTCATTACATTTAGGTCACAGTGTGTAGGGGTTTCCTGAATTACATTTTCAGCTGCCTTTTCCAGTCGGTCTATTAATTTTAAATCGAAACACCGCACGACTGAGCGATTCTGCGCCTCCAGACCGGGCATAACATTAGTTACAGCTAAACCACTTTCACCATTATCGTCGGTTTCCTTCTCAAGTGACAACTGGTCACAGCTACTGGGTTCGTTGACCCCAAACAGCCTACCCTCTACATTCCCACTTACCTCCTGTCCTAAATCTATTAGTACATTATCAACATCCTGCACAGGCACTTTAGATAAGAGCACATCATCCTCATCGTAAATATAAGCATGAATTTCTTCTGCTTCTTCACCTGACAATTCAGTATTTTGTAGCTCTTCCCTACTGTTACACTGCTGCGCCTTCTCTCTCTCTTCCCACTTAGAAAGCGTCTCTAACACGGTATCTATCAAATACTGTGAGTGATCTAATATTTCTGTTGTATCCTTAGATGCTACCGACACTTCATCCACCTGTTCAGTTTGAGTATTCTGATTTGTCTTACCAATTCCCGTAACTACTGGCTTAGGAAAAGTAACCGCCTGGTGAGCGCCAGTGTCCTCATAGACGGGAACTAGTTTTCCTGCCTCGGCCTACTACTGTTTCCTTTAGTTTCATTATAGTTGACTGGCACAGCATTACTTTCCGTACTGTTGTTCACATGCATATTTCTGTTTGGAACAAAATTATTATCCCTTGGATGCCATTGTTGGTTCTGATAATAATTTCCCCAATTCCTACCTCTCTTAGGATGGCGAACACCTACTGTTCTGATGTTTACATTGCCATTTTGCTCGTTCCTAAAATTACTATTATTGTTATTGGCATTTCGGTTATTACGTGCTTGCTCCTCATTGGCAGCAACACGTTCTACACGTTCCAAATATTCAATGAAACGATCCAGATTGTCTCTAGGGGCAGATATAATTCTAGTTTGCCAATACCATGGCAGTTTGGCTTCAAGACCTAGTATAATCATTTCTGGTTTTAGCTTTTCCGCCAAATGTGACAACCCTGAGATCCATGGACCTAGCAAACTCTTTAATTGATTCCCTGCCTGCATTGAAGCGTTTCCCTCTCCAAAATTCTCTCAACACTTCATTTTGCTTATTGCTAGACCAATACTCATTAATGAAAGCTGTTTTAAACTCCGCTAATGTTTTACACTTCAACATAACATCAGCTGACCAACGCATGGCGTCACCTGCTAAATGGCTTCTAATAAACGAGATTTTCTCTCGTTCAGACCAAGTTGGTGGAATCACATCTTCAAAATCGTTCCAGAAATCTAGCGGGTGGATATTTTTATCTGGATCAAACCGCAAGAACTGCCGACACCCGATAAAAGCGGCGTTTGCAGCTACAACTTGTTGTATACTACCATTACCAGAAGTTACTGAAGCTACTTTACTCTCAATGTTAGCAATGTTAGTACTGATATTTTCTACTTTCATTTCAACATTTTCTACTCTTTGTACAATATGAGTAGTATCAGTTTTGATTGCGTCTACTTCTGCTTGACATATGCTTACTTTTATATTAACATCTTTAAATCTATCTGAGCACAGTACAGATTCTGCCTCGATCTTTTCTGTTAACTTGTGCTCCAGCTTCGCATCTTCCATTTGGAAGTCTTTGCGAACCTCAGCAACTTCGGATTTAACTGTTTTATACATTTCAGAAAACTGTTGAGCAACCTTTTTCTTAATATCCTCATGATTGTAATCAATTTTATAATTCAAACTGTCAAGATCCTCTTTCAACTTATTGCAACCAGCCTTGAAGGTATCGTCCATTGCCTCCAATCGTTTACTAAAACTAGTTTGGCTGGCCACAATCTCATGCTTTAATTCAGCATTATTGGATTCTAATTTATTGTCCATTGCCTCAAACCGTTTATTAAAATTTGTTTGACTGGCCACCATTTCAGACTTTAATTCAGCATTGCTGGCAGCTATTGCTTGTAATATAACATTTAAATCAACAGCCCCAGCATCTTTGGGTTGCTCACGAGCTGACTTTATATCACACTCAGGTGACGAAAAACTAGCTCCAACACCAGAATCATCAAAACTAACTGAAACTTCTGATTGATTAGACATATCTAACTTCTCCTTCTTAAACTCTACCATCTCTGAAGACTGTTTCATTTTTAATTCATCAGAGAAACTATCATCCAATAAATTTACAATTTCTACTTTCTGCTTTACTACAGGGGTTTCTATTATTGAATCATTGCCCCATTTTACACTACGGTCAGGAGACAATACTTCATATTTCACTTTAACATTACTACTTTCATGCACATTTACACTTGAACCGTTGTCTGGATTTACAGTTCCATCAACAGACATAGGTTCTGATTTAAGTTTAACCTCAGTTTCTTTTGGTGGTTCCATCGCCGACAGTCTTTTAGTGCAGGTTAGTAAAATTTTTAACAGCTTTTCACTTAACTTAGTTCCTTCTGCACGACGTATGGCGTTTCCGGCGCGGCGTACCAGGATTCCTGATGCGACGTGGCACGTTGAACTGCAGACGGCTCTCCGACGGCTGTTGTGTGTTTGCGTGGCCCGCAATTGCAGGCTCTGCGCCGGCTGCTCCAGCGGACGACTGCGGAGCGGCGAGACTGGCTTCTCGCGATGCCGGCAGCACCGCTAGACTCAGTGCCAGCTCCGTCAATCCAGATGTGTTGTTAATCCAATTGCGTCGTCCACATGCACACGTAACACATTCACTGTTCTATTACTCAGCTGCATGTCGTATTCCACTTGCGAATCCGAATAGTCAAAAATCACTTTCACTTAGTTGATTTCCCGGCCGATGCACCATATGTGGGGCGGCGAATAAGTTTGTAAAAAAATTTAATTATGTCTGTTGGATAAACACTTGCAAGTTGAATCAGTTTCTGACTTTTAGAATGTTGTTAATGCTGTCTTTCGCCGTTCTCAACACTGGCTCTCTATTTACTTTTTAGCTCCCAGAAAGTGATTTAACAAAACGTGGAGCCAGTAATTAGAGATCCTAGTGCCCACTTTATTTGAGATACCATTATAGCTGCAGCTTGTAGCTCTGAGGAATTAGGAGATTGTCCGGGATTTCTAATCAAAAACGGTTTTACAAAATAGTTGAGTATATTCTGAAATTCACTGATAAAAAACACAAGTATCCCTACAACCTAACTAACAGAGCAGTTCAGAATCTAATGCGCTGATGCAACTATAAATGTCCGAATTAAATGTTAAAAAGAATGCTCGCCATAATTTGATGAAAATACTTCATCAAACGCCACGCTAAATATTTGGTAGAATGTCTGTCCCGCGACGGCACGTGAAAACGCGACAATACGCAAACTGAAGCTAGATAATGAAAATCATTCCAGAATTAGCACTTCACATGAAATGTTTTCATGGTTCCGCGTATCTCTAGTAACTTAATACGGCACCCGAGACTGTTTGTAGCAGTGACACTGATGCGACGCGGCTCCCGACACAGATGGCGTGTCATTCAGCGTCTGGAGAGAACTGGGGCCTTGCTTCCTCGCGCAGCGTTCTTATATATAAAGCCGCGGTGCGGACGGCTGAGGGAACGCCTGATCAAATCCGCTCTCCCGACTAGCCGTTGGGCTAGTAACGCACCACTTCAAGTTACATAATAATTTATAGCTTTTTTTGCTGATGTCCGAGGAAGCTCTTAATTTACACGTGCATTTCAGCACGAAGGTAAGTATTGATAATAAAATTTTGACGTGGCTAAGTTAAATATTTTGGGCGAGAGAATTAATTAAATAACACTGCACGCAGTAGATGAGCTCTGAACTGGCCCTTTTGAGATCCGCTATCGCTATAATTTTATAGGTATTCAAAAGAAACTTTTCACGTCTTCATAGTCATAGCGGACCTCCAACCTATTTAAATCTAAACATCCTAGCCTTATTTATTAGCCTACTTAATCTATCTTGCTTCCTTCAGTTTTGAGATGAAAACTAGAAAATCATGAATTTCCACTAAAATCTTATCTTGTGAAATCGAAAGTACTGTTTTTACTAAATCATTATGAAAGATGAATCTAAATATAAATTTTGAAGTCTCTAGCTCTTTTCTGTTGCGCCAATGATCTTCTCACAAAAACGTCCAAATTTCGAAAATGACTGAAGTTATCGAACTGATATTTAACACACATTAATTCAGTATTATTCCTGACATGCTAGAAAAGTTTTAGGTCCTTTGCTTGATTTTTAAGGTATTGCGCAACATTTATGACGTCAGAGCTAGTTACAGCAGACTGGCTGGCACACAATGGAAACTGATGTGAATTTACTACAGCGTAAGTAGGCTGCTTCCCTACAATGCGTTCGTTTCTCCCATTGGTCTGTGGATGAAACGGACTTCTTCTTAACTTCTGCGCAAGCAACGCATCATTAGTTGTCTCACTAAATCCGAGACAAAATTCGTACCCTGGTTCGTAATTATCCTGCTCAGCCACTCCAGACTTTAATATCCAGTTTTTTACTAAAGACGGTGCTACAGCACTAGCCCGTTGATAGATGATCGGGAGAACTTGTCTGTTTCCTGCAAGTGATTTATTAAGTGGGCCGAGGAAAATTAGCCGTAACACACAAAATAGAGTGGACGCCTCTGGTAACCTTAGCAACTGCATTTCCTGATGCATAATGTTGGCCCTCTGCGCGCATGGCACACAGTTCTTAACATACTGCTCCACGACACGCTTCCTGTTCCTCCCGCAAAACTGCTTTTCTGCATGTCTGTCCGTCGCACGCCACCCACGACGACCTGACTACATATGGTCGTGGCTTGCAGCGAAAACCCTCCGGAACCACAAAATGACGTCCACACCTCGTAGTTCTACACAACGAATCCTCGTGCATAACGAAATGTGGCTATGATTTAAATGCCTGGCATTCCTCAGCCCTTGCCTGTGACCACTGCCACTCATCACCGCTCTTCCCTAGCGTACTTAACATCGCAACGCTGCAGCTTAGCGAATCTGCATTTGCGTGTGATCTCCCTGGCTTATGGATTACCTTGTACGCAAAATAACTAAGCTTAAATGCCCACAGAGTCAATCTCCTAGATGGATCTTTCAAATTAAGCAACCACTTTAATGAAGCATGATCTGTCACAAACTTCCTACCACACAGATAACATCGAAAACACATAATACCGCATATGACCGTTGTTGAATAGTTACGCTCTGCCCTGTTTAACTGCCTTGAAGCGTAAGCTACCAGATGTTTCTGGCCATCTACCATCTGTCCCTCAATACAAACGACTGCGACCAATGGTATTTAGTCCCCTTCATCAGTAGCTTGTTCAATGGTCTGGCTATTTTCCCGAAGTCTTTCCTACAGAGGCCAATGAACGCCTGTACATACTTAGTTGTTTGTGGTATTGGAGAATTCTAAATTGCGTCTTTAAGACGAGGATCGGCCTGTACATCACGCTCACTAATCGCATGCTCCAGATAGTTTAACTGAATTTGCGCAAAACGGCACTTGTCCACACTTAAGTCAAATGCGCCAATCATAGTCGACTAAAGATATCATCTAAATGTCTCACATGCACCAGTAAGTTCTTTCAATAGACAGTTATGTCATCGATACAGACCAAACAAGTTTTCGGCTTTAATCCGTGTAACAACCGCTGAGAAGCTGCCGGTGTGTTCTTTAGTGCAAATGGCTTTAGTTTGTAATGTAAATGTCCTGCAGGGACGGTAAACGCTATTTTCAGCGTATCTTCAAGCGCCACCTTCAATTGATGACATGTGCTTCTGAGGTCCATAGTTCTAAAGTACCAACACTGACCAGGATTATACAAAGTTTCAGTGATGTTTGGAAATGGATAAGCATCTGAAATGGTTCGCGCGTTTGGATATCTGTAGCCACAGCAAAATTTCCGTGTCCTGTCCACCGATTTCTTCGGCACGAGGACAATATGTGCGATACAGGGACAATCGCTCGGTTCTATGATCTCATCCCATAGTTTTTGTTCAATAAATTCTTCTATCAATGGTTGCAGCTGCTTTGCTATTTGGTACGGCTATCTATAAAATGGTGCTCTATCCCCTGTCAGTACGTGATTTTGGGTCAGTGGGGTTGCCGGTAGCTCTTCGTCCACACAAAATAAATCACTAAATCTCAACAGCAGCTTTTTCATAGACATTCTATCATTGCCTTTCAAATGGCCTGCTTTCCATCGCAACACTTCCATAATGACAGTTACCTTTTGGCTTCCCTCTATGCTCGACCTATCGAAGTCCTCATCTTGCAAGATTTCCAAAGTGGCTATTATTGCACCCTTTGACAGAGTCACCTCCCTTCTGCGAAACTTATCCACACTAAGTTCATCGCATGAGCCAAAGCCCTGCAGATAAAACAATACGAACTAACTTTCATTGCTTAAGAGCGAATCAATCGCATATAATGTTTCCCTTACCAAATGGGTATCCACTGAAACCCACACGACCTCGCCCGTACCTGCTGGTATTTTATCCTGCTGATCGATCTTTACTGAAGACGTAAGCAATTTAGTTGGTCTCAGCCCAATGTCATTTGTACATGCCGTATATCGAAAACCAACACACACAAATCTAAATCTACATGCCAGTAGCTGCCATCACCCTTCACAGACCATAGGTGTCCTTAAGAGCTTAGTACATAGGGCGCACTGTATATCCGATAAAGATAATTTGCCAGAAGAGCTCACATACCTCAAGAGCATTTTTAAAGCGAATGGATTTTCTCCGCAACAAATTTGTAGAGCACTCAATGTAAAACCTAGAATGCAGGCCTGTGATGGGGAAGTAGGTAGTAATTCCTTCGGATCAAATGCGTTTTTGCCCTATGTGGGTGCTCTTTCCTCGAAGATAGGCCGTATTCTTGAGAAACACTGTGTTAAGGTGATCTTCCGGCACCCCACGAAGATTGCTGTTTTACTCGGCTCTGTAAAGGACGATTTATTGCTTCGTAAAGCATGTGTGTATCAGATTCCTTGCGGAAATTGTGAATTGTCATACATAGGTCAAACAACTCGCACCGTTCATGAGAGATGTGTGGAGCATCGAAGATACACACGCTTATCACAGCCAAACAAGTCAGCTGTGGCCGAGCATTGTATTGATACAGGGCATCCCATGAATTACAGTGATGTGAAGATTTTAACATCCACCTCTTCCTTTTGGAATTCCGTCTTCAAGGAAGCTATAGAGATTAGATTAGCTAATAATTTAATAAATAGAGGTAATGGTTTTAATTTAGACAAAGCTCTTGGGGTAATTAAACTGCAAAGAAGTCGTCACGGTATCACCGCTGCCGAACACACATCGATAAGCGAATCGAATGTCACTACGCCTTCTCCACAGGCGGCGCTTGCCGATGACCAGAGTCTATGATCCGCATGCGCAATACCGCCGCGGTGGAGCGTATAAGGCCGCGCTTGGCATCTTGTCGTCAGTTTTGTGACTCACTCAAGGGATGGCTGGACGATACGCGGCCGAAATATCAGTGGAGGAAGTTTTATTTTCGCGAATGCATGCCCGAAATTTAATGGTCTAACAATGCCCTGTATTTATCTGCAACACTAAAACAACTTTCAACAAGAATGATTTCGAGATTTGAGAACTAACCAGCGCGTTGAGGATTAGTGCATTGGTGTGAGGAGTATTAAATATTCTAAAAGATTTTTTCATAGGATCCCTGTGTTGCCTTATGTATACAAGTAAATAATTTATCTTGTGGTTGGGCCAAACGGTTCTAGCCGCTACAGTCTGGAACCACGCGACCGCTACGGTCGCAGGTTCGAATCCTGCCTCGGGCATGGATGTGTGTGATGTCCTTAGATTAGTTAGGTTTAAGTAGTTCTAAGTTCTAGGGGACTGATGACCTCAGAAGTTAACTCCCATAGTGCTCAGAGCCATTTGAACCATTTTTATCCTGAGATTCAATGATCGAAATGGAACCGTTTACTTCAAGGAAAGGAATTCTTTACTTGATGTAGTGTTTGAACATAAAACTATTGGATTCAGTGCAAGAACCATTTTGGTAAATTCTGACTTAATTCTTATAAACTGTTACTGTATTTGCATTCAGTGCACATTTGTGTGTGAACACATAAAGGAAAGTTACATATAAAGTAAACTTAAGGTGGAACAGTGACAGTGTGGTGTACTAAGAATTGCATCGACGAGTCTAACCATCACTGCAAACATTTATTGACGACAACTGAGACGTCTTGCAGACGCAATCGAAGAACAACGACTAGGAAGAGGCAGCGTGAAGTGATGCTACTCGATGACAGCAACGGCCCGCATTCTGCTAACATAAAACACAATACAGGAGTTGGATTTGGAAGTCATTCCTCACCCACCTTATTCACCTGACCCTGCTCCCGCAGATTTTCACTTTTCCCGCTCTCTAACGCACAACCCCCAAGTAACTTCCTTTCCGGAAGAAAATGCGCTATAAACATGACTTGACGAGTACTTCGCCTAAAAACCAAGTGATTTCTACAGTCTCGAAATCGAAAAATCACTCCAGCGTTGACAGAGTGTTTTAAATAGTGAAGGGGTAATTACTATTGATGACTAATATCTCTGTTATGTGCATATGTTAAGCATACAGGAAAACACAACGAACTTATGCTAGTAATGTACCTTCTTTTAATTCTACTGTAAAATCTGAAGATGGCTATTCACATAGCTGAAACCGGTTATTCTGTTCAAAAAGCTGGCTTTTAAGATAATTAAATAAAAATTATGTGCATCATGATCTCTATCCAAATGATCATTTTATGCAAATTTATTTGTTGGAAAATTCTTCATTGGTCATTCTCTCACACCATGAAATGTTTGGGAATCTTCTCCAACATCATGCTTCAACAGTTAGTAGTCTAGCTGCCCTCTGTCCATGTTTCCAAGCCATAAAGTGTAAAGCTCCAAACAAAAGTTTTTCATGGTTTGTACTGGTGTTTAAACTAGGATTTTTCGACGTTACTGGCTTCTTCTTGTTCTTGAATGCTCTTTTTGCTCCTGCAATTCTATATTTAATCTCCATGCATGATACTCTGTTAGTCTACTGGGGCTACAACTTTGCTTCCGTCGTTTTTTCTCAAAGTTCGAGGCTTTATTGTGAGTATCTTACAAAAAAAATACGTTTCAAAGTATTGGCCATCGCTGGCCACTACTCTCTCTCATCTTTCGGGCAGCATACGAATCCCGCAGCGGAAGAACTGGGCTCTTTCGAGAAGATCCATGCATCGATCCAATTTTGCAATTGTTCATACACTCCTGGAAATTGAAATAAGAACACCGTGAATTCATTGTCCCAGGAAGGGGAAACTTTATTGGCACATTCCTGGGGTCAGATACATCACATGATCACACTGACAGAACCACAGGCACATAGACACAGGCAACAGAGCATGCACAATGTCGGCACTAGTACAGTGTATATCCACCTTTCGCAGCAATGCAGGCTGCTATTCTCCCATGGAGACGATCGTAGAGATGCTGGATGTAGTCCTGTGGAACGGCTTGCCATGCCATTTCCACCTGGCGCCTCAGTTGGACCAGCGTTCGTGCTGGACGTGCAGACCGCGTGAGACGACGCTTCATCCAGTCCCAAACATGCTCAATGGGGGACAGATCCGGAGATCTTGCTGGCCAGGGTAGTTGACTTACACCTTCTAGAGCACGTTGGGTGGCACGGGATACATGCGGACGTGCATTGTCCTGTTGGAACAGCAAGTTCCCTTGCCGGTCTAGGAATGGTAGAACGATGGGTTCGATGACGGTCTGGATGTACCGTGCACTATTCAGTGTCCCCTCGACGATCACCAGTGGTGTACGGCCAGTGTAGGAGATCGCTCCCCACACCATGATGCCGGGTGTTGGCCCTGTGTGCCTCGGTCGTATGCAGTCCTGATTGTGGCGCTCACCTGCACGGCGCCAAACACGCATACGACCATCATTGGCACCAAGGCAGAAGCGACTCTCATCGCTGAAGACGACACGTCTCCATTCGTCCCTCCATTCACGCCTGTCGCGACACCACTGGAGGCGGGCTGCACGATGTTGGGGCGTGAGCGGAAGACGGCCTAACGGTGTGCGGGACCGTAGCCCAGCTTCATGGAGACGGTTGCGAATGGTCCTCGCCGATACCCCAGGAGCAACAGTGTCCCTAATCTGCTGGGAAGTGGCGGTGCGGTCCCCTACGGCACTGCGTAGGATCCTACGGTCTTGGCGTGCATCCGTGCGTCGCTGCGGTCCGGTCCCAGGTCGACGGGCACGTGCACCTTCCGCCGACCACTGGCGACAACATCGATGTACTGTGGAGACCTCACGCCCCACGTGTTGAGCAATTCGGCGGTACGTCCACCCGGCCTCCCGCGTGCCCACTATACGCCCTCGCTCAAAGTCCGTCAACTGCACATACGGTTCACGTCCACGCTGTCGCGACATGTTACCAGTGTTAAAGACTGCGATGGAGCTCCGTATGCCACGGCAAACTGGCTGACACTGACGGCGGCGGTGCACAAATGCTGCGCAGCTAGCGCCATTCGACGGCCAACACCGCGGTTCCTGGTGTGTCCGCTGCGCCGTGCGTGTGATCATTGCTTGTACAGCCCTCTCGCAGTGTCCGGAGCAAGTATGGTGGGTCTGACACACCGGTGTCAATGTGTTCTTTTTTCCATTTCCAGGAGTGTATGACAGGAATCGCTTGACAGCCAGGTCGTGTGCCATTGAACTAAAAAGTTGTTAGTCAAAGGGAACAATGTCTGGAGAAGACGGCAGGTGGGGCAGGACTTCCCATTTCAACGTTTCCAGCTATGTTTTGGAGGGTTTTGCGACATGGGGTCGAACACTGTCATGCTGCAAAATCACCTTTTCATGTCTATCGCTGTAGTGTGGTCGTTTGTCTTTCAGTGCTCGGCTCAAACACATCAGTTACTTTCGGTAACGATCTCCTGTGATTGTTCTCGTCGGTTGCAGTACCATCGAAAGCTTTCTCTCTTTCAAAACCATGCCGGTCTTCAACGTCAAAATCACCGTTCTTGAAGCATGGAAACCATTTTCTGCAAAAATCTGTCACTATCAGGCGTCTCATGATAGGTAGGTATCACACAGCTTTTAATGAGCCTCAGCCGCAGATTTCTTCATAGAAAGGAAGAAAATTAAATCCTCCCGCAGATGACGAGAATTGGACTCGTAAGTTGACATATTCAGCCGAGAGTAGCTTTAAGATGCAATCAAAAATCGACTTGCACCACTACTTTCCACTAATGGCGTCTACTGCAAAACGGCGGAAACAAAGTTGTAGACCTAATACTACCCAAGTAGTTACAGCGAGTATTTCCCACCAGAGTCTCTCAGTCCAACCATAGGTTTGCATCTATTTGAAATTACAGGGGTTTCGGTTTTCATTCTTTCTGAAAATGTCTTGTTCATGCTTTCCAAGGCCTTTTGGAGACTGTTTTCAGATTCGGCTAATACTTCTTGTATCATTATGTAATGGAATGGAGGACATATCTAAGAAGACAGCAAGTGTAATGTCAGTTCCTATGGTTGCACTAACAAATAAGATGAGGGAAGATGCATGAGTGGAAAGTCGGTCTGCCAGGCTGGTCGAGGGTTTCAGAACACAACAACTCTGCGTATGTGAATGCGGAATCATAATACAGTCAAGCGAATTTCGACTGCGGGGCGGTGCCAGGCGAAACCGTTGACTGCCCTGGAGCAGGTGTCAACGGTCGAGCCGGCCTTGTGAACTTAAAAATACTGGGAGTCCACGAATCACATCCCTGTATTTAAATTTTGTACGTCCTTGTTGCATATAACAACTAATTCCTAAATTAAAGACATATTGGTAAAGTCAGTCGGTATCTTACTGAGTAGTCTGGAAATGTTAATTACTTTTTTCAAACCCACAGTTACTAAACAGTGACAATAAAAACTTACGTAGCGTGGAAGGAGATAATAGTCCCCGGTCGGCAGGCACAAACATTCTTTGTGCGACTAATTCTGGGGACGACAGCAATAGCATGACACATTTCGTCCTGCGCACTCGTAACAAGCCGATGCGGAAGACATCTTAATTGACACTCGTGAGCTGGCGGATAGGTTTGAGTACAGTGGTACGTAACAGTGGTGAGATGTTGCTTATCAGCTCCCTTGCTTCAATAGCTATGGTTTCTCATACTCAGGAACATTCTTGGCCCATTCCTTCAAGTGCAAACCAGTAAACACCCGATTCCTTAAAGAACATAGAAACAGCTTCAAACGTCTCATTATTTTACAAATGAGTTAAATATTTTCGTTTTAGCATGTATGCGAGAAAAACTTTAGGAAACATTTTAAATTATACTTAAAGTTTGTTGGAAATAGCTAAGTGTGCTCATTGAAGCAATGAGTGAATACATAGTGGGTAATTTACGATCTATTTTAACCAATAGCTAGCTTAGCTTTCACGCACCTCTATGTTATGATGTCATATCTCTTGAACTATGTGTTGTACAATAATATAATTTTGCAGGTATATTGAGTGACATATGCAAAGTATGTTTTCAAAAAAGTTAGTAGTAAAGAAGTAACTAATTAAAACGTTACGCCTTACGCTGAATCTTGACTGCGTGAAAAACGAAAATGTAGTAAGATATAAAGTCTCATCCTTTTATTTTGTTGGGGATGTCAGCAAAAACAAAGTTACAGAAAGGTTTGAAATTTTGTGTGAAGTCTCTTGGAAGTCCTAGGTGCTCTCATTTTCAAATACTGGATGAATGAAGTACGTATATTAGCGCGCCGTCATTCCGTTGCGTCAAGACAATAACACAGTTTCTGTATTACTTGTCTCGTTGTGTTAAACGTCTAATATAAGATTACACCTCTTAATGTGCAGAATATGACAGTGTTTCAAATTTTTAAATTCAGTCAATAATTACACGAAATACTGAAAGTTACGTTTTTGTTGCCATTTTGCTGCATCTGGTGTTGGTTTTCGGGTTACGAGATAGCGCTTTAATAATATGGATTATTAGTGTAAGATACAAATAGTGCTTCCGAAAAGTAAATCGTAATTTTATCGTCCGTGTGGTGTAACAATTGGAATAAAAAATAATCTTATGCTGACTTATCCTTGTTTATTCTGTGTTGGGAACAACAAGGTGACCTTGGCACTTTTATTCATTCCTGCAGGTGTTGTTGAACATCCTGTATGCATTGTGTTGCGTCTATTCGTTGGTGACAGGGCATAGAGCTGTAGGTATAGGTGGGGGTCAATTGTGCTTGAGCAGTGCAAAGCCGATCTCGTCTACTGGATTCTGCAGGTTAAGCAATCTGCACGCGCAAGTACCAAACAACAACGGCGTTTAAAACCGCTAACGCTACAAGCTGTTTATACATCGCAATCTGAAAATCTAAGCAATTTTGTTTTTTCCCGACGTGTATGTATCTTTTTATCCTCACTATATCCTCAAGCAATACTCAATGTACGAGGGTTAGAACTTTAATAGGGGCAACTATTTATTTACAGCTCGTACAAAACAGATACGTGTTTCAAAGTTTTACTGACTTTCAAAGTAGTCACCAGCATTGTGTATAACCCGTTGCCAGCGATGTGGAAGTCGTAGGATACTCTTAGCAGTGCCAGGTGTGTTGACAGTTCGAGCGGCGCGCTCTATTACCCGACGAATTTGTAGTAGTTCTGAAGCGAATGCCGTGAAGTGTTTCCTACATTTTAGAAATCATGTTGAACTCACGAGGGCTTAAATCAGGGGAGTGCAGTAGGTGGTACGGCATTTAGTAGCCCCATCAGTCAAACAAATCAGTAACAGCTTGCACTGTACGTGCTTGAGCATTGTCTTGCAAAACGATGGTCAGGTTGTAATCTCCCCACGGAAAATTACCCTCTACCAAGCAATAATTAATAATGGTCAATCAAATCATCCACAGTTATTCACTTTTGAAAAGTATCTGATCGGATTTTCTAGTAATATATGCGCCGACAGCTCGTCGACGCCAAGGTATTTTTCTAGTACGTTTATTCTTTGGAATAACAGAGGTACGTATATGTATTCTCCATGGTTATTATAGAGGGGTAACGAGGTCAGCTTCGGAAGTATCTGTTGGAAGATTGTCGGGTTGCTAAAAGAGACATATTTGCTCTTCTTCTCGCTAAAGCGAGCTATTAACGTTTGTGCCACTAGCGGGTTATTTGAAGAGAGAGAAAAACTGTAAACGCAAATTAAGTAAGACTGGGAATCAACAGAAAACGGAACATGTAATGGAGATGGATTGAATATACAATTTTCCTCAGAAATAAGGTTTGTGACCCTTTTATTCTAGAGTGAATGACGAATGAGTTCTCTGTCTGAATCATTGATGATTGTCTTGGCCCTGTAATTAGTGGGGAAGTTTCAGTTGTGCGAAGAGAGCCTGCAATCACCGAGATTTTATAAAATCGTCCAAAAAGGCTTCGGACACATCTGAAATTCTAAATCTGTCATAAAATGAACGAATTGTTCAAACGATCGATTTTCCCAACTGAATGCAGCGCTTAACAAGAATAATAGATATAAAGATCTTTTACAGCAAGCCAGCCGCTGAATATTAAGATGAAGGGCTCCACCAGAGATTCTATTGGGCTGAGTTCACGTAATGAAGTATTATATTTAAAACTGTATATAGATAAAGGACAGAGAGAGAGAGAGAGCGAATGAAATTAGAGAAAATACGCAGAATCCTCCATTAGTATAATTGTTTGCCTGTCTTATCACGGATCAGCCTAAAGATAAAACAGGAGGCCCTTACTTTACAGTACAGGTTTATGTGTGAGAGACATTACACCAAGCTAGCGGTAAGCTGCATTCACATAATTTCATCATTTACAGTATAATCCATTATAATGGCCAATCCGTGACAGGACACGTTTTTGGACGTTGTTAAAATAATTTTGTTCTCTGCTTCATGTGAACTATGACGAGCCAACTTAACTGACGCTTGGAAAAGAGAAGAAATACTCGCAGTCACATTAAGTGGATCTACAAATAAGAACATAAAACAATACGCTGGGCGCAGAGAAAAGGCCTGATTTATAATCTTTTCATTAAAGCTTGCTGGTATAGATCAAGTATACGCTTTTCTATTTAGTATTATTGTATATTTGAACATTGATTAATTGTGTTCATGCTAGATGTAGTTTGATTGACTTGCCCCAGTTGCATTTATTTGTATAAGTACAGTAAGAAACCAGCCACAGAAGTACTCTTGTGTGAACGGAGTTACATATAGTGACAGTAGAAGGGAGATATATATATATTGACGGTAGAACATTTATATGGTTTTAACTAGGGCAATGTTTAAGATGAGTCAAGCAGAGCAGAGCAGCACGCAACAGCCTTCAGCTGTTAGCACTGATAATAATGATGTAGTAAGAAGTGTTATAGAACCGATCGCTACAGATAGCGCAAGAGAACGCCCTGTAGACACGGCTGGAGATGAAACGGCAAGTACGCAACATGGGTTAGATCCATTGGTCATTATCATGAGACAGATGCAGATGATAACCGAGAGCATGAATAATATGAATACAAAATTAGCCTCAGTTACTGAAGGGCAGGAAAATCTGAAAACTGAGATTAAGCAGCAGTTACAAGACAGTTTTTCCGAATTAGAGCAGCGGATAGAGACGAAGACCAAGGAACTCAAAGATCAGGCCGAAGAGACGGAACGAAAACAAACTGCACAAATAGAATTGGTGAAAGCTCAATGTGAGGAATCTACTCACCGCGTACGTGTAGAAATGAAGGAGTATGTGGCTATTAAGATAGATACCGTACGGGAATAGGTGGAAATGGTTCCGCAATTAGTACAAAAGCAAGATGCCATGTCATGTGCAATTGCGCAACTTCCTGAATTGGCACGTACGCAGACTAACCTAAAGGAAAGTGTTGAACATCTGACAGAGCGTCAAGATGTTATAGACCACCAAATTAATGTATTAACGGGTAAATTATCCGAAATCACACTAGAAAACAAAAGGCTAATGTGTGAAAACGTTGAGCAAAATGTTAAGGCAGCATTCCAAAGTCTATTTGGCAAACAGGAAGAGAATTTGTTTGCGAAAGGACTTGAGGAAGTGCGACAGCAGTTAGGTGCTGATTTCGAGCATTGGAAACAAACGATAGAAGAGTCGATACGCGTTTCACAACAAGGCTCAGAACAAATGAATACAGGCCAGCAGCAGAAGTTGGCAGCGACTATAGAGCCAGTTACTGCACATTCGCACACGATACCGACTTGTGTAAGTAACTCAAACATTAAATTGCCTCGAGCTAGTTGTTCGCGTGAAGTCTTATCTAACGGAGATTACGAAAGCCTTTGCCATGCCGAAGAAAAAATGATAAAGCATCGGCAATTCCAGATTTTTAACACTGACAAAAGGGGGGTCCATCCAATTGCTTTTATTCGAAGTTTCAGAGGAGTGCTACCCAGAAATTGGTCGGAGTGGCAGAAGATCAGTTTCGTTACAGAATATATACAAGGTTCGGGGGCGATTTGGGCCTCGGACATGACTTCTGTTTGCTCGACATGTGACGATTTTGAGAAGGCGTTTTTAGCAAAGTTCTGGTCAGAAGAGGTACAGGAACGCCTAAGGCAGGAGGTGCTCTACCCAGAGCCTTTCTCCTTTTCAAAAGGAAGCCTTAGGAAGTATTTTGAAAAATATATAAATAAAACTAGATACTGGGACAGACCTATGCCCTTGCCAGACATAATAAACATACTTAAGGCAAGACTACCAATTAGCATCCGGAATCAATTGATTTACGGCAATGATAAAGACTTGGAGTCGTTCCTCACGACGTTAGACCATATAGATATTATTGAAGAGAACAACCAGAAAGCCCGTAATAACAGATTCCAATATAGGGAGATAGAACCTCCGCCCAACGGTAGGCAAGGGAATGGACAGAGATCGGTAAATAGCGGAGAAACCCCTCAAAATCTCAATAGTAATACCGGCAATAGTCTTGCGATGGGCTATCCAAGGAACAACAGGAATGGGAAAAGATACAATCCCGTGTGGGGGAACGAAAGGAATTTCAGACCCCAAGCCTGGAATAATAACAGTAATAGAAAGTGGAATCAACCGGGGGGAATGAATTCAAATAATCAACATCAGTGGGGACGGACATCTACGAATCAACCGGTAATTACCGAAGTGACGGATGATGTCAACCAGCAGGCAAATCAAAATCCAACAAACTTGTAAGGACCCACTCGTGCCCCGGGAAAGCGGTCAACAATTTGTTGAGGGGCAACAGGATATGTGTACCCATGCTAACGTATAATGATGGACGATTACTGGCAGATGAACTGACCGAGGACTTAGAACCACAGGATGAGGATAAGGAACAGGTGGCAGTAGCCGAAGTGCAAGTCATTTTGGAGACTGTACCTATAGTGGCGGTTTTAGACACAGCTGCAACCATAAATGTTATTTCGGAGGCACTATTCAACAAGATCAGAAATATAAGACGACTACCAATTTTTCCAGTTCAAAATTGCAGAATAATAGGCGCCGTTGGGGCTAGATCGGCTAATGTAAAAGTGCAGTCACTACTTAGTGTAGAAGTCGGAAATGTAGCAATATTAAGCACATTCCTTGTTGTGAAAAATTTGGTGGTAGATTGCATTATCGGAGTCGACAGCCTACGTCAATACGGATGCAGAATAGATTTTAAAACAGGAAAAATTTGGTTAAATGTAAATGAACAAGAAATTGAGTTGGACTTGTTGAAAAAAGAAAGCCTTACCAGAAAATATAATTGTGAGATCAGTGTGCAAGTAATCAGGACGGCACAAAATTCTAAACAGCATGTAATTAGTGAGTTCCAAGTCAAAGGAGATTTCGGTCAATTAGTGTACGAGAAGTTAAATGAATCCGACTGCATTACTGAAGATCAGAAGAAGCAGCTAAAAGAATTATTATTAGCGTATAAAAACGTGTTTGATGAAAGGCCAGGAGTTATTAAGGGATACATATGCCATCTCTACGTTAAGCCGCACGAAACGTATTGTAGAACTTTCTATCCTGTTCCCTGGAGGTTAAAGGCTCAAGTTCAGAAAGAAATAGATCGCATGTTGAAATGGGGTTTGATCGAACCCTCTACAAGCCCATACTGCTCCCCATTGTTGGTCGTGCCAAAAGCAAATGGGACTGTGAGACTGGTACTCGACGCCAGAGAAATAAATAAAATCATAATTCCAGTGAGAACACATCCGGAAAACATAGACGAACTTATACAACGGTTCCAGGATGTCCAATATTTGACAAGCATTGATTTGCGGAGTTCTTATTGGCAAGTCAAGCTGGATGAGTCATCAAGGAAATATACGGCTTTCATTTATTCCGGAAGAAGTTACCAATTTACTGTAGTTCCTTTCGGACTCAACATTAGTGCTGGAATCTTTATAGCAGCTCTAGATTATGCACTAGGCCCAGAACTAAGAACCAGGATAACAGTGTTTGTTGATGATTTGCTTATTGCATCGAAGACTTGGGAGGAGCATATTACCTTACTGAGACGGGTGTTGGACGTGTTCAAAACCATGGGAATAACTGCTAACCTACAGAAATCCCATTTTGCAGTAAACAGAATCAAGTTCCTGGGGCATATAATTGACACAAAGGGAATTTTACCAACCAAGGAGAAGCTAATTGCGATTAGTAAGTTTCCAACACCCAGAAATAGGAGGCAATTAAAAGGGTTTATGGGTCTTGCCTCATTTTTTAGAAGATTTATAACAAATCAGGCCATGAATGCAGCAGCTCTAAATAGTTTGCTGAAAAAGGATGTGCCCTGGCTCTGGACATTAGAGTGTCAAGAAGCATTCGAAGAGATAAAGAAGCAATTAGTAAATGCACCGCTTTTGTACCATCCGGACATGCAAGAAGAATTTTACTTGTCAACAGATTCGTCGAATGTGGGTCTTGGAGCGTGCCTTTTCCAAGTACGCAAGATAAATGGACAACTCACCTTCTGTCCTATTGCGTTTGCCAGTCGTGTTTTGTCCAACTGTGAACGAACTTACACGACGACAGAATTAGAGGCTCTTGCAGTCTTCTGTGGTTTTAAAAAATTTCATTATTATCTATATGGGTCAAAGACTATCGTATATTGCGATCATCAATCATTAACGTTTTTACAAACGTGTAAACTGTTACACCCCAGACTGGCTAGATGGACTCTCACTCTGCAACAATACCAATTTAAGATCGTGCATGTCTCAGGACAGCAAAACATTATTGCTGACGCTCTATCAAGGTCACCGCAGGGTTTGACTAAAGAGATTGATGTAAGATTGATGTAAATAATAACTCTGAATTCCCTGTATTGCTGCTGCAGGAAAATCCATTTAAGACGTACTACGTCAATTTGTGTGCGCATATGGCACAGTTACAGAAAAGAGATGCTCAATGGGGAAGTGTAATTCAAAGGTTACAACACCAACCTTCGGATCAGATGGCAAATTATTACCAACTGGTAAATGGCGTATTATTTTTCCGCTGTGGAAGGCAAAACAAAGTCAGTTGGTGTGTTTGTATACCTGAGGCGCAAATAGAGAAACTTGTATGGTTCACTCATTTAACCTGGGGACATTTCGGTGCAAAAAAATGTGCAGACAAGATAAGTGGGTACTGTTATTTTCCCAACATAAAGCGCAGAGTGCATGAGGTCTTGAAGAAATGCATAATCTGTCAAAAAACAAAGCCGGATTCTAAAGGGACTAAGCACCCATTATGCTCTATATTAGTCCAAGAACCAAAAGAATTAATTTCGTGCGATCTGTGTGGACCGTTACCTACTTCAAGAGGTGGTGTTAAATATGTGTTGGCATTTCTCGATGTGTGTACGAAATACGTAAAGCTATACCCGATAAAGGCGGCTACAGCCAAAGTAATTGTATTAAGATTGATAAGGGATTATCTTCCACATGTTGGTACACCTAAGGCGATCATAACAGACAATGCTAAAATATTCACGGGACTCCGATGGAAACAGACTTTGTCTCAAGTCGGTGTGAAACACATACTAACATCATTTTACCACCCACAAGGCAATTTGGTTGAGAGAATTTTTAGAGAATTCAATCGATTTATGAGGACGTATTGCCATAATAAGCAGACTGCGTGGGCAAATTGTGTGGAAGAGTTTGAGCAGATATACAATAACATGCCCCACTCCTCAACTGGATATACACCTCGTGAATTGATGTTCGAAGCAAAAGAGGAAAACTTCTGGACTGAACATATGCCCAAAACTCAGGAAACTGAGATGCCTTGGGAAGAAAAAATAAGACAAGCCATCATAAATATGACGAAAAAAGCTAATCAGAGAAAACAACAATTTGACAAATTAATCAAGAGGGTACAGACATACCGGGTCGGACAAAAGGTATTAGTCAAAACACATACCAAATCATCCTTAATAAAGAAAAGTATAAAGAAATGGGAGTTACTATATACTGGCCCATATATTATCCTACAAATTCCGAATCCTGGGACTTATCTATTAGCATACCCGGAATCGAACAAAATAAAAGGGTTATTTTCCCATAACGACTTGAAGAAATTTAATGAAGATTAGAAGATAGGGAGGAATGGTGTTGCGAATGACAGAGATGAACGCTCGTAAAAAAAAAAAAAAACCATAACAATAAACTGTGTGTGTAGTGATAGAAAACTTTAAATTGAAATAATTAATCAGTGACACAGACTATAGAAATAGTGACTAACTATCACTATCGAGTGTTGCAAAGAAGATAGTGGAGATAGGCTTCACCTGTGTTTGGGTGAACATGGAACTTTAGCATTGCTAATGTCATCAAGATTTATAAAGGATCTAACTAACCTTCAAGAAGAATGAAATGTTTCCCGCAAATGATGCTGAATAATCAAAAGAGGTTCCGAGTGAATGTTCATATATAGTTTCAAGTGCATGCTTAGATGTGTAAACGTGTGAAGGGATGTGTTGTGGCAGTGAATCGTGAGTGGCGGTTAACGCCGCAAAGATAGTTTCCCGCGCAAAACAGTTGACGTCGGCGCGAGAGGTAGAATCGATATAGACGACACAGACATGCTTTGTAAGAGACTTGCACCAAACGCGAGGGTAAACTGATTCATGTTGAATTTTAAAAAGAAAAGGAGTTATAATTAGAAGTTAAGAGTTTTTAATTTATTATTGAATGTTTAAAGAAAGTAATATTCATAGAATTAATAGTTATTTAATGGGTCGTGTTCGTTTGGAATTTTTGTTTGAAAAAAAAAATCCATTTCCATATATGTGCTTGTGTTTACGCCGTATGAATCAGAGAATAAATGAAAGAAGTGAATCCGCATTCCTCAATGCTAATAACTTTTACATTACAACAATCAATTGGAGAAATATGTGTATTTAGGATAAAAAGTTTTTGAGTATAGATAAATTATATGACTTTCAAGGAAATGATGGATTATGTCTTTGTATAAAATGAACTACACTTTCCATTATTCGATGATTTGAATCCAAAATCTGTTGTAAGTTGCATGAATCCTTTAAATTACGAAGAACAAATCAGTGATAGAAAATGTGTCAGAACTTTTGGACTTATAAGCACAAGTGGGGATGCAAAGTCAAAAAGAGTATTCAAACGAGAGTAAATATGATGATGCTTTTGGCAACATCATTAGTTAATGGCTAAATTCCTTGAAGTACGTCGTAACAAAAAGGATCCATGAAGCGATAAGGATTTTGCTTTCAAAAAGGAGAATCTTGGACGGTGCCACCTAACCAGTTCTCTTACAGGAAGAGTTTCCCTTTTGGTCATTGCTAATTCTTTTGGAATGAATGTTGCATGTGAATTCGAGTATCACTGTCCCTTCTACTCTTCCCATTGTGGGCCGCGTAGAAGACCGACTACAAAGTGGGCCGCGTAGAAGACCGACTACAAATGTGGACGTCGGGGACATGCAAGACCCGGGGGAGTTTTAGCACCTCAAGATATTGTCCTAGGAACAAGATTGTAAAACGAAAATTCACGTTATTTATAGCAAATTTTTTTTTTTTGCTAGAGGCACAAATCACTCTTCTCCAAATCGTGATATAAATTGCTCCCTGTCTTTCCTTTAGAGATCTATTTCAAAATTATTTTTTTCTTCTATAGGCTTTCCTATCATCTATGTACCGTAGGCTGGGGGTCTAGGCTTAAGAGGTTTTCCAAGGTTTCCCTGCTTAAGAAAGTTCCCGAATGGTAGACCCTGATAACAGTTTCATGAAAGATCATCTTCCTTGGTTGTGCACAGCAAACATAACACCTAGGTGCACGTAAAAGCAATACAGCCGCGGTAACTGTCTCTTCATTTCTTCTGTTTTCAACATTTCTTTTCTTCGTCTGTCTTAAACATAATATTCTTTTTCAGTCGGAGGACTGACAGTCATCACTTCCGGGTTATCCACACTAATAGATAGCTCGCGAAGTGTGTTCGGTAAATCAAAATTGAGCTCACAAACTTCGCTCGCTGCGAGGGGCATTGTAATCTCCCCACGGAAAATTACCCTCTACCAAGCAATAATTAATAATGGTCAATCAAATCATCCACAGTTATTCACTTTTGAAAAGTATCTGATCGGATTTTCTAGTAATATATGCGCCGACAGCTCGTCGACGCCAAGGTATTTTTCTAGTACGTTTATTCTTTGGAATAACAGAGGTACATATATCTATTCTCCATGGTTATTATAGAGGGGTAACGAGGTCAGCTTCGGAAGTATCTGTTGGAAGATTGTCGGGTTGCTAAAAGAGACATATTTGCTCTTCTTCTCGCTAAAGCGAGCTATTAACGTTTGTGCCACTAGCGGGTTATTTGAAGAGAGAGAAAAACTGTAAACGCAAATTAAGTAAGACTGGGAATCAACAGAAAACGGAACATGTAATGGAGATGGATTGAATATACAATTTTCCTCAGAAATAAGGTTTGTGACCCTTTTATTCTAGAGTGAATGACGAATGAGTTCTCTGTCTGAATCATTGATGATTGTCTTGGCCCTGTAATTAGTGGGGAAGTTTCAGTTGTGCGAAGAGAGCCTGCAATCACCGAGATTTTATAAAATCGTCCAAAAAGGCTTCGGACACATCTGAAATTCTAAATCTGTCATAAAATGAACGAATTGTTCAAACGATCGATTTTCCCAATTGAATGCAGCGCTTAACAAGAATAATAGATATAAAGATCTTTTACAGCAAGCCAGCCGCTGAATATTAAGATGAAGGGCTCCACCAGAGATTCTATTGGGCTGAGTTCACGTAATGGAGTATTATATTTAAAACTGTATATAGATAAAGGACAGAGAGAGAGAGAGCGAATGAAATTAGAGAAAATACGCAGAATCCTCCATTAGTATAATTGTTTGCCTGTCTTATCACGGATCAGCCTAAAGATAAAACAGGAGGCCCTTACTTTACTGTACAGGTTTATGCGTGAGAGACATTACACCAAGTTAGCGGCAAGCTGCATTCACATAATTTCATCATTTACAGTATAATCCATTATAAGGTTCTGCAGAAAGTGTCATCACTCCAGTCTCTAAGCTGGTCACAGGTTGTGTTCCAAAAATGAAGAGCATAGAGACAGACTTATTTTGTACGAGCTGTAAATAAATAGTTGCCACTATTAAAGTTCCAACCCTCGTATATACTGAAGAATGAAGGGGAAAGCTGCATCCTTGACGAACATCTACATCTGTCTCCATACTTTGCGAACCACTGTGAAGTGCATTGCAGAGAGTACATCCCATTGGACCAGTTATCATGGTTTTTTCCCGTTCCATTCACGTATCGAGCCCAGGAAGAATGATTGTTTAGGAGCCTTCGTGCGTGCCAAATTAATCTAATGTCGTCCGTTCGGAAGCGATGTGTAGGAGGTTGTAGTATATCTCTGGAGTCATCTTTTAATGCCGGTTCTTGAAACTTTGTTAGTAGGCTTTCTCGGAATAGTTTACGTCTATCTTCAAAAGTCTGCCAGCTGAGCTTCTTCAGCATCTCTGCGACACTCTCCCTGGATTACACAAATCTGTGACCATTCGTGCTACCCTTTTATGAATACATTCTGTATCTCCTGTTAGTCCTATGTGGTACGTGTCTCACACATTGCTGCAATATTCTAGAAAGATTTACAAGAGCGATTTGTAAGCAGTCTGTTCTGTGGACTGTTTCCATTTCTCCAGTATTCTACAAATGAATCTGCTTTAAACACGACTGAGCCTGTGTGTTCATTCTATTTCCTATCCTTCCACAGTGCTAAACCCAGGTTTTTGTATGAGTTAACCGATTCCAGTTGTGATCTATTGATATTATAATCACAGGATACCACTTTTTTTCCTTTTGTGAAGTGCACAAGTATACATTTCTGAATATTTAAAGCAAGTTGCCATTCTTTGCACCACTTTAAAATCTTATCAAGATCTGAAAATTCATGCAGCTTCTTTCTTCATTACAGATACGTACATCATCTGCAATAAAAGTCTCCCGGTGTACATGCCGCGTCAATTCAGGATAAAACTCCAAGCTTTCGACCACTACCTCCACGGTCGTCGTCAGAGCTAAAACAGTCTTAGCCCTGACGACGACCGTGGAAGTAATGGTCGAAAGCTTGGAGTTTTATCCTGAACTGACGCGGCGTGTACACCGAGAGACTTTTATTCAAGAGATACGTCGCGAAAGACTTCGTAGCCACGTACAGCATCCGCAAAAAATCTGTCACTATTAATATTATCCGCAAACTCATTAATATGTAACATGAACGGCAACGGTCTCAACACATTTCCCTGGGGAAAACCTCAAGTTATCTCCAAATCTGGTGACGATTTTCCATGCAAGATAACTTTCTGCCTCCTCCCTCCCTAATATCCTCAATCCAGTCACGAACTTAGCTCGATACACCACACGATCGTGCTGTTGATAATAAGCGTAGAAGTGGTACAGAGTTCCATGAACTTCTTCATTACGCTGTACCAGAAACTCGGCATTTGCACAACGATACTGGTCGCGCCGTATTTCATCTCGTGTTTATTATTGATGCAGAGTTCAGCGACAGCTGATTTGCTTGTTATGTTAGTCCGGCGTGTCACTGATGTTTGTTGCACCTCTCTTCGACTTCTCTAATAATCTATTCCACATGAGGCATGCCATATTCGCATGGAATGCGGTGCGCACACGGCTCGCAGCGGCTGAGGAAGACAGTTGGATCAGTCATCGAAATATCGTGCATGAGAACAGAATCAACGGCCTAAAGATTAGCCATTTGGGCTTTTGATGTTTAACAGAGCTCTTTTCTTTAAACGATTGTCAACCGTCGCACAGCTGAGGGTTTCATTCTATCACGGTTTCACAGCTTAATTCGTACTTTTCTTGCAGTTATAGCCACTTCTGTAACGCGTTTACACACTCAGTACTGGCTGCTCATTGTGGTTGGTATCACCTCAATGCGTGATCGTTTTAAGCTGGTCCATAAAAAAAAAGTCTGCGTCCCGTGCTCACGTTATTTAGAAACCTATCTTAACACAAAATTTTTAACTAACAGTTACTAAATGTTCTTCTGAAGTATTCCGCAGTTACTGAATCAAAACACAAAATACGTGGTTAAGTTTTCCGGTTTATTTGATGGTAATAGCCTTTTATGACCAGAATAAAGTAATTGTTTTCAAGGATTTACACTATACTGTGCAACCATTTTCTATAAAGTCGCGAAATTCCGTACAAATATAAAAATAATAAGCTTATCTGGGAAATTCATCTGTAAGTACCCTCATCAGTTATTCATGTGCTTTATTTCCAATAAAGACGCTTGCATGGATCATTACGAGCATTTTGCATACATAGTAGCAGTCCCTTTTCACAGCATTTCATATTTGAAATTCAATGCTATAGTTCTGCTTTACATTCACCTTGCATTCTGCTTTACATTTACCTCGTCTAATTTTATTTCTGACAACATTCCATTGGAACTACTGACGGTCTTGGGAGAGCCAGTCCTGACAAAACTCTACCATCTGGTGAACAAGATGTATGAAACAGGCGAAATACCCTCAGACTTCAAGAAGAATATAATAATTCCAATCCCAAAGAAAGCAGGCGTTGACAGATGTGAAAATTACCGAACAATCAGTTTAATAAGCCACAGCTGCAAAATACTAACGCGAATTCTTTACAGACGAATGGAAAAACTAGTAGAAGCCGACCTCGGGGAAGATCAGTTTGGATTCCGTAGAAATATTGGAACACGTGAGGCAATACTGACCTTACGACTTATCTTAGAAGAAAGATTAAGGAAACGCAAACCTACGTTTCTAGCATTTGTAGACTTAGAGAAAGCTTTTGAGAATGTTGACTGGAATACTCTCTTTCAAATTTTAAAGGTGGCAGGGCTAAAATACAGGGAGCGAAAGCCTATTTACAATTTGTACGGAAAGCAGATGGCAGTTATAAGGGTCGAGGGACATGAAAGGGAAGCAGTGGTTGGGAAGGGAGTAAGACAGGGTTGTAACCTCTCCCCGACGTTATTCAATCTGTATATTGAGCAAGCAGTAAAGGAAACAAAAGAAAAATTCGGAGTAGGTATTAAAATCCATGGAGAAGAAATAACTTTAAGGTTCACCGATGACATTGTAATTCTGTCAGAGACAGCAAAGGACTTGGAAGAGCAGTTGAATGGAATGGACAGTGTCTTGAAAGGAGGATATAAGATGAACATCAACAAAAGCAAAACGAGGATAATGGAATGTAGTCGAATTAAATCGTGTGATGCTGAGGGAATTAGATTAGGAAATGAGACACTTAAAGTAGTAAAGGACCTTTGCTATTTGGGGAGCAAAATAACTGATGATGGTCGAAGTAGAGAGGATATAAAATGTAGACTGGCAATGGCAAGGAAAGCGTTTCTGAAGAAGAGAAATTTGTTAACATCGAGTATAGATTTAAGTGTCAGGAAGTCATTTCTGAAAATATTTGTATGGAGTGTAGCCATGTATGGAAGTGAAACATGGACAATAAATAGTTAGGACAAGAAGAGAAGCTTTCGAAACGTGGTGCTACAGAAGAATGCTGAAGATTAGATGGGTAGATCACATAACTAATGAGGAAGTATTGAATAGGATTGGGGAGAAGAGAAGTTTGTGGCACAACTTGACCAGAAGAAGGGATCCAAGGGGTCACCAATTTAGTATTGGAGGGCAGCATGGAGGTTAAAAATCGTAGAGGGAGACCAAGAGATGAATACACTAAGCAGATTGAGAAGGATGTAGGTTGCAGTAGGTACTGGGAGATGAAGAAGCTTGCACAGGATAGAGTAGCATGGAGAGCTGCATCAAACCAGTCTCAGGACTGAAGACCACAACAACAACAACAATTTTACACTCCTGGAAATTGAAATAAGAACACCGTGAATTCATTGTCCCAGGAAGGGGAAACTTTATTGACACATTCCTGGGGTCAGATACATCACATGATCACACTGACAGAACCACAGGCACATACACACAGGCAACAGAGCATGCACAATGTCGGCACTAGTACAGTGTATATCCACCTTTCGCAGCAATGCAGGCTGCTATTCTCCCATGGAGACGATCGTAGAGATGCTGGATGTAGTCCTGTGGAACGGCTTGCCATGCCATTTCCACCTGGCGCCTCAGTTGGACCAGCGTTCGTGCTGGTCGTGCAGACCGCGTGAGACGACGCTCCATCCAGTCCCAAACATGCTCAATGGGGGACAGATCCGGAGATCTTGCTGGCCAGGGTAGTTGACTTACACCTTCTAGAGCACGTTGGGTGGTACGGGATACATGCGGACGTGCATTGTCCTGTTGGAACAGCAAGTTCCCTTGCCGGTCTAGGAATGGTAGAACGATGGGTTCGATGACGGTTTGGATGTACCGTGCACTATTCAGTGTCCCCTCGACGATCACCAGTGGTGTACGGCCAGTGTAGGAGATCGCTCCCCACACCATGATGCCGGGTGTTGGCCCTGTGTGCCTCGGTCGTATGCAGTCCTGATTGTGGCGCTCACCTGCACGGCGCCAAACACGCATACGACCATCATTGGCACCAAGGCAGAAGCGGCTCTCATCGCTGAAGACGACACGTCTCCATTCGTCCCTCCATTCACGCTTGTCGCGACACCACTGGAGGCGGGCTGCACGATGTTGGGGCGTGAGCGGAAGACGGCCTAACGGTGTGCGGGACCGTAGCCCAGCTTCATGGAGACGGTTACGAATGGTCCTCGCCGATACCCCAGGAGCAACAGTGTCCCTAATTTGCTGGGAAGTGGCGGTGCGGTCCCCTACGGCACTGCGTAGGATCCTACGGTCTTGGCGTGCATCCGTGCGTCGCTGCGGTCCGGTCCCAGGTCGACGGGCACGTGCACCTTCCGCCGACCACAGGCGACAACATCGATGTAATGTGGAGACCTCACGCCCCACGTGTTGAGCAATTCGGCGGTACGTCCACCCGGCCTCCCGCATGCCCACTATACGCCCTCGCTCAAAGTCCGTCAACTGCACATACGGTTCACGTCCACTCTGTCGCGGCATGCTACCAGTGTTAAAGACTGCGATGGAGCTCCGTATGCCACGCCAAACTGGCTGACACTGACGGCGGCGGTGCACAAATGCTGCGCAGCTAGCGCCATTCGACGGCCAACACCGCGGTTCCTGGTGTGTCCGCTGTGCCGTGCGTGTGATCATTGCTTGTACAGCCCTCTCGCAGTGTCCGGAGCAAGTATGGTGGGTCTGACACACCGGTGTCAATGTGTTCTTTTTTCCATTTCCAGGAGTGTAGTTCTATACTATATCCGGGTATTTTTAAAGATTATTTTCAAGTTATTGGAATGCGATCAGATACCGCTGCTTGTGGATCGACGCAGCCATTACGCAGCCGCCTTTTCACACTATAACAACCGCTTATTCGCTTCACGTGTCCTAAAAGTTTATCATTGTGACTTAAACTCTACGTACTACATTCACAGTGTACATTGCGGTACTTCTGTGTGTAATGTTCCACGAATGTGGATGCTGTTATGTCAGTCATTGTCCGCCATTGCCGGCCGGTGTGGCTGTGCGGTTCTAGGTGCTTCAGTCTGGAACCGCGTGACCGCTACGGTCGCAGGTTCGAATCCTGCCTCGGACATGGATGTGTGTGATGTCCTTAGGTTAGTTAGGTTTAAGTAGTTCTAAGTTCTAGGGGACTGATGACCACAGATGTTAAGTCCCATAGTGCTCAGAGCCATTTGAACCATTTTTTTTTTTTTTGTCCGCCATTAACTTTACTCGTATATCTGTAGAATCAAATTCCGTACATGTTCGTTTATACTCCTCAAGCCACCTTACTAGGGGTAGTGGAGGGTACTTTGCGCACTGTTGTGACTTTTCTCTTTTTCTGTTGTAGTCACGAATGGATCGCGGGAACAATGATTGTTGGTGAGCTTCCGTGTGGGCTCGAATCTATCTTCATGACGGTTTCGCGACATACGTAGGAGAAGCAGTGCATTGATTGACTTTTCCAGGAAGTACGCTTTCCGAACTTTAACACTAGACAATACTGTGATGCAGAACGCCTCTCTTGCAGTGCCTACTACTGGAGTTGGCTGCGCATCTCCTTGATGCTTTTCGTTCTTAGTAAATGAATCTGTAACAAAACTTGCTGCTCTTCTTTGGATCTTCTTTGTTTCATCTATCTATCCTATCTGACACGGATCTCAGACATTTCCTGAACATTATTCCAATTAATTGTAGTCTGGCAGCTTTCTTACGTGTGATTAATTTTATGTGGTCCTCTCACTTCAGATCTTTCCGTCCACATACTTCTAGATGTTTTACGGAAGTAAATGCTTCATGTGATCGCTCTGCAATCGCGTAGTCATCCAATAAAGGGTCCTTCTGTCTAAGTGTTTGCCATACATTTCATTTGTGTGTGTTGAGGGTCAACACCCACTCCATGCATCAAGCGTAGATCCTGTGCAAGTCTTCCTGCACTTCGCTGCGATCTTCTAGCGTTGCGACTTCTCTTTATACAACAGCATCATCCGCGAAGAACCTCATGTCCGCAGCTCGTGGTCCTGCGGTAGCGTTCTCGCTTCCCACGCCCGGGTTCCCGGGTTCGATTCCCGGAGGGGTCACGGATTTTCTCTGCCTCGTGATGACTGGGTGTTGTGTGATGTCCTTAGGTTAGTTAGATTTAAGTAGTTCTAAGTTCTAGGGGACTGATGACCATAGATGTTTAGTCCCATAGTGCTCAGAGCCATTTTTGAAGAACCTCATGGAACGTTCGACGCTATCTCTTACGTCATGTATATAGTTTGTGAAAAGAAATGGTCCTATAATACTCTCTCGGGGCACGCCCGAAGTCACTTTTACGTCTGAAGACTTCTCTCCGTTGCCGCGTGGTCTAGGGCGCCTTGCCACGGTTCGCGCAGGGTCTCCCCGTCGGAGGTTCGAGTCCTCCCTCGGGCATGGGTGTGTGTGTTGTCCTTAGTGTAAGTTAGATTAAGTAGCGTGTAAGCCTAGGACCGATGGCCTCAGCAGTTTGGTCCCATAGGAACTTGGCCCAAATTTCTAAATTTATCTCCGTTCAGATTGACAAGCTGTGTACTGCTTGCTAGAAACTCTTCAATCTATTGACACTGCTTGACTGATATTCTGTACCCTCGCATTTTGTTCATTGGCAGCAGTGTGGAACCGTATTGAACGCCTTCCCAAAGTTGAGGAATAAGCCATCTACCTGCTTTCTGGGTCTCGTTAATTAACAGAGTGGACTGTGTGTCACACGATCGTTGTCGCAACTCACGCTGATTCCTACACAAAAGCATTTTGGGTTTCCAGAAATGTCATAAAAGAGCAAACAAAGTTTTCCAAGATCAAGCAACAGACCGACGTCATAGATATAGGCCTGTAGTTTTGCGTATCTGTTCGACAACTCTTCTTGAAAACGGTAATTACCTGTACTCTCTTCCAATCATTTGGAACGCTTTGCTCCCCCAGAAACCTACGGTATCTGCCGCTAGCAGGGGAGCAAGTTCTTTCGCGTACACTAGTGTGGTATCCCGTCAGGCCCAGTGGTTTTTCCACTAATGAACGGTTTCAGTTACTCTTCTCTCCCTTGGCTAGTTATTTCGAAATCCGTCACACTGTAGTTAGTGCGACGATTTAAAGAGGGAATTACAGTGCGATTTTGCTCTGTGAAACGGTTGTGGAAAAGGACGTTTCTCATCCTTCGTTTTAGTGCCACTATGGTTGCAAAGAGTTTACTTCTTAGGATTGGTATGAAATGATAATTAAATCGATACCCTAGCTGCAAACAGGCGTTGGTATACATCATTGGGGAGATGTTGAAAATGTGTGCCCACCCCCGGACTCGAACCCGGGATCTCCTGCTTACATGGCAGACGCTCTATCCATCTGAGCCACCGAGGGCACATATGATAGTGCGCCTGGAGGGACTTATCCCTTGCACGGTCCCCGTGAGACCCACATTCCCAACATGTCCACACCACTACATTCGTAGTGCGCCTAATAGATGTTTGCCCATCACACTCATTACTCGTGGCAGATTAATCTACCAAGTCCCGTGCGGTAGGGGCACACATTTTCAACATGTCCCCAGTGATGTATATCAAAGCCTGTTTGCAGCTAGAGTGTCGATTTAATTATCATTTTATTCTAGAGATGCTGCACGGTCATCAATAGTATCTGTTCTTTCGGGAGCAGATTCTACTTTCGTACACAGGGTGTTACAAAAAGGTCTGCCAAACTTTCAGGAAACATTCCTCACACACAAAGAAAGAAAATATGTCATGTGGACATGTGTCCGGAAACGCTTACTTTCCATTTAAGAGCTCATTTTATTACTTCTGTTCAAAACACATTAATCATGGAATGGAAACACACAGCAACAGAACGTACCAGCGTGACTTCAAACACTTTGTTACAGGAAATGTTCAAAATGTCCTCCGTAAGCGAGGATACATGCATCCACCTTCCGTCGCATGGAATCCCTGATGCGCTGATGCAGGCCTGGAGAATGGCGTATTGTATCACAGCCGTCCACAATACGAGCACGAAGAGTCTCTACATTTGGTACCAGGGTTGCGTAGACAAGAGCTTCCAAATGCCCCCATAAATGAAAGTAAAGAGGGTTGAGGTCAGGAGAGCGTGGAGGCCATGGAATTGGTCCGCCTCTACCAATCCATCTGTCACCGAATCTGTTGTTGAGAAGCGTACGAACACTTCGACTGAAATGTGCATGAACCACATGTGTCGTACTTGTAAAGGCACATGTTTTAGCAGCACAGGTAGAGTATCCCTTACGAAATCATGATAACGTGCTCCATTGAGCGTAGGTGGACGAAACTACAATGAGCTCTAGCATGGAAATTAAGCGTTTCCGGACACATTTCCACATAACATCTTTTCTTTATTTGTGTGTGAGGAATGTTTCCTGGCCGTACCTTTTTGTAACACCCTGTATAGTTAAAATATGGTTACCTGGCCATTGACCTTCTTGTGCGAACGCACACGCTATGCCCCAACTCGTATGGGACTTGGTAAATTAATCTGCCACGAGTAATGAGTGTGGTGGGCAAACATTTATTAGGCATACTACGAATGTAGTGGTGTGGACATGTTGGGAATGTGGGTCTCACGTGGAGCGTGCAAAGGATAAGTCCCTGCAGGCTCACTATCATTTGTGCTCTCGGTAGCTCAGGTGGACGTCGGCACGGTAGCTCAGCGTGTTCGGTCAGAGGGTTATCTGACCTCTGTAATAAAAAAACTGAGTTAATCGATCAACAACGAACTTAAACGGATGTCTTACGACGTCCGCCCCGAGCAGATACAACGAACGAAAGCGAACAAAAATGAGGTTAAAAAAATGGAAAGACACCCTAGCTGTGGAAAAACGCTCTGAAATGGTCAGGATACTGCGTCGCGCAAAACTAATAGCTTCCAGCCTGAAAAGACAAGATTCACAAACTAACCAGGATACGAGTATGGTGACTCTTCCCGATGGCAAGGGATATGCGTTCAGTATAATGAAGACTGAGGATCATGGGCAGAGGAGATATGACTCTCTGGATCCGACAACGTAACGAAAACTACGCACGGATCTGACACAATGGATCGTACTGAATTCGTCAATCATGGCCTCCTCTCTCTCGCTGGACGCACAGTGGAGCTTACTACCTCGGTTGTGTGGCTTACCAAAAGTCCACTGACATTACGTACCATTAAGAATTATCATAAGGACTGGCTTCCCGACGTGTAAACTGAGTATACACTTGGCATCTCTGCTTCAATTGCACTTGAGAAAGACCAACACATACGTAAAGGACTCTAGTTTGAAGAAAATAGGTCTTAGACTAAACGACATCTTGGTCAGCGTTGATTTTGTTTCTTTGTTTACGAAACAGCCTCTCAGATATACTAATACTGGCACTCCTGTAGTACAACATCTACACAAACTATCAACCCATCAACCCTGGAACAATACCATTTACCAACTGCAGCTCAAGGCAAAACCTTTGAGGAAGTAGAGGTGAAGCTGCCAGCAGCGCTTGAAGATTTCAAAAAGTATTATAATGACAGTCACTTAAAACCAAACCCTCGAATGACGCCGGTCTGCTCCTTTCATCTGAGAAACCGTGAAGCCAGGAGAAAGACAAATATTATCTGGATAGGGCAGCAACTATGCCGCTATGATATACTCTAAAATACGTGGGAGTACAGTTGGATCGCAGTCTCACGTTCAAAGATCATTGGCAAGAAATAAAGTTAAAAATTAAAGCCTGGAGCAATATCGTCCACAAAATTACTGGAACACCTGGGGCTCACCGCCAAACTTGCTCCATGCACCTCCCTTGGAGCTTTGTTTCTCTGCAGCAGATCGTGTAGGTACAGCATTAAACAGATCATGTAGATACAGCATTAAATGAAACTGGTTTCGTTGTGACTTCTGCCGACAACCAATTCCTGTCACCAAGATTTGTTAAATTATGGCTATAGCACCACCTGACACGCTCAGAAGAACAGTCGTAGAACTGGAGAAAAAGAAGCAGGAAATCGACACCAGACAACCACTGCTTAAACATGAACGACAGAAACCTCTGTTGAGGTGAAGGAGGGGCTTCATGCGCACGACATCAGTAATTCCATCAGCACCGGGAACTCGTCGAACAGAGCTATGGCGAAATTCAATAACGGACAGGGTTGAGAGAGCATCAAAGACGAACCAACTGCTGGCTTTCATCTGCCGCATGTGACGTGAAAGGTACCAAACCGACTGAGGATACGAGTGTCACGGAAGTGGGGCTTCATGACTGAAGATAAGTCCTGTGAGTGTGGTGATCTACAGGAGTCATAACATACCCCGGTCTGCCCGATTCTTCCATCACAAAGTTCTATATGCAGCAAGTGATAAGGCCTTCAAAGCAGCGGAATTCTGGAGCTTATGGTCCATCTAACAGAAAATCAGTTATTGTTTTTACTATTTTGCGTTATCTAAATCTTACACACAAAAAAGTAAATGAATTAAGCGGTTCCATTTTCCCGTAGGATAATTGTTTCAGACATGTTTACCTCTAGCTACTTTATGTGGAGTAGCGATGTTTACGAACAGCTGGAAGGCGTTGTCTTGGATATTCCATTCCGTCATCTGTTTGCTACTTTCTTCATGTAGTTTTTTCGAAATATATATATATATATACAAGGTGTACAACTTTGCGCCCGCCGTATCATTCAAAGTATTTTCCATCGCTGGCCACTACTTTCTCCCATCTTTCGGGCAGTGTGCGAATCCCGCGTCGAAAAAAGTGTTCCTCTTTTGAAGCGATCCACGAATCGATCCAATTAGTGACTTCTTCATGAGATCGGCCAGGCCATGCGTCATTGATCCAAACAGGTGATAGTCAGAGGGAGCTAGGTCTGGAGAATACGGCGGGTGGGTAGGACTACCCATTTTAACATTTCAAAGTACGTTTTGACCTCTTTTCAACGTGCGGTCGAGCGTTGTCGTGCTGCAAAATCACTTTATCGTGCCTCTCGCTGTATTGCGGCCGTTTGTCTTTTAATGCTCTGCTCAGACGCATTAACTGCTTTCGATAACGGGCACCTGTGATCGTTTCATTTGGTTTTAACACCTCATAGTAAACGACGCGGGGCTGGTCCCACCAAATGCAGAGCATGAGCTTGGAGTTGTGAATATTCGGTTTGGCCGTCGACGTAGAAGCGTGGCCGGGATATGCCCATAATTTTTTGCGTTTAGGATTATCGTAATGAACCCATTTTTCGTCCCCGGTCACAATGCGATGCAGAAATCCCTTCCGTTTTTGCCTCTGAAGCAACTGTTCACAAACACACAAACGCTGCTCAACGTCTCTTGGTTTCAGCTCACACGGGACCCAAGTTCCTTCTTTATGAATCATGCCCATAGCCTTGAGACGTTTTGAAATGGCTTTCTGTGTCACTCCCACCAAACGTGCCAATTCTTTTTGAGTTTGAAGCGAGTCTTCACTCAGCAGTGTCTCCAACTCTGCATCTTCGAAAACATTCGCTGTTTCACCACTATGCCGGTCTACGACGTTAAAATCACCGTTCTTGAAGCGTTGAAACCACTCACGACACGTTCTTTCACTAATAGCGCCCTTAGCATACGTACTTGAGAGCATTCGATGAGACTCAGCCGCTGTTTTCCTCATACTGAAACAAAACAGTAACACCTCCCGCAAATAACGAGAATTAGGCTCGTAAACTGACATTTTCAATCAAGAACAAGTTTATGATGCAGCCACAAATCGAAGCTCGTAAACTGACACTTTTAATCAAGAACAAGTTTATGATGCAGACACAAATCGACTAATGTTTGAATGAGGTTATGTTGACCGAGGTCCAAGGTAACTGTCTGACGTCTGCGATCTGTTTCTTTCGACTGCTACTTACCGTTGTCGCCACCTATCGGCAAACGGCGGAAGCGAAGTTGTACACCTTGTATATGTATATTGTGTTTGTGTAGAGTGGAGTTTATGTATGTAATATATGATTATGACTGTCATGATGACGCTGAGAGAAGGGAGAGGGTGAAACTCGGTGCCGGCACATGGCCTCCTACCCCTGAATAGCACCAAGGGGGAAGCCAAACTTAACATCCCCATCCGCCGGGCTATCACCATCAACAGCGTCACATGCCCTGACTTCGAGAGACACTGCAGAGAAGTTTGGTATATAAACCAGGACACTGGCGCAAAGTCTGGTGATCAGCAGATTCATGCCACCATACCTCCTACCGTTGCCGGCCAAATACTGGCAATGAAAGCGGGGTCACCGTCGCGTCGAGCGCTACTACACAAATGTGCGTTAGCGACCTCAAGAACGGAGGCGGGTCTACACTGTATGTAGAAAGCAGTAGTTACGAGCGCCACAAGCCTGTAATCTCTTCCGCTCAACTTGTAAATTCGCGTGAGGTAGAGCCACATACACATGTACGTATTTTACTCCTAACCACTTTTCTAGATAATTTTCAGTGAAGTCGAAGGCGGCTGACTTTGACCTCACATAAGCCTAGGTACACAAGGAAAAAAATACATACGAATAGAGTTTCTAAATGTCGCTGTTTTCACCACACAGATCTGCACTCGTCTTAGTAACGTATTGGTAATTCGACTCTGAAATGTAACTGTTAGAAGAAGACAGAATTTGTGGAAATGTTTTAGATGCAGGTCATGTTGTGAAAATAAATGAAACAGAACAAAATAAATAAGTAAAATATAAAATTACTACTTATATATAGAGAAATTATATCTGTGTATTGACTGATATGTTTAGACTTGGAAGTTGTGGTGGAAGTTGGCAAAAACTAAAAATTGCTTAACTTTAGAAAAATCGAGATAATCTAAAATGTAATAAATTATATAGCGTACAATAGATTCATTTACACTATTTTGCAAATGCTATTTCAGGTATTGAAACTCTTCCCTAAAAAACTGTCGCACCAGAAACTCTGACTTAATGACTTCACACACTTTTGGTTTTTAGGTTTAACTAGAACTGTCAAACTAGACAGCTGTCTGTATCAAGCAAATATGCAGTGACAAAAATCCACAAGAAATAATAAAATTACTTTAACGATTAAATTATTCATCTTAAATAATGTTTCCACTTGAGACGCAATTAAGATTCTGAACATTTGTTAACTCTTTTTCATCTCAAAGACTGGTTCATGGATCACATTTAAATTTAAAGACAGTTGCAACAGATTGCACAAAATCCCCATCCCAAATAATTCCTTCCACCATATATTACCTTTTCATAACCAGCACTGGGAAGATTATGAAATCAAGTGAAGAGAAATTAAGCTTCTTCCTCTCCATAATAGTGTAGAGCTAAATAAGCAAGAAATAAACATATAAACCTAGAATTATTCTCAAAATTATTTACAGTGGTGGCTTTCGCCTTGCAAAACAATATCTTATTTTCTTTCTTTATTTGCTTACTCCCAGACAAAAGACAAAGATACATATATGTGGAATAAGTATTACTGTAGAGTAATCTCTCGTGGTAGCCACTGGAAACACGATTCAACCCGGTGGTCGTTAAGCGTTTCTGACGTCGCATTCAATGTCATCAGCACCGAAACACGTTTTTCCCGTAATTAATGTCGCTCATAGTATCGATAAAAGAGAAAATAAATTGTCAATGTTTTTTCTTGTCAGCTAGGACACACGTCCAAACGTTGCAATATTGCCAAAATAAAGGAATACAATCTTTGTTTGGTATCCAGTCAAATGTATTCGCTATTAATTAAAACAACAAGGAAATGATAATGTAATGAACTATAATAAATAAATTGAAACACATTTTCAAAGGAAAGGTAAAGGAAAACGTTAAAATGTTTCCCAACCACGTTAACGATCTGGTTACATTACTGATACAACAGCGGTTCATTACAATATATTAATGTTACATTATTGATATGAAGCCGTGGTGAGGAACAAGTCTCCGACTTCCTAAGAAATCTGAACCGACTCCATGGCAATGGCAAATTCATTACTGAGTTAGAAGTGGATCATTTTCTAGCCTTTCTAGATGTTCTGCTTACGAGAAATGGGGAGAACATGGACCAGTGTATTTATCGAAAACTGACATACTCGGAGCTACACCTACACAAAGATGTAAATCATCACTAGATATGATTAATGTGCTAGTAAGGATTACGTAAACCGCAGCGCTTCTGGCGCGAGAGGCTACACCTGGAATGCATTATGAGGAACAATGGGTACTACATCAGTTATATAAGAAGTGTCACGAAACACCATACCCGGAGAAGTGACACGTCCATGGCAGAAATGTAGGGTATAGCATCACCAAGATGAGTGACAAAAACGGCCGTATATGCTCCAAACGGCCTAAAGTATATTTACAAACCGGCCAAGATTAGAGAGTATCTCAGAACGACAAAGGGCAAAAGGGACAGGTCGCAATATCGGGAATATACCGCATGCCGCATACACGTGGAAAAGCTTTTATTGAAATGAATGGACGATCTATTAGTACCAGCATCACCGAACATAAACGGTACTGCATTTTGCAGCAGGTAGGAAAGAAAGAAAAAAAAAAACAGTGGCCGAACACGCGCTGTGTGAGACCGGCCACGGAATAAAATTCGCCAACACACGGATTATCACTATGGAGAAGAGCTGGTACACCCGTTTATTCAGTGAAGCCGTTGAAGTCCATGCCAACAGTTTCAATGACAAAGAAAGAAGCCTCAAAGAAAAGGGAATCTGGCTTTGGCATCCCGTGCTGCCGCGAACGACCGTTGCACGTAACAAGGGGACAACCGCAGATGTATTCGACAAGAAAGGTCATGAGACGTTGGTGCGACAGGTACATACACTGAGGCGAAAAAATCATGGGCGACCTCTTAATATCGCGTCTGAACTCGTTCTGTCCGGCTTAGTGCAGTAATTCGACGTGATATGGACTCGACAAATCGTTGGAAGTCCCCTGCAGAAATACTGAGCCATGCTGCTTCTATAGCCGTCCATAATTGCGATTATGTACCATAAATGTTCAATGGGATTCATGACGGCTGGTCTGATTGGCTAAATCATTCGTTCGAACTGTCCAGAAAGTTCTTCCATCCGACTGCGAACAACTGTGGCCCAGTGACATGGGGCATAAAAATTCGATCGTTATTTGAGAACATGACGTCCACGAAAGGTTACAAATTGTCTTCAAATAACCGAACACCCAGAGTATCCAGTCCATTCCATTTAAACACAGCCATGCCATTATGGAGCAACCAATTGCTTGCACAGTGCCTTGTTGACAACTTGGGTCTATGGATTCGTTGGATGTGCGCCAACCCGAGTCCTACCATCAGCTCTTATCAATTGCAGTCGGGACTGATCTGACCAGCCCTCAGTTTTCCAGGGTCCAACCGATATGGTCAGGATCCCCGGAGAGATGCTGCTGGCGATGTTGTGCTGTTAGCAAAGGCACTCGCGTTGGTCGTCCACTGCCATAGCCCATTAACGCCGAATTTAGCCACACTGTCCTGACGGAGAAGTTCGTCGTCCGTCCTGCATGATTTATGGGCTTATTTCACGAAGTTTTGCTTGTCTGTTAGCACTGACAACTCTATGCAAACGTCGCTGCTCTTGGTCGTTAAGTGAATGCCTGAAATGTGATATTCTCGGCACATTTGACACCGTGGATCTCGGAATATTTAATTTTCTAACTATTTCCTAAATGGAATATCCCATGCGTCTAGCTCCAACTACAATTCTACGTTCAACGTTTGTTAATTCCTTTGGCGTGGCCATAATCACACCGGAAACCTTGTCACATGGATCACTTGGTACAAATCATAGCTCCTCCAATGCATTGCCCTTTTATACCCTGTGTACGCGATACTGCGCCATCTCTATAAGTGCGTAGCGCTATCTCATGACTTGTCAGCTCAGTGTATAGTCACCACTACGTTCTACGTCCTTACGCCAGTTTTGGTAATAGATTCTACTCTCTATTGGTAAAGGTTCTTGTCCTGTGCTTGTAGCAGTGTTTCCATTGCGTGAATTACGATTTCATCATCTACAATGTGTTTCCTACGTAGAGAATTCTTAAGTGGCCAAAAAAATTGGAAGGTCGAGGCCCCAGACAATGACATTCAACCTAATTTGCTGACGTGTTCTCGGGTCCTGACACTTTTTTGTGGGCGGGCATTGATGTGTTAGGGCAAGATTTCTTTCAGATCCTTGTCAGACAAAGCATGTGGAACCGTACATGAGTTTGATCAGAGTCTTCATATACACCTCTGAATTAATGATTCACACATACACAAAAAGACACGATCGTTATACCAAAAGACTGTTACCATGACTTTGCCTACGGATGAAGCTACCATGAATTTCGTCTTTTTTTTGTGATTGCGGGCGGTGCCACTCCAGTGACTTCCTTTGTTTACGGTACAAAGCGATGCACCCAGGTTTCTTCACCTGTAACGACCCGTGACAGAAATGCCTCCCCATTGATCTCGAACTGCTCCAACGGTTCAGATGAAGTGTATTTTCTTTTGATCTTGTGAGCTGTTGTGAGCATTTGTGGAACGCATCTTGAGCTCACTTTTGGAAATCCAGGAGTCTCATTCATTGCATACCCACTTACAGTGTTCAGCCATAGGTGTAGAGCCAATTGTCGAGTTATGATGCGCCGGACTGCACCAATAATCGCGTGATTCACCATGTCAGGAGCAGAGGCTGTCATAAGACGTCACGAATGCTGCCGATCATGGAGCTCAAACTCAACACTTAGTGACGCTTGAACTGGCTCAAAATGGTTCAAATGGCTCTGAGCACTATGGGACTTAGCTTCTAAGGTTATCAGTTCCCTAGAACTTAGAACTAAGTAAACATAACTAACCTAAGGACATCACACACATCCATGCCCGAGGCAGGATTCGAACCTGCGACGGTAGCGGTGGAAAGGTTCCAGATTGTAGCGCGTAGAACCGCTCGGCCACACCGGCCGGCTGACACTTGAACTCTCTTTACCCAACTCCTAACAGTGTTCCTATCAGCTCCATCATTACCATACACTGCACACAAACTTTATTGAAATTCAGCACGGTATCGTTTCTCGCAAGCAAGAATTCAATTACAGGAGGTTGCTTGTGACGCGTGTCTTGCGTGCCTATATTAACGGCTGTAAAAGAAATTTGGGGCGTTATTTAGTGAACGATGCTCGCATCAGCGAAATTATTTATCTTATCGAATAAACTGAATACAGAAACATTTTCTCTCTGACAGAGAGATACATCGAAATACAACTCCAGTCGACGAATGTTACAATGTAATGTGCGTCAGTGAAAAATTCGGAGCAATTTTTGATACATTGTCATACATAGTGTAATTTTACTGATTCAGTATAGATTTAGAGGGTTCCCTTCCATTCTACACTACGCTGCCCTTGGCAAATGACGTACGAAATATAGTTTTTAGATTCGTCTCTATCATTTTTCAGTCTGTTCTTCTGTTTGATACTGTAACTGCAGTATAGAATAATTGGAGTGCTTTGCTCATGCGGCTCAGCGGTGTGTTGTTCAGATGGGCTGAAATCTGACTATATTTAAATTAGCACCGAAGTTTCCTTTGGTTACAAAAGGTCGACTACAATGTACCCACGCACAAAGCGTTGTCTTTTTCTGGAGCTTTTCGCCTGAAAACAAATCCAATTTTTAAGATATCCCTGATACATTATCTTGGCCCCAGTAGCATCGTAACAATGGTACTTAACTTCACTGGAACACCACTGTTACGGAAGATACCACTTGATTCGAACCTCTTTATTAGGACCTTTCATTTAATATTCTGGTGATGACCTCCCCGAAAAGTGTAAATGATAGTGTTAAGAAGAAATGAGTTATTGTTATGGGCGGCCTAAAAGCGGTGATAAAGACATGTTCAGGCAGCCACTAGTTCACTATCACTATATTTACACAATTGTTAGCCGATAGTGGTACTAAGGACAGAAGGCTGTGACTAAGAGACAAATTTACTGTATGTATCTTTTGATGAAAATGTTCGAGTTCACTAACGGAATACTTTTGTAAGACTTCAGCTTGTCCTACAGCATACGCTTTACAAAAATCCCGCAGTTCGAATAAGTGTCACTGTTATTACTTTGGTTCAACATGGATGCACTTAAGCGTGTAGAGGCAAAGGTTTTTGTCATTTAGAAAATCACAGCACTAAGATCGTTATTGTAAAGAGGCTATAGGCACAGATGCTCTGCGTGATACCAGACAACGCTCTCAAAACGGTCGTCCCAAATTTAGCGTTCCAGTAACGACAGCATATACATTCACTTTTTTCTCCTCAACAAGTGTCCTCCAGTTATTACTTGATCACGGTAGCGTCCGCTCTGCAAGAAAATGTAGCACCTCGAAAGGCCATCCGCTACCAGTTCTGGAACTGCTCTTTTCAGTGCAAGGCCGCACCAGTTAAAAAGCTCTAACCTGATTTCGTAACACGCCGCTGATTGCATTCCAAAACGATTGGTCTAGTGTTTTTGTTTTGAAAGAAAAAGGGATCTACAAATCGTGCGTTCTCTATGTGAAGTTTCAGTCCAGAGGCGGTTTTGGTTAAAAGAAATACAGTCAACGTTCTCTTCTCAGAGCCGCAGCACCTATACAATATTTGTTTTCCTTTTCTTCGAAAAATAGTAGGTCTTACAATGACGTTTCTACAGCGTCCATGAGAGTAGTAGCAGAGCTTTCCGTATGAACCATGAAACTGATCCCTCGAGAGAGATTACCAAAGAAAAATTATACACTACTACTTGGAAAAAGTGAAGCATCATCATCATCACCATCATCATCATTTAAGACTGTTTATGCCTTTCAGCGTTCAGTCTGGAGCATAATCCCACTTATAAAATTCCTCCATGATCCCCTATTCAGTGCTAACATTGGTGCCTCTTCTGATGGTAAGCCTGTTACTTCAAAATATTTCTTAACCGAATCCAGGTACCTTCTCCTTGGTCTACCCCAACTCTTCCTACCCTCTACTGCTGAACCCATGAGTCTTGCTTCTCCCATGCGTGTAACATGACCCCACCATCTAAGCCTGTTTGCCCTGACTGCTACATCTATAGAGTTCATTCCCAGTTTTTCCTTGACTTCCTCATTGTGGACACCCTCCTGTCATTGTTCCCACCTACTAGTAACTGCAATCATCCTAGCTAGTGAAGCATCAAGCCAGAGAAATGTGAGCACAATGAAATAAATTCCACCGAGTAAGAGCGTGACACTGTACAAATGATTAGCGTTACAGACCTTTCCATGCACTGTGACTGTAGAAATTCATGTGGAGTAGCGCCACCACGTACTGTAATCAGATCCACTAGTCGTCGTGGCATGGACTCAGAGAGCTCCTGATTATGCAACTGGGAGTAGTGTGACACGCGGTTTGAGCATCAGTAAAATCTCCCTCATGTCCGCAAGCAGCGAGGCCAGGTTCAATTCCCGGCCGGGTTGGAGATTTTCATCGCTAGTGGACTGGGTGTTCTGTTGTCCTCACCGTCATCTGATCATAACGAATGCGCAAGTCGCCAAATGTAGCATTACCTGAAATAAGACTTGCAACCCGGCGGCCGAACTTCCGCGAACGGGGCCTCCCGGCCATTAGTGCCACTCGATCATTTAATTTTTACCTCCCTGACAAAAGCGGTATCTGTTCAGATTGCCCTCAAGACATAGGAGGCGAGATCGCGTGTTCTAGGCAATGGCGCCCTAAACCATGCACCTCAACAATACGTACTGTCAGGTTGCGTTCACCACGGCGGCTCCCAACGCGTATCCGGCCATCACTGTAGGACAACCTGAAGCGGATCTCGCCCAAAAACACACGTTTTGCCATTCATCACGCCAATGGCGGTGTTCACGTGCTCACTGCGGCGTTGGTGGGTTCTGGTCAATGGAAGCCGACGCTATGGCACGCGTGCCACGAGTCCAGCCCGCAGAAGATGGCTTCGAACAGTCGACACATGCATGTCCGCACCCATTTCAGTGCTCCAACCTTGTGGACGATGTTGGTGTGCCCGTTACGGCCTAGCGGATAAGATGGTAGTCACCTCGCGCTGTGGCCACACTGTGTCGCCCAGCATCCTCCCGCGCTGTGTGCTGTCCTCCTCACTCCGCTGGTTCTACATATGCATCACTATTGAAGCAGTATGCCCTGTACGAGCCACAATGTCACGGAACGACAGATCCGCCTCCCCGTTCGAACGCACTCATAAGCTAATATTCCACTCTGTGATGTCGGCGAGGCACAGTGGCACTTGGTTACCTGTTTCCATTTCGTACGACGGCTCCGCACCACCTTAACGTTGCATAACACTGATTTGTCCGGTCACAAAAAAAGGAGGTCGCTGTCGAGCCTATGTGCACGCCACCTCTCCCCCATCTAAATCACTTACGAGTATTATGGTTCTGCTGTTTTACACGTTTTCTAATCGTGGCGTGTTGCAGACCACTGATTTTGAGTGTTTCACTTTATACACTACTGGCCATTAAAATTTCTACAACACGAAGATGACGTGATGTTGTTGTTGTGGTCTTCAATCCTGAGACTGGTTTGATGCAGCTCTCCATGCTACTCTATCCTGTGCAAGCTTCTTCACCTCCCAGTACCTACTGCAACCTACATCCTTCTGATCTGCTTAGTGTATCCATCTCTTGGTCTCCCTCTACGATTTTTACCCTCCATGCTGCCCTCCAATGCTAAATTTGTGATCCCTTGATGCCTCAAAACATGTCCTACCAACCGATCCCTTCTTCTAGTCAAGCTGTGCCACAAACTTCTCTTCTCCCCAATCCTATTCAATACCTCCTCATTAGTTACGTGATCTACCCACCTTATCTTCAGCATTCTTCTGTAGCACCACATTTCGAAAGCTTCTATTCTCTTCTTGTCCAAACTAGTTATCGTCCATGTTTCACTTCCATACATGGCTACACTCCATACGAATACTTTCAGAAACGACTTCCTGACACTTAAATCTATATTCGATGTTAACAAATTTCTCTTCTTCAGAAACGATTTCCTTGCCATTGCCAGTCTACATTTTATATCCTCTCTACTTCGACCATCATCAGTTATTTTACTCCCTACATAGCAAAACTCCTTTACTACTTTAAGTGTCTCATTTCCTAATCTAATTCCCTCAGCATCACCCGATTTAATTTGACTACATTCCATTATCCTCGTTTTGCTTTTGTTGATGTTCATCTTATATCCTCCTTTCAAGACACTGTCCATTCCGTTCAACTGCTCTTCCAAGTCCTTTGCTGTCTCTGACAGAATTACAATGTCGTCGACGAACCTCAAAGTTTTTACTCCTTCTCCATGAATTTTAATACCTACTCCGAATTTTTCTTTTGTTTCCTTTACTACTTGCTCAATATACAGATTGAATAACATCGGGGAGAGGCTATAACCCTGTCTCACTCCTTCCCCAACCACTCCTTCCCTTTCATGCCCCTCGACTCTTATAACTGCCATCTGATTTCTGCACAAATTGTAAATAGCCTTTCGCTCCCTGTATTTTATACCTGCCACCTTCAGAATTTGAAAGAGAGTATTCCAGTTAACATTGTCAAAAGCTTTCTCTAAGTCTACAAATGCTAGAAACGTAGGTTTGCCTTTTCTTAATCTTTCTTCTAAGATAAGTCGTAAGGTTAGTATTGCCCACGTGTTCCAACATTTCTACGGAATCCAAACTGAACTTCCCCGAGGTCCGTTTCTACCAGTTTTTCAATTCGTCTGTAAAGAATTCGCGTTAGTACTTTGCAGCTGTGACTTATTAAACTGATAGTTCGGTAATTTTCACATCTGTCAACACCTGCTTTCTTTGGGATTGGAATTATTATATTCTTCTTGAAGTCTGAGGGTATTTCGCCTGTCTCATACATCTTGCTCACCAGATGGTAGAGCTTTGTCATGACTGGCTCTCCCAAGGCCATCAGTAGTTCTAATGGAATGTTGTCTACTCCCGGGGCCTTGTTTCGACTCAGGTCTTTCAGTGCTCTGTCAAACTCTTCACGCAGTATCTTATCTCCCATTTCGTCTTCATCTACATCCCCTTCCATTTCCATAATATTGTCCTCAAGTACATCGCCCTTGTATAAACCCTATATATACTCCTTCCACCTTTCTGCCTTCCCTTCTTTGCTTAGAACTGGGTTTCCATCTGAGCTCTTGATATTCATACAAGTGGTTCTCTTCTCTCCAAAGGTCTCTTTAATTTTCCTGTAGGCAGTATCTATCTTACCCCTAGTGAGACAAGCCTCTACATCAGTACATTTGTCCTCTAGCCATCCCGGCTTAGCCATTTTGCATTTCCTGTCGATCTCATTTTTGAGACGTTTGTATTCCTTTTTGCCTGCTTCATTTACTGCATTTTTATATTTTCTCCTTTCATCAATTAAATTCAATATTTCTTCTGTTACCCAAGGATTTCTATTAGCCCTCGCCTTTTTACCTACTTGATCGTCTGCTTCCTTCACTACTTCATCTCTCAGAGCTACCCATTCTTCTTCTACTGTATTTCTTTCCCCCATTCCTGTCAATTGTTCCCTGATGCTCTCCCTGAAACTCTCTACAACCTCTGGTTCTTTCAGTTTATCCAGGTCCCATCTCCTTAGATCCCACCTTTTTTCAGTTTCTTCAGTTTCAATCTGCAGTTCATAACCAATAGATTGTGGTCAGAATCCACATCTGCCCCGGGAAATGTCTTACAATTTAAAACCTGGTTCCTAAATCTCTGTCTTACCATTATATAATCTATCTGATACCTACTAGTATCTTCAGGTTTCTTCCAGGTATACAACCTTCTTTTATGATTCTTGAACCAAGTGTTAGCTATGATTAAGTTATGCTCTGTGCAAAATTCTACAAGGCGGCTTCCTCTTTCATTTCTTCCCCCCAATCCATATTCACCTACTATGTTTCCTTCTCTCCCTTTTCCTACTGACGAATTCCAGTCACCCATGACTATTAAATTTTCGTCTCCCTTCACTACCTGAATCATTTCGTTTATCTCGTCATATATTTCATCTATTTCTTCATCATCTGCAGAGCTAGTTGGCATATAAACTTGTACTACTGTAGTAAACTTGTACTACTGTAGTAGTTCACTATGCTGTTTGTAGTAGCTAATCCGCACTCCTATTTTTTTATTCATTATTAAACCTACTCCTGCATTACCCCTATTTGATTTTGTATTTATAACCCTGTAATCACCTGACCAAAAGTCTTGTTCCTCTTGCCACCGAACTTCACTAATTCCCACTATATCTAACTTTAACCTATCCATTTCCCTTTTTAAATTTTCTAACCTACCTGCCCGATTAAGGCATCTGACATCCCACGCTCCGATCCGTAGAACGCCAGTTTTCTTTCTCCTGATAACAACGTCCTCTTGAGTAGTCCCCGCCCGGAGATCCGAATGGGGGACTGTTTTACCTCCGGAATATTTTACCCAAGAGGACGCCATCATCATTTAATCATACAGTAAAGCTGCATGTCCTCGGGAAAAATTACGGCTGTAGCTTCCCCTTGCTTTCAGCCGTTCGCAGTACCAGCACAGCAAGGCCGTTTTGATTAATGTTACAAGGCCAGATCAGTCAATCATCCAGACTGTTGCCCCTGCAACTACTGAAAAGGCTGCTGCCCCTCTTCAGGAACCACATGTTTGTCTGGCCTCTCAACAGATACCCCTCCGTTGTGGTTGCACCTATGGTACGGCCATCTGTATCGCTGAGGCACGCAAGCCTCCCCACCAACGGCAAGGTCCATGGTTCATGATACAGACGCGCAATTAAACCGACAGGAAGAATATGCTGTGATACGTAAATGATTAGCTTTTCAGAGCATTCATGCATGGTTGGCGCCAGTGGTGACACCTGCAACATGCTGACATGAGGAAAGTTTCCAACCGATTTCTCATACATAAACAGCAGCTGACTGGCGTTGCATGGTGAAACGTTGTTGTGATGCCTCGTGTAAGGAGGAGAAATGCGTACCACCACGTTTCCGACTTTTAAAAAGGTCGGAGTGTAGCCTATCGCGATTGCGGTTTATCGTATAGCGACATTGTTGCTCGCGTTGGTCGATATCCAATGACTGTTAGCAGAATATGGAATCGGTGGGTTCAGGAGGGTAATACGGAACGCCGTGCTGGATCCCAACGGCCTCGTATCACTAGCAGTCGAGATGACAGGCATCTTATCCGCATGGCCGTAACGCATGCCGGCCGCGGTGGTCTAGTGGTTCTGGCGCCGCAGTCCGGAACCGCGGGACTGCTACGGTCGCAGGTTCGAATCCTGCCTCGGGCATGGATGTGTGTGCTGTCCTTAGGTTAGTTAGGTTTAAGTAGTTCTAAGTTCTAGGGGACTTACGACCTGAGATGTTGAGTCCCATAGTGCTCAGAGCCATTTGAACCATTTTTTTTTTTTTTTGTAACGCATGGTGCAGCCACGTCTCGATCCCTGAGTCAACAGATAGGGACGTTTCCAAGACGACAACCATCTGCACGAACAGTTCGACTACGTTTGTTGCAGCATGGACTATAAGCTCGGAGACCATGGCTGTGGTTACCCTTGGCGCTGCATCACAAACAGGAGCGCCTGCGATGGTGTACTCAACGACGAACCTGGGTGCACGAATGTAAAACGTCATTTTTTTCGAATGAATCCAGTTTATACTTACAGCATCATGATGGTCGCATCCGTGTTTGTCGACATCGCGGTGAACGCACATTGGAAGCGTGTATTCGTCATCGCCATACTGGCGTATCACCCGGCGTGACGGTATGGGCTGCCATTGGTTACACGTCTCCGTCAGCTCTTCTTCGCATTGACGGCACTTTGAACAGTGGACGTTACATTTCAGATGTGTTACGACCCGTGGCTCTACCCTTCATTCGATCCCTGCGAAACCCTACATTTCAGCAGGATAATGCATGACCGCGTGTTGCAGGTCCTGTACGGGCCTTTCTGGATACAGAAAATGTTCGACTGCTACCCTGGCCAGCATATTCTCCAGATCTCTCACCAATTGAAAACGTCTGATCAATGGTGGCCGAGCAACTAGCTCGTCACAATAAGCCAGTCACTACTCTTGATGAACTATGGTATCGTGTTGAAGCTCCATGGGCAGCTGTACCTGTACACGCCATCCTAGCTCTGTTTGATTCAACGCCCAGGCGTGTCAAGGCTGGCATAAATAAAGGTTTCTATATACAAGCCTGGCTCTTAAAACTACGTGATCACGAAGGCGGCATGAAACAAACGTCAAATTATCATGGAGTGTACTACGTTCTTCGATATTTCAGTGCAATCGTCTAAGGTTTGTAGGACTGACCGTCCACATTTTGCTCACCAGGAATGATTACGTTTCGTGTCATTCACTTAGAGATCGCATTTGAGCGATGGCTGTTTGCTAGAAGAGTAATGTCTACCAGCACGTGTCGGAATTCAACAGCATCATGCCATATCGGGAGTGCGGTTTGGGGTTCCGCGTTGATGCTGCCGTCACTGTTCGTGATCGCACGACTATCACGCGAACATGTAATCGATGGATTCAGGAGGGCCATACTCAAAGACATGCAGGATCTCTATGCCTCACATGGCTAGCGCCCGTCGAAAATACAATGGAAATGGAAATGCCGTGTGGCTAGGGCCTCCCGTCGGGTAGACCGTTCGTCTGGTGCAAGTCTTTGGAGTTGACGCCACTTCGGCGACTTGCGAGTCGATGATGATAAGGACAACACAACACCCAGTCCCTGAGCGGAGAGAATCTCCGACACAGCCGGGAATCGAACCCGGACCGTTAGGTATGACATTCCGTCACGCTGACCACTCAGCTACCAGGGGCGGACGAAAATGCAATGAGGTGGCAAAAGTCTTAGGATGGCGATGTACACATACACAGACGGAAGCAGCATCGAGTACGTCAGGTATTAAAGGCCAATCCATCGGCGGAGCTGTTATTTGTAATCAGATGATTCCTGTGAAAAGGTTTCCGATATCATTTTGGTCATACGACAGGAATTAACAGACTTTTAAGGCGAAATGGTAATTGTTCAAAAAAATGGTTCAAATGGCTCTGAGCACTATGGGACTCAACTGCTGTGGTCATAAGTCCCCTAGAACTTAGAACTACTTAAACCTAACTAACCTAAGGACAGCACACAACACCCAGCCATCACGAGGCAGAGAAAATCCCTGACCCCGCCGGGAATCGAACCCGGGAACCCGGGCGTGGGAAGCGAGAACGCTACCGCACGACCACGAGATGCGGGCGAAATGGTAATTGTAGCTAGACGCATGGGACATAACGTTTCGGAAACCGTTAGGGAACTCGATGTTTTGAAATTCACAATGCCACGAGTCTGCCGCGAATACCAAATTTCAGCCATTTCCTCTCACCACGAACATCGCAGTGACCCGCGGCCTTCTCTTAACGACCGAGAGAAGCGGTGTTTGCGTAGAATTGTCAGTGCTAACAGACATCAAAACTGCCTGAAATAACTGCAGTAATCAATCGGGGAAGTACGACGAACGTATCATTTAGGACAATGCAGTGAAATTTGGCGTTAAGGGGCAACGGCAACAGACGACCGAAGCAAGTGACTTTACTGACAGGACGAGATCGCCTGCTGCGCCTCTCCTGTGCTCGCAACCGTTTTGGTTGGGCCCTAGACGACTGGATAACCGTGGCCTGGTCAGATGAGATCCTATTCCAGCTGGTAAGAGAGTGACGCAGAACCCACGAACTCATGCACCCAAGTTGTCAACAAGGTACTGTGTAAGCTGATGGTAGCTTCATAATGGTGTGGGCTGTGTTTACATGGAGTGGACTGGGTCCTCTGGCCCAGGTGAACCAAGGATTCACTGGAAATGGTTATGTTAGGCTACTTGGAGATGATTTGCAGCTATTCAGGGACATGTTCCCAAACAACGATGTAGAATATTTGTGGGACATAACCAAGAGGTCAGTTCTTAAAGAAAGAAGGAAGACTGGGTTTAACAGCCCGTCCATATCGAGGTTATTAGAGAGAGAGCGCAAGCTCATGGTGCAGATGGTGTCAAGGATCGGGAACGAAATCAGCCGTGCCGTTTCAAGGAAAGGATCCCGGCATTTTTCCGGAGCAATTTAGGAAAATCAGGGAAAATCTAAATTTTGGATGACGGGGTTCGGGTTTGAATCATCTTCCTCCTGAACGCGCGTTTGGTGTGCTATCTATTGCGTCACCTCGCTCGGTGGTCAGTTCGTGCACAAAATTCTTCACCCGCAACACTTAAGCAATTATGATCGACTGTAAAGGCAGCATATTTCTGCAGGGCACTTCCAGCGACTTGTTGAATCTATGTCATGTGAAGCAAATGTCCAACTGGAGAGTGCGACGACGTTTGGAGCACCACAGATTGTCAGCACGACGACCATTGTTGTGACTTCCTATGACGCGGAAACAGAGTAAGGCGCTCCCTCATGGTGCGACCAATGGCAGGAGTGGGTCCAGTCGTCTTTTGAAACGAGTCATGGTTCTTTGTGCAGTATCTCGATGGACGTAACCGTATGCGGTGGCCCCAATGATGGCGAACGTTGAGATACTGTATTCATCGCCGTTAAAAGGCCCGTCACCTGGCTTGATTTTGTGGGGTGTCATTAGGTACAAACAGGACCATCTCTGGTTCGGGTAGCGTGCAATGCAGGCATCAGTCTTCTGACGTGTTAAGGCTGATGGTTGTACCCCATCTTTGAGATCTCCGTGAAATTATGTATCAAAAAGGTAAAGACACCATGTTGCCCAAGCTTTCGTGACTCATCTCGATACAAAGAGTGTTCGAATGTTGTTCGATCTCCAGATCTCTCGCCAAATGAATGCATCCAGAAATGGGTTTCCAAGAGTACAGCATGCCACCACTGGCCAGCCACCACGACTGGTGAACGGCATAGGTCTAATGCGGCATGGGATGACGTACTCGTATCTGTCGCCCAAACTGTTGGAATGGATACCCTGCTGTATTATAACCATTGTTGCTGCTAGACGTGGCAACGGCGAGTATCCTGAGGACATGCTGAGAATCGGAGCCTCCTAATATTTTATGTGAAAACTTTTAAAAAGTTATTAAATAAAACAAACGTTATTAACATTCTACTTCTTTAATCTTCATGTTTACATATTTGTAGAGCCTTACCGCTAGAGAACGCCATATTGTAGTGTGCAACCTGGTGGTGTGTAACGTAACTACGTCAGTGTTTAAGAAGCAGCGTGCTGCAATCGAGTTTCGAATTAGAAGAGTCCGTCCAACATGGAGCACCCTCTTCTTCGGCGTGACAATGTCAGAACACGCACGAGCGCTGAGAAATCTACAATAATCCGACGCCTTTGGTTCACTGTCAACGACCATACTCAATACAGTCTTACCTTAGCCCCATAGGAGTTTCATCTGTTACCAGAACTTAAAGACCACCTTCGAACACTTCACTTTGATAGTGATCAAGCGGTGAAAGCAGAGATGTGGTTGTGTTCCGTCAACAGTGTCAAATATTATAGAGCGACGGCATCAATAAATTGATCTCTCGTTGAGAGAAATGTGTTCATCGCCAGAGTAACTATGTTGAGAAAGAAATATGTAAACATAAAGAATAAAGACGTAGAATGATAATAATGTCTGTTGTATTTAAAAAGCTGTAAGAGTTTTCGCATAAAAATTCGGGGTAGTTACTTTCCAGCAACCTCTCGTAGATATCACACTCTGTATACCCCCAGATCAGTTACAAATATCACCCTGTAATCTTCCTACTATACTGTAGGACTATATGCACAGTAAGTAAAAGTTCGCTATTTGCTATCATTCCTGCTGTTACAAGTTTATTGGCCAACAGTGTTTGTTCTCGCTACGAACATCAGGACTCACCAGCGCACCTGCTGGAAAATTACTGCCACATTTTGAACGTTGTCTTAAACCACGAGACAGAGAAGCGTTATACCGCGGTTTGAGACGGCGTTCAAAATGTGGCAGTAATTTTCCGCCAGGGATGGATCCGCAAAGTATTTATATATCTAAGCTACGATCAAAAACTATTCAAGTTACATTACAACATTACGAGACCGCTTTTGGAACGTCACATTCGGGAGGGCGACTGTTAAATCCCTGTTAGCCCATTTAGATTTAGGTTTTCCTCGATTTCCCTAAATAGTTCCAGGCAAATACCGGGATGGCGCCTTTCATTGGGGCACGATCAATTTCCTTCGTGATCCGAGCTTATGGCTGCGTCTGTAATGATGGCGCTGTCGGTGGGACTCTAAATCTAATCTTCCCTCCTTCCTTTTGCAAGATAAAAGTCATCCGTACATTCGTAATTAATACAAACGGTAATAACAATGAGGTTCACTTTACAGCGAAATACAAAAATAAAATATAAATAACATATGGATGATTATGAATTGAAAATGCAAGATGCAAATTTTTGTGACAGACTTTTTACGTTACAAGCTCTGCTAGCACAAAAACTTGGTTTGAACACGACAATGTTTTACTTTGTATGATCCAGTTGGATATGGTATGCTCTTATATTCCTACGGCCTTCGAACTGACTTATCTAGGCAATTATAAGGAGGACCCGCAGCTGACTCCGAAGCTTCTCTATTTTTTGCTTTAACAAACAGTGCTAGAGGTGAAGGAAGCGACTGATGACTGAAAAAGTATTAGGACTGGCCTTGTATGAGGGCCTAAACTGTACGATCTGTAGCTTGACACTTAATGCTCGAGACGTCCAGCTAGTGATGTAACTGATTCCATCAGCCACAGGTACCACTCACTCTTAGACATGATACTGTATACAAGCCGAAAGTATTACTGTAACTACTGAGAAACATGATGTGCAACAGTCATGTCTAAGTGTCCAGCACACATGCACTTCACTTACTGTTTGCCTGCCAGGTTTTCCAGAGAACATCTCACTTCTGTAGTAACCGCTGGTGTCAGACTGCCCACTATAGGGCTGCGACCTACTCGTCCTGGTGGCTACTTTGCTAATACTCTGGCTCTCTAGGAAGGTAGGAGACGGAGGAGAGAAGTTAGTCTTAATTGTGCTGTCAACATAAGCCAGAGGAGAAGTGGATAACTGTATTTGGAAAAAAGAAGTTAGTCTCCAGACTGTTGAACCAGTGCTGCCACAGCAGCCCAGCAACAACAAAAGATAAGAGAAGAGCTACATGAATGAAACGTTCTGCTTAGATGACACGAGACGCAGCAGCCGTAGTTAACTTACACAAAAGAGATAAAAAGGCTCAGTGAATGGTATTTTAAAACAAAAGCAAGAAAAGGTACAAGAGCCTTCACCTTCACCTTCAGTGTCATTTCTATTGAGCACAGTACATGTTTTCATAAACTTTTTAAAGTTTTATTTTTGCTGCGGTCGACGGCCTCACCGTATTTTGAGAATGAAAAAGTAGGCTGTATTGTTTTCATTATTTAATAAATCTGCCTGTTTCAACCTCTGGTCATTTACAAGCACGTATCCTAAGCTTCCAGCTTCATATAACATTATAATATGTCAATAATACTTGTAGGCAGAAATACATCTTACTTCTGAGAGTTTGCCGGCCGCGCTGGCCGTGCGGTTCTAGGCACTTCAGTCCGGAACCGCTTGACTGTTACGGTCGCAGGTTCGAATCCTGCTTCGGGCACGGATGTGTGTGATGTCCTTAGGTTGGTTAGGTTTAAGTAGTTCTAAGTTCTAGGGGACTGATGACCTCAGATGTTAAGTTCCATAGTGCTCAGAGCCATTTGAACCATTTGAATTTCTGAGAGTTGTGGCGCAAAAACCACAAATTCTTTTCAAAAAGCTTTATTTTATTTTCATTACTAGTTTTGGGCTATCATGACGATCTTGAGACGACTACTCATTATTAATACGTTATTACGTCAGACATCCGCAGCATGACATTAGAATAACATAATAACAAATATTTTTAACATTCATGTCTCCCTTGTCATGCAATAACCGAACTTACATAAATTTGTGTTGCAAGTAACCTGTTTGTGATGTCAGTTTGAAATTAATTAAACCTAACTCCCACAGTGAGCAAATACACTCTAATACAAATAAAACGACACACCACGAAGGAATTATCCGAATGGGACGTGGTACATCGCTCTACTAGCCGGCCGCTGTAGCCGAGAGGTTCTAGGCGCTTCAGTCCGGAACCGCGTTGCTGCCACGGTCACAGGTTCGAATCCTGCCTCGGGCATGGATGTATGTGATGTCCTTAGGTTAGTTAGGTTTAAGTAGTTCTAATTCTAGGGGTCTGATGACCTCAGATGTCAAGTCCCATAGTGCTCAGAGCCATTTGAGCCGGTCGGTGTCGCCGAGCGGTTCTAGGCGCTACAGTGTGGAACCGCGCGACCGCTACGGTACAGGTTCGAATCCTGCCTCGGGCATGGATGTGTGTGCTGTCTTTAGGTTAGTTAGGTTTAAGTAGTTCAAAGTTCTAGGGGACTGATGACCTCAGCAGTTAAGTCCCATAGTGCTCAGAGCCATTTGAACCATTTTTGAGCCATTTCAACAATTTTTGCCTACTAGAGAATAGGAAAACAAATAGAAAAGACTGGACACCTTTTGTTATCACTCGTTTTATTTAACAACCGTATAAACAAATTCCTTTAATTCAATAATATCTTAAACTGCTAGCAATGTCTTTTATGAAACAAGGTCATCTCATATATAAGAAAATTTTAAAACTAACAATTATGCGCCTGACGGCTTCAAATAAATTCACAATATATTGTATGTTGCTCTTCAGACAAAGTTTAATAAATATAATAAATAGCAGAGTAAAGATAATTAGCACCAGAATTAATTAGGGAGGAGTGACGCCAGGTCGCTCGAAGGATGAACGAAAACTTAACTTGGAGAAGCCAAGGCGGAAGCCGGCAGTTCGTACAAAATCCACTTCTCGATCTTCGCCCCTGAGTCACCTCCCGCTACCCAGGATTTCACAGTCCCGGCACCCGTAGGTGGAAAGTAGCGCTTACTCCGAAACATCAGCCAGCCAGCTGTAACATTCAACAAGCGCACAGAACAGGTCCGCAGGAACAATGTAAACAACCACCATAGTGTATTAAATAACAGGTTCAATTACTGCCTTCTTTAAGATCAAGTACTTCATGTTTCGATTAACATTTATAAACATTTCTCCTGCGGAATGACGACCATGTAGACACAGCTAATCAGTTTTAACAAATATGTGAATCTATTTTCAATGAAAAATACTGAATCTTGGATTAATTGTCGCAATACAATGAAGCATGCACATTTGATGATAAAAGAAGAATTACACACCTCACTAAATAAATGATTCCTACATACAAGGAATATTACATAGCATATCACTCTGAACATCTTCAGAACTTATACACCCAAGGTTTCAGCAGTACACCCAATAGTGGATCAACAGAATGCACTCACAACACAGGAAGTTTATTATAGCATAAGACAAATAAAAACGTTCTATATATTTTAAAGCATTATAGGAATGCTGACAAAATTTGCAGTCACATGTTGTTGTTGTTGTTGTGGTCTTCAGTCCTGAGACTGGTTTGATGCAGCTCTCCATGCTACTCTATCCTTTGCAAGCCTCTTCATCTCCCAGTACCTACTGCGACCTACATCCTTCTGAATCTGCTTAGTGTATTCATCTCTTGGTCTCCCTCTACGATTTTTACCCTACACGCTGCCCTCCAATACTAAATTGGTGATCCCTTGATGCCTCAGAACATGTCCTACCAACCGATCCCTTCTTCTGGTCAAGTTGTGCCACAAACTTCTCTTCTCCCCAATCCTATTCAATACTTCCTCATTAGTTATGTGGTCTACCCATCTAATCTTCAGCATTCTTCTGTAGCACCACATTTCGAAAGCTTCTATTCTCTTCTTGTCCTAACTATTTATCGTCCATGTTTCACTTCCATACATGGCTACACTCCATACAAATACTTTCAGAAATGACTTCCTGACACTTAATTCTATACTCGATGTTAACAAATTTCTCTTCTTAAGAAACGCTTTCCTTGCCATTGCCAGTCTACATTTTATATCCTCTCTACTTCGACCATCATCAGTTACTTTGCTCCCCAAATAGCAAAACTCCTTTACTACTTTAAGTGTCTCATTTCCTAATCTAATTCCTTCAGCATCACCCGACTTAATTCGACTACATTCCATTATCTTCGTTTTGCTTTTGTTGATGTTCATCTTATATCCTCCTTTCAAGACACTGTCCATTCCATTCAACTGCTCTTCCAAGTCCTTTGCTGTCTCTGACAGAATTAAAATGTCATCGGCGAACCTCAAAGTTTTTATTTCTTCTCCATGGATTTCAATACCTACTCCGAATTTTTCTTTTGTTTCCTTTACTGCTTGCTCAATATACAGATTGAACAACATCGGGGAGAGACTACTCTTATAACTGCCATCTGGTTTCTGTACAAATTGTAAATAGCCTGTCGCTGCCTGTATTTTGCCCCTGCCACCTTTAGAGTTTGAAAGAGAGTATTCCAGTCAACATTGTCAAAAGCTTTCTCTAAGTCTACAAATGCTAGAAATGTAGGTTTGCCTTTCCTTAATCTTTCTTCTAAGATAAGTCGTAAGGTCAGTATTGCCTCACGTGTTCCAGTGTTTCTACGGAATCCAAACTGATCTTCCCCGAGGTCGGCTTCTACTAGTTTTTCCATTCGTCTGTAAAGAATCCGCGTTAGTATTTTGTAGCTGTGGCTTATTAACCTGATTGTTCGGTAATTTTCGTATCTGTCAACACCTGCTTTCTTTGGGATTGGAATTATTATATTCTTCTTGAAGTCTGAGGGTATTTCGCCTGTTTCATACATCTTGCTCACCAAATGGTAGAGTTTTGTCAGGACTGGCTCTCCCAAGGCCGGCAGTCACATATAAAGGAGAAATTCACTTAACTTGTAGCTGGACGTCCGATATGGCTTGCGTCGGGTACAGCGGGCGGCAATAAGGCAGCGGACGGCCGTAGACAGTCGTGTCTGGAACTAGCAGCACGCGACCCAAGGCAGCAACAAGCCTCCTCACAGGTGACAGGAAAGACTCTGCACCAAGCTGCCCCATACACGTGGTCGGTTCCCGCTCCACCACAAGCGCACTACGGCCTCAGGTAACATCGAACGCCAACTGTCACGTTCTTCGCGAGAGCCTCCAGTTAACTCCTCCGGCAAAGATAGGGCAGGCAAGATTCAGCACACGTCACAAGCAAATATAAGAGCGCGGAGGCGAGATACTTGCAAATACGCTGGCGCGCCACTAAAACCCCGCGGTTCGGGACGGAAATCTGTAGACGATATTTGCATGCACAGACAGATAGTGACTGCAATTTCAGAAAAAATGGATGATTTATGCAAGAGAAAGTGCTTCATAAATTAAGCAAATTAATAAGGCGTTGATCTATCTCTGACCCTTATGCAAGCAGTTATTCGGCTCGGCATTGATTGACAGAACTGCTGGTTGTTCTCCTGTGGGATACAGAGCCAATTCACTCCAATTGAAATGTTAGATCGTCAAAATCCCAAGCTGTCTGGAGGGCCTCGATTGGGGAGAGGGAACCCGTCGAGTCTGCATATCGAAGCAGGGTTTGACAAGCACGAAAACAAGCACCAGAAACTCTCGACATGTTCCGACGGGCATTATCTTGCGTAAACGTAAGCGCAGGATGGCTTGCGATAAAGCGCAACAGAACAGGGCTTAGTACATCGTCGATGTACCGCTGTGCTGTAAGGGTGCAGCGGATGACAATCAAAGGTGTCCTGCTAGGAAAAGGAATGGTGCAGCACACAACCACTCCTGGTTGTCGGGCCATTTGGTAAGCAACAGTCGTGTTGGTATCCCACCCTGTCTAGGGCGTCTCCAGGCATGTACTTGCTGCTCATCAGCGCTCAGTTCGAAGCTGGGATAATCCCAAACGACAATTCTACTCCAGTCAATGATATTCCAATCCGAAGACGTGTCTGGAGACGCCCAGAAGGGTGGCCGGGCACCATCCTGCCTGCCACGCACCATGCAGTCCAACAACCAGGAATGGCGGTATCGGATGTCATCCGCGGCGCCCTTATAGCATGATGGTATGTCAATGATATTTTACGCATCGTTTGATTGCCATGTATAGCAAGCCATCCTGGGCTTACATTTCAGCAAGATAATACCCGTCCACGCATGGCGAGTTTGTACTGCTTGTTTTCGTGGTTGCCAAACTCTGCCTTGCCCAGCGGGGTCTTCGAATATCTCCCCAGTTGAAAATATGTGGGGAATTATGGGCGGGGCCCTCCAAGCAGCTCGGAATTTTGACCTTCTAACCCGCCAATTGGACAGAATTTGGCACGATATCCCTCTGGAGGACATCCAATAAGTCTATCAATCAACTCCAAGTCAAATAAGGTCGAAAGGTGAGCGTTATCGACTTGCTCAGTTTGTGAATGTCCTTCTCTTGAATGAATCATCCAATTTTTGGAAACTACAATCATTTGTTTGCCTGTACATGTACATCACATCTACCGATTTCCGCCCCATTCGGATGATTCCTTCGTGGTGCATCGCTTTTCTATTTTTTTTTTCTTAGAGTGTATGTTAACTTCTTTTAACTAATTTAATTCCTTAGACTTCTTATCGAATTGTAAAGCTGATCACTGCGTCCATATTAATTAACGGTCTACACTCTGTTGGCCGTATCATCTTTTATCGAGTTTCTACGGACATTTCCTCGATAAAATTCTCTTTAACACAACATAATAGCCGGCCGATGTGACCGAGCGGTTCTAGGCGCTTCAGTCTGGAACCGCGCGACCGCTACGGTCGCAGGTTCGAATCCTGCCTCAGGCAAGGATGTGTGTGATGTCCTTGGGTTAGTTAAGTTTAAGTAGTAATAAGTTCTATGGGACTGATGACCTCAGATGTTAAGTCCCATAGTGCTCAGAGCCATTTGAACCATATACATGATAAAATACTCATAATTATAGATCAGAATTTCTTTCTGCTATCAACATGTTGCTGGTGCTACACATGTTCATTGCTTACACTAGATATTTAAAAAAGTAAACTCTCGTAGCACGATTGTCTGGCAGCCCGAAGGGGTGAATTCAGCCGCCGGCCGGAGTGGCCGAGCGGTTCTGGGCGCTTCAGTCTGGAACAGCGCGACCGCTACGGTCGCGGGTTCGAATCCTGCCTCGACATGGATGTGTGTGATGTCCTTAGGTTAGTTAGGTTTAAGTAGTTCTAAGTTCTAGGGGACTGATGACCTTAGATGTTAAGTCCCATAGTGCTCAGAGCCATTTGAACCATTTTGAATTCAGCCGGATAACTGGAGAGGTTTCTTCCTATCCTTCACGCACACCGACACCTTTCCTTCGCGAAGTGTGATAGTTGTGTGTTTTATTTCATCTGTTAAGTATAGGTGTCTGTAATGGGTGTGGGTGTGGTGTGGTGTCATGTCCGTGTTGGACGGTGATGAGAGAAGGGAGCCGCCGAGCATAATATCCCAAGCGAGAGACGGATCACCATCACGTGAGACACTGCAGAGAGATTTCGAATTCAGTCCAAGCGTAGCGGCACAAAGACTAGTGATCCTCGCATTTGCCGAAAAAGCAAAGGGAAAGCTGCCAACCCAGGCGGTTACCCATCCGAGTACTTGCCACGCCTAACATTGCTGAACTTCGGTGATCTAACAGGAAGTCGTGTACTGAACGAGGCAAGAGCATCGAGATCTTTGCTTGTTGAGGAATGAGTAATACGCTTTCGTTAGATGTTTATGGCTCAAATGGCTCTGAGCACTATGGGACTTAATTGCTGCGGTCATCTGTCCCCTTGAACTTAGAACTACTTAAACCTAACTAACCTAAGGACATCACACACATCCATGCCCGAGGCAGGATTCGAACCTGCGACCGTAGCGGTAGCGCGGTTCCAGACTGTAGCGCCTAGAACCGCTCGGCCACTCTGGCCGGCTTAGAGGTTTATATTTGCTTTGGTAACAAGAACTTTACATGTAAAGCATGTGTCTAAAGCTGCAACTGACAGGGATAATTCTGTGTGACATATGTGCATCGTCACAGTTATGCAAAAGGGGAAAACCAGACGAAAAGACGTTCCTAGAACGAATGTAGTTGAATATAACTTTTTAATTTTATAGAGTAACAGTGGTTGCATATTCGGATGTTTTGCCACGTTATTAAAATAATCTACACAGAAGTGATAAAGGGTAACAATTATTAAACTATATGAAAAGAAAGGTAAATTAGTTACAAAGTACGGCGTGCACACACTTTATTCAACATGTAAACGTCACTACAGATACTCTGATTTGGATTATGACATGTTCGTTATGCGTCCCATCATTGCCGATGATGTAGAGCAGACAAACAGCGAAATTCTGCATGACCCGCTGAAGTGTCAGAACATCGATGCAGTCGATGAGCTCCTGAATGCATGTCTTCAGCTCCGCAATGGTTTTGGAGTTATTTCTGTACACCTGTCATACAACCCCACAAAAAGGTACTCCAGAACCAGAATGCGGTCCCCAAAGTGCTACTCCAGGACATAAGTCTCCTGAATCGATAGGGTCCAGCTCCGTCTTGGACGAACCATATCTTGTCGAAATCAGGGTCACTTTGGATAATAGGGATGAAATCATCCTTCAGAACCTTCACGAACCTTCTGGTAGTCAACGCGCCATCAAGGAATATCGCACTGATTATTCCGTGACTGCACATTGCACACCACACAGTCACACGTTGAGGGTGAAGAGACTTCTCGATCGCGAAATGCGGATTCTCAGTCCTCCAAATGGGCCAGTGTTGCTTATTGACGAACCCATGCGAAAGAAAGTGGGCTTCGTCGCTAAACCAAACCATACAGTGCATGCTAATTCCCATCATGCCACGCGACCAGCCGAGCAGTTTGAACGTCCTAACGGTAACCGTTCAGAAGTTATGACGACTTTATTTCGTATAGTTCAATAACTGTCACCTTGTACTAAGTAAATATTGTTACGCATTGCAGGAGCCGACGACATGCTGCTGGCATATGTAATGTTGTATTAAAACAAGTGGAGCTGCCCGAAATAGGTAATCATATTAAAGTAATGCTTTGTTAAAAGTATATGAATTCTTTACAGACGAATGGAAAAACTGGTAGAAGCCGACCTCGGTGAAGGTCAGTTTGGATTTCGTAGAAATGTTGGAACACGTGACGCAATACTGACCCTACGACTTATCTTAGAAGAAAGATTAAGGAAAGGCAAACCTACGTTTCTAGTATTTGTAGACTTAGAGAAAGCTTTTGACAATGTTGACTGGAATACTCTCTTTCAAATTCTGAAGGTGCCAGGGGTAAAACACAGGGAGCGAAAGGCTATTTACAATTTTTACAGAAACCAGAGGGCAGTTACAAGAGTCGAGGGACATGAAAGGGAAGCAGTGGTTGGGAAGGGAGTAAGACAGGGTTGTAGCCTCTCCCCAATGCTATTCCGTCTGTATATTGAGCATGGAGAAGAAATAAAAACTTTGAGGTTCGCCGATGACATTGTAATTCTGTCAGAGACAGCAAAGGACTTGGAAGAGCAGTTGAACGGAATGGACAGTGTCTTGAAAGGAGGGTATACGATGAACATCAACAAAATCAAAACGGGGATAATGGAATGTAGTCGAATTAAGTCGGGTGATGCTGATGGAATTATATTAGGAAATGAGACACTTAAAGTAGTAAAGGAGTTTTGCTATTTGGGGAGCAAAATAACTGATGATGGTCGAAGTAGAGAGGATATAAAATGTAGACTAGCAATGGCAAGGAAAGCGTTTCTGAAGAAGAGAAATTTGTTAACATCGAGTATTGATTTAAGTGTTAGGAAGTCGTTTCTGAAAGTATTTGTATGGAGTGTAGCCATGTATGGAAGTGAAAACATGGACGATAAATAGTTTAGACAAGAAAAGAATAGAAGCTTTCGAAATGTGGTGCTACAGAAGAATGCTGAACATTAGATGGGTAGATCACATAACTAATGAGGAGGTATTGAATAGAATTGGGGAGAAGAGAAGTTTGTGGCACAACTTGACTAGAAGAAGGGATCGGTTGGTAGGAAATGTTCTGAGGCATCAAGGGATCACCAATTTAGTACTGGAGGTTAGCGTGGAGGGTAAAAATCGTAGAGGGAGACCAAGAGATGAATACACTAAGCAGATTCAGAAGGATGTAGGCTGCAGTAGGTACTGGGAGATGAAGAAGCTTGCACAGGATAGAGTAGCATGGAGAGCTGCATCAAACCAGTCTCAGGACTGAAGACCACAACAACAATATATGGCTGTTTCCGATTTCATTTCTGAGAATAACTTGTTCGTAATTCAGTTATAACACAGCGTATAGGTTTTCATATGTTTACGTTATACAGGAGACAGGGTTTCCTGTTTAAGAAGAGAGCCGTGTTGTGCAGTTTTGTCCCTGGCGCTGCAGAATCATTTATGCACTCATAGCAAAGGGAAGGGGAGATGATGGCGCCTCGGTTCCGTCGGCAATTCCGGCAAGGGATGAAATGTGTGTGTGTGTTTGTGTGTGTGTACGCATGTGTGCGTTTGTGTGTGCTCGTCTGCAGGAAGGGGAGAAGGCAATAAAGCGAGCGCCTGTGACTGCTTTCGTGGGTGCGTGCGGGCGCCATGCCGGTGATAGCTGCAGCGATTTATGGGCTACAAGAATATTCTGCCGCCTGCGGGCTGTACGCGCAAGCCCGTGCCCCCTGCCTCGCCTTCCACGCAACTAGCGGCGGGCGATGTAATTATCGTCGTGAACCGCGGCCCCCGAAGGATGCGCGTGGCGGCGTCGGGAAGTCGGCAGCCTTTGTAGGAAGTCGCCCCCGTCGCCGGGGGCAGACGCAATAAAGGACCCAGTGTGGGGGCTAAAAATGGCCGCCTCAGACTGCGTAATTTCCCACCCTTCCGCAACCGAGGGCCTTACTTTGAGGTATACACACCACCAGCAACAGCTACGACTACAGACGGGCATACGCTCGTATTTTCTACGTCTTACGCTAGCAAGGGAGAGAAACTGTAGCACTCATAGGTGCAAAACAATATACCGCCTACGTAAAACATGCGCTACATATTTCGCACTCCATCATCAGAAACACGTAAAACAGGAGCTGGAGAGGTGAAAAGTATAAGTTCGTAACGTTTTCGTTTTGCAGGTTGGCATTATGGGCCGGCCGTGGTGGCCGAGTGGTTCTAGGCGCTACAGTCTGGAACCGCGCGACCGCTACGGTCGCAGGTTCGAATCCTGCCTCGGGCATGGATGTGTGTGATGTCCTTAGGTTAGTTAGGTTTAAGTAGATCTAAGTTCAAGGGACTGATGACCTTAGAAATTAACTCCCATAGTGCTCAGAGCCATTAGAAACATTTTTTTGCATTCTAGTTGCTATGGGTTTACACTACTGGCCATAAAATTGCTACACCAAGAAGAAATGCAGATGATAAACGGGTATTCATTGGACAAATATATTACACTAGAACTGACATGTGATTACATTTTCACGCAATTTGGGTGCATAGATCCTTAAGAATCAGTACCCAGAACAACCACCTCTAGCCGCAATAACGGTATTGATACGCCTGGTCATTGAGTCAAACAGAGCTTGGTTGGCGTGTAGAGGTACAGCTGCCCATGAAGCTTCAACACGATACCACAGTTCATCGAGAGTAGTGACTGGCGTATTGTGACGAGCCAGTTGCTCGGCCACCATTGACCAGACGTTTTCAATTGGTGAGATATCTGGAGAACGTTCTGCCCAGGGCAGCAGTCGAACATTTTCTGTATCCAGAAAGGCCCCTACAGAACCTGCAACGTGCGGTCGTGCATTATCCTGCTGAAATGTAGGGTTTCGCAGGGATCGAATTAAGGGTAGCGCCACGGGTCGTAACACATCTGAAATGTAACGTCCACTGTTGAAAGTGCCGTCAATGTGAAGAAGAGGTGACCGAGACGTGTAACCAATGGCACCCCATACCATCACCCCGGGTGATACGCCAGTATGGCGATGACGAATACACGCTTCCAATGTGCGTTCACTGCGATGTCGCCGAACACGGATGCGACCACCGTGATGCTCTAAACAGAACCTGGATTCATCCGAAAAAATGATGTTTTGCCATTCGTGCACCCAGGTTTGTCATTGAGTGCACCATCACAGGCGCTCCTGTCTGTGATGCAGCGTCAAGGGTAACCGCAGCCATGGTCTCCGAGCAGATAGTCCATGCCGATGCAAACGTCGTCGAACTGTTCGTGCAAATGGTTGTTGTCTTGTAAACGTCCCCATGTGTTGCCTCAGGGATCCAGAAGTGGCTGCACGATCCGTTACAGCCATGCGGAGAAGATGCTTGTCATCTCGACCGCTAGTGATACGATGGCATTGGGATCCAGCACAGCGTTCCGTATTATCCTCCTGAACCCATCGATTCCAGTCATTGGATCTCGACCAACGCGAGCAGCAATGTCGCGATACGATAAACCGCAATTGCGATAGGCTACAATCCGACCTTTATCAAAGTCGGAAACGTGATGGTACGCATTTCTCCTCCTTACACGAGGCATCACAACAACGTTTCGCCAGGCAACGCCGGTCAACTGCTGTTTGTGTATGCGAATTCGGTTGGAAACTTTCCTGATGTTAGCACGTTGTAGGTGCCGCCACCGGCGCCAACCTTGTATGAATGCTCTGAAAAGCTAATCATTTACATATCACAGCATCTTCTTCCTGTCGGTTAAATTTCGCGTCTGTAGCACTTGATCTTCGTGGTGTAGCAATTTTAATGGCCAGTAGTGTATTTACCGATTGTCGTTTTTATTTGTAGATCACTGCAGCTATTTGAGTTACCATATTGTCAATTTGTCATTGGCAGATAGTGGAGCTGTGGACGCTAGAAAATGAAATTCCAATTGGAGAAATCGGAACATTGCCGACATGTTCTTCTGTTTGAGTTCAGCAGAGGGGTGAAAGCAATGGGGGCAGCCAGAAACATTTGCGCCGTGTATGGATAAAGCCACTGGACAGAGCACGATAAGAAAATGATTTTCTCGTTTTAAGGAGAATCGTTTTCACGCTAGTGACCCTCCACGTTCAGGACGACCTTCGGACTTTCATGAAGGTCGTTTAAACGCGTTAATCCACAACGATCCTCGCAATGTACTCGGAAATTGGCAAATGTGATGAACTGTAATCATTCCACCACCGTGAGACATTTGCGTACAATGGTTAAAGTTCAACGAGTATGCACAAAAGACAAATTTATGGAAGAGCGACGGCCGGCCGTAGTGGCCGAGGGGTTCTAGGCGCTTCCGTCTGGAACCGCGCAACCGCTACGTTCGCAGGTTCGAATCCTGCCTCGGGCATGGATGTGTGTGTGATGTCCTTAGGTTAGTTAAGTTTAAGTAGTTCTAAGTCTATGGGACTGATGTCCTGAGATATTAAGTCCCATAGTGCTCAGAGCCATTTGAACGATTGTGTAACCGTCACTCCTGACATTTATTGTTAACAACAGAGACTTCTTGCAGACGCAGTCCAGAACAACGATCGGGAAAACTGCGTGAAGTGATGTTACTCCACGATAACACCCACTCCATTCTGCTAGACCGACAAGAAACGCTATACAGGAGTTGGGTTGGGAAGTCGTTGTGCGCCCACCTTATTCGCCTGATCTTGGGTCCTCAATTTATACACCATTTCCGCTCACTGTTGAACAATCTGCTAGGAACTTCATTTCCGGATGAAAATACACCCCGAAGATTGCTTGACGAGTTCTTTGCCTAAAACCACATGATTTCTATTGTCGCGGAGTCGACAAGTTACCCCAGCGTTGGCAGACTGTTGTAAATAGTGAAGAACATATTATTGACGACTGAAGTCTCTGTAATGTATATTTGTTGCGTTTATTAAACTTATGGAAAGACGCTACGAACGTATGCACCGAATTAATGATTCTTTCTGATGCCAGAGTAAATCTTTCATTCGGAAGAGAACTGTGCGCTATTTTGAAACTTCTTGGCTAATCAAAACTTTTTGCAGGAATGCACTCTAACTCGGAACCTTCCTGTCACGGGTGACGTTCTTGTCTATTTTATTCTTTTTTTAAAAAAAATATATCAGCAATCTCTCCTACAGACCAGTTTGGCTTTTGAACGTTCTCGGCAAGATATTTGAAAAAAAAATTATGCAAGAGATTACAACACCATGGACTGATACACGGGGTGAGCCTTCACCAGCACCGTTTTAGAAGACGCAAGTCCACTGAAGACACATTTAATAAAGAGATTTCGCTAGCGACGGTTACTCGTTCTATGTACGGTATAGCTATGATGATCGATATTGCTCGCGCAGTCGTTAACCCGTAGTGGCCGTCTTTTTCTGGTCGCCTTATGGAATTGGAGTGTCCAGGAGCGCTCTACAACTATCTGAGAGGTAATTGGCGCGGGAGCCATGCTGCTTTAATATGCCCACCAAAGAAAATAACGAAGACAATAATAAAGGGCTGTCCAGACTGTGGTCCAGCGTTTTGGGATATAGCTCTGGATTCCATGTTACAGAAGTTACATGACAGGGGCAACATAAGAGGACTAGTACCATTGCACTCCACAAACTTGACGGCTGATACCGAAGTGTTAAATTATCATTGGCACTTCGCAAAACAACGTACCTCCTGCTGAAAGGGAACCTTGCAAGAAACCCTAAATTAAAATTAAATATGGTAACGGTGAAAAGAAGCGCAGTGACGAGATATCTGGGGGTCTTCGCGGACGAACTTCGTTACTTTGCACATCATATAGAGGAGGCAGCCGGGAAAGGTACAAACACGATGAATGAAATTGTAACCATTACAGATAGGCAACTCGGCTTCCCTTGAAGACGAGCAGAGAATCGCAGTGTACCGCAGGTGCTCTACCTTAAGACGTGGTGTCAATGTGTGATGGGAGATTAGCATCAGTCGTAGGATATAGTGCGAGCGTTTGAACTAACAGATTGCAACTAGTGAAACCATCCTCGTTAATGAGAAGAGTTCAACGAGAAGTGCTACTAAGATTAATGGGGGTCTACTGCACTACCCCGAATGCTGCTTTGTTAATAATTCTAGGAATATGACCACTGGACTTGGATATTGGGAAAAGGTGAGACCTTTATTAGTTAAACAAATGCAGTCAAATGGAAACACGAAGAATGCTCGGAACTGAGGCCGATACGAAAACGTCAATAGAAGATCGTATATTACAACTACGGCAAAATGAATGGGACACTTCAGGCGCAGGCAAGAGAACATACGAACTTGTCCCTAACATCAGGGAGACACTAAGAATGAGATTCCTTAACCCGTAGAGTGGACTGATACATCATCTGACTGGCCATGGTCTGTATGCTCCGTATCTATAAAAAAAATCAAAAGATAGATGAATCGTAGCTGCGCCTGCTGTAGTCTGGGAACTCTAGTACAAACATTGTGGGACTGCACACTCTGCGAAGATGCGATGGGTAATGGTCGTCAGGCATTGAGGAAATTGGATCCCAAAGCAGCGCTAAGGAGCGAGTCAATCTGGCCATCCTGCAGCCACAGTATCAAGGAATGCCAAGGATGACTTCTCGAGGCATTCAACCACACATCAGCATGTTGCCGTTCCGGCTAAGTTGGTTGGTTGGTTGTTTGATCCGGGGGAGGAGACCAAACGGCGAGGTCATCGGTCCCATCGGATTAGGGAAGGATGGGGGAGGAAGTTGGCCGTGCCATTCCAAGGGAACCATTCCGGCATTTGCCTGACGCGATTTAGGGAAATCACGTTAAACGTAAATCAGGATGGTTGGACGCGGTTTTGAACCGTCGTTCTCCCGAATGCGAGTCCAGTGTGCTAACCACTGCGCCACCTCGCTCGATCCATTCCGGCTAGACAACATACTTTGCAGATGGAGAGCAGATAAAAAAGGGCAGTTACCAATGAATGAAATAGTTTCTCAAGAATTTAGACTCCATTGGTGCAAGTGATTGTGGAAGTGTGGACTTTAATATGTAACAGTGATTGGTGGAATTGCTAGCTATAGTGAAAATGCTGTTGACGTGCTGCCCGACGCCCAAGGAATCAAGCAATGTCTGTTGAGCAGAACCTTATGAGGACGGATCCAGTAGCGAAAACAACCGTCTACAAGTTAAATGCGCTATAACAAATGAAAAAATATAAAAACAAAACAGATTCTGCAATTTTAACAGTAATATTAGTAGGTGGGTAACTGGTTAAGAGTTTTGTTGTAGTTTTTTAGTAGTAGAAGTAGTTGTAATACTAAAAACATTAAGTATCAGAAAAAAAATTAATATATAAGTTTATTATTATAGAAGAAATTGTAATTTGTATGGCTTATTTTACAGTTTCAGATAATTGGCTGTAATTGTGAATAATAAATACAAATACGAAATAAAATACCAGCAATCTTCAACAGCCGCTACACACATACAGTTAGCAATTCGATCCTTTCTCGTGAACAATAGGAACAATAGGAACAATAGGAACTGCTTCAATCAATTCATTACGCTAGAAAAATACTTTCGTAATATTCTTTCTCCACGAAATTTCCTTTAAAGCTATTGAATACATTAGGGATAAGGCTCTGTTAAATACAGTAAGTACACATTGTAACTAATACTCCAGTATTCACAAGAAGTAGTTTTCCTCAAAACAACTAACAACATTTTAGAAAATACTGGCTATAATTACTTTCATAACATGGAATTAATCCTGTTTAGAAAAAATAAATCATGTCATCATATGAATATATATTATTGCAAATCCCAGTAGTTCAGAAAACTATATTCTGCATTAAATCATAGTGTAATACCGATGTCGTAAACGCATGCATCCTCTTCCTCAATCAACTGGAAGGGTGGCACCAGGGATGAGAGACGCGTCATCTGAAGCCAGGAAACCAACTTGCCCCACATTTCCAGGTCTCCCCAGAGAATGTGCTGTGTTACACTTCTCAAGAAACTTTCCATACTCTACACAGAACATGCCACCACGTTTGTGCACCCCAGTAAAGACAAGGTCTGGCTTCATAGTGTTCTCTCTGATTCCGCACTCAGGAGGCTGTAGTGCAACGCAATATGTAAACTCGTCCAAAGATGCTCTGCATATGCCAAGATAATTGCAAAAGATCTGATACCGGCTATGCTGGTAACGTTGATAATGGTACCTTTTGTTTTCTCAAGTGAGAAATCTCTAGCTGAGTGAGAACAACAGCTAAGTGTACATTCACATTCATGAGGGTATCATGCTGGTCTTAAGTCATGTTATATATTTGCCCTGTGGTAAAGTGTTCACCATTATTCAACTGTACATCCACTTGTCAAAAGCGACCTATTATTATACGTTTACAGCCATCAAAGATGATCACATCTCCCAAGAAACATTAACACCCAGTCTTAAGAAAGAATACCTTCGGTAAACTGCGATGCGATTTTCTTCAAATTACTTTCGTTACGGCCACGAAGAACGAAGAGACAACCCAATTTTGTCATTCTAATAGCAACACCCGCTCCAGTTTGTGTAAAGGCTACTTTCGACTTCAGTGATATAATTGTATCTTAATATGCAATTCATTCGCATTAATCATACATACTGGGCTATCTAGAAACGGTTCACGACCCATCGTCACAACTTTACTTCATTCAGCCAGTACCTTTCAGGTGACGACTCGTGGTTGGACGGCTCAGTCGATAATAGCACTGGCTGTAAAAGGCTTGGTTCCCGGTCGGACACACAGATTTAATTTGCTTTTTGATTCCATTTCTCGATGTCGTTAACCAGACCGTTAAAGCAGCATCCGATAAGGCTCTTTCGGCAAGCAGGAGGATACGCCGCACAATTTCTTAATATAACTCAAAATTCTTTCTACACTATGTTCATAGATCACCAAACATAATAATGCTACCAGTTTGTAAAAGGTACCTGCCGTCTATAACGTACGTAAATGAGAGTATAGTTCGTATGACATTTTAACTTAATTTGGTGACTAAGCAGGCTGTGTTCAAATACACGCAAATACACTTATGCTCATAAATTAAGGATAATTGCAGAATGTGGTGCCACACAACGTGGCACTACACAAAACTGGCGCTAATAGCATAGGCACATAGGGAACACACACGACACAGATCAGTAAGTCCACGGTTTTGGTGATAAGTCGCGAAAAACGTCCCGAAACACATGTGCAACAAAACGTCACTGTTTCCTGCGCATTTGCCCCGACATTTATTTGTTAGTATGAAGTTACTCTCGACAGTCATCTTCTAGTCAACGAATGACAGGATTTACTTTTCCATATGCATTTCGATTCTATTTCTTCGGAAGCATAATCATCGCCTAAGAAAAGAATTTACGCTCATTATGGTCTGATATGTTAGGTATCCATTGTGTTAGACGTAGTTCCAGCACGTTGTGGAAATGTGAAGTACCCTCTCATGTTGGTATCCGGAATCTACACACGCAGAAGTAGGTGAAAACTTTTTTTTTCCATTTTTCCGGTAGTGAGAAAGCTTGGTCTGAAGCAGTTGTGGTCAACCCGATCTCTACTGCTTACTAGTGGGCCTTCAAGCTTTCATGATGGGCCGAAGGCGGTTGGGAGTTAAAGATATTTTCATTGGCTTTTCACGAAACTTGACATACAAGTATTTATTAAGCGATTATTATGATATGCTTTGACTTACTGTAACAAAATTTACAACTAACAGAGATACAAAGCTAGAAAAGTTTGACTATCCCTGGTCTAGAGCGAAATAGTCAGCCAGGAGTGCGGGATCGGCTTGGGGTTGGAGGGGGTGGGGGGGGGGGGGGGGGGGGAGAGGATGGGTCAGTCGTAGCAGCGATTTCCTTGTCAGTGCATTAAATCACACTGGCACATGTGGCCTATTAGAGACGTCACATGTATGGAGTAACGAACAATAAAAGCTAATTTTACTTGTCACTTAGTGCATTTTCAGCTAACTTTTGGTGGAAAAATACAAAAAGAAATTGCCTTCGCAAGCACATAAATGAGCAATATGCAGTGGTTTCAACGCTTAGAAGCCTCTGGCAATAATTCCAGACCTTTAGGCAAATCTTCGGAGGCAGAGGGAGATGTCTTCCCCCGGAGTAGCCACGCTCTCAGATATACGTAAGTGCCAGCCGGATCTGATACTGACAATCAAGGCCACCACAATGCTGAGAGGCTCATCAACATTCAAACAGAAACAAAAGGCAGGCGCCGGCTCCCTTGCTTCCCAAGAAGCCGTGAAAAGAGGCCGAAGCGTCCGGGTTTCTTCCGGATGGAGGCCGAGGACAATATATCAAAAGGGAAACAAAAGACCAAGGTAGAGTTTCGTGGGGGTTCGCCCCTTATAAAAAATTGAATAGCTGTTAGGGGAGGGTGGATGCATCGTACAGGGTTGCGATACCAGCGTAGGGGCAGCACGGGGCAGGTAACCAATCGCCGGAGGAGAATACGTCCTGTGACATCCTTACCGATCAGAAGTCCCAACACAAACCACCGACACGTAAATTCCTTTATATCTTAGACTACAGTACGCCCTTTTGTGAAGGATGTACTAATATCAAGAACCAAAATTTTGTGTTCCAAAAAATGGTTCAAATGGCTCTGAGTACTATGGGACTTAACACCTGAGGTCCTCAGTCCCCTAGAACTTAGAACTGCTTAAACCTAACTAACCTAAGGATATCACACACAATCATGCCCGAGGCAGGATACGAACCTGCGACTGTAGCGGTCACGCGGTTCCAGACTGAAGCGCCTAAAACCGCTCGGCCACACCGGCCGGCTTTCTATTCTAAAAAGTAGAAAACATGAACTACATTTTCTTTAACTCAGTGATTAACTTAATAATAGATTGAAAAATCAGCCAATCAGTTGCAAATAAAAGTTTATTATCCGTTCACCATGGTTTCGATAATTGTAAAAATATCTTCTTCAGAAGCGGTTGGCCTTAGTCTCTGACATAAGGTACATGTAACTTACGCAAATACTTTATCTTGTGACGCCTATTGTTTCATGTGATGTAATAAGCTCAATACTTCTGAAGAAGATATTTTTACAAATATCGAAATCGTGATCAGGGGATAGTAACCTTTATTTGCAACTGGTCGGCTGATTTTTCAGCCTATTCTGAATTACACAGTTGCTGTTTCGTAGCCATATTTAAGATTTTGATTAATTTTAACATTTTTCTGACACGTTTCCTCTCAAACGTTTGTATATATTTTCAACATTACTTTGTATACGAAGTTTATATTCTGGAGAATCAACCTGTCCTGAAGGCGGGCCATGTTCTTCAACAAACTAACTGTCTTACAGACCCGGAGATGCTTCAAAGGAGCATTCCTTTACTTGATCTTGAGTTGTGTAAACGCAATTTCGTTACGATACACTCTATTGACTACTATTATAAAATAGTGTTAAACTTGGGGAATCTAAGCACAGGCACCACCACGCAACACAGGAGTATTAGCTTCTAGGGGAAGACATCACATCTGGAGCGTACTTTTAGGTTTTTTTTAGAACAGTGGAATTTACAGGACTTCCTCCACAAGCGCATTACACAGGCACCTCGGAGCCGAGACCAGGGAATCCTGAATATTACGCTTCCTGATGATAAATACTCAAAGCATTCACAATGAAATCATAGAATTAACAGCTTTTAACGTATCAAGTTCAAACACCACCAGTTTGCGAGAAAAGAGAAAGGAAGCTGCACTCTCTTCCAGTGCAAGGAGAAACATTACGCCTTACATCTAGCGAGATCGAAACTGAAGTCAGCTATGAATCTGGTAATTTGGCAATAGACTGTCACGCTATACCAGTAAGCATGAAACTGATTTATCAAGCGACAGACGAGAGTTCAGCATCTTCAAAATCAAAACAGGTGAGAAACGAAGCATTCTCCGACAATCGTCTCAATGACGGAGACGCGTCATTAGCAGCTGAAACACCTCCCGACATCAAACAGTGATTGAGTCATGTTAGCAGTGTTGTATAGACAGAGTGTTAAGCGCACCGCAGTATTACTTTACCTCCTATGTTTCTAGTCTAGGCAGTTCTGGAACTCAATAAAATGGTAGACTTAAGATAGTTAGAGGATATATCGTTGGCAGAAACAGACTTAGTAACGTTTATTAATGTGTGGGCAAACTGTGTTACAACTGTGGAAAACTGGGCCGGCCGGTGTGGCCGTGCGGTTAAAGGCGCTTCAGTCTGGAACCGCGTGACCGATACGGTCGCAGGTTCGAATCCAGCCTCGGGCATGGATGTGTGTGATGTCCTTAGGTTAGTTAGGTTTAATTAGTTCCAAGTTCTAGGCGACTGATGACCTCAGAAGTTAAGTCGCATAGTGCTCAGAGCCATTTGAGCCATTTGTGGAAAACTGAGTGTTTCATTTTGGTGCGACTTTCCAACTATCACATCTCTCAGCTATTACCCAGAAACTTTTTTTTGCTTAGATGATTCAGCGATCAGATTTTGGAATTCATCTCACGGCAGTCCCATCAATACAGGGCAGCGAGGTGTAACAAAGAGTTGTGACTTTTCAGTCTTGGACTACGGGTTAATGCTTGCATCGTAGTCATGATACTGCAGAATGGCAGCAGAGATGGAACTCGTCTGACTAAGGAAGGAGAAAGATTCAGTTTCTTCCTGATGTTGCTGAAAGGCTTCAGATGACACTATCTGAGTCAAATAGGGGGCCCGTCCATTACATTTTCGGAAATGAGCCATATCCCACATATCTGAACAGAATCGATAAATGGGCGATGACTAGCTGTGACTGTCACAAAATCGCACACCATATCTTGTTCTGTGGGGATGTCCCCTCGTTGAAGCTATAGCAAGGACTGCTAGGCATGCTCTGAGAGGTAAGTAATGTTTATGAAATAATGAGAGCAAACGAGGACTTTGATACTAATAATTTTGTAGCTAATGCCGTCTCAGAAAAAGCAAGGCGTAGCTACAGCCAACAGACACCACAGAAAAGTCGAGTAAGGCCTGTATACGATCCTACGAGAAGTGAAAGAAGCCCGACATCTCTACAGTTACCCGGCTCTGTAACGGAACGAGGGAGGTGGTCACAATCGTACCCAAGGAGACGTACAGGAGTCAGTGAAGTGAAAGTGATATGCTCTGACCCGTCGTCACACTGTCTGGAGACAGCAAAATATTGCTCAAACGACGGAGTCGCAGACCAGGTACGGAACGTAGAGGGAAACTAGACATATTTCGATAGTACTAAATTGTATGTACGTGTTTCCACCTCAGCTTCGATTAAGATAAATATTAACCATTTCCAATCACAGTAGAAACATTGAAATGTTAGTACTAGGGTCAGCAACAGTAACATAATTTTCAGTAGAAGTAGCATTTGTTAAAGAGAAGAATAAAAATAGAACTCTAGGTGGTGGTACTAGTATTAGAGACTTTTTTGTAAGTGTAATAGTTATATTGTTCTTTACTGTAACAGTAGTATATGGTGTTGCAAAAGTAGTAGTAGCAATAGGTATAATGACAGCTGTAAATTAGTCAAGGTAATCTGAAATAATGAAAACCTGTTGCCCTCTTTCTGCTGCAGTAAAGAAAAACCCGACAGAAGGCCATGGAAAACGGTAGGTAGCCATCTAAATACTGGAGTGAGAACAGAAAAAAAACAAATAAAGACAGGAAAAATATGAGGTATTATAGACATTATAAACTTAACTCAAGTTCAGAACGGGAAAGAAGGGATAAGAAAATGAGTGCACTACGATGAACTTTCACGCACATGTAATTCAAAATGTAATGGTCCATTGCTGTAATCGAGAAAGTGGATTACGAAAATTAAATAAACAAACAATAAAAAATATCATAACCATGCAAAGAGCTGATCAGGGGAAAACGATTAACAATAATTCCTTCGTAGGCGGTCGTGTGATCCCATCGACCATCGGAATTACGAGTCTCAGACAGCGCTGGATCATGCGCATTACGACGAGTTACCAGAGAACTGAAGAACGAAAGGAAGAAAGACACATTAGGGTTAGACGTGCCGTCAACGACGCATTCATTAGAGTTGAGTATACGCTCGTGATGGGGAAGAAGGGAAAGAAATCAATCATGTCCTTTTCAGAGCAACCAACCGGTCATCTGCCATAAGCAACTTAAGGAAACCATGTAAAACAGTATGGCTGGAACGGGATATGAACCACAAACCTCCCGAGCGCTGGACCAGTGGCTCGGTAAGAACAGGAGGAAAGCTTTGTTAGATATGTTGCAGTTTACAACCAAGCAACGTATCCAGCAAAGCTTTCCTCCTCTTCTTACCGAACGACGTAGTGCAGTTGGTAAACCACTGGGCCAGCGTTTGGGAAGTTTGTGGTTCATATCCCCGTCCAGCCATACGTTTGGGAGGTATCAGACAGATATTGCGGATTATTTGAATTATATGCAAGCTGAGTTCACTATTTTCTCGGGATAAATATTGTTGTTTCACTTCCATATAAAATAAATATTGTTGTATCACTTCCAATATTAATTCGCTGACTTGGTATCTTCGGGAGTCTCTCAGCTCCAGGATTATCAAAATTTGTATGTAATGAAGTCAGCAGTCGAATCATCCAAAAATACATAAATGCTACATCCGTGAAGCGGTTGCAGCTGAACAGCCTTTTGATACACTGCGTACTTTATGCGAGGTCGACTGGTAACCAGTTTGTTGCATGGCTTATTTTCCGCGATGCCTCACACGTACGCAAAAGAGGGAAGGTCAAGACTTGCCGCACTTCCACTTGAAATGATTATTCGCGCAGAGTGAAAGATAGGTTCATTAAAGCAAAACTTAATCATGAGACAACTTAATCAAAAACTGTTATTCGAAATTTTTATGTGGAAACAGCGATTAGTGAGCAAAAGAAAGTAAGTTCACAGCATCTGAACTTGCTGCCATAATTTATTATTTACCATCTGTAAAAAGTCACTATTGCCCAATAGGTATAAAATAAAGCAAACGGATATAGATAGAAAAATACTAAATGAAACTCATTTGGTATCAAAGGCGCAATGCGTGAACCCTTCAGTGACTAACATAACAGCATCATGTCAAAAGAACTGTAATAAAATTCTTGTCATAAGTGAAGACTGTCAATGTTACCAAAGTTAGTAGCCAGATACTCATGGATCAAACGTCAACTGATTACGATACTGGCAAAACAAAAGCAGAAATGCAGACTCATGGTTTTACACATTCCACTACCCAAGTTGTCTCACCAGTACAAAGATGAGTGATATAGATACTGGTGCCACTAATGGAGAGAAATAGCTGACAATTTTGAACAAATATCCAGGGTCAAAAGAAATCTCTGTCACATTTTATAACGAATTTGTGGCTGAGTTAGCTTATATGTTAACAATAACACACTGCAGATCTGTCAAACAAAAAACTATGCCCGGCAGTTGCAAGAAATCACAGGTCAAATCCGTCTACAAGAAGGTTAGCAGAAATGATACACAAAACTACCATATCACATCCCTGATATCCATTTAGCATATAATTGAAGAAAATATTCCGAGCTAAAACGTAATGAGGTTTTTCGAACAGAATGACATCCTGCATGGCACCGAGTACGGTTTCCAAAAACATTAGTCACGTGAAATTCAAATCACACTTTCTCACATGATATCCTAAAATCCATGGATCAAGGTAGATACAGTATCTCTTGAATTCCGAAAAGCACTTCAGTCAGTGCCACCCCTGCCATTATTATCGAAAGTACGATTGCAAGGTACATCAAGTGAAATTGTGATTGGATTGAGGATTGCTTGATAGGGAGCACACCGCATGTTATCTTTAATAAAGAGTCATCGACAGACGTAAAGCAACTTAAACTGTCCCGCATGGAAGTGTGTTGAAACCCTTGTTGTTCCTGTTGTATATTAGTGGCCGTTCTTGCATTATTGATGGTATCCTCAGACATTTTCACGGATGCTGTGGTTATCTGTAATGAAGTACTGCCGGAAAAAAGGTGCACAAATATTCAGTCAGCTCTTGATAAGTTTTCGAAGTGTTGTCAAGACTGGTAACTTGCATTAAATGTTCAGAAATGTAAAGTTCTCTACAAGACAAAACGAAAAAACGTACGAGTACAGTATCGATGAGTCTCAGATGGAATCGGCTGTTGTAATTTGTAGGGATATGAAATGGAAAGATCACATAGGTGCAGGCGTAGACAAAGAAGGTGGCAGGCTTCGATTCATTTGTGGAATACCAGGGAAATGCAATCAGATTACAAAGGAGATTGTTTACAAAACACTTATTTTACACATCCCGGAATGCGATCTATAGGTGCGGTACTCACACGACGTACGGGATGTTGAATGTATGCATAGAAGGCCAACAAGAATGTTTAGAGGCTTGTTTGATCCCATAGAGAGAGTCACTGAGATGCTGAAAAATATAGATTGTCAGACGCTTGAAGATGAACGCCTATTATATATTTCAGAAATCAGCTTTAAGTATGGAAGCTAGGAACAGAGTACGACTCCCTACAAAGACAAGAAGACACTAATTAAAGCACACAGAGGTACTAACGCAATCATTTCGCAGTGGAAATGTCACATCTTCTACGTGCTATATTTACAAAACACGACTTCAGTGCTTCTTTGTTCCCGGTATTGTATTGCATATAGCTACACTTATTCCAAGTGTCAAATCATGGAGCAAATATTTTAAACACTCATTACTAAATGGCGCATGTTCTTTATGCCAAGTACTGCTTCCTTCTGGACTTCGAAGTGCCATATTCAATGTCTCCTCCATTTAGTTGATGCACAGTTTGTATGGTAAGCAGGGTGCATGTAAACTTTAGTTTGTATCAGTAAAACATCTTTGTAGTGGCAAAAGGTACTTTTGGTTTCAAAAATAGTAAAAAACGTTGGAGAAGTGGACTCGAAAAACAACGTGTATCTGAAAAATGAAAAATTTTATGAAAAGCCATTTCTTCCTCAACAGCACAAGGAACTCTACCGTAAAATTAGCAACATCGAATACCAAGAATTCCAAGAATGTAATTGTGTAAGAAAGAGAAGTCAATAATGAAAGACTTTCTTGAATTTAATTTTAATATTCTCCTGGAAAAAATTGAAAGATAGACAGCGTGGCGAAGGATCAGAGCATATCACTTACATTTCATTGACTCCTGTAGGTCTTCTTGGGCACGAGTGTGACCACCTCCATTCATTCATTCCGTTACAGAGCCGGGTAACTGTAGAGATGTTGGGCTTCGTTCACTTTTCTTATGATCGTATAGAGGCCTTACTCGTCTCTGCTATAGTGTCTGTTAGCTGTATCTACGCCTCGCTTTTTTATCAAAGATCTTCTGGTTAAAGTACACTCCTGGAAATGGAAAAAAGAACACATTGACACCGGTGTGTCAGACCCACCATACTTGCTCCGGACACTGCGAGAGGGCTGTACAAGCAATGATCACACGCACGGCACAGCGGACACACCAGGAACCGCGGTGTTGGCCGTCGAATGGCGCTAGCTGCGCAGCATTTGTGCACCGCCGCCGTCAGTGTCAGCCAGTTTGCCGTGGCATACGGAGCTCCATCGCAGTCTTTAACACTGGTAGCATGCCGCGACAGCGTGGACGTGAACCGTATGTGCAGTTGACGGACTTTGAGCGAGGGCTATAGTGGGCATGCGGGAGGCCGGGTGGACGTACCGCCGAATTGCTCAACACGTGGGGCGTGAGGTCTCCGCAGTACATCGATGTTGTCGCCAGTGGTCGGCGGAAGGTGCACGTGCCCGTCGACCTGGGACCGGACCGCAGTGACGCACGGATGCACGCCAAGACCGTAGGATCCTACGCAGTGCCGTAGGGGACCGCACCGCCACTTCCCAGCAAATTAGGGACACTGTTGCTCCTGGGGTATCGGCGAGGACCATTCGCAACCGTCTCCATGAAGCTGGGCTACGGTCCCGCACACCGTTAGGCCGTCTTCCGCTCACGCCCCAACATCGTGCAGCCCGCCTCCAGTGGTGTCGCGACAGGCGTGAATGGAGGGACGAATGGAGACGTGTCGTCTTCAGCGATGAGAGTCGCTTCTGCCTTGGTGCCAATGATGGTCGTATGCGTGTTTGGCGCCGTGCAGGTGAGCGCCACAATCAGGACTGCATACGACCGAGGCACACAGGGCCAACACCCGGCATCATGGTGTGGGGAGCGATCTCCTACACTGGCCGTACACCACTGGTGATCGTCGAGGGGACACTGAATAGTGCACGGTACATCCAAACCGTCATCGAACCCATCGTTCTACCATTCCTAGACCGGCAAGGGAACTTGCTGTTCCAACAGGACAATGCACGTCCGCATGTATCCCGTGCCACCCAACGTGCTCTAGAAGGTGTAAGTCAACTACCCTGGCCAGCAAGATCTCCGGATCTGTCCGCCATTGAGCATGTTTGTCACTGGATGAAGCGTCGTCTCACGCGGTCTGCACGTCCAGCACGAACGCTGGTCCAACTGAGGCGCCAGGTGGAAATGGCATGGCAAGCCGTTCCACAGGACTACATCCAGCATCTCTACGATCGTCTCCATGGGAGAATAGCAGCCTGCATTGCTGCGAGAGGTGGATATACACTGTACTAGTGCCGACATTGTGCATGCTCTGTTGCCTGTGTCTATGTGCCTGTGGTTCTGTCAGTGTGATCATGTGATGTATCTGACCCCAGGAATGTGTCAATAAAGTTTCCCCTTCCTGGGACAATGAATTCACGGTGTTCTTATTTCAATTTCCAGGAGTGTATTACTGCTATATTTCTGTACTTGTATCATCAAATACAGGGTGAGTCACCTAACGTTACCGCTGGATATATTTCGTAAACCACATCAAATACTGACGAACCGATTCCACAGACCGAACGTGAGGAGAGGGGCTAGTGTAATTGTTTAATACAAACCATACAAAAATGCACGGAAGTATGTTTTTTAACGCAAACCTACGTTTTTTTAAATGGAACCACGTTAGTTTTGTTAGCACATCTGAACATATAAACAAATACGTAATCAGTGCCGTTTGTTGCATTGTAAAATGTTAATTACATCCGGAGATATTGTAACCTAAAGTTGACGCTTGAGTACCACTCCTCCGCTGTGGATATATAACCTTTTCATGGGAAGTATAAGACATGGATAAAAAACAGTTCTGACCTATGACTCTGATGGTTTGTCTACGAAAGTGATTGTCACAAGCGTCTGTTTTCTAAAAAATTTGTTTCTGTGCTTTGGGCCCTTACGGTTCTCAATGCCTCTTATATTTTTTACAAGTTATGAAATTTAACTGGAGCAGCTTTGGGGACATTTTATCAAAAGAAAATTATGGTGACCGATATGTTCGGCATCAGGGTAAGCCACCGTTGTTCGATATTGAAGCCAAAAATCGGACATTACCACTGACCATGAAGCACGATCATGAACATGCGTACCTGGTACATCAGCGTTACCCCTTGTGAAATTGCTTCTCAGACAGCACTTTATTTAAGCCTACCTTTCCATGAAAAAGTTGTAAGTACGCCACTCAGAATAAAATATCCATCGTTGTACATTTTTTAAAAAGTGGAGGCATGAGAGACAACAATGTAAAGAAGAAAGAAGGTTAAAGTTGAACGTCTCTTCAACGATGAGGTTCTTGGAGAAGCAGCAATACCACAAGGATGGAAGAGGAAGTCGTTCCGCTCATTTGCTGATCGCGCTGTTTGCCCAAAACGGTTAGGAAAATCATACAGTACCCAAACCAAAAGGGCCGGGCGCTGATTTGAAGGATGTGACGCCCCTTCCTCTCAGCTACGACCCAATATCTCAAGCAAGGTGTCTCGCAGTGGGCCAGCTCGCTTCTAAACCCGAAGAAAATACAGAAGAAATGGTGCGCGTTCCGACTCACGCCGAATCTTGTGAAGATTACAATGGTGCATACTTGCCCAATGCGGCTGTGTCATTCTAGTCTGAAGTCGATATGGTACGCGCCATTACAGCTGACAGTAAACAGTTGTAACGTTCCCTGGCAAACTCGCAATATTGATAAACTAAAATTTAATTGTACCACATACGCCGCTATGAAGCAATTTGTATATACTGTAATTATTTAACAAAAAGTGTAAAGGACATTCGTTATTATTGTAATATTTCTATACTCATAACGTAATTTCGAAATGTGTCAATATCTGCGATAACAAAAATGTAAAATTCAGCCACAGAGGAAAATAATGTTGTAAGATTACAAAGAGATGTTAATGGTCAGCAGTAGTATGAAAACCACCACGTAGTGTGTCTTCTTTGTCGTCCTCCTGGAGAGCTGAAAGTGAGAGCAAGCTGTGACGCAGCATTTTATGAATGGGTAGACTTTTTTTGTCTGTATCTAGATTTAGCCGCCATTAGAGGAGAAATTACAAACTAATGTAAGTTGAATTATTGTTGTGGTCTAAATACATTATAATTTATCAAAAGGGTGTATTATTAATGTAAATTAGCTTGCCCATGTCATCTATAATATTTCTTTAAAGAATTTTCAGCATTTTTAGCGGTGTTGCTGGGCTGTGCCGCGACCGAACGATTTGCAGCGGCGGCACATTTAAAAAATTGTCCCGCTAGGAAAAATTAACCAAACCCGTAAATCGGGAGCAGATAAAAATTGGCACTGCATTTAAGAAAATGTTTTTCTTTTACAGCGATCCTGAGACTGACGGAATTTATTACTAGTTTCACATTTGTGCATTCATAAGCGGATGGTTAACGTTGAAATTTAACAATTTTGGTTCTTTCAAATAACTTAAATGTATAGTGAAGTGTGTTTTATCAGTGATAATTAAACGTCGGCTTGGCAATATTTAATCATTTTGTGCTAATAGAGACAGTCTTGTGTTCCATAGCTAACGCCGGGAAAGAATTCAGTAAATATTAAAAAAAAAAAAAAACACTGCATTTAGAAAATGTGTGCCAAGGCCGAATTATATAAAGGATTTAATTCTCAACTAAATATTCTTAATCAGTTAATATGAATTCACGTAATTTTAAATGTACTTAATTCTGTGTAAATGAATTGTTATTACCACACGTAAATAAGAGGTCCTACAACAAAGTTCGTACGTACAGAAGGAAAGAAAGGTAAATTAACTAAAAAACAAATATTTAAAGAAAAGGTAACTGTTGATTATGTTTGATTATTATTTTTAATGAAATTTCATTAAACAGTGCATCGGACGACGGTATATTTTTCAGATATTGTTTGTGAGGTCAGTTTAATATTTGAAAGCGATCCTGATATTCATCAACATTTACAGCAAAAGCTTCTCAATACAGGTGAGAAGCACTTTTCAAAAAACAATAATGTTCATTAACGTTCATTTTCATAATATCTATTTGAATATTCTCAGACAGATCAGCTAACACTTTTTCACTGATAGTACACAAATAAGTATCATTAAACCACACTTCAGTATGAGTTATTTTATTTAATGGACAACTTACACTTCTTTGAAATCAATTCAACGAGCTGTGATAATGTTCCACGACTTCTTCTGTTTCCTCTGGATTGGTTTTCTGTAGATAATCCAAATTGTTCCGGGCAAGTGTAATCATTTGTTTCACTGCCTTGCCTAACGCACAACTCGGATCCGACGGGGCTCAGTTCATTTTGATCTGTTCAAGTTCCGCTCTCAATTGATTCGGTTTCGCCAGGTTCTTCATCTTGGTCACATCGTAGAAGTCCAAGGTACAATGAAACGGATTCTCTAAGTCCTGTTTCCATTTAAATGTAGTACTCTGTTTGTTTCTTACCACATAGATACTTGATGGTATTCATTTTTTTTTTTTTTTTCCTACATCGGTCTCCGGAATTTGCGACCTTGAGGAAGTTGGAGCCTCCCATTGCAGCCATGAAAAATCGTCCTTATGCACATCTGCTGTTGCCCCAAGGTCGACGGCAGTGTGTGTGCGGTCTGGTTTCGTTGAACTCCAAGCAGAGGTACCAGAATCTATAATGTATTTCTCACTTTTGATGTTCGTAAGGTGTTTTTGCAAAACTGACAATAGGCTGTGTACTGTTGAAGAAGGAATGCCACTCTAATACATGATGCGTAATATCGAGTTCCATTCCTTTGATACAGTTGTACAGAGACGATCTTTGAAGTTCTTGACCAAGTGCAGGGTACACTTGATAAAATCCTAATCGGAAGTTTTTTAGAATACTTACTAAAGCACTCCGTCTTCAGGCCAGGAGTGGCCTACCGGGACCATCCGACCGCCGTGTCATCTTCAGTGGAGGTCAGCACACCGCTCTCCCGGCCGTTATGATGGTATTCTTGACCGAAGCCGCTACTATTCGGTCGACAAGCTCCTCAGTTGGCATCACGAGGCTGAGTGCACCCCGGAGTTTCTTCCAAGATTCTTTATCCATTCCGATTGCAGTTTCCATTAAAACAGTCATTTGAATTCTTGAAGTGTAAGAATTGTCCAACTTACGTCTTTTGTAAGAATTCTTTGGCGTTGCCAGTTTGTCTTCCTCGATTTCTTCTGCGATGCGAACCGTTTTCCTTTTCTATTTAATCTTTTCTTCCCTTGGAGGTTGAGTGTTTTGTGGAGTCTTAGGATTCTCGTTGTCGTCGTTGTCATCGTCGTCGTCTAAAATCTCGTCGATGTCTTGCACGAGTTCTTCCACTTCGTTGTCAGGCCATGCTATGTCTCCTTCGTCACCAAATCGTTGACTTTCCATTTGAAATTAAACATACCTCTTAATTGACGGTCCATTTTGTCTACATGTCAGTATGTTAATAGTAAAACAACTCACAAATCTACACTAGCAGTTAGGTTGTAGGCATCTGCAGCGGTATAGTTCTTCAAAATTTTTGCATATAGATTCGAAAAACTTCGTCTTGTTGTAAAAAAAAGTCAATGTGATATGGCTCATATCTCTGCTGATCCGGCAATGATAATTATTTGTTAACTTTAGCAGTTTGCCTGTTCACATGAGTATGAGTGCTGACTAGTAGTCGAAAATTGTCTTTTTGAGTACTAAATACTGCAAATAACACTTGCGACATAATGTAGTTACATAGCTGTCCCGCCGAAAGTCGCTTAAATGTCCATTACACATATTGATCAGTGTAATCGCATGCGTATATTGATAGCCACATGCCACTATCGTGAGCGTAGTTTTGAACGAATTATGTCTATCAAAATATTCCCATAGCCATTTGTCAGAATCACCTGACACCTCACAGTAGTACCTCAAAAATTCCTCATAGTCCCAACACCACATTTTAGCAATGTCCGGTTTGTCATACTCTAAACGAGTCACAAAAGATGCTGTGAAAGGATCATGAATACACCTCGGGTACCTGAGTGTCATTTTGTGTAATATTGTTTGACTTCTTGGAGTAAGAGGTTCGTCAATTACTTTTTCTTTATAAGAACAAATGGTTCAAATGGCTCTGATCACTGTGCGACTTCACTTTTGAGGTCATCAGTCGCCTAGAACTTAGAACTAATTAAACCTAACTAACATAAGGACATCACACACATCCATGCCCGAGGCAGGATTCGAACCTGCGACCGTAGCGGTCGCTCGGTTCCAGATTGTAGCGCCCAGAACCGCACGGCCACTCCGACCGGCTTTTATAAGAACAACACCTCATAGATTTTATTCGAACCAAATTTCGATGTGCTGGTATTCTTGCATACCACACCCTAGCTCTATTTGGTCCTTCAAACCTACTGATACTTTCGGTGGTATCCTCGTGAATTATCAATTCTATGTTCCCAAACAGTTTTTCCTCCATATATTCGATACTAAGTTTACTACAAATCCAACTTGTCGCCCTCACTTTTAGTCTATAGAGCACTTCTGCACTTTCATATAGTCCCCCTTGAATACAAAGATAATATTCCTCGTCACTAGAAGTTTCGTCACCATCATTTATAGTTCTTAGTATGCTGTTTAATCTTTCATCGGTATCACTCGTACTCACTTTTAGTCACACGAAAAACATTAATATCAACGTCGAACAGAGCTTCAGCACGCACAAAGTAAGTCCAACAGACTGAATGTGCTTTCTAATTGCAGTTCCCTATATGCTGGTCTCGCCGGAAGAAGGAAAGCGTATTTGGCCATCCGGGCGCGGCGCCATGCGCTTCGCGCGCGTATAGCGCCGTATGCAGATAAAATAAGATGGGCAGCACTCCAGAGGGTATTTTTATGACACTTTTAACCGCTATAATGACGTATATCGACTTAATGCGCATACATAGGGGCAGAAATCCATTCCAGTACGATTATGCCATAGGTGGTAAATCATTGGAAGCGGTAACGATCGTAAAATACTTAGGAGTTACTATCCGGAGCGATCTGAAGTGGAATGATCAGCCGCGCAGGATTAGCCGAGCGGTCTAGGCGGTGCAGTCATGGACTGTGCGGCTGATCCCGGCGGAGGTTCGAGTCCTCCCTCGGGCATGGGTGTGTGTGTTTGTCCTTAGGATAATTTAGGTTAAGTAGTGTGTAAGCTTAGGGACTGATGACCTTAGCAGTTAAGTCCCATAAGATTTCACACACATTTGAACATTTTTTTTTGGAATGATCACATAAAACAAATAGTGGGAAAAGCAGGCGCCAGGTTGAGATTCATAGGAAGAATTCTAAGAAAATGTGACTCATCGACGAAAGAAGTAGCTTACAAAACGCTTGTTCGTCCGATTCTTGAGTATTGCTCATCAGTATGGGACCCTTACCAGGTTGGATTAATAGAAGAGATAGACATGATCCAGCGAAAAGCAGCGCGATTCGTCATGGGGACATTTAGTCAGCGCGAGAGCGTTACGGAGATGCTGAACAAGCTCCAGTGGCGGACACTTCAAGAAAGGCGTTACGCAATACGGAGAGGTTTATTATCGAAATTACGAGAGAGCACATTCCGGGAAGAGATGGGCAACATATTACTACCGCCCACATATATCTCGCGTAATGATCACAACGAAAAGATCCGAGAAATTAGAGCAAATACGGAGACTTACAAGCAGTCGTTCTTCCCACGCACAATTCGTGAATGGAACAGGGAAGGGGGGATCAGATAGTGGTACAATAAGTACCCTCCGCCACACACCGTAAGGTGGCTCGCGGAGTATAGATGTAGATGTAGATGTAAATGTAAAACTAAACTACTTCCGATATAATAAAAAATCATTGGCTACAAAATTCCCTGTCCCTAGCACCACTTTCGTAAATGGCTCTCCTGCTACCTTAATAGTATAGTTAACAAGTTCAGATGTATTTGCCTGTACATATTCACACGGTTTTAATGGACGATCATTTTTCTACCGTGTGACAGTGCCACATGATAAAAATTAGTCCATCATTATGGCAATTACCTCGTAAACTATTCTCTGCACAAAAAGTAACATTAAGGTTTTCTAGAGAATTATTGGGGAACCATTCGAAATTGTGATCATAATTTTCTTTAGCAAACTGACAATTTTTTTACAGGATGAGAAGTTCCCCAAGTAATATTCTTTTTTTTGGCGAAATCCTGCAGATATATTCTAATTTAGTCCAGAGAGCGCTATTACTAAAACATGTGTATCAGTAACATAGAAAAAATGTAATTTTCTCGAAAGTCGGATGCCAAATTCAACGGACTCACAATATTCTGCAATAATTCCCGATGCCGATATCAGTCCACACAATTTTGATGCACGGTTATGGGTCGGCTACCTGAAGAGGCGCAAGTAGCTCGGAAGAAGGAACTCGGCGTTACCGAGAACATTTTACACGCAAAAGTTCACGTGTGGAAACGATGCATGTAGTATTCCGTCGGCTTCTGGCATCTTCGGATCCATTCATCCCGAGCGTTCAGAGAATGACAACAGAAGAAGGTAAACAGATGCCACCTGAGATAAAAGATCTTCTGATTTACGAAGCAATTGCCACACGTCAACTCGACTGCGACCCTTCTGAAAGCAATAATGACGCAAGCGACGAGTATGATAATGACTTCGATTTGAAAATGTAAAATATCGAATAATAAATTTCAATGTGACAATTTCGACTGCTGATTCCTTATCGGCGACCTCACAATGCTTTATATGCGAAGTTTTACTCGAATCCGCTAAATTTATAATTTTTGGTCCCCAAAATTGGATCCGCCATTTTGGATTTTGTATTTTCGATACCAGATTCCTAATCAGCGACCTAAAGAATCTAAAAAGAACACAGTTTTGTGGGATTTTATAGTCATTGTTCTATTATGTACAGGTTTTGAAGCGAGGTGGCCCACTGTGCGGCTCTCACTCGGTAATCGATATGTGTGTAAATGTATGTTTCCTCTGACAGTGTACATAGTGTGCTCATGAACAAGTGAGTCAGAGACACCTTCTTGGCAGCGACAGTTCTGGACATGAACTCCTTCGGACATCAAAACCAAACCATCTTGATCCTTGAGCACTGAATTGCCTCCCACAGACTTCGGTCGGAACAGGATCCAATAGGCGCTCATCTAATTCCACTGCATTCCAGATGTGGTAGTTGAGACCGTGGCTAGGTGACCGTTGGAAGCTCGTAAGTATCATCACGTTACAAAAGCAGTCTGACACAGTTCAGAAGCGAAGGGTTGCTGCATTGTCTCCTTGAGAAGACATGGCACCTGTCTGCTACCGTTGACACTGTAATCTCCAATTTACGAGTCACTGTTGACAGAAAGGAGAGAGCAGTTTTAGAGCACTCCTCTCTTGGAAACGTGGCTATATGTGAAATTTAACATCTTGAGAATAGGTGAGAGTATTCTGACCAAATATTACGTGTCTAGGGTAAGGGCATGGCATGCCGCAGAGGAAGCGAATGGCGAGATACCAAGATAATAACAGAATAGAGGTAAATACTTTCATCAGCAGTTCCGACATCAAGATGACTTTGCATGTGAAATCAATTTTGAAAGGATGACTGAATCTCCATTACATAACTAATGGGACAGGTACGTGTACGGCAATACCCGATCCACTCCCATTCGAATCACGAGATTACTGAAGCTATTGCAGAAAAAAAACTAGAGTACATTATTCACTGAAATTACTTACGATTATTTCAAACCTTTCGTATAAATTGTACTCACCACAAATACTGACATCGTTCTTACGTTTTTTCTCTGCTATTTTCTTTCATTACCTCTCTCATTTTTCATTACCTCTCCATTTTTATTATTATTTTTTTTACTGTAATTATTAAACTTTTGTTTTGAAATATGGACGGTGGGTAGCCTTAATGGGTACTTTAATAATGGTTCACTAAACAAAAATATTTCTAAAACCAAAGAAGCGTAGAACAACGCACGCTGTCGAAACTGTCGACCGCCGGCGGTGACGATACCACAAGAATATACCGTGTGCTTTGCGAAATAATAATAAAAATCTACATACGTTTTGTACAACTTGTTTCAAAAATATGGTGAAAAATACATTCCTTATTGGTTGCATAAGTGAAAGACAACTACTAAATGCAGTGACGGAAAAAATCGCAACACCAAGAAACACCACAGGCCACCAAAAAAATATTTTGAAAAACATTACTTTGATAGCTGATCTTTATAGATCTTTATGAGCTGAATCCAAATCTAGCCTTACTTTCTTTGTATCACCCATATTTTTCGAGCAATATGCTTTTTATTATATAGTATAAAAATCCTATGGTATACGCTAAACGGGGAAATTAATGAAACGCTTTGTTACAACATTAGCATGGTTTGCATTTACAGTAAGCTACTTAAAACAGTGATATTTGTTATAGAGATTTCACTTGTCAGCTGGAATTGGTTTATATTTTCTTTCTATTTTTTCTTTGAAGCTTCTTGTGTAGCTTTTTCTACGATGAGTCGCTTGCTGAACTTCGCGATGATGTGACAAACAGTAGTCCCACATCATGTTGGTGTTCCAGCGGCGTTGGTAGTTTTTTCCATCAATTTAATGTCCTGGTGAAAACGCTCTCCTTGATCCTCACTAACATCTCCCATATTGTCCGGGAAGTACTCAAGGTCACTGTTCAAAAAGTGAACTTTCACGCTCGTTAAACATCCTAAAGTTCTAAACTTATTTAACACTGTAGTTATAATAGGAACATATTCTGGGTCTTTTTCATGTCCTAAGAACTTTGTAACGTCTCGCTTGAATGAAATCCTTACTTCTTTCTCATTTAAGGTTCTTTTGGATTCAAAGTTAACATCATATATCTACTTTCTAAAGTCAGGACCGACAAAGACGCCTTCTTTTAGTTTAGCTTCTGAAAGGTGTGGAAACTTTTGGCAGAGATACTTAAAACATGGTCCATCTTTAGACAAAGCCTTTACAAACTGTTTCATTAGGGCCGGCCGCAGTGGCCGTGCGGTTCTAGGTGCTACAGTCTGGAACCGCGCGACTACTACGGTCGCAGGTTCGACTCCTGCCTCTGGCATGGATATGTGTGACGTCCTTAGGTTAGTTAGGTTTAAGTAGTTCTAAGTTCTAGGGGACTGATGACCTCAGATGTTAAGTCCCATAGTGCTCAGAGCCATTTTTGTTTCATTAGGCCCAACTGTATATGTAGAGCTGGTAGGAGTACGTTTTTTGGATCTACAAGGTTTTTGCGTAGAATGTTCTTCTCTTGAGGTTTTAAAGACTCCCTCACAGGCCAGTTCTTTCTGCACCAGTGTTGATCCCTAGTCCTACTGTCCTACTCACACAAGAAAAATGGAAATTTGATAAAGCCACCTTGCTGACTAAGAAGAATGCATGTTACTTTTAGATCGCCACATATCATCCAACCATGAGCAGAATTGCCTATTTTATTTAGCACTATTTCTAGGTTTTCATAGCTTTCTTTCATATGTACAGAATGTCCAACAGGTATAGATGCATAAATGTTACCATTGTGTAGTAAAACAGCCTCTAAATAGTTTTGGATGAATCAATAAACAGCCTCCAGTCTTCGTTTTTGTATTCAATACCAAACTCATTCATCAGACCGGGAATCTCTGAGCAGTACACTAAATCACCTTCTTGTTGTAAAAACTTAAAAAATTGCTGCTCCCTCTTTCTATACATGTATATGCTGGTTCCAACTGCCAATAACTTCTCTTCTTGTAACCTAGAGCCAAACAATTCGGCTTTTTCATTCGTTAAGACCAGATCTCTAACCAAATCGTTAAGCTTGATCTGAGTAACAATTTGGGCGCTAGACTTTCTGTATTACAATGGAATTCATCATCATCTGGTTCATCTAAATCACATTGTACATCAGGAAATACTTATGTTGGAATAGAATTTAAATCATCTGGTGGTTCAGGAGCCGGCAAATCTACACCATGCCATACTGGCGGACGGAAGATTAGGGTAGTTTGTTACCTTCTTGTTTTTCGAATTATGACCAGTAATATCAACACTGCAAAAGTAGCGATCATTGGAATGATTCCTTGGCTCCATCCATAACATAGGAATAGCAGATCCAAACGCTTTTTTCTCATTTTTTGACCATTTTCTCAGATCTAGAGCACACACATAACATACCTTATGCAGCGCCCAAGATTTATCTTGATCACCAAGTTTAGATCCAAAGTATGATAGATAAACCCTTTTCACAAAGTCTTTAATGTTTATTTGGTGTATTTTAATCACAAATTCACCACAAATATAACAAAAACTGTCAGCAGAGTTTTTACAACCACGATTGACATTGTACTGAGTTCATGTACAGGAATCGGGAAAACGAGGTTATTTTAACTATGTTAAAGTCTTCAAAAATCGCTTAATTTAATAAAGTTAACTGTAAAATGTGAAGAAACGGTGGGTGATACAGTTTTTTAAGTATCATATTTGGATTACCCTAAAGTAAGTATTTTAGTAATTAACGTTGCACGATCATAGGTTGAGGTAAACGCGAGATGAGCCGTTGAAAATATGAAATGTTGGTACATTAATAACCGGTGTAGCCGCTAAAATGTTGAATGCAAGCATGCAAACGTGCATTCATTGTGTTGTAGAAGTGCCTCGGATGTCAGTTTGTGGCATGGAGTTCCATGCCTGTTGCACATAGTCGGATAATATAAGGGCGGTTACCGCTGTTTGAGGGTAACGCTGGAATTGTCGTCTGATGGTTCCCTGTATGTGTTCGTCTGGAGAAAAATCTGGTGATCGCGTAGGTCAAGGCAACATGTCGACACTCTGAAGAGCATGTTGGGTTACAGCAGCAGTATGTCGACCAGTATTAGAAATCACCCCCAGGAATGCTACTCAGGAACGGCAGCACGACAGGTCGAATCACCACATTAACATACAATTTTGCTTTCGAGATGCGTAGGATAACCACGAGAGTGTTCCTGATGTCATATGAAATCGCACCCTAGACCATAACTCCAGATGCAGATCCAATGTGTCCAGCACACAGACAGGTTCGCTGCAGGCCCTCAACTGGCCTCCTACTAACCATCACAATGCCATCACTGGCACCGAAGCAGAACCAGCTTTCATCAGAAAACACAACAGACCTCTACCCTATCAACCAATGAGTTCTCGCTTGACACCACTGACGTCGCAAATGGCTATGGTTTGTATCGGTGGAATGCACGCTACAGGTCGCCTGGCTCGGAGCCGCCCTTGAAGTAACTGATTTGTAGCAGTCCATCGCGTAACCGTGGTGCCAACTGCTGCTCAAATTGCTGCTGCAGAGGCACTAGATGTGCCAGAGTCATACGCTGAACACGATGGTTCTCCTTCTGAATAGATCATGTGACTATCAGGAGCCCGGTCTTCTTGCGAGTCTATATTCTCGTGACCACCGCCTTCAGCACAGTGGCTACGGCTACGTTTCTGACAAGTCTTTCTGCAATATCGCCAAAGGAACATCCCACTTCTCGTAGCCTTATTACACAACCTTGTTCAAACTCAGTACGGTGTTGATCATGGCGTCTTTGTCACCATGAAGGCATTCTTGACGAACATCGAGTCACCACGTCGAGTCTCAAAGGTAAGTAACGCTCACGACCGTTACAGCGTGTATATAAAGCAAACCTGATTTGCGTCCTCATAGTGGCGCTAATAGCATCACTCTTACGCAACTGGTGCAGAATAACAACAGACATCATCTTTCAGATGTAGAATCGCACCTACCAACTTCCGTTTGTATCGCACGACTCTTTCTTGGTGTTTTTATTCTTTTTCAGTATACATATAATTAAAAAATGTGATAACATGACTTGCACATATAGTGGAAAGCTGTTACTCAAACAGTTCGTTCAAGGTCTGCAGACATTACAGTCACATTCTACATCAGATATTTTCATGTCCCTAAGCGATGAAATCACTATCTGTCCATTGTGGCAATTAAATGTAACAAAGGTTTCAACACTATGAATAGTTTAGAACTAACTGCTTACAGTTCGTTAGGTACAACACTGTAGCATATAATGCGTTTTTCTCGGCGTAATGACAGACTGTGTTTATTGAGATAAGAGTATTATACCTATTTACTACTTTAAAACAGTGCTGTAATTTGCTTCCACAGCAAATTCCAGTCCGCGGGTATGGTCATTAGGCTCCAGGTCTTGTAAGATTTGAGGTGTATGATCGTATAATTGAAGTGTTTGGAGTACTAGCTGGGTAATGTTTTTCGTCGTGAACTACATTATTTTGATGGACGTGGAGGACTGTTTAGCACGTCCTTGTCGCATACACATCTTCTTTTCGGAAACACTAGAACGGACGTCTCCGAACTGTTTTCAGAGACTTCCAGTAATAATGATAATCATTACGTGGGATTCAATGGCCGAGTGCAAGTCTTTCGACTGGATGCCACTTCGGCGACTTGCGTGTCCCTAACACACATCAAGACAAAAAACGACGCACCATAAAGGAATTGTCCGAAAGGGACGGAAATAGGTGGATGTGATGTACATGTGCATACAAACAATTCATCAAGCTGGCCGCTGCGGCCGAGCGGTTCTATGCGCTTCAGTCTGGAACCGCGCAGCCGTTACGGTCGCAGGTCCGAATCCTGCTTCGGGTATGGATGTATGTGATGTCCTTAGGTTAGTTAGGTTTAAGTAGTTCTAAGTCTAGAGGACTGATGACCTCAGATGGTATGTCCCATAGTGATTAGAGCCATTTGAAGCATTTTTTTGAGCTTCACAAATTGAGGAAGTCGATAACGCGTTGATCCACCTCCGGCCCTCATGCAAGCAGTTATTGGGCTTGGCATTTATCAACAGAGTCGTTGTATGTCCTTGCGAGGGACATCGTGCCAAATTCTGTCAAATTGTAGCGTTAGATCGTCAAAATCTCAAGCTGGTTGGAAGGTCCTGCCGATAATGCTCAAAAAGTTCTCGTCTGGGGAAAATACAGACACCGTGCTGTCCATGGTAGGGTCCGGCAAGCAAGTACACAAGCAGAAGAAGCTCTCGCGGGGCGGGGCATTATCTTGCTGAAATGCAAGCCCAGCATAGCTTCTGATGAAGGGCAAGAAAAATGGAGTGTAGAATATCGTCGACGTACCACTATGATGTAAGGGCGCTGCGGATATCAACCAAAGGGATCACGTATGAAAAGAAATGGCATACCAGACCATCACTACCGGTCGTCGGCCCATATGGTGGGAGACAATCAGTTGGTATACCACAGCTGTCCGGTGCGTCTCCAGAAACGTCTTAGGCCCGGAATCTCATTGACTAGAGTAGAAGTGTCGTCAGGGGTGAGTTCCGCTTAGAAAGGAGCCCCGATGATTAATAAAGACGTGACTAGAGACGACCCAGACTGCTATGGGATACCAACCTGACTGTCGCCCGTCATGTCGCTCGACAACCAGGAGTGATGGTCTGGGGTGTCATTTCATATGCAGTACCCTTAAAACGCATCGGTACGTAGACGTTATCTTACGTCCCGTTTTGGTGTCCTTCAAGGCAAGCCATCCTGGGCTTACATTTCAGCAAGATAATGCCCGCCCGCACACTGCTGCTTGTCAGACCCTACCTTGTACAGTAAGGTCGCCGGATCTCTCCCCAATTGAGGACGTTTGGAGCATTAAGGACGCGGCTCTCCATCCAGCTCAGGATTTTGACCTTCTAACGAGCCAACTGAACAGAATATGACACGATATCCGGGATAACCAAAAATTCTATCAGTCAATGCCAAACCGAGTAATCGCTTGTGTAGGGCCAGAGGAGGACCAACGTGTTTTTTATTCGCTCAATTTGTGGAGATCTTTCTCTTGAATAAATCATCCATTTTTTTCGGAAATTGTTGTCATTTCTTATACCGCACGTTACATCGCATCTTCTGATTTCCGTCCTATTCAGATAACTCCTTCGAGGTGCGTCTTTTAGTTTTTCGTCTTAGAGTGTATTCTCCAGTTACCAAACCGGAGAAAGGGGACCCACAATTTAACGAGGAGGCACGTGCTACACCCCTAAACTGTCGGCTCAGTGACAGCGCCAGTAACGATATATAAGTAAAATATGCTTTAACTGTTCCCATATCAGGACGATATACTCAACAATAACTGCCTATTTATTGAAAATTTTAGTTTTGTGACCGCATACGAAATGACAATTTGCGATCGTTGTTGCAGACTGTCCATTTTACTGACACCTCTGGAATGCTGTGCGACAGACGTCTCAATTTACTACTGGTGTATAGTATCAATTCTTTGAGATACTGATTCAGCTTGTATTGCGAAAATTCGTTCGTCATTCGTAATTAATTTACTGATATTGCTGGAAATGCGGGAGATTTGGAAAGGACCGTCACTGTTTGTACAAACATAGTACTTTCTTTTCACATTTACAAGCCGTATTTGCAACAAAGTAAAGAAACTGTGATACAGTAGGAATGAAAGGAAAAACCTGAAGACAGGTCAACATTCAGTGTAATGGCGACCTTCGTCACGACGGGAGAATTACACGGTCGTTTCAGAATCGCGTCGCCGCTCTTTAAGTACTCTAGACAGACCACATCTCCAGTTGCAGGCAATCAGTGGCGGTTGTCATTATCATACTGCATAACGTAAACGGCATGAAATTGAGCCGTTTCAAGAGTTTTACGGCTACCAAGGAAACGGGGGCCCACAATTAGGTTCGCCGTGAACTTTATTGCCTCTAAAGTGGCACTGTCATGACTAAACAAGGACTATATAACCCAATGTGATGAACCCTCATGGAAATGACATACAGCGTTGTGAAACCCAGCAAATGTTTTACAACTTTTTTTCAGACACTGTTACTGGTTAAACGTGCTTATTCTATGTTAGCTAGCTGTTCCAGCTTTCCCACTTATTTATTCCACATTCTGTTGCTGCGTTCGGCTGTTCCTTTAATGGGCAATGAGACTTGCTTCGCTATTATTCCTCCATTGCAATTCTCTAGATGGTTCTTTGTTTGCTTCTGTCAAACAGTCTCCTTTCTCATCAATTTCTTTCTCAACGTAAAATCCCATACGCTAAGATTCCATTATCACGTTGTTAGCAACAAGTGCCCGTTTGGTTTTCTGTTCTACATGTTGCCTTTGTTATCTTTTACTGCATTGGGGTGCAAATTTTAATAGTAAATAGCGGTTTTGCTGATGTAGCGCTGTAAATGGGAAGCTCTCAATGTGGCTGTTACTGTTTACGTCTACATACTATTACATACTCTGCTAACAACTGTGAACTGCATGGCAGAGGGCATTTAACGTGGTACCTCATGTTAGGCTTTCTTTCTGCTCTAATCTCATGTGGTACACTGCAAAAATTGCGCTGCCATTCTTTCTGTACCTCCAATATCCCCTGTTAGTCCTATCTGGTATGTGAGCTATGCACTTGAGCAGAATTCTAAGATGGGACGTATTAACAACCGGTTTGTAAGCAGTCTCCTTTCTAGACTGACTACACTTCACCAGTAGCCTGCCAACGAATCGAAGTTTGTCACCAGAGGACTCAAGCAGGAGATCTGAGGAGATGCATGTGAGAATTGACTAATAACCTGTTTTAATATGCTCACTGGTGTTCTATGCCAACAACATAGTAAACATTAACGGACGGAGATTTCAACGCCGCTCCTCCTGATTAGGAGTCCAGTGGCTTGACCTCTGTAACACTTCGTTCGGTCGGACGTAATAGTCTGTCAAAAAACGGTAACTCAATTTTCATACGTGTGCAGAATTTAAGCATCAATTAAAAATTTAGTCATTAAGACATAAACATGCTTCACTAATTTTAACGCAATTTCAGCATATCATACCGAATGACTCTTTTTTCCAAATTATACTATCGTGTTTGATCGTAATATGCGCGCAGCCACTGGGATTAAAATACACATATCAAAAAAAGTTTCGCATCACCACGTTTCCGAGAGTTCCGGAACCTGTACAGAAAATTGGAATGGAGATCAACGTAAACATCATTTCCGCCCTTTTTGTTGCTCATGAAAATCAAGCATTGCATGTTGTACCACCATACAGCGAGACCTTCAGAGGTGGCCCTCCAAATGGTTCAAATGGCTCTGAGCACTATGGGACTCAACTGCTGTGGTCATCAGTCCCCTAGAACTTAGAACTACTTAAACCTAACTAACCTAAGGACATCACACACATCCATGCCCGAGGCAGGATTCGAACCTGCGACCGTAGCAGTCGCACGGTTCCTGACTGCGCGCCTAGAACCGCGAGACCACCGCGGCCGGCGGTGGCCCTCCAGATTGCTGTACACACCGGTATCTCTAATACCCAGTAACACGTCCTCTTGCATTGATGCATGCCTGTATTCGTCGTGGCTTACTATTCACAAGTTCATCAAGGCACTGTAGGTCCAGATTGTCCCACTCCTCAACGGCGATTCGGCGTAGATCGATCAGAGTGGTTGGTGGGTCACGTCGTCCATAAACAGCCCTCTTCAATCTATCCCAGACATGTTCGATAGGGTTCATGTCTGGAGAACATGCTGGCCACTCTAGTCGAATGAAGTCTTTATCCTGAATTGTCGTCCATGAAGACGAACGCATCGCCAATATGCTGCCGATATGGTTGCAGAATCGGTCGGAGGATGGCATTCACGTATCGTCCAGCCGCTACGGCGCCTTCCATGATCACCAGCGGCGTACGTTGGCCCCACATAATGCCACCTCAAAACAGCAGGGGACTTCCACCTTGCTACACTCGCTGGATAGTGTATTAAAGGCGTTCAGCCTGACCGTGTTGCCTCCAAACACGTCTCCGACGATTGTCTGGTTGAAGGCATAAGCGACACTCATCGGTGAAGAGAACGTGATGCCAATCCTGAGCGGTCCATGTTTTGGGCCCATCTGTACCGTGCCGCATAATGTCGTGGTTGCAAATATGGACCTCACCATGGATATCGGGAGTGAATTTGCACATCATGCAGCCTACTTCGCATAGCTTGAGTCGTAATACGACGTTCTGTGGCTGCACGAAAAGCATTATTGAACATGGTGGTGTTGCTGTCAGGGTTCCTCCGAGCCATAATCCGTAGGTGGCGGTCATCCACTGCAGTAGTAGCCCTTGGGCGCCTGATCGATTCGTCAGCGAAAGTTCCTGTTTCTCTGTATCTGCTCCATGTCCGAACAACATCGCTTTGGTTCACTCCGAGATGGCTGGACACTTCCCTTGTTGAGAGCCCTTCCTGACACAAAGTAACAATACGGACGCGTTCGACCAGCGGTATTGACCGTCTAGGCATGATTGAATTGCAGACAACAGGAGCCGTGTACTTCCTTCCTGGTGGAGTGACTGGAACTGATCGGCTGTCAGACCCCCTCCGTCTAATAGGTGCTGCTCATGCACCGTTGTTTACATCTTTGGGCGGGTCTAGTGACATCTCTGAGCAGTCAGAGGGATTGTCTCTGTGATACAACATCCACAGTCAACGTCTATCTTCAGGAATTCTGGGAACCGGGATGATGCAAAACTTTTTTTGATAATTGTAGTTATGTCTGAAGTTGCTTGATGATTTTTTTCCTTATACTAATATCAAATACAATATATTTTCCGCAATCATAGCGAGTTATATTATCATCTTCATCGACGATCACCTCGTCGCGAGTTACATTTCAAGAAAGAAACAGACAGGTAACGTTATAGTAGCTGTTTGTTGCATACATTTCACAACCTATACACTGTGTCAGAACCTGAATCTGTGTCACTGACAGCGTCTTCAAGATGGAGTAGAAGAGGAGACGCAGTCTACAACGTCGTCTTTGGGGCAATCATCCCAATATTCGTTTGAAGCGAGGGAAATTAATCTTTCTCTGTTTCTTCTCGTCTACATCCATTAGAAGATTTTTCGCGTGGTAAAGCAGAAGAAAGTGAGTGGTTCTTCAGAAAAGTCCCTCAATCATTACAGAAGTCGTCTGTAACATGAATTCATACCCGCAGCGCCCGGAGAACGTCGAGTTGTTACCAGTATGTCAAGCGGAGTCTGCCTACGTTAATCCCAGCCAGGGGCGTTGCGTTCTCTCACGTCTATCGTGCTATCTGCTTAAATGACTAAAAATAATAAAAAAGACAAAACATCACAAATAAAACCCAGTGATTATCCCGAAGAAAAAGAAGGAATATCAGAGTTCAACGAAACGTCGATGAAGAAGTTATTAGAGACGAAGTACAATCGTGAAAAACGTAAATCTGACGTTCGGATGGCGATTTGAACCGCCATCCTCCCGAGTGTGTATCAGGTCGCTCATGAAAGTGTTGGAAGAAAATTCTCAACATACTCTTCCGACAGAAAATTCTGAGTATGAGTAAGAATATAATTAGTGAAACATAACGTTGTTTGGACTCTGGTACGAAAGTTGCACCTAATGAGACGTAATACACATTAATTTCAAACTACAGTAATGACGCAAATAATGGAAATCAGACAAAACTGAAAAACATATCCACACCCGCTGACTTAGCATCTTCATATAGCCGGTTCTAGGCGCTTCAGTCCGAAATCGCGCTGCTGCTACGGTCGCAGATTCGAATCCTGCCTCGGGTGTGGATGTGTGTGATGTCCTTAGGTTACTTAGGTTTAAGCAGTTCTAAATCTAAGGGACTGATGACCTCAGATGTTAAGTCTCATAGTGCTTAGAGCCATTTTGAACATCTTCATACACAAATTGATTCATTGATAGATTCTTTTGCGTACTTCTACGTCTCTCATCTTTACGAGGGGCTTTCCATATTGATATAAACTTAATTTTCCCCCGACATTATTGGTGCGCTATTTGACTCTATCACAGTCGCAAGTATGTAGTATTTGGCCTAACGATAGGTGACAAGACGATCACCAAAAGTGTAATCCCTGCGCAGTACAGCTTATTGTCCCAGCTGCTGCCGTTATGTGAGAAAACAACAGAGTGTCATCAACAGGGACAGCGCTGGGAGACATGGTTTCTGTGGAAGGAGAGTATAAACACTGCGTATATTCACAGGTAATGAACGGCAGTGTTTGGAGAATGCGCCGTCACGAAAAGTTCTCTTGCAACGCGACAACTCTCGTTGCCATACGAATCGGAAAACCACGGTTTGCCAACTCTGAAATTGGGTCACACTCATCGTATTCTCCGGACTTGGCCCCTTCTGGTTACCTCCTATTCGGTACTAAGAAAAAAACCTCTCACAGACTTCAAGGGCCGGCCGGAGTGGCCGAGCGGTTCTAGGCGCTACAGTCTGGAACCGCGCGACCGCTACGGTCGCAGGTTCGAATCCTGCCTCGGGCATGGATGTGTGTGATGTCCTTAGGTTAGTTAGGTTTAGGTAGTTCTAAGTTCTAGGGGACTGATGACCTGAGAAGTTAAGTCCCATAGTGCTCAGAGCCATTTGAACCAGACTTCCAGGAACTGCGAGCAGCTGTCCGGTCCGACAAACTCCAGAAAAGTGGTTCGAGGAGGGCCTTCAGGAGTTAAAGGGATCATGTCAGGGGAATAATGTGGGTACTGAAGTACCTGGAGCCACACTGGAATGAAGGCAGCCGTGGTTTTAGGACACGTATGGTGACAAGTGTTGTCGTGTTGCGAAAGGACTTTTCGTGCTACCATCCGCCTGTGGGTATCACCAATGTTTATACCCTCCTACCACAGAAGCCACGTCGTCCGTCATTGTCTTTGATGATCACGTCCATGGTGTCCGCTCATGTAATAACAGTAGCTGGGAAATGGCATTACTGTGCAGTGGCTACACGTCCAGTTCTTGTTCTCTCACCTACGGGTAGATGAAATTATTACCTACTTGTGACAGTAATGACGAGTCAAATGGCGCACAATGAAAGATGGGAAAAAATAAAATGTAAATCAATATGGGACGCCCTTAGCAAAAAGGAGAGGTATAAGAGCATACAAGAGACTCAGTCGACGAATCAATTTCGAATCAAATGGTGCACTGTGAATGATGGGAAAAAATGAAATGTAGATCAACATGTAACGCCATTAGGATACATCAGTGTCGAGATTTTTTACATACAAGTCTGGATTTAGTCTCGACCCTTTCTGATATATGCCACTCCTTCTCATATCTGTTATTTCTTCATGACTTTCGTTGGCTATTCCATACTACTGACCAATATCCTAGGGCCACTAGAGTCTACCCGCTTTAGGTGAACATCTAACTAAAACAGTCTATTTCGTTCACAATCGTCAGGTATTGTTCTAACTAACACTCGCTCATGCTTACATGCTGTTACGCCTTCTTCTGTCCTCCTTGTACAAACTGTACACTGTACCATATTACACTGTTGTTTGTTCGAGCTTCGCTAACATTCGACATAACCTTTTGTGTTTCAACTGTTTCTCTAGTATTCGCGCATCTGCATTTTCTATGAATATGGGGGCGTTTCATGAACTCGTGAAACGTACTGCATCGCAAATGCTTTCAGTGTGTAAGCTCCTCCCCTGTTATTCATTCACCAATTTTTTTGGCCTTCCACCTGGCGGGCGGAGTGTTTAGTGAGCAAGCTCAACAACCTTATTGGTAGGATGAAGTACTGTCTGGAGAGGGAAAGGCCTGTGGCGAACGCAAGTTAACATATAAGTTATCAAATGCGGAACAAAGGCTATCTTTATTTAGATGGTTCCATAAAACGTCCATCAAGACACTTATTGAGTTCATTAATGACTATGTGCCACCACCATACAAACAGTCCTACACGTAATACACATCGTGCTACTCAATAAACGCGCCAGACCAGTGCAGCCAGCGAGACATTCATCCACACAACGACTTTCTCTCTTACATACTACTGAACAACATTTGCACACGCTGGCGTAAGCCGAACCAGGCCCATACCCAGGCCCAGGACCAGCAACAAAGAGCAGTGCACTCCTAAATTCACACAACGGTATATAATTCACAAAATCGTTCAAAAACTTTTACATACACATATACTATCTAGTACATTGATAAAAGACTGGGACACATGAGGTACACATATAATGACCATGTCCAGATATCTCATACGTATTAAACATTGTTAGATTAAACATATTTTTTCACATTCCAAATATTCTTTTGGCATCCATCACTTATACAATCATGTGGATGAATTTGGCTGTATTAAAGGGACTGTCCTATTATTTTCTGTATCTCGGCAGTCTCTTCAGTTCCACCTCTCCTGTTCTCGGTCTTACGTTTCAAGTTGAATCAATTTTTCAAATCCTTCTTATTCATATGAAGGACTTATTTCAATAGTGGTACGAGTCTACTTTTGTACGTTCTCAGATACATAGTCCTAAAGTCAAATGAGCGCTGAAAAATCTGCAGTTGAGATTCCTGAAATATTAAGGTATATATACTTGAATATTTCTGGTATCTCAGCTGCAGATTTTTCAGCGCTCATTTGACTTTATGACTCTGTATCTCAGAATGCACAAAAATGGACTTGTACCACTATTGAAATAAGAACTTCATATATTACAAGGTATTATAAACTGCAGTTAGTCAACTTCAAATCAACCTTCCCAAATTCCTATTGTACCAGTTTCATAATATGTTCAGTTCTTACAATATCACGAAGCACGTTTTCGAATTTCCCTCTCACACAAACACTTACATTACTGGTAAGTCTTCTTAACATGCAAATCCATCTCGGCCTTCACCTTGTTTATTTACTTTCTTTATTGCGGCTCAGATTTGCTCAGACTTTAGTTGCCATTTATTTGATAGGGTTCAGTGTTAACCGAAGTGAAATGTGGGTGTGGCATCTTTGGCCAGGAGTCCTGCTCCGGGGAGTTCGGCTGCCTGGCGCAGGTCTTTTTTATGTAACGCCACTTTGGCGACTTGCTCGTTGATGATGGAATGATGATGAGGACAACACACACAGCCAGTCCTGTGCGGAGAAAATCCCCGACCGGTGTAACGTAACTTTTCCTTACTGAATAAAATTTGAGAAAATATCTGGACATATCATAACATATGCAATCTATTTAAGTATGGTTTGCCTCGGAAAAAGTACGTTACATCAGCGAGAACGAGAGCGACAGCACGATGCAGTTATCAATTTAAAATACATGGCATAAACCTTGAAATATTGTATTTACCCTCGCTCTGGATTACTTATTACCGTACAATTGCCATCGTGTGATGATGTAACAGATCATGGCGACTATTGTACTTCTTCATCGTTTGAAAGCATTTTTTGACCGTGAGGACACTGCAATAATTTCCACGTAAAAATGTAGTGACAAGAATCAGTTCGGACTTCAAGAAAAGATATGCAGGTGCGACTTCGTATGTAACCAATATTTAAACGACGCGACGCGATATACAGACATCAAAAAAAAGTTTTACATCACCTTGATCCCTAGAGTTCCGGAACCTGTACAGAAAATTGGAATAGAGATCAACATAAACATCATTTCCGCATTTTTTTTCTTTTCTTTTCTCATCTAAACCAAACGTTGCATTTTGTACCACCATGCAGTGAGACCTTCAGAGGTGGTGGTCCAGATTGCTGTGCACACCGGTAGCTCTTGCATTGATGCATGCCTGTATTCATCGTGGCATACTATCCACAAGTTCTTCAAGGCACTGTTAGTCTAGATTGTCCCACTCCTCAACGGCGATTCGTCGTAGATCCCTTAGAGTGGTTGATGGGTCACGTCGACCATAAATAGCCCTTTTCAATCTGTCCCAGACATGTTCGATAGGTTTCATGTTTGGAGAACATGCTGACCACTCTAGTGAGCGATGTCGTTATCCTGAAGGAAGTCATTCACAAGAAGTGCACTATGGGGATGCGAATTGTCGTCCATAAAGACGAATGCCTCGCCAATATGTTGCCGATATGATAGCACTATCAGACGGAGAATGGCATTCACGTATCGTCCAGCAGTTAGGGCGCCTTCCATGACCACCAGCGGCATACGTCGGCCCCACATAGTGCCACTCCAAGACATCAGGTAACCTCCACCTTGCTGCACTCACTGGAAAGCCTGTCTAAGGCGTTCAGTCTGACCGGGTTGCCTCCAAACACGTCTCCGACGATTGTCTGGTTGAAGGCATATGCGACACTCATCGGTGAAGAGAACGTGATGCCAATCCTGAGCGGTCTATTCGGCATGTTGTTGGGCCCATCTGTACCGCGCTGCATAATGTTGTGGTTGCGAAGATGGACCTCACCATGGACGTCGGGAGTGAAGTTGCGCTTAATGCAGCCTATTGCACACAGCTTGAGTCGTAATACGACGTCCTGTGGCTGCACGAAAAGCATTATTGAACATGGTGGCGTTGCTGTCATGGTTCTTCCGACCCATAATCCGTAGGTAGCGGTCATCCACTGCAGTAGTAGCCCTTGGCCGGCCTGATAGAGGTATGTCATCGACAGTTCCTGTCTCTCTGTATCTCCTCCATGTCCGAACAATATCACTTTGATTCACTCCGAGATGGCTGGACACTTCCCTTGTTGAGAGCCCTTCCTGGCACAAAGTAACAATGCGGACGCGATCGAACCGCGGTATTGACCATCTGGTCATGGTTGAACTACAGACAACAGGAGCCGTGTACCTCCTTCCTGTTGGAATGACTGGAACTGACCGGCTGTCAGACCCCCTCCGTCTAATAGGCGCTGCTCATGCACCGTTGATTACATCTTTGGGCGGGTTTAGTGACATCTCTGAACAGTCAAAGGGACTGTGTCTGTGACAGAATATCAACGTCTATCTTCAGGAGTTCTGGGAACCGGGATGACGCTAAACTTTTTTTTGATGTGTGTAGCATTCTGTCGTTCTGCTTTCAAACAATGGATGCACAACCCTGATATGTATTCCTCTGTAACACAAAGAAAATTACATAAAAAATTAATGTGACATACTAAAGGATTCTACAAATTATTTACAAACGATTTTTAGTTGTGGAGTTGGCAGTTTTACTGGAAAATAATTACGAACTACACAGGCAAATTATACGTACCTGTGTTCACTAAGGAAACACAAGAAGAAGTCAAGATCGGATGAGGAAGACCACGCTTCCTTACTTTTGTTTTAAAACATGAGTAACATTTAGATGCAGTCTTTGCCGGTTTAGGCTATAAACAATCTGTGAATTAAATCTACTTTCCTCCGGATAATATTAAACTGATATTTGAAATTTACAAAAAAGATAAAAAATTACATTCTCCTCATAAGATATGCTTCACTGCTAGGCAATCGAACCCGGAACCCCGTGATCGAGAGTGTGCAGTGCTGACCACAAGACCACGTGATTGGTGTCAAGTGATTCTATTCCTGAACTCATAGCTTCCATACCTAATTTTAAGCGTTATTTTATTGTTTGAATCTTTGTCTTATTTCTTATTTAAATGTTCATGACATCTATTTTAATATTCGCAGTCTAATTCATTAATTAAAAAATTACAATTGAGCGCCACGTTTGCGATCACTACCAAATAAAAGTATTTTGTGTGCTACATGGAGGAATGTAATTAGGTTTCTTATAATTTCTTTTATTGATGCAAAATATATATGTTTGTGTTATAGCTAGACTGATTGCAGTTATTCTTTAAGAAACTTGTTCCGAAGCAGTTAATGCTTTACAACGTTTCTAGTTAACTTTTGCAGGTCACAACATGACGGGTGCATAACCGCTGCAGAGATTCTGCAAGCAGATGGCTGCAGCGTTATGCCAGTTATCAATCCCCAGCACGTCGGTACGACCGCCATTTGGCAACCAACAGTATTACCGAAATCTGGGACACCACTTTAGCATTACGACAGAGCAATTATGTGCCGCTTGGGGCATCTACGCGACAACACTCTGAGTCGGGGCGAGTATAAATAGCGCCTGGCCATGCTGCAAAGGGAATCGAGGTGGAAATCACTGTTGGTCAGGCTACTGGCTAGAAGTCCGAAGAACCGTCGTTGCTCTATCATCCTCCATTCGTACGGCCATCAGCGTCAGTGGGCGTCATTCAATGACACCATTTGCCACACAATCCTGCATCTAGTACCGATGGGCCCGAGTCTCAAACTGGGAGTCTATTAGCCATTGTCTGTTAGCCATTGCCTCCTAGCAATTGCCATAGCGGGACGCCATCAGCCAGATGTTGGAGGCAGAAGTTCGCGCCTTGGTGATCCTACGGTGACCCAGTAACACGGCCACGTCACCGGCACTGCCTCGGCTGTTAGCCGATTCCGAGCTGCATGCCCAGCCAGAACACTGTCCTCCGAGACATGCTGTGCTGTTTGCTGTACATTCTGTCTGTCGAGTGAAGATTTTTGCTTATATTTTAAAGTGCAACACTTGATGGTGACTGAGTCCCAAATAAAGGTTGCCCTTCCTACTACATTAATAAGACCGAATCAATATAACACAGTCTGACTACTCTCAGCTATGGTACTCAGAAACCGATACTTAAATAGCGCAACAGACGTTATAGTTGATGCCTGAAAGGATTCGACATTGTCCTCTAGTTTACTTTCCTCTTACTGAACCCAGACTGAATATCGATAACTTCTAACTTTTCTCTAGTTAATAAATATGGCACCAAATTTGTGCATTTATATATACCAAGATTATCTTCGTCATGGCGAGGTTGAAATACCATCGTATCACAAAACATCCAACCAGAATGTGATGCAGCTGCCCTCTTGAAGACCTTGAGGTGAATTACCTTTTGTAACCTGTAAGCAGTATAGTAACACAAACAGTGCCTTAATTCTGAACATTCGTCACGAGCAAAAGTGGTGCTAAATGAAATATACGAGGGTTGTCCAGAAAGTAAGCTCCGATCGGTCACGAAATGGAAACCACTGGGAAAATCCGGTAAAGCTTTGCACAGATGTGTTGGGCAGTGTCTCTTAGTATGCCCGTCGATCGTGTCGCATTGCTCTTTTCAGTTTTGAGTGAACAGTGAGCAAGTAAATGAGGGCAGGGAATAGCGTCTCCCGCCAAGTATGAGGGCCTGGTTAGAGATTTCGCCTGTGTCATGCAGCCTACATAACACAACTGTCTTCCTTCTTCATGCCAATTCTCGGCCGCACACTACAGGGGCAATCAAGACGCTCCTGCAGTGTTTCCGATGAGAAGTGTTTGATCGTCCACAATACAGTCCGTAATTGGCTCCCCCTGAGTCTCATCCCTGCTCACAAGAGCCGCTGGCTATAAAGACAAAACTTTTCCACAGACGACGAGATGCAGACCAGTACTGATAACTGGCCGAAAACACAGGCGGCTGCTTTCCATGACGAGGATACTCGAAATTTGATACAACACTATGACAAAAGTCGAAGATGGAGCGGCGACTATGTAGAGAAGTAGGTGGAAGGTGTACCTAATTGTTCCAAATAAAACGTTTCTGGTTTTCACTGTGCTTTCCATTTCGCGACCGATCGGAACTTACTTTCTGGACAACCCTTGTATACTGAAATGGCCATGAAAATGTTTTTTTAGTTTGTTATTTCCACACAAAACATTCATGCATTGCCTCGTAGTTGCAAGAATTTTACTTTATTTAACTGGTTACATGAACGGCATGGATTCTGAAATAAAAGGTATAAGCTTTATGTTAACTTGGACCATTATTGTTCCTCATACATATAGAATCTGCATGGTCCACAACTATTAACGAGAGATTAAACACCTTCTGTCTTTAATATACCCACACAAAGATTATTACTTCAATGTACCTTGTAAATCAATGTAAGATACAGCCTACATCTACATCTACGTGATTACTCTGACACTCACAATGAAGTGCCTGGCAGCTGGTTCAATGAACCACCTTCAAGCTGTCTCTCTACCGTTCCACTCTCGAACGACGCATGGGAAAAATGAGCACTTAAATTTTTGTGTGTGAGCCCTGATTTCTCTTATTTTATCATGATGATCACTTTTCTCTATGTAGGTGAGTGCCGACAGAATGTTTTCGCAATCGGAGGAGAAAACTGGTGATTGAAATTTCATGAGAAGATTCCGTCTCAACGAAAAACGCCATTGTTTTAATGATTGCCACTCCAATTCACCTGTCATGTGTGTGGCACTATCTTCTCTATTTCGCGATAGTATGAAACGAGCTGCCCTTCTTTGAACTTCTTCGATGTTACCCGTCGGTCTCACTTGATGCGTGACCCACACCGCACAGCAATACTCTAGAACAGGGCAGACAAGCGTGGTGTAAGCAGTCTCTTTAGTACACCTGTTGCACCTTTTAAGTGTTCTGCCAATGAATGCAGTCTTTGGTTGGCTCTACCCACAACATTATCTTTGTGATCGTTCCATTTTAGGGTGTTTGTAATTGTAATCCCTAAGTATTCAGTTGAATTCACAGCCTCTACATTTGAGTGACTTATAGCGTAATCGAAATTTAGCGGATTTTATTAGTACTCATGTGAATAACTTCACACTTTTCTTTATTCAGGGTCAATTGCCACTTTCCGCACCATACAGATATCTTATCTAAATCATTTTGCAATTCGTTTCCGTCATCAGATGACTTCACAAGACGGTAAATGACAACATCACTTGCAAACAATCTAAGACGGCTACTCAGATTGTCTCCTATGTCGTTAATATAGATCAGGAACAATAGAGGGCCTATAAGACTTCCTTGGGGAAGTTTTACCCGATGACTTTCCGTCTATTACTACGAATTGTGATCTTTCTGACAGGAAATCACGAAGTCAGTCGCGCAACTGAAGCGACATTCCATAGGCACGCAGTTTGGCTAGAAGACGCTTGTGAGGAATGGTGTCGAAAGCCTTCTGGAAATCTAAAAATATGGAATAATTGTGACATCCCCTGTCGATAGCACTCATTACTTCATGAGTATAAAGAGCTAGTTGTGTTTCACAAGAACTATGTTTCCTGAATCCGTGCTGACTATGTGTCAATAAATCGTTTTCTCCGAGGTAATTCATAATGTTCGAACACAGTATATGTTCCAAAACCCTACAGCAAATCGACGTTAGTGATATGGGCGTGTAATTCAGCGGATTATTCCTATTTCCCTTTCTGGGTATTGGTGTGACTTGAGCAATTTTCCTGTCTTTAGGTACGGAACTTTCCGTGAGAGATCAGTTGTATATAATTGCTAAATATGGAGCTATTGTATCAGCATACTCTGAAAGGACAAGTGTACAATCTGTACCGGATTCCTTGCCTTTATTAAGTGATTTAAGCTGCTTTGCTACAACATGGATATCTACGTCTATTTTCTGATCTTCGCAGTTGTTCTTGATTGGAATTCAGGAATATTTACTTTGTCTTCTTTGGTGAAGGAGTTTCGGAAGACAGTGTTTAATAACTCTGCTTTAAAGGCTCTGTCACCAGTGACTTCACCGTTGTTATCGTGCAGTGAAGATACTGATTGCGTCTTGTTACTGTTGTGCTTTGTGTATGACCAGAATATCTTTGGGTTTTCTGTCAGATTCCGAGACAGAGTTTCTTTGTGCAAATTATTAAAAGCATCTAGCATTGAAGCAAGCTCTGTAATCTGAACTTCTGGAAAACTTTCTCAATTTTTGAGATTTTGCGTTCTTTTAAATTTGGCACGCTTTTTTCATTGCTTCTGTAACAGCGATCTGACCCGTTTTGTGTACAATGTGGATCAGTACCATCTGAGACTGTCTCTTAAAAAGCGTTACGACCATTTTTATCAACTTTTTTTTAATAGATGTACTCTGCGTTTCTTTTTGATGGTTGTAGGTGTTGCGGTATTCAGCATAGCAGCAACTGCCTTGTGGTCGTTAATCCCTGTATTCGTCATGATACTCCCTTTCTGTACAGGATTATTTGTTGCTAAGAGTTGAAGTATGCTTTCACAACCATTTACGCTTCGAGTGGGCTCATGAACTAATTGTTCAAAATAATTTTCTGAGAAATCATTCAGTACAAATTTGGACGATGTTTTATGCCTGCCGCCTGCTTTAATCGTACAATTTTTCCAGCGTATCGAAGGTAGATTGAAGTCACCACCGATTACAAATGTATGAGATTCAAGTTTTTTTTAACTGTTCAGCAACTATATCTTCTGAGTCAGGGGGTCGGTAAAACGATCCAGTTAATAGTTTAGTACGATAGTCAAGTGTAACCTCTACCCACACTATTTCGCAGGAACTATCTACTTCAATTTCACTACAAGGTAAACTACGTCTGACAGCGATAAACACTCCACAACCAACTGTATTAAATTTATTCTTTCTGAACACTGTCAGGTCGTTTGAAAAAATTTCGGTTGAACTTATTTCCGGCTTTAGCCAATGTTCCGTACCTATAACTATTTGAGCTTCAGTGCATTCTTTTAAGGCTTGAAGCTCTGGTTCTTTCCCAACACAGTTACAATAATTTACAACTACAATACCGATAATTTCTACAACTACCTTACTGTGTTTTACCTGCCCTTTTTTTTGACAGACATCCTTTCTGTGGTTTCCTGAGCCCCCCTAACCTAAAAAACCGCCCAGTCCCTTCCACACAGCCCCCGCTACCCGTATAACAGCTTTCCGTGTGTAGTGGACTCCTGACCTCTTAAGCGGAACCCGGAAACCCACCACCCGATGACGCAGGTCAAGGAATCTGCAGCCTACACAGTCACAGAATCGCCTGAGCCTCTGATTCAGGCCCTCCACTCTGCTCTGCACCAAAGGACCACAGCAGGTTCTGTCTACGATGCTGCAGATGGTGAGCTCCGCCTTATCTCGTAAGCAAGATTGGCAGTCTTTGCCATTTCCGCTATCCGCCCGAAACCAGAGAGAATCTCCTCCGATCCAAAGCTACAGACGTCATTGCTACCGACATGGGCCACCACCTGCAGCTGGCTGCACCCTGAACTCTTCATGAAATCTGGAAATACCCTTTCAGCACCCGGAATGACTCCTCCCGGTATGCAGACGGAGTGCACACTGGCTCCCATCCCCTCGTTGTAAGCCATGTTCCTAAGGGTCCCCATTACGCGCCTAACATAATATCTGAGTTCAGCATCTCAGGCAGATATACGAGGGGCGTTCAGAAAGTAAGCTCCGATCGGTCGCGAAATGGAAATGACTATGAAAATCCGATAAAGCTTTGCACAGATGTGTTGGGTAGTGTCTCTAGTATAACCCCAGTTAGCATCACGTCGCTCTTCTCATTTCTGAGCTCGCAGTGAGTGCGTAAAGATGTCTAGAAAATAGTGTCTGCCGCCAAGTACGAGGGCCTGGTGAGAAATTTCGCCTGAAGCTATGCAGCTAACATTACATAACTGTCGTGCTGTTTCGTCTTCACGACAATTCTCAGCCGCATTCTGCAGGGGCAATGAAGATGCTCCTGCATCGTTTTCAAATGGAAATGTTAGATTACCCACAATACAGTCCGCAATTGTCTACCCCTGAGTTTCATCTCTGGTCACATGAACCGCTGTCTTTGAAGACAACATTTTGACACAGACAACGAGGTGTAGGCCAGCGTGGAGAATTGGCGGAAAGCACTGGCGGCTGCCTTCTATGATGAGGCTATTGAAAAGTTGGTACAACGCTATGACAAAAGTCTAAGTCAGAACGGCGACTACGTAGAGAAGTAGCTGAAAGGTGTAGCTAATTGTTACAAGTAAAACATTTCTGATGTTCACTGTGGTTTCAATTTGGCAATCAATCGGAGCTTACTTTCTGAACAGGCCTCGTATTTCGACAAACTGTCGTGTTTCGTCCACGTCTACTAATGCAAAACTGTTGCCTCTTAAAATATGTCCCACATACAGACCATTGCTTCTTTCGTGCACACACAAATATAAACACACCATTTGACCACCACAGTTCGCGAACAGAATAGGAAAAAAGCCAGTGTTCGAAATTTGCAAAAGCATGGCCAGCGACTGCACATCTCAGCATTTCGTTGACTAGGCTACCTATTTGCCAAAGAACTTCAGCAGATATAACGCCGTACCAGACGTTACAACGGATGTCGATTACTGGGTTCGAAAATAATCGACAGCAGAACAAACTGACTCTATTAAAAGTGACAAATATTCAAATAAAACAGATAACTTCCATCTGCTGCCTAGGATCGTCGATTCGATACCCATTCCATCTACGTGGTCTTGGAGCATCCCTGCAGTCGCTTCATATAAATAAATATAGATGGTGTGAGTGATAATTTTTTCCGACGTACCACAGTGCCGTCGGGGAAGCCGAAACGAACAATTTGATGAAAGGTTTTTATGATCTATCTAACCGGAAAAGAACCTCAAACTGGTCTACAAAGCCATCTAAGCTCCACCGCACGCGCCCCGCGCGATATTTTGAATATTCTCTCGCCCCCTTACGCCACCGGCTTAGTCGGTCCATTTTTGAAACTTCATTTCGTTAACAACAGTAATTCGATCTTTCACGTCGAAAGTTGTCTGTCACAACCGCAACTTTCAGAACTGAATTTCCTTCCTCGTTTGCTAAATTGCAGACGCTCTGCAAAAGATGTTTCTGTACCGAACAATCAAGCTCTGAAAGTACCACTGTCTTTCACGAACTCAGCAGGGAAATGTGTGTGGGGAACATTTTTGGGAGCTATAACGGCAGCCTCTCAGAACCGAACGCGCCTCCTATTACGCTGGGCAAATGTCAGTTTAACATGTATACGCCTGTGCTGGGAACTGTGTCCCGCTTTGAGGAGGTGCACGTATTCGTTCTTCCCTTCATCGAGAGGCGGTACTATTCCTGTTTCTCACCGTGGGACACTGATCGTATTCAAATTCCCTAGGCTACTGTTTTAACAAACTGGCATTTTTACTTTGAAATTGCATGCTTTTAAAACAACGAGAGAGCAGATAAAATAATTTTAGATTAATTTAATCACAAATTATGTGATATCTCATTTGTCTGGAAAGATAGCTCATTGAAGAGTCACGCAAAGTTGTATTCCCAACCGTTCGTTGGGCCTGGCTGACAGCTAACACATCATACGTTAGTGTATTGCTGGTAGCATAATTGGTAGAGCCACCGGTGGTACACGTCGACCGATGCCAGGTTGTAATGTGAGCCACCTATGGTACACGCTGGCGTGAACGTGTTTGGCAGGACAAAACGAGTTGTAGTCTGTCTGTCTGTCTGTCTGTCTGTCTTGGGACTCCGATCGCTAAGTTTCCAAGTGCAGAGGTGCAGCTAAGGTTCAATAATGTATTACATAGAATTGAAGTCTTTTTCTGTTGTTCGTTCTCATATCTCGTGCGATAAACGTTTGCCAAGCTTTTGGCTTCCATTGCGAGGCTTCGCACAATAGTATTTACTGCATATCCAGTTCGTTGCTTAGTGGCGTGGTCAGATTTCAAAAAACGGTACAGAATCAGGTTTACATTAGACCCTCCGAAAACTAGTGTCTTTGAAGTCTTCACACGCTCATCTAATGGACTCTTTACAACACTTTCTAATGCATATGGAATTCTTTTTGGCACATGTTACCTTTGGGATGATCTATTGTAAGACGTGTTTTATTCATGGACGATTTTGTGCTTCATCGTGCTTTAAATGAAATTATTCTCCCTTAAATCCAAGTTTACGCTATTTATTCGTGATTCGTTGTTACTGTTTAACGATTCTAATACCTTCCTGTACTGATTGACAATTTCATTTCGTAACTCATTTTCAAAAATTTCACCTTTAACTTAAAAGCATTTTTAGTTCGTGAAGTAAATTGTGTCATTTGCATTCTCCCGTCAAGCATTTAAAACACGTGTGGTTTATACCTCAATTTTTCGCACTGATGCCTTGAAGTGATCGATCTTTAAACGAACCTAAGAACATTAGGTTAACGAGAGTCCTTGATCACTACGCAGTAAAACCATGACGACTGTTCCAACGCCGAGGAGAGATTTCAATCTGGAATTATCCGATCACTGCTGTTATTGTTAAGGAAAAATCCCACATCTATTCCACCAACAATATGTTCTCAGACAATGAGGTGAAATGTCAGACACAATGAACAGTCAGTAAATGGGACCAGAAGATATCATTCAGGCGACGTCTTTCGACTGACTGAATCTAATATTTTGATGTTTAGACTATTGCGTTCGACTGCGCTGTACCAATGAAATGAAACATATTACCGACGCTGGTGGCCAATGATTATGACTATGAATTCGTATTCCTAAGTTTTTCCACAGATTTCTCAAATCCATTGACACGAGTATCTGGATAGATTAATAAATTTACAAGCTCAGTTTCTTTCCCCATTCTTCTTCTTTCCGAACCTGTGCTTCGCATCTAATGATCTCGATGTAAATGGGACTTTAATACCAATCTTAGAAATAATGTCTAACTAAGAACTGTTGTTCCTTAATGAGTACGACTAAGGAAACAGCGCTGTTGGTCGCTCTGAAAAGACATAAAAGTAAGTATAGCAATGCTTGTTTTAGACAGCAGTAGCTATGAAGCTGTGTACGTACGACTGGAGCGGTATTAAACCTACGTTTCCACGTTTAGTGCCTATAACTTGTAGGTATGTAGTAAGCTGCGTTGCAAAGTGACAGGATTAGTGTGGAAGTGGAATTCCTGCTAAGCGGTCGTAAATTCTGGATGCAATATCATTAAATGTTTATCTAAGGACCTGTAAGGGGAAACGTGCTTCCAGCCAGTACAACTCACTCCACATTAGCTGACAATGTCGTAAACATAGATTGTTAACACTTTGAAGTCTTGATTTTTTAAGACTTTTGGGTCTGAAATTTCATAACTGGACATATAATGATTACAAGTTGCTATCTATATAAGTCCTACGTGATAGTATTCAATGATTTGATGGTAACCAGCAAGATTAAGAAAAGTAACTCGACGTAACGACCCTAAAAGTATCTCACATTATGGTAATTAGCATTCAGCACAAACATTTGACTTGAGCAGCTGTAGGAATACATGGCGTGTGAATGCCTAAAAAAACTAATAGTTTTCAGTATGATTACATGGCTCCAACCGAACAAAATGATCTCTTAGGAAGATGAAAATCGTAGGACTATGGAAGTGTTTCTTCCTGAACATTTTGATATACAATTAATAACTTTAGTTCTCGTACTGGCTTCATTACAATTTTTGTGATGATCAGTAAATTACATTTTGACATGACGGTCCATGACTATCTATGCATTAACTAAGTATCTTATTAAACGTTTGAAACTTTGGGTACATATTAACAACACGTCTGTCTAAAAAGCAGACAACAATCATGTCATTTCAGTCAGACGTTGGTATTCTGGAAATATTTTCGTCTGATAATCAAAATAAAGACTACTTTTTTTATAATTAACCAGTATGTATCTTCCTTCCTGTTGATAGAACGTTAGTCTTTGTAGTTTGCTTTCCTCCAAGTAGTACCTTGAAACATCCGAAACAATTTCAGATCTCTAGCTCAAATAGATTTTTTTGTGCATGAAATGAACAAGTTAGAAAATTTAACTGTCGGGTAATGTAATTCAAAGTATTGTTTGATCTATGACTCGCACAATATTCTTGGTTTACACGTTCCTCATCTTCTCTCTTCCTTGGTCTCCTTTTTATCCTGCCATCTTTAGTTGCCTCAAGGACCCACTTTTCAGCTGCGGCCACTCTTATGGAATGGATTGTTGCCAGTTCCTAGCAACTCGAGAGCTTCACACCTGCTGACTGCCCCACATTAAACGCATTACAGGCAAGATAATTTTCAATAATGACGACAGAGCGATAACTCAAACTGCACAAAAGTTCATAAGGAAAACAACACTCGAAAACCAAATATATGCAAACGAAACACAAATCATCGCAAAGTGTAGCTTTCAACAGGGCTGTTAACTTTAAAACCAGACGTATAATGTATGTTTCTCGAATAGGAGTCTAATAACAACATTGACGTGTGAAGCAGCGGAAACGTGGGAGTGGACGCACACCGTGACATCTTTAAGGGAAGGTTTACTATATTTGTGTTCAAAAAATCGATTTTTTTTAAATTACATTTTTGGATCCATAAAAGTGTTTAGAATCCACCCCTCAAACGGTTTTTCCGAATACGGAACGGAAATGTTTGTTATTCTCGGTTGAACAAAAATGCACCTGCCTGAAATAGGCCTTTTTGACGAACCAGTTCTTTTCTTTCGGATGACGAGTGTTTGTACCGCTGCTTGGGAGGAAACACACAAAATTCAAATGAAAGTTTGAACGCGTTTGTTTGGAAGTTAAGCCACAACCATTTGCATTCTGGTGCGAAGAATATGGAGATTGCAACTTTCCTGGCAGTTAGCAGTTTCAACGAAGGGTATTCAGAAATTTGAAGACAATGACACCGATGGACGTCACCCTGGCACTCTATTCGAAGCAGTTCGCCAAGCATTCGGACGACCACCGGATTCAAGCGGCCGAAAACCGCTTGTCACCTGCCGTACGAGCGGCTCTGGAGCAGCGCAGGATGGCCAGATCGAGCATAACGTCCTCTATGAGGAAGAGGAAGGGCTAGTTTATGGACCCGGAATAGCAGATTGAACGTAATACTGCATTTATATGTAGTCAAAACTTCAAACGCGTTTTTCTCGAAATGACTTTTTTTTATCGCGCGGTATAGTAACTTCAAATCTTCTGAACCGATTGGAATGATTCTTTGCTTCCGACAAACCTAACTAAATTGTCTAGGAGTTGTACCACTTTTATCCAAACCCATCAACAATAAATACTTTTACTTGGCCGACAAATTCGAAAAATCGATGAAATAAACCTATTTTTTTCAAATGGCCGCCACTTTGTTTCCTATAGTCCAGATAATTTAAGCGAGGTACAACTCCTAAAGAATCTTATATACTTCTCATACGTCAACTCAATTTGATTTCAGACGAGCCAACTGACCTGTGACTTACCGCGCGTGGAGGTCTACATCAAAATTTTGTTTCGTTCCGACGGCACGTTCGCCTTTGCTCTTCGACATTTCCGATCGAAAAAATTAGTTTTTAGAGGAAATATCAATAAACATTTTGACTAAATTTCACATTGATACCTATAACATATTCCGAGAGTAAAATTCTCAAAGAACACGCTTTTTTTGGGCCAAAGATAGTAAACCTTCCCTTAAGTTGATATTTAAACAACTTCCTGATGTCTGTTCAGTTCTTTTGTTCGAAAATCTGTAAATATCGGTTTCAGATGAGACACAAAAAACCAATTTTTTGAAACGGATTCACGGGCAAGTTACCTTAACTACTACTTGTTACTCTTATCTCAAAAAGGAGTTTCCCGACTGGAATTCCTGCCGGAAAGACATTTTCACCCGTCGACAGACAAAAGAGAAATTTGCACACAGTGATGGCCGGTAAGTGACAAATTTATGTTCAGTAAGATGTTTGACGCAGTCATGCCATAGTCGAAACATAAAATTTTAATAACTGTCCAAATGTTTCTTTTGCTGTTGTAAAACATTAATACTACGCTGGCCAATCTACTAAATAGCACGCGCGAGACTAACAATAGTTCACAGTCTGGTTGGAGTCTAGGCAGTGAGTACACGTAACAGCTGAAGTCGCAACAAGTGAGAAAGGCGGTTGGGTCGGTCGTCGAAATATTATGCAAAAAATGGGAACATTAACCCGGTGAACTCCCGTAAGTACACCGTTCAACATTAACACTCTTCGCGTCGTTCTGTTGTAATTTTGAGTTCATGCATTGTACAACGACATGTTTCTTATAGTAGTATCGTAGAAGCACTGTAGGAGAGGATACAAACACAGTGATGAACCCAGAACAGCAGAGTCGTCATAGACAAAGAGACACCTGGTGCAGGAACGTAAAAAAAAAGGCCAGTTCATAGCATAAGTTCCAACACCGGAGCTACCAGCAAACGGTCAAAGTGCGGTCAAAGAAAAGACAAGTCCGATGAAGCGTAGCAAAACGTGTAGATGGTATTCACAACACTGGCTGCTAAAGGCACAACAGGCTATTGCAGTTCGGGCCATTTTAGAGGCAGATACATTTTAGTAGGTAGTCTGGGACAGAGGGAATCCAAATTGAGAATGTTTTCAGGGGAGATTTCCAGTTCCGTCATTTGCCTTAGAACTTAACAAAAAGTCTGGGAATTTCATTCAGTTCTGGGACGTTATGTCGCAGTTAAAAGTTAAGAAACCCGGTGTATGTGAAAGTGTAATTGTTTGCTTGTATACAGAGTAACGACGAAGACTCGCTTGGCACGCGCAGCGTCTCTGAGCAGCTTTCCGCCGAGCCAGCCACTTTCTGTGAAGGCCAGGGCGAGAAGCGGTGCTTAGGGGACACTACGAGGCCTATCTGGTGGCAGCCATAGAGTCTCGCAGTGACAGTGTTCTCGATGGAGGACACTGGTAACTATCTGATGTCGGGCGCAGAACTACTCGTCATTAAAGCTTTCTACACCAAGTATCTCGTTCTTTAAGAAATATACAATTCTTACGTGCTCTGTTTAGTTGTCGTTTTCGTGTTTAACTCTTGTTCCATTATTATGTTCCTTTCACTGATATTTACATTTGTTCTCGTGCCTCTCAGACTTCGAGTAAGCAAGGTTTACATTGTCAGGCCGCGCACTTACTTAATTTCCGACTAGGGAAGGTCAGGCGCTGCCTAAAACATTTCCCAACACTTTCTTTTAAACAATTAATAACATTTTCAGTTCCTTTGACATACTTGCCCCACAGTCTGTGACAATGTTGGCAATATTCCCGAAAATATCTGCCTAATGCGGCTGTTTAGTTGGAATTTTTGTCAGCCACTGTTTTTTACATATTAAGCGTTTTTAGTCGTCCGTTGCGATTATTTTTCGGAATGAAGTCGTTTGTACCTCCTGAGGAGATCAGTCAATTTCATACCGCTCTAGATTATATGAGTCAATATCTTGGTCACAAAATATCTTATTAAAATTGATTACCGGGTTCGGCTTTTCAACCATCATCAGATCTAAAGCATTTTAGCAGCGACATTCAGCCGCATAATCAGTACTTTTTCGACAGTGGATAGTGATGTACTTCTAAGTTGTTCCTTACAATACCATACTGTTTTGATCCCTCATCGCCGGCCGGAGTGGCTGAGCGGTTCTAGGCGCTACAGTCTGGAATCGCGCGACCGCTATGGTCGCAGGTAAGAATCCTGCGTGGACATGGATGTGTGTGATGTCCTTAGGTTAGTTAGGTTTAAGTAGTTCTAAGTTCTAGGGGACTGATGACCTCAGAAGTTAAGTCCCATAGTGCTCAGAGCCATTTTTTTGATCCCTCATCTGGAGGTTTCTTCAACCTGTCTCTACCTTTGATATAATTAACGCGGCAGGTTCTCCACTCTATTTTCTTTTTAACTACGGTAAGACGTATAACGTCAGCCCCGACTTTATACACAGTATGATCTACTTTTCCGTTATCTGATCAATGAACTTTTAACTTTCATGTCTCTGCCCACAATTTCTTCTCGTCTGCACATTTCCATTAATTTTTCTATCTTCGACAGACGAAAAAATTATTTGCTGACAATCCCCTTCGCCCTAAATCGCATAATTTCATCGGAATTCAGAAACATCTTTTTTGGGAATGCTCGTGCCCGTAATTTCGCTAACTTTATTAGCTTTGAAAAGTTTAATTCTCCGACCGGTCTGCCTCTTAGTTTTCTTCCTCTAATGCACTGTGCTGACCCGTAGTATATTCGACCGATTTGTATTTAACACTCCTTCACATTCACAGATTCATCATTCTTTTTGACGGACTACTTTTCCATCAGCGGATACTGCGATGCTACTGCCCAAACTGCGTCTGTTGTGTCCTTCAGAGACGCTGATGCTTTAACGTCTAGATTTTTCTTAGATACATCTAATTTATCTCATATGTGAGGGTCATTCTGCGTACACCTCTTTGCACTATGATATCTGCCTCAAACTGCTCGAGTTTTTTTACGTTATTCGTGTCGTTATTACTAATCTTGTTGTTAGTGCACTAATGATACTACCGCTTACTGCCTCTATCCACTCCAGTACACCCCTCTCCTGTTGCTCTTTTCTATTTTTAAGACGGTTATCTACGTGGAATTGCCTACAATTATTGCTCCTTCCCCTCGATCCGGAACATATTTCTCCTCTCTTAATTCTATTTACTCTGGCAGTTCTCATGCATATTCGAAATTTTTCTGTTATTAATGTTGTTGTTATTGAGGTTGGACATGCTCAAATTCCATTAAATCACTTCTCATGCGCTCGATTCCATACGAAGAACTCAGTATTCTTCTAATCGACGTGGCCCTGTCCCATTCTCCTGAACTAATATAACCTTGAACATTCCAGGGTAATTTTCGGTGCATTACGTGAAACGGAAAGTATTAGACAGTCATTCATTTCCTTAAAACGAACCAAAAACTTCCGCAGTATGTCACGACCTTCCGCTGCGCGAACTACTCTACTTCGAGCATCTCAGTTGTATTTCGTTACTACTATTAAATCTCTGTTCATTGCAGGCTGTTCTGTGGCAATTAAATTCCTACACGTCTCCATGAATGCCACCAGATGTATTTATGTGTTTTTCCTTTCGGGTAGAATTCTTGTATCCGACATTTAGCTGACTGTGGCATGCTCTTTGTAGCGACAAACTGGCTAACAGGCTCTTAATACTCTAAAAATTTCCAATACGTTCATAAATTTTTGATGTTACTGATTTTAATTCATTTACTACTTTGTCTTTAAGATCTGCCTTTCCTTAGTTATCAAAACTTTGTTTTTGCCACTAACATTCTGTTTTACTGCTGTTACTCTATCGAGTAATTTGCCATGAATTGTCGCCGAGACCGAGGGTGACTCGCAGGGTGCCACTAATTTTCACCATTACAGAGGAAGCTTGTACGCACCTTTGAGCCAAGTTTCAAACTTATGCGTCGCGGTAGGAGACAATTACGGGGTTTCTAAAAATAGTGACCCCTTAATAGTGATGCGCAGTGTACATAAGGGGAGAAAACAGGAATGAGGAAATCCATTCACATTAGCCACTGTGACAAGGGGTGGAGTGTTATGGCCCTACTCTCAGAAACGAGCATCTCGGAAACGGTAAAACTGCTCGGTTGTTGGCGTGTTTCCATCGTGTGCATCTACGGGAAGTGGCTGAAGGCGGTGAAACCACGAGTAGGCGACAAGGTATTCGATATTCATGTCTCACCACAGATTGTGGAGCTAGGAGGCTTCGCTGCTCGGTAAAGTACGATGGACGGAAGTCTGTGCATGGTCTGACGATAAGGTATAAAGCTTTTGCAGCCACAAGTATTTCATCGAGCACTGTTGGACATGGGGCTCTGCAGAATTTGAACCCTACCTGTCCCCATGTTGACCCAACGTGTTCTTCGATTACAGTCGCAGTGCGCGCAGATCCAACATCAATGTCGCTTGGTCAAATGAATCATGTTCCATGTTACACCTGGTCGATGGTGCCCGGACACACCGTCATGCAGGTGAACGGCTACCGGAAACACGCACCGACCGCGGATGTAGCCCGCTGGGGAGTATTATTATCCTACGGGCGACACTCATCTACTATTACTTACTTATTCATCTACACTCTACAAGTCTCCTTACGTTGTATGGAGAAGGGAGCATCTGATAAGTCCATGTTTTTCACTTTTCCTGTTCCATTTATGAATGGCTTATTGGAAGAATTAATGTTGGTAAAGCCCCGTACAAGCTCACATTTATCGTCCTAGTCGTTTCGTGAGGCGGATGTAGAAGGAAGTATTGTATTGCCCGGATCTTCTTGGAAAGTGTGCTCTCGAAATTTCAACAGTAAACCTGTCTTTGATGAACAACACCTCTCTTGTAGAGGCTGACACACGAGCTTGCTGAGAATCTCCTCAACGCTCTCGCGTCGCATCCGCTGGATTTCAACGTGATGAGTTCTGTCTAGAAGAAATTCCTGTATCCAGTCACAATTACGGTCCGGTACTCATTAAGGTCGTATGTTGCTCACTGAATGATATTGTGGGACTGTGTCGAATGCCCTCAAGAAGTCAACAATCACGGCATCAACATGAGAGCCTTTGTCTACGGCGCCCTAGGTCTTGTGAACGAACACAGCGAGATAATTAACATGAAGGTTTTGTGAGTATCGTACCGCGTCATAATGTAAAAAGAAGTACACTGGAGAAACCAACGCCTTGCACACGGCTGAAACTTTATTTTTTTTTTTTTTTTTTTTTAAGTTACGATGCGGTGCGGTACTCAGAAAATATTTGTGTTGACTGGCATTGACCACGGAAGCCTACGCAATTATAAGAGCGTGCTGCGTTTCGCATGAACTGTTTGCAAAATCAATGCTGATTGCTATAGATAAGATTTTCGTTTTCCATAAATGTCTTAATATAAAAGTGTAAATCATGTTCCATAATTCTACAACAGATTGGCTCAACTGTATAGGTCTGTAATTAATGTGCGTCTGTCCGACGACCTTTCTTGAAAACGGGAATGACCTACACTTTTTCGGTCGCTAAGTACTTTCGTTGCTCCAGTGATCTACAAGAAACTGCTTCTAGGAATGAAGCAAATTCTTTTCCATAATCTCCGTAGAACCTCACAGGTATCTCATCTGATTCATTTCGCTTTTCCTCTGGGTTCCCATTGCACATGCGGAGGCACCATGATACCTGCAGATCATCTGTATCTGTTCAGGACTGACGTCTCCCCCGGCGAGGACAGTATCTTTCAGCAGGACAACTGTCCGTGTCACAATGGCAGAATTGTACAACTACAGTTTGAGGAGCATGATAGTGAAGTCACAGTTACGTCTTCGCCAGCAAACTCCGATGCCGATGGAACACATCTGGAACATTATCGGCGCAAGGTCCGCGTCCACAAATCATAGTCCCTCAATTCACGGGAACTCCATGGCCTGTGAATACATACTTGTTGACATATACCTCCAGAAACCTTCAAAGGACTTATCAAATCCATGCGACGTGCAGTCGCCGCTGTATTGTGTTCCAGGGAGGGCCACGTTATTAAGTCGCTGGTTATAATAATGTGGCTCATCAGTCATCTGACAGCTCTGTGCTACTTTCTTTTCTTTCAGTCTCGTGTTTTTCGTTTATTGATTTGATTTTGCGAGATGTCTTTTGTTCAAGGTTACGAAACTTCTTGACACTGCGTTTGCAATTCCTATTTGTCGTTATTTCTTTAACTCTGCTGTCGAAAGTACCCCTGTGCTCTTCCAATGGTTTGGCCAAAAACGTATTTTATTATGCAACATAATGTCCAACGTATTTACTGATTCACTCTTTGCTCAGGCGACCACGTTGGGCTTGTTATTGCCGCAGAACATACAAAACCCAGTTAACTTTGGCCCGCCGCACACGATTATGTTCATTTCACATGAAAACGGTTGTGGATGGGAGGCTGCACTTGGGGGCTGAATATCACACCATTTGGTGTCGAAACTGGTACCTTGTGTCAAAATGAATCAATGACGTAGATTCAAATACAGCCGCTAGTTTTGTTATCACTATTCAAGTACTTCGTTTCTGGCTGCAGTACCACGTTCCTTCGTGAATTACCAGACACTCTACATTTGATTAGGTTATGACACCGTTTTAATTCGATCTTACACGTTAGGTATACGACTCCCTGTTCAGAACTTTTCTGACTGAAATCTATGATTTTTTGCCTTATGGCCACGTAATTTGCGTTTACCACGACTGCTGAACTGTCTTTCTCGGTGTTTTGTTTCCCTCCCCGCTATACTCTTCATGCTAGATGCGATAGTTTATAGTGACTACAACCTCCACTACAGAATCCGGAATGTCTATTGCAGCTCAGATTTTTAAAACTCATTGTCCAAAATTCTACTTCAATTTCGCAAAAAACTGTCACCATATGTAACTCTCGCACTTCGTTCAACTTCAGGGGCTCTGGAAAGGTTAGAAATCATGAAAGTTTCAATTATTCCTTTTTAGCGTTTTAAAAATCTACAGACATTCCCGTTTCAATTGATATATATTTTATTCAGTTTAGAAGAATACAAATATTTTTAAAATATTTTTGAAATAACTTCTGCTTGGGTGTGACTCACAGTGGCGCTGTTAAACTGCTGTTAAATGTTGTACTCACGAAACTACGTGATCATCATGTACATTTTAGTAATGTAAGAGAAAATACGTGTTACGAAATAAGTGTTGTGGATAACCTTTGATAGTTCGATGTACTGGGCGAGTCACTAACTATTTCCACCTGCAATCACTCCGAAAGTATGATAGTAGCTGAAAAGTTTGTGGGACAAATGTTGCATGGGACAAAGGGGGCCATAATATGACGTTAGTTTTTTGTTGCTAGGTGGGGTCGCATCAGAGATATGAAGTTCAACTTTGTTTTTCTTAAATGGGATGCTATAGTTTGGTACTTATTTTCCGATAGCGGCTATCGAGACGAATCCAATGACTTGTAACAGTAAGGTATTTGAAGGCCAACGAAGGCAAAAAGGTGGCATGAACGTCCATTTACAGAGGGTGTTCGACGTGATGACCACTGGTATCAATACGGTGCTGCAATCTTCTCTCATGGATTCACTTCGGCACTTATCGAAGCACATGCTCTGACATTTCTCTCTCGTATATCGTGCAAATAGTAAATATTCGCCGAATACGGCGTATCCATCTAACGTGACATTGACTTGTAAACACCATTCAACGGTTTCACAATACAACACCAATAGGAACGGTAAGACTACTATCTTCGAATCAAACGAATGTGAATGATTTATTTCTTTGAAGAACAAGTCGATATGCTTTTCATTTACGGAGAGTGCCAAAGAAATTCAGTGAGAGCTAGAGACTTATACGCTGAAAGATATTTTCAACGTACTCACCCTACACGGCGTACATTTAAATGTGTGTTTGATAAATTGAGAACAACTGGCTCTTTAACGAATCGGAAACATATCCGGCAAAGGAAAGTTACTATGGTTGCCACTATGGTTCGAGATCGTTATGTTAGTTCACGTCAAATCACAAGGGAATCTGGTATGAGTCAGAGTAGTGTTGTTCGTGTTCTATATCGCCATAAATATCATCCTTAGCATATCAGTCTCCACCAAGAATCAACTGGTACGGATTGTATGCGTCGCATTGAATTCTGCCGATGGGCACAACTTCAGATTCAGAAGGATGATACATTTATTAATTTAATTTTATTTACTGACGAGGCTACATTCACGAACTATGGAAATGTTAATTTGCATAACATGCATTATTGGCCAACTGAAAATCTATGTTGGCTGCGGCAAGTTGCACACCAAAAACCGTGGTCGGAGAATGTATGGTGTGGGATTCTGGAGGACAGAATTATAGGCCACTATTTCATTCAAGGAAATCTTAATGGTAGGAACTACACCACATTCCCGCAAGAAACATTAAGTCTGTTATTGGAAGAAATACCTTTGGTGACAGGGAACAGAATGTAGTATCAACACGATGGGTGTCCGGCAAATTTTTCGCTGATGGCTAGACATAAATTGCAGAGACAATTCCCAAATCATTGGATTGGACGCGGAGGAGAAGCGTCGTCGCCGGCTCGTTCGCCAGACTTGACGCCTCTGGATTTTTTTCTTGTGGGATTCATAAAAGACATTGTTTATAAAGACGTTCCAACTGCACCTGAAGACTTTCGGGAGAGAATTGTCAGAGCATGTGCGTCGGTAAGTGCCGATATTATAAGGAATTCCACTCAATCCATGATAAGCAGATTGCAGCACTGCATTGATAATAATGGCCATCACTTCGAACACCTTCTGTAAATGGCCGTTCATGGAACCTTTTTGAACTTCGTTGACCTTCAAAGATCTTATAGTTACACATCATTGGATTCGTCTCAATAGCCGCTATCAGCAAATAAGTACCAAACTATAGCGTCCTATTCAAAAAACAAAGATGATCTTTGTATCTCTGACGCGACCCCACCTAACAACAAAAAACCAACGTCATATTATGGCCCCCGTTGTCCCATGCAACTTCTGTCCCACAAATTTTTCAGCTCCTATCATCCTTTCGGAGTTATTCTTGGTGCCAATAGTTCGTGACTCACCCTGTAATCTCTCGCTCGATTGTCGTGTGTTTCATATTTATTTACTGTTTTGTAATCCTGAAAATATTCCTAGTGAGTTCTGTTCATTGAAGTCCCTGTTTTATTGAAGGATAATCATGGGAAAACGTAAAGTGACTAGAAATCCTCTGAAGGCTTTTAACAAAAGGAGAAATGTTGGAAAGCCTAATGTAGGTGTTATTACCGTAAACAATAAAGACGAAACGAAGTGTGTCAACCTAACCTTGCTGCTACACCTGCCCATTGCAATGAAAGTGAGAGAGAAAGTTCTTCGCAGAGCAAGCTTGGTCCAGTTAATGAAAAGTATGAATGTTTTATGGACGAATCTGATGCGAATGAAATATTTGATATGTCAGTTCTGAACGAAAATTTTTGCAAACTGTGTAAGATGCATTCAGTATGGTGAAGTCGGTCTGAAACTCCCTATAAAAAATCACGTAGGACTTGCCAGTGAAATGGAACTGAAGTGTGGCAAGTGCTCATACATGACCACCTTTGCAACAGTGTTGCAGTAGCTCCAAATGAAGAAAATGGTGGCAAAATCTATGAACACAACGTTAGATTTGTTTATGCCATGCGTGCAGTTGGTAAGGGTGCTACTGCAGCTGCAGTCTTCTGTGGCATGACGAATCTTCCAATCCACGAACCAAGTTTAAGCACTATAATAGATGTATAGGGTCAAAAATAGAAGATGTGTCTGTATAGACTCTATGAAGAAAGCTGTGGAAGAGGCAATAATAGAAAACTGTGGCAACAGAGACTTGACTGCAGCATTCGATGGTACCTGGCATAAATGTGGCCATACATCTCTTCATGGTGTAGTACCTGCCACCAGTATGTATACAGGGAGTGTTTTAGATGTAGCAGTAATAGCTAAATATTGTAGATGCCCACAAAAAAATAAAGATACACATGAAAACAATCGCACCTTTAGTGGCAGTATGGAGGAATGGAAGTAGCTGGTGTTGCTACCATATATCGAAGTTCTGTTGCGTGTGATAAAATGAGATATGCGAATTACCTTGGTGACGGTGATTCTACAAGTTTGAAAGGTATTCAGGAACTGAAACCCTATGTTAGTGTTGTTGTAGTGCTAAAACTTGAGTTATTGAACACGTACAGAAACGAATGGGATCTAGACTCCGGCGACTGAAACCTTCGTACAAAAAACAAAAACTCGGTGATGGTAAAGGGTTGGATGAGAACGGAAGGTTAACTGTCAGTGTAATTGACAAAATACAGCATTATTATGGAGTGACTGTTAGGCAAAACACACACAGTGTTGATGAAATTAAGAAGGCTGTTTGGTCTCTCTTTTTTTCATACTTTTTCAACCGATGAAAGCCCTCATCATCACTTGTTTCCTAAAGGAGTAAACAACTGATGTAAGTACAAGGGAATACTAACTGACGGAGTGTACACTCATAAACATAGTTCGCCTGATGCGGTAATAGAGGTGATAAAACCTATTTTCAGAGACTCAGTAGCACCTGAACTGTTGAAAAAGTGTGTTCATGGAAAAACTCAAAACCCCAATGAAGGTGTAAATAGTGTTATATGGTCAAAATCCCCAAGACTTCATTTGTTGGAACGGAAACACTTCACTTTGGTGTGTATGATGCTGTTGCTACTTTCAATGATGGTAACGCTGTAAGGTGCAATGCATTTCGAAATATGGGAATAAAGATAGGTTTCAACATGTACGAACGATGCTTGCTTTAGATAATGAACGTCTTCGTGCTGCTGAAATGGCTATAAATAGCCAGGGTAAACAGTAGGAGGACAAAGGAGGAAGGTGGAGGAGGAGTTTGCAGAAGATGAAGGTAATCCAAACTTCGTTTCTCGATTCTCAAAAGTTTTATTTTTTCATATAAATTACAAGTTTTTTGAGTATCTGCTAAACAAATTTGCTTCAGATTTTCAGGAAATGTTACACAGTCCCTTCTGCGTAACTTAACACAGACTTTTTCTAAAAATCTGTATGTTGTTGAATTTATAAGCAAAAAATGTCACAAAAAAAGTGGTGAATTTTCATCGTAATAGAAAAAATCCTCACAACTGAAATCAAATTTTTAAAAATACCTGCGTTAAATTGTAACCAATACTCCAATAAATAACCTGTAAGAATTTCAACTTCCTAGATCAAATACTTTCTGAGAATAAGTGTAATTTATAAGCGCTACTTTAACATTGGAAGGATAGGGCTTTCCAGGGCCCTTAGCTTAGTCGTGATTACTTGTATATAGGCTAGTAGATCCATAAGACATAAATTTCGAAGCTTTTGTAATGAAAACGATAAGGAAAGTGACAATCTAATGAAAAGAATGATAATTTGTTATATTTTTTATTAGAAACTTAATTAATGAAAAGTGTAGTGCAGTTAAGATTTGTTCATTGGAGATTGATTAACATTCGCATTACAGTGAAACACTAATAAAATTATAAAAGAGCTCGATTGTTAGTCCTATAGCAGACAATTTGTCTTTGAATTAATTAGTTGTAATTATTTTCGAATTCACTTAACAATCATTTATCCTTGCACTGGTGACGTCAGTCACTGCCCGCACAGAAGCAGCTTTTGTAGTTACGGGGTCGTAAAATTTATTTTCCTTAACTTTGAGACTTATAAATTAAGGATCACTTAATATGGTGATTAATATAATACTGAATAAATCACAAACTGCTGCAGGCAACACGGTATTAGTGATACTGTGCAGCCTCACGGTAACTCTTACCGTCACGAATTCAAATACCTGTACAAGATAATGTTGTGGTGGTGGTAGCCTTCCGTCCGAAGACTCGTTAGATGCTGCTCCTCATGCTAGTCTCTCTTATGCAAGCTTTTTCATATCCGAGTAACTGCTGCAGCCTTCGTCCATCTGGAGCTGCTTCACGCAATCATACCTTGGTCTCCCCCTACAATTTTTACACCCTCCCCCACAAACACCTAGAAACTTCCCTTCAATAGCAAACTGACAATTTTCGAATGCCTCACAACGCGGCCTATCAACGGATCCCTTCTATTAATCAAGTTTTTTAATACAATTCTTTTCTCCACAAATCGATTCAGTATCTCGTCATTAGCAACGCGAAATACCCATTTAATCTTTATCTGTAGCACTACATTTCAAAAACTTCTATTCCCTTCTTGTCTGAACTGGCTATCATCCAAGTTTCAATTCCGTACAAAGGTACCCTCCAAATAAATACCTTCAAAAATGTATTTCCAACAGTTAAATGTATATTCGATATTAACAGATTCATGTCTTCCATAACGCTTTCTTCGCTATAGCCAGTCTGCATTTCGTATCCTAATTCGGTGATTATCAGTTAATTTCCTGCCGAAATAGTAAAACTCACCTACTATTTTTCGTCTCGTATCCTAATCTGCTGCCTTTGGCATTATCTGATTTCATTCTACTACATACTGTTATTTTTGTTTTACTTCCGTTGATGCTAATCTTGTAACCTCTTCCCCAGAAACTATCTATTTCGTTCAACTTCTCTTAAGAGTCATTTGCTGATCCTGACAGAGTTACAATGTTATTGTAATCATCAAAGTTATTATTTCTTCTCCCTGAAGTTAAACTCCATCTCTAAATTTTTCTCTGGTTTCCTTTACTGTTTGCTTAATTTACAGATTGAATAACATTGAGGATAGTCTGCAACATTGTCTTACTCTCTTATCAATCGCTGTTTCCCTGTTTCTGTGCAAGCTGTATACAGACTTCCTGAGTGGTAGCTTCTACCAGTTTTTCCACTGGTCTGTAAATAATTTGTGTGAAGATTTTGTAAAGACTTATTAAACTAGTGTCTCGGTAATATTCATACCTGTAAGTAACTGATATAATGTCTCTAAAATGTTATTGTTAATGAGAAAATGTTTTAATGAATATTGATTATTACTTTTGGTTATTATTTAGCTTTTAAGGTTTGTCATAGTTGAAGTTCATTTATAGAAAATGTGGCTGGTGTATTTTCTTTGGGTTCAAGCCTACATACATAATGTGCCTTTGAGAGGTGGCATGAGCCCCCTCTCATATTTCTATCTTACGATTTTCCTCTCTAATTGCATGCAGTGAAAAGTCGCTATTCCTTCACACGCGGACTTCCCACGCAGCGTCTCTCGTCACCCGGGTGGTCCGGTGACAGGCGGGCTCCGCTGATCTGGAAAGGGTTAAGCCGACGGGTGTGAGGAAGTCGAGTGAATGCTTTGCAGACGCCGACATTGTCAAAAGACACGCCCGGAGAGGTCTGAAGTAGCGGCTGGGCTAGAGGTTCCGTTACTTCGCAGAATCTTAGCGAAAACACTTTCTGGCGGGCTACCAGCGAGGCGTGGGAATGACTTGTGTACCCAGGCAGTTGTGGCGGGAAAATTCCCGCGCTTTCTGCAAAATAGTAACTGTGATTGGCTTGCTCAGGGCATAGCTCCGTGACGTAGCAAAATCAGCGCAGAAATTGGCGCCAAGAATCTCCATTGGTGGAATGGTAGTGCTCCAGCAATGGAGTGGAATTTTTGCACCGGTTTTCGAGTTGCTGATTGGAACGTTTAACCACGGCCACTGTCGTGGGGGCGGGAATGTTGTGTGTTCGGCCTGTACGGATGCTCTAGGTAGTCGGCTCTCGCCTTTCAGTCGAGGACGTCGAAGCAACCAGCCATCGCCTCCGGTACGCCAGATCATGTTCTGGCAGTTAAGAAGACAGTTTGGTAATGTATGTGCGCAGCACCGGCAGATAGGGATTTTCCTAGGTGATAATCAGAGCTCAGCAGAGCGCGCCTGTTCGTCTTTTTCTAACTTTGTTCTGTCTTGAGTAGCAGCAATTAATGTTGGGTTAGCTGTGTGTCTCTCTTAAGATTTGAGTGGCAAGGAATTGGCTCCACATACCACTTCGTCATAAACCTCACAATCTAGTTTAGGGACAACTTCACCTTCACAGCGTTTGTTTGAGTATCCAATTTGAGCCAATTTGATGTATTATAAATGTTTCATGTGTTTTTGTTTATTATTTTGTGTTTAGTCTTAATAAATCATATTGTTATTTTGGACAGAACTTTCATTCTGTTAATCGGTAGAGCAACCCATCATTTCTCACTACGTTAATGAAACCTTCCTTTATTTAACTTATTTATCAAATTAAATTATTGCAGGTGCCAAACTCTTTTCTACTCCACTTGCAGGGTTGATTACAGTCAGTTGGCGTATATTTTTTTAATCCATATGCAACAGCAAAAGTCGGAGTTAGAATAGGGGGGGCTTAGAGCATCATTTACATATGTAGATTCTAGAAGAATTTAGTGTTAAATACACTGCTTGCCCCAGCACCTCGCACCTTTTATCAACTTTTCCACGTGTTTCTTTCATTTTCTTGTAATGAATTATTGCAATTAATGATACCATCTACCTTATTTAGCATAAAAGAATGATTTTAAAATCAGAGAATAACAAACACACATCTATGGCTAGTCCTAACCCCCTATGTACTACTACTACAGATATTGTAACACAAATCTCCATGTGAAATCTCTCAACAAAATTAAGTAGCAGACAATTCTCACTTAACTGCTCTCATAATATTTAACAGAGAAAATATTTGTTATACGTAGCTAGGACAACAACAAAAAAGAATGTTTGAAGTATACCTGTTTGAAAAAAGGATACTGTCTACACCAGGTCCGCTTAGTTATAACTATTTGTTGCGCCAATATGAGCACTGCTGCGAAGAAAAAGGTTTAAATTCAAATTTTCCCGGTTAATGGCAGCGATCTGATCGATCAGGCGCTGCTAGTTTGTTTCGTCGTCTGCCTGCTATGAACGCTAAAATAATGCAGATATTTGACACACGACACACAAAACTACAAAATAAAGGTATAAAATAACTAGTTTTAATCGATTCTCTACTTTAAAAGTTAGTTCATTACATATACGTTTACCGACCTAATATGGCTACGTAAGCTGTTATCACATTTACGAGAACAAGAGAACCAGAGAACAAGACGGACGACGAACAAGAGAAGAGGAGCGTATATTGTCTTTTATACACATACAGAAAAACCATAGACAGTAATTCTCGTTAATACAGTTACCATAATATGTCCATACGAGGCATATCGTCTGTGATTCAGTTTTACAAAATTAATTATTTTTGATAATAGGTTGGTCCATACGTCCACATGATGTGTTCTGCTAACTTCATACAGTCTCATATATATTTCGTGTAACTGCGTTCCATGAAAACTTATGAGGACCCCATATTGCTTTCCTTGGAACTGGAGTTATTACCTCATCCTAAAGTCTGAGGTTATTTTACCTGTCTCATATACCGTATTGACCCGCTCTCTTTATCCAGATTTCACCCTCAAAAAGTTGTGGTTCGACTTATGTTCACTACCTTGTCCCTTTACAAACGATTGCTGTACAAAACTGAAACTCATTTACAACACCACATCTAGCGTCTGTAGCCGAAACTGGCGACAAGCCATTTCATTACGCAACAATGCAAACTTTTACCAGTGAAATTGATATTAACATTGCATAGGTCTATTAGAATCGTTTCGTTAGCTTATAATTCACTTTCCGTTGGATATCGGTAAGAAAGCCTGATTTATGACGGTATGAATGACCATTTAGAGCGAAAACCATTATCAAGACAAGGAATTCGGCGTAGTTATGACGCAAGGTTCAAACTTACAGTTGTGCGTTATGTCAAAACCACAACCAACAGAGAGTCCGGAAGAAAATATGGATTTGACGAATCTAATGTGCGACGTTGGGTTGCTTCAGAAGAAAAATGGAAAAAGGCACTTTCAGCGAGAAAATTGTTCAGGGGACCGAAACGTGGTATCCAGAACTTGAAGCTAAGGTTCCTATCTACGTGTAGATAACAGGAAAGATGAGATGCCTATCTCACGAGAGGCCTTATAAGTCGCCAAAATCTTAAACGAGCCATACCGAGAATTTCGTGCAAGTACTGGTTGTTGTCGTCGGTTTATGAGGAGAAATGGCCTTGCTCTCTGACGAAGTACTACGCTAGCATAGAGAATGTCAGCAGATTTCGTGGAGGAGCTGGTCAACTTAAAGCGTTACGTCATTCACTTGCGAAAGTGTCACTCATAGCCTTTTCATAAGGTATGCAATGCTGATGATACACCAGTATTTTTTGACATGCCGCGCAATAGGACAGTAGGCATGAAGGGGGCAAAAAGTATCTCATTAAGAGCAACAAGGAATGATAAAAAAGAATAACCGTGATGTTAACTGTTACTGCCGATGGGGGAAAGATTCTCCCTTCTCTAATTCTGAAGGTAAAAACCACGTCCTAAGAAAACTTCCCTATGGGCTTAGTGATTTGCTGCCAAGACAACAGCTAGATGACAACGCTGCTTATGGTTGACTGGTTGTCTATTGTTTGGAATCGCAGACCTAGAGCACTACTTGGTAACAGACACATGTCAATTTTGGATGCTGTTAAGGGACAGCTAACTGCTGAAGTAAAAGATAAATTTGTTGCACAAAATACAGATCTTGTCGTAATACCTAGAGGAACGACTCCAAAACTACAGTTACTAGATGTGACCATAAACAATCTGCTCAAAGACAACCACCGAAAAAATGTAATCATATTGGCTTCTGGAAGAAGACTATGTTCTTATACCGTCTGTTAAGAATAAGAAGCCACTAGTCACCCTTTTGTGCCAGTGGATTCTTGTTTCATAGTTCTCAATATCATCAGAGTCCGTCATCAAGGGGTTCAAGGAATGCTGCATATCGAATGCGCTGGATGCTAGTGAAGATGACGTACTGAGGGAACAGAATGAAAAAAATTATAGGATTGAGAATGATGAAGTGAATACAGGTACTGATACTGATAAGAGTAAATAAGACAAAATATGTTGCAATATATAGTATCTAATATTAGAACAAATCTGTAGTGTACATACCTACGTCTTACATGTAAGTACAAATAATTTTTTGGTAATTTTTCTCCTCTCTTCTTTTCACCCAAAATATTTTTTTTATTTCTTCTTTGAAATTTATGGATGCGGTTTGCATGCGGCGGTGACTCATTTTCGGACCAATACCGTATCTTGCATGCCAGGTGGAATAATTTGCCAAGACTGGCTCTCCAAAGGGTCTCAATAATTCTGAGGGAAAGACATACTTCAGGGGCCCTGTTTCCAGTTAGATGTTTCAGTGTTCTCTCAAATTCTTTTACCAGAAACTTTTTTCCCCATCTCATCTTCACCTACCTCCTCTTCCCCTTCAATAATATTGTCTTCAAGTTAAATCCCCTTATAGATCCCATCTATATAGTACTACAGGATGTCATTTTATTTGTTTCAGCCTCTGCCGCCTTTATTATTTCATTTCTGAAAGCTATCCATTCGTCTTTTGCCGTATTTCCTTCCCCTGTTTCAATCGAACGTTGGTTATTAGTCCCTGTAAAACTCTCAACGATTTCTGGTTCTTTCATCTTATCCATGCCCCATATTCTTCGTTTGCTATCTTTTTGCAATATTTTTTTGCTCAATCAACTGCACCTGCATCCATACTCTGCAAGACTGTGTGAAATGCTTGGAACTCTGTGGCAAGAAGCAAGATCATTCAAAGCTGAATATTATACTCATTTCGCGGCAAGATTTAATAAAGTTTAATGCCAATATTGTCGAAACCTGCTAACATGGAGCTCTCCATTAAAAGCGAGAAAGTACGAAAAACGTACGCAAACAAAAATAACGTAGAATACGAGCAATAATATGGATATAAATCGGACAATTCGCACTCGGATTCGTAAGCAATAACAGATACACATAATTCCGCAGAGCACCATACAACTAAAGGAGTTTCTGTTTTATATGTAACAAAAACAAACTGGAATCGTTTACCCCACCCAATAGTACATATGCAAGAAGAACTCAATCAGAATGCAAGTAACATGTTTACAACGCAGTTCAAAGGGTGCAACACATACGAGAAGTCGTAACCAGAAGGACAATGTGACGAAACCAACTTCTGTCAACTATGAATGAAAAAAAAACGTGGAAGACTAAATATCAGCCAATAATTTATTCTAGAGAAGCTGCACGGTCATCAATGGTATCTGTTCTTTCGAGAACATTTACTATCTTCATATAAATAGTTAAAGGCTACCCAGCCATTGACCTTCGTCTGTGCGAATGCGCACAGGTTGCCCGAACTCTTACGGGAACCGTCATCTTAGTGTGCGCGAGTAATGAGTGGATGGGCAAATATCTATTAGGAACATTACGTATGTAGATCGTGGACAGTTCGGAATGTGGGTCTCACGGGAAGCGTGCAAGGAATACGTCCCTGCTGTCGCGCTATTCATCTATGTCCTCAGTGGCTTAGATTGATAGGGCGTCTGCCATGTAAGCAGAAGAACCCGGGTTAGAGTCCCGGTCGGGGCACACATTTTCAGCTGTCCCCATCGAGGTATTAACAACACCTGTCGGCAGCTGAGGGTTTCAATTAATTATCATTTAATAAGAAAGCGGGATGATGGACTGATAAACTTGCAGCACTCCATGTGGCGTGGCAACGAATCAAGGGCGTGTTACCAGAAGCCCCTATATGAGTTTCACGACCATACTGTAAATCCAGTACATTGCTGAGTCCTGTGGTCGTTAAGTCGACGCTTCCCCGTAATGTTCTTTCGCATCTACTCCAGAAGGTTGTCGCTGATGCGTTATGGCGTCCCACAGCGCTCTTCGTTATTGTCATTTACAGGGTGTTTCAAAAATGACCGGTATATTTGAAACGGCAATAAAAACTAAACGAGCAGCGATAGAAATACACCGTTTGTTGCAATATGCTTGGGACAACAGTACATTTTCAGGCGGACAAACTTTCGAAATTACAGTAGTTACAATTTTCAACAACAGATGGCGCTGCAAGTGATGTGAAAGATATAGAAGACAACGCAGTCTGTGGGTGCGCCATTCTGTACGTCGTCTTTCTGCTGTAAGCGTGTGCTGTTCACAACGTGCAAGTGTGCTGTAGACAACATGGTTTATTCCTTAGAACAGAGGATTTTTCTGGTGTTGGAATTCCACCGCCTAGAACACAGTGTTGTTGCAACAAGACGAAGTTTTCAACGGAGGTTTAATGTAACCAAAGGACCGAAAAGCGATACAATAAAGGATCTGTTTGAAAAATTTCAACGGACTGGGAACGTGACGAATGAACGTGCTGGAAAGGTAGGGCGACCACGTACGGCAACCACAGAGGGCAACGCGCAGCTAGTGCAGCAGGTGATCCAACAGCGGCCTCGGGTTTCCGTTCGCCGTGTTGCAGCTGCGGTCCAAATGACGCCAACGTCCACGTATCGTCTCATGCGCCAGAGTTTACACCTCTATCCATACAAAATTCAAACGCGGCAACCCCTCAGCGCCGCTACCATTGCTGCACGAGAGACATTCGCTAACGATATAGTGCACAGGATTGATGACAGCGATATGCATGTGGGCAGCATTTGGTTTACTGACGAACCTTATTTTTACCTGGACGGCTTCGTCAATAAACAGAACTGGCGCATATGGGGAACCGAAAAGCCCCATGTTGCAGTCCCATCGTCCCTGCATCCTCAAAAAGTACTGGTCTGGGCCGCCATTTCTTCCAAAGGAATCATTGGCCCATTTTTCAGATCCGAAACGATTACTGCATCACGCTATCTGGACATTCTTCGTGAATTTGTGGCGGTACAAACTGCCTTAGACGACATTGCGAACACCTCGTGGTTTATGCAAGATGGTGCCCGGCCACATCGCACGGCCGACGTCTTTAATTTCCTGAATGAATATTTCGATGATCGTGTGATTGCTTTGGGCTATCCGAAACATACAGGAGGCGGCATGGATTGGCCTCCCTATTCGCCAGACAGGAACCCCTGTGACTTCCCTCTGTGGGGACACTTGAAAGACCAGGTGTACCGCCAGAATACAGAAACAATTGAACAATTGAAGCAGTACATCTCATCTGCATGTGAAGCCATTCCGCCAGACACGTTGTCAAAGGTTTCGGGTAATTTCATTCAGAGACTACGCCATATTATTGCTACGCATGGTGGATATGTGGAAAATATCGTACTATAGAGTTTCCCAGACCGCAGCGCCATCTGTTGTTGAAAATTGTAATTACTGTAATTTCGAAAGTTTGTCTGTCTGAAAATGTACTGTTGTCCCAAGCATATTGCAACAAACGGTGTATTTCTATCGCTGCTCGTTTAGTTTTTATTGCCGTTTCAAATATACCGGTCATTTTTGAAACACCCTGTACATATCACTATTAATTTTCTGCATACCTGTTAACGAGGCAACCTGAATGTCTAACCTGGTAGTTGGCGGGAAAAATAATTAGAGTCACAGTTTTAAAACTCTCTATAACGGCGGCGAGGCGAACGATCGGGGAAGTGCGAGTAGTTGCAAGCTAGAACTACTCTTACGAGGGGCGTTCAATAAGTAATACAGCACACGTTTTTTTCCTGAGAGGGCGGGCTGTTTTTATTCAGTATTCCAGTACACCATATTATTTCCCACTCTTTTGGCTAAAAATCCTAATTTTTAATCTCCGTTCAATGCGACGGCCTTACGCCTCCTTACTTATAGGGCATGTATGTCTGCATGGTAGTAGTCTGCTGTTGGACGTCGGAGCCAACGTCCTGCTGCATCAGTAACCTCCCCATCATCCACGTATTATTCAGTGCGGAGTGCATAATTCATTGAGCTAAACAAATAGATGTCGGGAGGTGCGAGATCCTGGCCATAGGGTGGATGAGGAGGAATAGACCAATGAAATTTTGTGATCTCCTCTCGACTCCGCACGTGGCCATGCGTTGTCATGGAGAACTTCGGTTGCATTTTTTTTTCCTTTGTTACGAACGCGCTGAAGTCGTCAGTTCAAGTTTCTGACGGGCAGCACAGCTGTGTGCGGTCGGCAGGCAATTGGGACAGATTTTCGTGACCATGTTGCGATGGTGAGAGACGCCTCGCCCATCTACTCACCGTGCTTTTGTTAACTGTCAGGCCTCCGTAGAAATATTGCAAGTGCCTATGAATAAATCAATGAGGATTTGCAGAAAATAAATGCGTGGTGTAATGACTGGCAGTTATCTCTCAATAAGTGTAACCTACTGCGTATAACAAGGCGAAAATCCCCATTAATGTACGAGTACAAAATAAATGCCCAGTCTTTGGAAGCGGTAACGTCCGTCAAGTATCTGCGTGTGACTATTCGAAATAATCTCAAATGGAATGATTACACAAGTAACGGGTAAGGCGAACTCTAGATTGCAGTTTATTGGTAGAATCCTGAAGCGATGCAGTCTTTCAACAAAGGAAATAACTTACAATACGTTAGTTCGTCCAGTCATGGAGTATTGTTCGTCTGTTTGGGACCCTGACCAGTTGGGTCTGATTCAAGAGGTCGAGAAGGTCCAAAGAAGAGCGGTAAGATTCGTGACTGGTACATTTAGCCATCGCGAGAGCGTTACAAATCTCATAAAGTTTGAAGTGGGACACACCTGCAGATAGACGGCGCGCTAAACAGAAAGGGCTACTCACTAAATTCCGAAATCCGATCTTCACCGAGGATGTAGAGCATATATTATTACCATCAACTTTCAGATCGCGTAATGATCACCATTCAAAGATAAGGGAAATAAGAGCTCGTACTGAGGCGTTCAGACAGTCGTTTTTCCCTCGCGCGATCCGCGAGTGGAACAGGGGGGGAGGGGGGGAGGAATACGATTTTGGCGCGAATTGTGCCCTCCGCCACACACCGCTTGGTGGTTAGCGGAGTATAGATGTAGATGTAGAATACCTGCGATGCTCTGGTTTTCCGGCAAAACAAACCCAATGGCAGCTCTCCGCTTGGAACTCATCTTCGTTACAGACGACATTTTGAAGACTACGTATAGCTTTGCCACTTATTTGAATTACGTGAAACTATAGCGGCTGAAGCAGGAATACTTCACGATGTCCCACAACAAAGTCTGCATTTTTTAACCGAAACTGGCCGAGAGAAAAAATGTTTTGCATTACTGATTGAGCACCCCTCGTACGTCCCGCATCTCTTGAACATTCGCCTTCGCGTTCCGTATGTACGACTTGCAGTGCTTTTTCATTGTGGGATAATTTTCGGTTTAGCGCCACCTGCTTAATTTCCTGCGTTCGAGGATTATCAGTCAAGACAGATATTATAATCCCTTTCTGCGGTCATTTGGACTCACAATCTCCAACTCCTGCGCTTGGATATCGGATTGTAGCGCTGGGAGGGCCGTGCTGCTTAATTAAGTAAAAATATACGGATCGTTGGTTTCCGTGCGCGCCGCTTCCGCGTTAGCCACGGCAGCTCGCGTGTTGCTGGCCGTGCATAAATCTCGCCTTTGTCGGCGAGCGGAGCGGGGGGGGGGGTAGACTTAAGGCAAGGACAGCCGCGGAGGTTTACTGCCGCGGCGCTGCCCATCTGGCACAGAGTGACGCGCCCTCTGCTCGTATTTCGCTTGTGCGTGAGCTCGAGGCGGCAAAACGCGCCTGCCTTGCGTGTTAACACGTTGCCAAGTAACGGTCAATTACTTCCAGCAGACTCTCTCACAGAGCTATTAAATTGGCGCCGCTGCTGCTGCCGCAGTAATCGTTAATTCTCCGTCTGTGTCGAGATAATGATTGCCGTTCGCAGGAGGTAAATTTGTTTAAGCCTCTGCCAAGAAAATATAAATTCTACTTTGTTGTGTGGTTGCTGCAACCCATAGGCCAGCCCGTAAGAAAGTGCGATATACTCACTGTCTGTGGAGAATCGTCGTCTAAAATATATGCGCGTTACGCAGCAATCAGTTGATAGGTGGAACTGCTGCCAAAGTATTTTTCGTAGAACACGCTGTCAGCACTAGACTGTTTGTGTTAAAATTCTGTCCGACCGCCTACAACTAGGTTCTATACGATTTCAAGAAATTAAATTAGTTGAATATTGGGATGTTACTTTTAGAAACTTGGTTATCAAACCTCCCTATCATTTTACTGACGGAACTCAGCTATTTTTGCAGTCCAGTCGATGCCTGAAGTATACTTAGTGGCAACCAACAAACCTGTGTAAATAAAGAGAACACAACAGCAGCTGACAGTCTCGTATTCTGCAGTCAATAGCGACATAGTTGCACTACATACATCGACTAAGTTTCGTCATTACTGTGTATATACATAAAAAAATACTGTTTCAAATACACTAGGTTTTCAGATGTACACTCCTGGAAATTGAAATAAGAACACCGTGAATTCATTGTCCCAGGAAGGGGAAACTTTATTGACACATTCCTGAGGTGAGATACATCACATGATCACACTGACAGAACCACAGGCACATAGACACAGGCAACAGAGCATGCACAATGTCGGCACTAGTACAGTGTATATCCACCTTTCGCAGCAATGCAGGCTGCTATTCTCCCATGGAGACGATCGTAGAGATGCTGGATGTAGTCCTGTGGGACGGCTTGCCATGCCATTTCCACCTGGCGCCTCAGTTGGACCAGCGTTCGTGCTGGACGTGCAGACCGCGTGAGACGACGCTTCATCCAGTCCCAAACATGCTCAATGGGGGACAGATCCGGAGATCTTGCTGGCCAGGGTAGTTGACTTACACCTTCTAGAGCACGTTGGGTGGCACGGGATACATGCGGACGTGCATTGTCCTGTTGGAACAACAAGTTCCCTTGCCGGTCTAGGAATGGTAGAACGATGGGTTCGATGACGGTTTGGATGTACCGTGCACTATTCAGTGTCCCCTCGACGATCACCAGTGGTGTACGGCCAGTGTAGGAGATCGCTCCCCACACCATGATGCCGGGTGTTGGCCCTGTGTGCCTCGGTCGTATGCAGTCCTGATTGTGGCGCTCACCTGCACGGCGCCAAACACGCATACAACCATCATTGGCACCAAGGCAGAAGCGACTCTCATCGCTGAAGACGACACGTCTCCATTCGTCCCTCCATTCACGCCTGTCGCGACACCACTGGAGGCGGGCTGCACGATGTTGGGGCGTGAGCGGAAGACTGCCTAACGGTGTGCGGGACCGTAGCCCAGCTTCATGGAGACGGTTGCGAATGGTCCTCGCCGATACCCCAGGAGCAACAGTGTCCCTAATTTGCTGGGAAGTGGCGGTGCGGTCCCCTACGGCACTGCGTAGGATCCTACGGTCTTGGCGTGCATCCGTGCGTCGCTGCGGTCCGGTCCCAGGTCGACGGGCACGTGCACCTTCCGCCGACCACTGGCGACAACATCGATGTACTGTGGAGACCTCACGCCCCACGTGTTGAGCAATTCGGCGGTACGTCCACCCGGCCTCCCGCATGCCCACTATACGCCCTCGCTCAAAGTCCGTCAACTGCACATACGGTTCACGTCCACGCTGTCGCGGCATGCTACCAGTGTTAAAGACTGCGATGGAGCTCCGTATGCCACGGCAAACTGGCTGACACTGACGGCGGCGGTGCACAAATGCTGCGCAGCTAGCGCCATTCGACGGCCAACACCGCGGTTCCTGGTGTGTCCGCTGTGCCGTGCGTGTGATCATTGCTTGTACAGCCCTCTCGCAGTGTCCGGAGCAAGTATGGTGGGTCTGACACACCGGTGTCAATGTGTTCTTTTTTCCATTTCCGGGAGTGTAGTTCTGTAATCTATTGACCCAGAATTAAATTGAAAATACGTGGGTGAGCAAAACTTAAGGACGAAAGAAACTTTCGCATGATAGATCACTGTTCGATGGAACTTAGACCACATATAGAAAGAATTATTACAGTACAGTAAAGAAGATAACTGGAAGAAATACGCAATGAGACGAACAGACTTAACACTTTTATTCAAAGACAATAATGACACCGAAGCCCCTCCGATTTATGATGGTCCCTTAACATTACAAAACGGGAAGATGGTTCTTAACAAGGTATGTGATTGTGAGGTAACGGGCGAGTCGCGGCGGCCTGAAAATATCCCAAGTTCAGAGTTGGCGGCCACCGCTCGGGCCGCTCGGCAAGGCGCGGCTCGTTAGCAAGCACGTGATGCCGCGCAACGGCCGGACCACGTGGTCCATCGGGCTCGTGGCTGGGAATTCCTTGGTGACGATGTGCGCTGGGAGGGCCAAAGATGGCGGACTTTGTGAAACCTTAATGGCAGACATTTCACAGTTCGTATAGAAATTAACAGCAGCCAGATGAATCATGATGCCTCAGAAAGAAACATGTAGATTACTATTATTTGCACGACGATTCTGATGGTGTTATCAGATTTTCAATATCTTTATTAAAGTTTTGTATCTGATGGTAAATTATACAAGTAACGCCCAGCAACGAATTTCAAAAATATAAACGCTTCATCCGATTTTGTCGATCGCCGCGTCTTTAGAAAGCTATTAGTGTAAACCTAAATTGGTATGAATTACAGGCATGTAACTGGAATAGTACGTGAGTTATTGGAGGTCAAAGTGGCCGAGTACTATCGATCGCGTCAGGCCATAAGTACTCCACAGTTACACGAAAAAACGGCAGCAGCATGTTTATAAATATATTTATTCATCTATGTCTTTGTTTATATCCGATATATACTATTCATGAAGAAATTGATTAAACATTTTCTGTGTTTTAGAAAGCACAGAGTCATTAGGCTACTGGCCTACCTTTTGTTGCTATTCCTTTCATACATGTTAATTTGTTTAGGTGTTTAATAATGTGTGTTAGAGCGTGTTTATGGTCCAGCCGTAGAAATGCTTTTTTAATTGCAAGTATTTAAATGTAAATCCAGTATTTCGAATATGTTTCATTATCAGAATGAGATTTTCACCCTGCAGCGGAGTGAGCGCTGATATGAAACTTCCTGGCACATTAAAACTGTGTGCCGGACCGAGACTTGAACTCGGGACCTTTGCCTTTCGCAGGCAAGTGCTCTATCATCTGAGCTACCCAAGCATGACTCACGCCCCGTCCTCACAGCTTTACTTCTGCCAGTACCTCGTCTCCTACCTTCCAAACTTGACAGAAGCTCTCCTGCGAACCTTGCAGAGCTAGCACTCCTGAAAGAAAGGATATAGCGGAGACATGGCTTAGCCACAGCCTTTGGGATGTTTCCAGAACGCGATTTTCACTCTACAGTGGACTGTGCGCTGATATGAAACTTCCTGGCAGATTAAAACTGTGTGCTGGACTGAGACTCGAACTCGTGTCCTTTGCGTTTCGCGGGCAGGTGCTCTACCGTCTGAGTTACCCAAAGAGAAGAGCTTCTGCAAAGTTTGGAAGGTAGGGGACGAGGTACTGGCAGAAGTAAAGCTGTGAGGACGGGGCGTGAGTATTGTTTGGGTTGCTCAGATGGTAGAGCACTTGCCCGCGAAAGGCAAAGATCCCGAGTTCGAGTCTCGGTCCGGCACACAGTTTTAATCTGCCAGCAAGTTTCAAGAACTGCATCGTTTCCGGAGAGGACACAAGGTAGTTTTGAACTGTGCGGCGCGAGGGAGAGTCGCACAGGACACGAGGGTACTGCACGAGAAACGGGAAGTGCTGGACGCGACCGCGCGAGGGACGCACGGTCGCGAGAGAGACTTATAGTGTGGAGTAGTTTGCGCATGGTCGCTGCGGATAGAAATATTTCGGAGTGCCGACTTGTGCACTTGTGAGATTTCCGTGGCTTCTACAGTGAAGACGCAGTGTGCGTTTAGAAGTGAATGTCTGGCGAGCTGTGTTGTTGTGTAGGAATCTATTGTTTCCCTGTCATTCAACTTATATTTTATTTGATGATTGCTCCGACCGCTATGCGACTTAACTTCTGGGTCATCAGTCGCCTGGAACTTAGAACTAATTAAACCTAACTAACCTATGGACATCACACACATCCATACCCGATGCAGGATTCGAACCTGCGACCGTAGCGGTCGCCCGGCTCCAGACTGTAGCGCCTAGAACCGCACGGCCACACCGGCCGGCTATATTTTATTTAATTGCTGGACCATCGACACCAATAAGTGTTTTTCAGAAATATACCGCATTCTGAAAAGTACTTCTACTATCGTGCTCATCATTTAAAGTCGCTAAAATAGTACCTGCAGAGTTTTTAGTTGCAATCTTTAATTTATAAATTTTTATGTTACTTTCATAATTCGCAATTGCCGAGCGATAGAAACCTTCGGCCATTCGATTCATGAGTGTATTCTTATCGTATACTGTAGACTCAGCATTATTTGTCCTGTAATGCGGCAGCTACGTATCCCAGCCCCTAGACAACGAAACCAGCCAAAACATAGGTTTAGAAAGCACCGTTCCTGTGAAACACAACTAGCTCTTTATTCACATGAAGTGTTGAGTGCTGTTGACAAGGGATTTCAGATCGATTCCGTATTTCTGGATTTCCGGAAGGCTTTTGACACTGTACCACACAAGTGGCTCGTAGTGAAATTGCGTGCTGATGGAATATAGTCTCAGTTATGTGACTGGATTTCTGATTTCCTGTCAGAGAGGTCACAGTTCGTAGTAATTGACGGAAAGTCATCGAGTAAAACAGAAGCGATTTCTGGCGTTCCTCAAGGTAGTGTTGTAAGCCCTTTGCTGTTCTTTATCTATATAAACGATTTTGGAGACAATCTGAGCAGACGTCTTCGGTTGTTTGCAGATGACGCTGTCGTTTATCGACTAATAACGTCATCAGAATATCAAAACAAACTGCAAAACGATTTAGCAAAGATATCTGAATAGTCCGAAAAGTGGCAATTAACCCCAAATAACGAAAAGTGTGAGGTCATCCACATGAGTGCTAAAAGGATTTCGTTAAACGTCGGCTACACGATAAATCAGTCTAATCTAAAAGCCTTAAATTGAACTAAATACCTAGATATTACAACTACGAACAACTTAAATAGGAAGGAACACATATAAAATGTTGTGGGGAAGGCTAACCAAAGACTGCGTTTTATTGGCAGGACACTTAGAAAATGTAACAGACCTACTAAGGAGACTTCCTACACTACGCTTGTCCGTCCTCATTTAGAATATTGCTGCGCGGTGTGGGATCCTTACCAGGTAGGACTGACGGAGTACATCGAAAAAGTTCAAAGAAAGGCAGCACGTGATGATTAAAGCTATCCCGGCGTACTGATTGTTCCATAAAAACACAGGAGAACTGCCGGATATCAGTAACGTTCTGCCACGATATTTCGGCGCAGAGTCTTCTAGCCATCTTCAGGTGAATGCCACTGTAGTAGTACTGGCGAGTACACTTTTTTTTTTACTTTATTGTTATTTTAAAGCCTGTACAACAGGCAGGCTGTCAGCAGCACACTACGCTGCTCTTCAGCCATAGAAGACACAAGCAGCAAAAACAGTGAGAAGACACAAGTTACAGAACGGTGGGCAATAAAACAGGAGACACATAGAGACAAACACGCAGCCGTTCACACTCGTCGATAATCCACACTGCTAACTGATGAGACGACGCACGAACACTGAAGATGACGATGGCACTGGTGAACGAGGGAGTGTGACGGTGAACACTGAACACTAAACACGACGGCACACGCGAAACACATGGCGGTGATCTCCGGCGCGCGAATGTCCACGTAGCGTGTGCGAGTCTGGGGACCTGCCAAGAGGGGAACAGGGGTGAGGTGGGGGAGAGGGCAGAGAAAGGATGCCAATGGCTGAGGAGACGGGGGCAGGAGGAGAGGGACAGGGGAGGGGAGGCCCGAGGGAGGGAAAAGGGAGAGAAGGGAGGGAGGGTGCCCAGAGGAGCAAACACAGGAGGAGGGCGGGAGGATCAACGTTGGTAGGAGGGGTAGATGGAGGGGAGAAGGGCATCAGCATGGAGAGGGAGCTGGCGGAAGCCACCTTGGGAGAGGGTAAGGAGGGTGGAGAGATGGAGACCAGGTGGGACGTGGGAATACAGGCGCGGCAGCGGGCGGGGGTGGGAGAGGATCGGGGAGACGAGCGGGTGAGGAGGATCGAGTTTGCGGGAGGTGTACAGGATCCGTATCCTTTCAAGGGAAAGGAGGAGATGGGGGAAGGGGATGAGATCGTACAGGATCCGCATGGGGGAGGGGAGACGGATGCGATAGGCGAGGCGGAGAGCATGACGTTCAAGGATTTGGAGGGATTTATAAAAGGTAGGGGAGGGGCGAGTACACGCTGAGCTCCGCTATTTAAAGCCTTCTGAGGTGACATTGCGCATGCGCTGCTCAGCGTGCGCGTTCATAACGGCTCCGTGCGCTGCGCCTCGCGCCCTCCACTGTGAAAGCCTGGCTTATCGGTATCAGGTCGATTTCCATCTTTATGCAGATAACTACGTCGACTACGAAGTTTCTCTATAACAGGATTCCAAGCAGAGTTTAGCTGATAACCGCTATCTCGATTGATGAGAGTCTCGTTGTCAGACAATCTTATTTCCACAGATTCATTGATAATCGAGCTCCAAAAGTTTGATGTATGGGCCAAAATTTTTGTGTCGTCGTAATTCCACAGACCATTCCATGAATTACGACGACACAAAAATTTTGGCCCATACATCAAACTTTTGGAGCTCGATTATCAATGAATCTGTGGAAATAAGATTGTCTGACAACGAGACTCATCAATCGAGATAGCGGTTATCAGCTAAACTCTGCTTGGAATCCTGTTACAGAGAAACTCCGTAGTCGACGTAGTTATCTGCATAAAGATGGAAATCGACCTGATACCGATACGCCAGGCTTTCACAGTGGAGGGCGCGAGGCGCAGGGCACGGAGCTGTTATGAACGCGCACACTGAGCAGCGCATGCGCAATGTCACCTCAGAAGGCTTTAAATAGCGGAGCTCAGCGTGTACTCGCCAGTACTACTACAGTGGCATTCACCTGAAGATGGCCAGAAGACTCTGCGCCGAAATATGATGGCAGAACGTTACTGATATCCGGCAGTTCTCCCGTGTTTTTATGGAACAAAGGCAGCACGTTTTGTACTATCGCAAAATATGGGAGAGAGTGTCACAGAAATGATACAGGATTTGGGCTGGATATCATTAAAAGAAAGGCGTTTTTCGTTGCGACGGAATCTTCTCACGAAATTCCAATCACCAACCTTCTCCTCCGAGTGCGAAAATATTTTGTTGACACCGACTTACATAGGTAGAAACGATCACCACGATAAAATAAGGGAAAACAGAGCTCGTACAGAAAGATATAGGTGTTCATTCTTTTCACGTGCTGTACGAGACTGGAATAATAGAGAATTGTGAAGGTGGTTCGTTGAACCTTGTGCCAGGCACTTGAATGTGGTTTGCAGAGTATCAATGTAGATGTAGATTTAGAATACTGTACTTGTGAGTCGGAGGGTACGTACTTGAGGGCCACATCATTTCATTTCCATTTATTATTTTGAAAGCCTGGATGATCACCTTGGACAACAGTGCATGCTCTGCAACGTGCTCTCTGGCTGGTCACATGGTTGGTAGGGAGTTTGGGGGTAGGGCGTTCCATTCCTCCACCGGCGCTGTTGACAGTTGCTGGATGACGTCACAACAAGTGGACATGCTGCAATACGCCTTCCCAATGCATTCCACCCGTACTCGATAGGTTTTAAGTCGGAGAAACGGACAGGCCATGCCTTTCGCCGAATATCCTCTCGTGGCAAGAGCACCTCCGCCTGCGGGCTCACGGCTCATCGATACCTCCTTAAAAATGTATCCCTGAAAAGACCCACATGCAGGAGGAGTTCAACGCCACAATAACGTTGGCTAGTGAGTGTGCCCTTTCAAAGATTGAAGGTCAGCACGCCCATGCGACGTTATACCTCCTAGCTCTGTAACACCTCGACCACATGAACGACAATATTCCTTAGCGTGTTAAGTTTTCTCGCCTCTCGTCATATGAGGGTACAACCAAAATCACAATGCAGACAGAATCTTCTCTCATCCGAGAAGAGACCGTGAACCCACTCCTCGTTGGCCAAGTACCTACGCTCCTGGCATCATCACAAACGGTCTCGCCGATGTGCACGTATCAACAGAACACACAGTAATGGTCGTCAGGCAAGGGACCACCCGCTTGCAGCCACCGTGCCACTGTGAAGCGTGAGATTGTGTCTTGCAGTCATGTTAAATGTGGTTGAAATTGATCGCATAATGGATGCTCTACCCCAGGTGGTAACTCTAATGAGGAATCCGGCATTACATCATGTAATGCAATAGGACCTAGAATTCTGGGGAGTCCCAACATTTGCGATGAAGAAGAGATGGAATATATTGAAAAGCCTTCCAAGTTTCAGTTCAAGAAGAAGTACTGCTTTGGAATATTAAATATAAATTCTATTCTGAGCCGACCGAAGTGGCCGAGCGATTCAAGGCACTACAGTCCGGAACCGCGGGACCGCTGCGGTCGCAGGTTCGAATCCTGCCTCGGGCATGGACGTGGGTTATGTCCTTAGGTTGGTTAGGTTTAAGTAATGCTAAGTTCTAGGGGACTGACGACCTCAGAAGTTAAGTCCCATAGTGCTCAGAGCCATTTGAACCATTTTTCTCTTCTGAAAATTGGGAAACAAAAGGAATTAGAATTATTTCTGCAGAAGAACGATATAGAAATTACAGCAGTCCAGGAAACACGATTCATAGATGAGAATGTAGTTGATACACAGCATTATAACATTTATAAAGGGCCCGCATCTCGTGGTCGTGCGGTAGCGTTCTCGCTTCCCACGCCCGGGGTCCCGGTTTCGATTCCCGGCGGGGTCAGGGATTTTCTCTGCCTCGTGATGGCTGGGTGTTGTGTGCTGTCCTTAGGTTAGTTAGGTTTAAGTAGTTCTAAGTTCTAGGGGACTGATGACCATGGATGTTAAGTCCCATAGTGCTCAGAGCCATTTGAACCATTTATAAAGGGAAACCAGCCGTGAGAATAATGGAAAACATGCTGATGTTTGGAACAGTATTTTATGTAAACAAGCGAGTCGTAGACAGTGTAACAGAATTTAGATCGAATTCAGAAAGAATATAGAAGTTTAGCAATAAAGTGCAATAATAAAAGCTACATCCACATAAACTGACATGCACCGATAAACGCAGACAACAAAAGAAATCTGGAGAAAGTCAATCAATTCTGGGATCTTTTAGAATCTGAAATTTCTATCATACCTAAAAAGAACGTTAAAATACTTCTCCTGCTGCAGTAGCTAACCATGATAGAGCACCTCCTATCCTTCGCACAGCAGTGCCAGTGGTTCGAAACGTAGTCCAAGAACGTGAAACAGTTGTGTGAGCAATACCAAAATCCTGGCCTACATTCGTCACACTTCGTCCTTCAAGTTTTCCGTTGATCCTTTCCTGTGTGAAGCAATTCATGTATTGTCTTAGCGCCATGTTGAAATTAAGAACAGCACCACGTGCACCGTAACTGATCGCTGATTGACGCAGACGTCCTTTCCCGTTTCTTCAATCACCACGGGTCGCAGGTTTTGTTTTGGTTTTGTCTTGCTTTAGGGCGCAAGATACAACTGGGATCATACGCACTCAAGTCAAAACTATAGAACAGGAAGACAGAGAGGAGTTAAAAAACGACTATACGTCAGACGAATGGAAAAACTGATAGAAATCGACCTCGGGGAAGATCAGTTTGGATTCCGTAGAAATGTTGGAACACTTAGGCAATACTAACCCTACGACTTATCTTAGAAGAAAGATTAAGGAAAAGCAAACCCATATTTCTAGCATTTGTAGACTTAGAGAAAGCTTTTGATAATGTTGATTGGAATACTCTCTTTCAAATTCTGAAGGTGGCAGGGGTAAAATGCAGGGAGCGCAAGGCTATTTACAATTTGTACACAAACCAGATGACAGTTATAAGAGTCGAGGGGCATGAAAGGGAAGCAGTGGTTGGGAAGGGAGTGAGACAGAGTTGTAGCCTCTCCCCGATGTTATTCAATCTATATATTGAGCAAGCAATAAAGTAAACAAAGAAAAGTTCGGAGTAGGTATTAAAATCCATGGAGAAGAAATAAAAACTTTGAGGTTCGCCGATGACATTGTAATTCTGTCAGAGACAGCAAAGGACTTGGAAGAGCAGCTGAACGGAATGGATAGTGTCTTGAAAGGAGGGTACAAGATGAACATCAACAAAAGCAAAACGAAGATAATGGAATGTAGTCGAATTAAGTCGGGTGATGCTGAGGGAATTAGATTAGGAAATGAGACACTTAAAGTAGTAAAGGAGTTTTGCTATTTGGGAAGCAAAATAACTGACGATGGTCGAAGTAGAGAGGATATAAAATGTAGACTGGCAATGGCAAGCAAAGCGTTTCTGAAGAAGAAAAATTTGTTAACATCGAGTATAGATTTAAGTGTCAGGAAGTCGTTTCTGAAAGTTTTTGTATGGAGTGTAGCCATGTATGGAAGTGAAACATGGACGATAAGTAGTTTAGACAAGAAGAGAATAGAAGCTTTCAAAATGTGGTGCTACAGAAGAATGCTGAAGATTAGATGGGTAGATCATATAACTAATGAGGAGGTGTTGAATAGGACTGGGGAGAAGAGAAGTTTGTGGCACAACTTGACTAGAAGAAGGGATCGGTTGGTAGGACATGTTCTGAGACATCGAGGAATCACCAATTTAGTATTGGAGGGCAGCGTGGAGGGTAAAAATCGTAGAGGGAGACCAAGAGATGAATACACTAAGCAGATTCAGAAGGATGTAGGCTGCAGTAGGTACTGGGAGATGAAGAAGCTTGCACAGGATAGAGTAGCATGGAGAGCTGCATCAAACCAGTCTCAGGACTGAAGCAAAACTCCTTTACTACTTTGAGTGTCTCATTTCCTAATCTAATTCACTCAGCATCACCGGACTTAATTCGACTACATTCCATTATCCTCGTTTTGCTTTTGTTGATGTTCATCTTGTACCCTCCTTTCAGGACACTGTCCATTCCGTTCAGCTGCTCTTCCAAGTCCTTTGCTGTCTCTGACAGAATTACAATGTCATCGGCGAACCTCAAATTTTTGTTTCTTCTCCATGGATTTTAATACCTACTCCGAACTTTTCTTTCGTTTACTTTATTGCTTGCTCAATATATAGATTGAATAACATCGGGGATAGGCTACAACCCTGTCTCACTCCCTTCCCAACCACTGCTTCCCTTTCATATCCCTCGACTCTTATAACTGCCATCTGGTTTCTGTACAAATTGTAAATAGCCTTCCGCTCCCTGTATTTTACCCCTGCCACCTTCAGAATTTGAAAGAGAGTATTCCAATCAACATTGCCAAAAGCTTTCTCTAAGTCTACAAATGCTAGAAATATGGGTTTGGCTTTCCTTAATCTTTCTTCTAAGATAAGTCGTAGGGTCAGTATTGCCTAAGTGTTCCAACATTTCTACGGAATCCAAACTGATCTTCCCCGAGGTCGGTTTCTATCAGTTTTTCCATTCGTCTGACGTATAGTCGTTTTTTAACTCCTCTCTGTCTTCCTGTTCTATAGTTTTGACTTGAGCGCGTATGATCCCAGTTGTATCTTGCGCCCCAAAGCAAAACAACAACAACATACGTCAGACCCATTTGACATAACAGATGACAGCTAAAAACAGGCAAGTGGAAAAAGGGCTAAAAAAGACACCAGACAGAAACGGAGGACCAAAACTAAAAATTAAATGACATTCGTCATTTTGGTCTAGCGAATAAAAAGTAAAACGATGTCGGCAGCCCGCAGGTCATTTGCGAAAACGGCCGATAAATCAGACGGCAAACCCAAGCGGACACGTAAACGGTTATAAAATGGGCACTCCATCAGAAACTGGCGATCAGTTAAAACTGGGACGCAATGTGTACAAAGTGGTGGGGCAGCGCCACTTAGCAAACCGGGAGACCTTTGGCAACGTGCCCTGCACTTTCATTCATTTCCACCTAATAATTAATGTGTTATATTACTTTACCCATATTGTCCTACATTTTGCAGAGTATTCTAGCTCCCACCCCATGTTCTGACCAAAGTTTCATGGAGGTATGTATTTCTTGCAAGGCAAACGCTGGAACTTTTAAGTCCTCTTTTCCAATTGAGACTCTTCCCCATCCCCCAACATACCCAACAACCAGGCTACATGATACTTGGCTGAAACATCTTGACTCCAAAATGGATTAGAACGCTAACAGCCTGAAAAACCACTTTGTACTGAATTTCTGCCCTACGAATCTTTCCGACAGATTAAAGCTGCTTTCGTACGAGGCTCAAGCAAGAGCCTTTAACTATACTGATTTTCCAGCTGTTCATTTTGCCATCAGGTTGTAGTACTAACTTGATTTGATGCAATTGTTGGTACAGTAAAGCTTCTCCACAAGTAACCATTTCTCTAAGAAAACTTTCAGAGTGGAACAACCATTATTTGATAAGTCATTAACGTAACGTATATAAACATCGTAATTCGTAAACATGATTTCTGGAAGGTGATAATGCGCAAGTGGATGAATACTTGCTGAAAAATCAACACTTGTATTACCGGTATCTGCGAAGAAGCTGGACCAAGAATGTTTTATTTAATACTGAACAAATATTTTTATTCTCATTTTATGCCTATAGGAACACAAAAATTCCGAATCTTTGCTGTGAAAGGTTCCTTCATTTGCCATTTGCCATTATATCGTATGAGTAAGTCCAAAACATTATGAACACATGCTTAATAGCAGGATGGTACGCCTTTCTAACACAATACAGCAGCGATTTTGCGTAGCATGGATTCGACGAGTCCTTAACGCATTTCCATAGGTCTGTGGCATCAGATGTCTGCACACTGGATGCACAGTTCCGTGGTATGTGCGGGCGGAGCTGCTGACGGATAGCGTCGAAAATATGTCTCAACGGGGTCATTTCAGGCGTCTTCGGTGACCAAGATATCAACGTGAGTTCACTTTCATGCTCCTCAAACCATTACAGACCTGTGACAAAGTTATGCGGTTGCAAACGACACCATCACTGTCTGGGAAGACATCAAACGAGAATGGATCTGGCTGGTTGGTAATGACGTTAAACGCAGCTATCATGGTGCCTTGTATTACTGTCACAGGCTCCATGGAAGCCCAAATTAATGTCCCTCATTACATAATACTGGCCCCATCGACCTGCGCATTGCGATGCATAATTTGCGCAGCTGTTTGTCTTGATGACGGCATACACGGATACGACCGGTGACCTGATGTAACAAGAAACGTAATTCATCCGATCAAGCGACACATTTTCATTGATCCACGGCCGAGCCTCGATGATACCGTGCCACTGCAATCGTAACTGACCGTGAAGTTGGATCAACGTGGGAACTCGTAGGAGTCATTCTCTGTGGTCCCCCGTAACCCCGTGTTCAACAATGTGCACTGAATCGTGTGTTCCAAAACACCCGTCCTGCTCCAGCATTGTCAGATCTCCCATAAACAGCCGCCTGTCATCCTTTACAGTGCGAGCACGCTTTTAGCCACGTTTTGTGAAGATGTGTTAATGTCTAACACCTTGTCGCTTACTCGTGATTTCATCAGTGTTCAACCATTTCCCATAGGTCCTCGTGACACTAACACACGAACAACTGAGCAGCTTCGCAGTTACCGAGATGATCGTTGCCTGGCGCCGGACCCTAACAATCTGTCCACTGTCCAAGACGGTTATGTCAAATGGATTTCCGCATTTGCGGCCTGCGTCGTCGATAGAGTTATTCCGATTCGCATAGGCTTTGATTACATCCATTCACATAAATCTGAGCGCCAAGTATGTTCGACGTGAACGTGCAATAACTAATCACAGACGGCAGCTGGCAGCACTAGCAGTAAAAGGTATATAAATCAAGTCCTTGTGATACGGGAAAACAATGCAGTTCTTGAAACTTGCTGGCAGATTAAAACTGTGTGCCGGACCGAAACTCGAACTCGGGACCTTTGCCTTTCGCGGGCGAGTGCTCTACTATCTGAGCTACCCAAACACGACTCACGCCCCGTCCTCACAGCTTTACTTCTGCCAGTACCTCGTCTCCTACCTTCCGAACTTCACAGAAGCTCTCCTGCGAACCTGCAGAAGTATCACTCCTGGAAGAAAGGATATTGCGGAGACATGGCTTAGCCACAGCCTGGGGTATGTTTCCAGAATGAGATTTTCACTTGATATGAAACTTCCTGGCAGATTAAAACTGTGTGCCGGACCAAGACTCGAACTCTCGGGAGAGCTTCTGTGAATTTCGGAAGGTAGGAGGCGAGATACTGGCAAAGTAAAACTGTGAGGACGGGGCGTGAGTCGTGTTTGTGTAGTTCAGATGGTAGAGCACTTGCCCGCGAAAGGCAAAGGTCCCGAGACCGAGTCCCTGTCCGGCACACAGTTTTAATCTGCCAGGAACTTTCATATTGGCGCACATTCAGCTGCAGAGTGAAAATCTCGTTCTGAATGCAGTTCTTGTCGTAATGCGGAAACGGAGCTGTTTACCTGACGTCCAAAAGGTCATGATCATTGGCTTTCGGGCAAGGGTTGAAACCATTTTCGAAACGGCTAAGTTTGTAAACTATTGGCGTTCCGCCGTGATGGGAAAATGACGCCTTCCAAAACTGGCGCCGAGCCAACTGTGGTGCACCACGAGCCAGAGATGATAGGGCTCAACGATAGCTGCGGAGATGTGAAAGAGCGTAAAATACAATACTTTATTGAGTACGTCACAAAAGATACAGGATAAACTCAAACAATCACCCACAGACACATCGATTACAAAGATCTTACACACAGCCCAAAATGATCACATCAACACAACATAGCAACTGGAACCATATAGCATCTTTCTCCAACTGTCACAACTGTCAATCTGCCAAACCTGACAATAAAACGTACAAATTATAAAAAATACGCGAAACGATGATTAACAACAGCAGCAAACCACAAAATAGGTTATAGCATCACCACCACCACCACCATCATCATCATCATTTAAGACTGATTATGCTTTTCAGGGTCCAGTCTAGAGCATCGTCCCTCTTCTAAAATTCCTCCATGATCCCCTATTCAGTGCTAACATTGGTGCCTCTTTTGATGTTAACCCTATTACTTCAAAATTATTCTTAATCGAATCCAGGTACCTTCTCCTTGGTCTACCCCGACTCCTCCTACCCTCTACTGCTGAACCCATGAGTCTCTTGGGTAACCTTGCTTCTCCCGTGCCTGTAACATGACCTCACCATCTAAGCCTGTTCGCCCTGACTGCTACATCTATAAAGTTCATTCCCAGTTTTTCTTTGATTTCCTCATTGTGGACACCCTCCTGCCGTTGTTCCCATCTACTAGTACCTGCAATCATCCTAGCTACTTTCATATCCGTAACCTCAACCTTATTGATAAGGTAACCCCAATCCACCCAGCTTTCGCTCCCATACAACAAAGTTGGTCGAATGATTGAACGGTACACAGATAACTTAGTCTTGGTACTGACTTCCTTCTTGCAGAAGAGAGTAGATCGTAGCTGAGCGCTCACTGCATTAGCTTTGCCACACCTCGCTTCCAGTTCTTTCACTATGTTGCCATCTTGTGAGAATATGCATCCTAAGTACTTGAAACCGTCCACCTGTTCTAGCTTTGTTCCTCCTACTTGGCACTCAATCCGTTTATATCTCTCTCCTACTGACATTACTTTCGTTTTGTAGATGCTAATCTTCATACCATAGTCCTTACATTTCTGATCTAGCTCTGAAATATTACTTTGCAAACTTTCAATCGAATCTGCCATCACAACTAAGTCATCCGCATTTGCGAGACTGCTTATTTTGTGTTCACATATCTTAATCTCACCCAACCAGTCTATTGTTTTCAACATATGATCCATAAATAATATGAAAAACAGTGGAGACAGGTTGCAGCCTTGTCTTACCCCTGAAACTACTCTGAACCATGAACTCAATTTACCATCAACTCTAACTGCTGCCTGACTATCTATGAAAAGACCTTTAATTGCTTGCAAAAGTTTGCCTCCTATTCTATAATCTCGTAGAACAGACAATAACTTCCTTCTAGGAACCTGGTCATATGCCTTTTCTAGATCTATAAAGCATAGATACAATTCCTTGTTCCACTCGTAACACGTCTCCATTATTTGCCGTACACTAAAGATTTGGTCCTGACAACCTCTAAAAGGCCTAAACCCACACTGATTTTCATCCAATTTGTCCTCAACTAATACTCGCACTTTCCTTTCAACAATACCTGAGAAGATTTTACCCACAACGCTTATTAAAGAGATACCTCTGTAGTTGTTACAATCTTTCTGTTTCCATGTTTAAAGACTGGTGTGATTACTGCTTTAGTCCAGTCTGATGAAACCTGTCCCGCCTCCCACGCCTTTTCAATTATCCTGTGTAGCCATTCCACTGTATTTGATGAGTTCCGACTTAATTTCATCCACCCCAGCCGCTTTATTGCAGTGCAATCTATTGACCATTATTGATCGTATTTTCACCTACATTGAGCAACTCTTCAAAATATTCCCTCCATCTGCCCAAGGCATCAAGAAGATTCACCAGCAGTTTTCCTGACCTGTCCAAAATACTTGTCATTTCCTTCTTACCTCCCATTCAAAGACTGCTAATCACACTCCAGAATGGTTTTCCAGCAGCTTGACTCAAAGTCTCCAACCTGTTTCTAAAGTCTTCCCAAGATTTCATCTTGGATGCTGGAATTATCTGTTTGGCTTTGTATCTTTCTTCAACATAACTTACTCTGTCTACCTGAGTTCTAGTATGTAGCGATTTTTGATACGTCTTCTTTTTCCTTTTACAGGCTGCCTTGACAGTGTCATTCCACCAAGCTGTTTGCTTCATCCTACCTTTACACACTACTGTTCCAAGACATTCTTTAGCCACTTCTAGTACTGTGTCCCTGTACCTTGTCCATTCGTTTTCCAATGACTGTAATTGACTACATTCAACTAACTGGTACCTTTCTGAGATCACTGCTATGCACTTGTGCCTGATTTCCTTATCCTGAAGTTTCTCCAATCTTGTCCTCCGACATATGGACCTGACCTCCTGCACTTTCGGCCTCACAGTACCAATTTCACTGCAGATTAAATAGTGATCAGTGTCATCAAAGAATCCCCTGAATACACGTGTGTCCCTCACAGCCTTCCTGAATTCCTGATCTGTTATTATATAGTCAATGACAGATCTGGTTCCCCTGCCTTCCCAAATATACCGGTGAATGTTCTTATGTTTAAAAAAAAGAGTTTGTGATTACTAAGCCCATACTGGCACAGAAATCCAAGAGTTGTTTCCCGTTACTGTTGGCCTCCATATGCTCTCCAAATTTACCCATAACATTTTCATACGCTTCTGTTCGGTTTCCAATTCTGGCATTAAAATCACCCATGAGCAGAACACTGTCCTTGTCCCTTATTCTAACAACTACATCACTGAGTGCATCATAAAAACTATCCATCTTATCTTGATCTGTCGCTTCACAATGCGAATATACTGACACAACCCTAATTTTCTTGCTAGCCACTGTCAACTCTATCCACATCAGTCGTTCGTTTACATACCTTATTGCAACTACGCTGGGTTCCATTTCTTACATGATGTAAAGCCCTACACCCCATTGTGCTATTCCTACTTTGACTCCTGACAGGTAGAGCTTGTATTCTCCCACTTCCTGTTCTTTCTCACTCCTTACCCGAATGTCACTAACAGCTAAAACGTCCAACCCCATCTTACTTGCAGCCCCTGCCACCTCTACCTTCTTCCCAGAGTAGCCCCCATTGATATTAATAGCTCTCCATCTCGTTACCATTAGTTTGCCGAGTCGTATCTTAGGAGCCTCTGGTCTGTCAATTAGAGGTGGGACTGGCCAGCCGCGGTGGTCTCGCGGTTCTAGACGCTCAGTCCGGAGCCGCGCGACTGCTACGGTCGCAGGTTCGAATCCTGCCTCGGGCATGGATGTGTGTGATGTCCTTAGGTTAGTTAGGTTTAAGTAGTTCTAAGTTCTAGGGGACTGATGACCTAAGATGTTGAGTCCCGTAGTGCTCAGAGCCATTTTAACCATTTAGAGGTGGGACTCCGTCACCTCCAAAGGTCCGAGGCATTTTGCTCTGATTGTTGCCAGCGTCATATTTAAAGTACCAGGGAAGCAGGTTGCTAGCCTTACTTGCCCCGGATCCCATTGAGTTTTATCCCTAGCGGTTGAGGGACTAACCGGTGGATCTGGTAGTCTTTGCCATCTGAGCACAAAGGTGACCACGACTCAGAATATGTGGGAGATGCCCAGCCTTATTCCAAAGTAACTGGTATCCCGACTGTCAGGACCACTTACTTGGCCACTCATAAGTTGCCCGTGGTTCATGAACTAGGACATGACAACAGGAACCCACACCATGAACCACAGGTTATAGCATAAGAGTCCCAAATCTACACCACGTTGTAATACAATACAGAATGTCAGCGACCACTGATGATATGGACGTAAGTACCAAATCTGTACATCTGAAAATACAGTTAAGCAACATTATGATATACACTCCTGGAAATTGAAATAAGAACACCGTGAATTCATTGTCCCAGGAAGGGGAAACTTTATTGACACATTCCTGGGGTCAGATACATCACATGATCACACTGACAGAACCACAGGCACATAGACACAGGCAACAGAGCATGCACAATGTCGGCACTAGTGCAGTGTATATCCACCTTTCGCAGCAATGCAGGCTGCTATTCTCCCATGGAGACGATCGTAGAGATGCTGGATGTAGTCCTGTGGAACGGCTTGCCATGCCATTTCCACCTGGCGCCTCAGTTGGACCAGCGTTCGTGCTGGACGTGCAGACCGCGTGAGACGACGCTTCATCCAGTCCCAAACATGCTCAATGGGGGACAGGTCCGGAGATCTTGCTGGCCAGGGTAGTTGACTTACACCTTCTAGAGCACGTTGGGTGGCACAGGATACATGCAGACGTGCATTGTCCTGTTGGAACAGCAAGTTCCCTTGCCGGTCTAGGAATGGTAGAACGATGGGTTCGATGACGGTTTGGATGTACCGTGCACTATTCAGTGTCCCCTCGACGATCACCAGTGGTGTACGGCCAGTGTAGGAGATCGCTCCCCACACCATGATGCCGGGTGTTGGCCCTGTGTGCCTCGGTCGTATGCAGTCCTGATTGTGGCGCTCACCTGCACGGCGCCAAACACGCATACGACCATCATTGGCACCAAGGCAGAAGCGACTCTCATCGCTGAAGACGACACGTCTCCATTCGTCCCTCCATTCACGCCTGTCGCGACACCACTGGAGGCGGGCTGCACGATGTTGGGGCATGAGCGGAAGACGGCCTAACGGTGTGCGGGACCGTAGCCCATCTTCATGGAGACGGTTGCGAATGGTCCTCGCCGATACCCCAGGAGCACCAGTGTCCCTAATTTGCTGGGAAGTGGCGGTGCGGTACCCTACGGCACTGCGTAGGTTCCTACGGTCTTGGCGTGCATCCGTGCGTCGCTGCGGTCCGGTCCCAGGTCGACGGGCACGTGCACCTTCCGCCGACCACTGGCGACAACATCGATGTACTGTGGAGACCTCACGCCCCACGTGTTGAGCAATTCGGCGGTACGTCCACCCGGCCTCCCGCATGCCCACTATACGCCCTCGCTCAAAGTCCGTCAACTGCACATACGGTTCACGTCCACGCTGTCGCGGCATGCTACCAGTGTTAAAGACTGCGATGGAGCTCCGTATGCCACGGCAAACTGGCTGACACTGACGGCGGCGGTGCACAAATGCTGCGCAGCTAGCGCCATTCGACGGCCAACACCGCGGTTCCTGGTGTGTCCGCTGTGCCGTGCGTGTGATCATTGCTTGTACAGCCCTCTCGCAGTGTCCGGAGCAAGTATGGTGGGTCTGACACACCGGTGTCAATGTGTTCTTTTTTCCATTTCCAGGAGTGTAATAAAAAATACTATGTAACTTCCGCTGATGGTCTGAACCAGGCAATTTAGCCGATATGAATCCATCACAATAAAACATTAAACTACTAAAGCAGCAATCTGGATTTATTTATTTATTTTTTTTTTTTTTTTTTTTTTTTACTTAATGGCTCTAAGAGACGTATCCAACTCCGTGGGCCCATTCGATAGTAAATAAGCCAATTGTGTTAAAACACTCACACTCCTCTTCTCTCTCCACCACCCTATCTGCAGTCAGTAATAGCGCAGTATTAAAATGAAACAACCAATGAAAATGTCCGACATAATAGAAGCACACTATTTGTGGTGTTTTATACGCCATGCCCCACCTCTTTCCAGTCAATAAGAGTGTAGTATTGAAATAGTACAAAATAGTACAAAACGTGTAAGATTGAAATTAATTATTTTACCTCATCTATGACTTATCTAATTACATAATATTCTGAAATGCATTAGCAAAGCAGTAAAATGTAGTGTTTACTTTTTAAGACAATCTAAATAAATGAAGTGTATTTAATCTGATGATGTATACTTCATCACCTAACGCTTTTTTCATCATCAGTTTAGGAGAGGACTGAATGGATCACCAGACAAAAAAAAAACAAAAAACTTATTACAAATGCACAACACCATTTCTATGTGAGGAAGGAAGAAAAAAGGTGTTCGATCTTAGGGAGGAAAAAGGTGTTGTATTACGATTTATCACAAACTGCAGAAAGACGTACATGAGATGACCAAAGACGGTAAAGAGATTGGGCACCTATAATGACAATGGCGGAGCCAATATCTCGAAAGAATAGAAAAAACGCTTATCACTTATTGTATTACATACATTGTTTCACACATTTTGCAAGTAAATTAAATATTTTCGCATCTATACTGATGTGCGGATTAGCCGTGACAGCAGCTAAAATACCTACTTGGGCATCATCATTTGTTGCAGGTCGTGGTTGACGTATCACATGTGGCTGCACATTTCCTATTTCTGTAAATAACGTAACTATCCGGCGAACGGTCCGGACACTTGGATGATGTCGTCCAGCATACCGAGCAGCTTACATAGCACACGCCCGTTGGGCATTTTGATCACAATAGCCATACATCAACAAGATATCGACCCTTTCCGCAGTTGGTAAACGGTCCACGTTAACGCAGGTAATGTATCACGAAGCAAATACCGTAATAATGTTACGTGACACCACGTACTTATACGTTTGTGACTGTTACAGCGCCATATATCACAAAGCGAAAAAAGTGTTCCAACTAAAACATTCATATTTCTTTACGTACAACACGAATATGTAATAAAAAAGGGGATTACTATTTAAAAAAACGCAGTTGATATCCGTTTGACCTATGGCAGCGCCATCAAGCTGCGCAAGTTCCTTTCTTTGTAGGTTTTTCGTTTGACGCTTATTTCGTGAGATATTTGGCCCGTCCACGATCAATGGACCACCCTGTGGTGCTAAAACACATCACGCTAAGTAAATTTTAGTAAAAAGAGATTGAAGTATAGAATTGATTTTATAATTGTGCAATACAGTCGCAGTCCTCAAAACATTCCACACAACATGGGCAAATTTAAGATTTTTTGGGGCAAGCAGCAGTCATTTTCGTCAAAAGTTCGGTATGTGTACTACAAATGCAAGCCCTATAGATTTTTGAACTAAATATTTCTCTTCTAAAGCGTCTGTATAGGTTATTAAAATACAAAGAGCTTGCATGATTATCATAATGTGCGACACTTATACGACATCTGCACAAAAATAAAACTATTCTATGTTATATTTTGCACACTTAACAAGAACAATGAGGCTTCAAATTAAACATTTCTGCACCTAAATTGCCTGTTTTCCGTATTAAAATGCACAGAGCTCACTTATGGGCACTACTAAATAAATTATAGATTAGCAGGTGAGAGTAGTCTGATCGCTTTAAATCCATCTAAGTACTAAAGAATCGGTTGCATATGAGGAGTACTGCTGTTGTAGGTTACAGCTGAAATGCACAACACCTAAAAATCACGGAAAGTTTTCAACTCTTTGCAAAAAAAAAAAAAAAAAAATTAATAGTTCGGCATCTAAATTGTCTGTATGACTTACCAAATATATACATTAAAACTGGCTGCAAAACACACAAAAGCCTAGTCGACAGAATGAGCATGGCACCCGATGTGTGTTCCATTGGGTACAGATCAGGCACATTTGCCGGCCAAAGAAATCGGTGTGAGTTCACTATAACGCCCCTCAAACCACTGTGCCACGATTCCGACCTTGCAACACGGACAGTTATCCTGCTGGAAGGTGTCGTCGCTTTAGGGGGAGACTTCAAGCATGAGGTGATGCAGGTGGTCCGCAATAAAGTTCACATAGTTCACTTCTGTCGTGATACCTTCGATTAGCACCACAGATCCTATGGAAGTCCAACTCAATGTACCCCATAGCATAATTGTGCCCTCCCGGTCTGAATCCTTGGAGCAGTCCATGTTCTGTGCAGCCATTCGCCTGGATGACTGTGTGTTTGGACCCAACTATTGACCTGGTGTAACAAGAAATGGGATTCATTTGACAAGCGACACGTTTCTATTGATCCGCAATGAAAACTTAGTGATCCTGTGCCCACTGCAATCATAACTGATGATGTCGTTGGATCAACACAGGAATACGTAGGGGTCGTATGATGTGGAACTTCAAGTTCAACAATGGCCGTTTAACGGTGAGCTCTGAAACACTTGTGTCTGTACCAGCTTTGTACTCCATCGCCACATCTGCCATAGATCGTTGCCTATCCCGGATTACACAGTGTAGGATGCTCCGACCTTTACCTTTTGTGATGAGATGTGGTCGTCCAAAAACATACGGGCCTACTCGTTTTTTCACCATCCTTCAACCACTTTCCATAGGTGCTTACGACAGTAGTACACCAATAAGCGACAAGCATCGCCGTTTCAGAGACTCTCGTTTCCAGCCGCAGGGCCACAACAATGTTCCCTTTCTCAAAAGAGATTTCCACATTTGTGGTCGGTACTTTCGGTATAATGATTGCCCATTCGTCTCTCTTCCGCTTACATTCTTTCCTTACTGCGTCACGTGCCCGCAACACCAAGAGGAGGCATTCCTCACGATGGGCAGTGGTCATGATGATTTGGCTCATGAGTGTATACACCACAGTAAATTTCCTCTCGTGCAGGCTGCACAAATTTTTATAAGTTTGAAACAAGGAGCTTGCAGCCCAGCGCATATTGCGACGCGTACACCATACTTCGCACGCGCCGACTGGCGACGCCCTGCGGTGACAGAGCTGAAGCGCGCGCAACTGTTATCTTTCTCAAACGATTTTACAGAAACTATATACTGAAAATATTTGATTTTTGTCTTACTTGTAGCGTTATATGTCAGCTTCATGGTGAAGTGCCCATCATCTCGCTAATGACCATTCATATCGTGATGTACACATTTTAGTAAGACACTACTCAAAACTCAAAAAGTTTGCAAAGAAAATTAGGGATCGCTGTGATTTTGCGTTTGATGCGTATTACACCATATATTGCTGCGTATGAAATTTAGCTAACATGTTGAATTTTTGTTTAGATTTGGGAGGAGGTCTCTATCTGACTCCGATCTCGAGAAAATGGATCCCTTGTAGCGCGCTCACTTCCGATCTCACGCCCTTGAGAATGAAATACTCGCAACATCTCTCATATCTCTTAAACCGCTCGAGACATCGAAACGAAAGTCTGAAGAATGATAGCACGCAAGGAGGAGAGTGTTTTGGCAGTTCTTAAACATACGGAACTTTCTTATCTATGGCGATATATCAGTACTTATACTTTCCTTCTTATTTATTTCACTCCAGTGACTCCAATTTTTTAAGAGTTATCGACAGCTAGCGAAACAAGAGCTTCCTAGTATGAAAATAAACGTGAAACACCTTCTTTTATGTTACTGCAAACCGACACTATGAGGTTTTTCGTAAGCTATTGGGCTCTGTGATTGCCAATTATTTGTTTAATGAGGCACTCCGTTTCGGAATTCTGTCGTAATAGCTGCTGTGAGATGAGTTTGGCAAATTACGCCGTGACAAAGGAAGTACAATTAAATCAGTTACCAAGAGAAATGTGGCCGTTACTCACAAACGGTGATGCTTCTTCCAATGAGAAAAAGTTAACAACTCACACAAAAGTAGATTGCCAATTCTGTTGGAATTTTGGTGGAATCCCCTTAAACTATCGTATTTTTAACACTGAGCAACTGGAATGGAAACTTACCAAAGGATTTTATTCCTTCTCTTGATAGAGCAATATTAAAATAATGACGAGAGTTCCTTCAGGCGGAGTGATAGGCACATGCCAGATATTGGTTACTCACCAACGGCTTCCCAAACTGACAATGTGTGATCGCGAATAAAATAGTTGTTATTGAGAAAAATAAACAGTTGATCTATCGCACAACACAACGGTCAGTGTATTGTCAGCAGCGGAGGATAATGCGCACGACAGGGATGCACAAGGTAGCCATGTGTCCCTTACGAGCTGGAGTTCGAAAAACATTGTCATGAGAGTAGATCTGACATAAATATATCTAATGACGACACTCTTTTAGGATATTCCTACTTTCGTAATAATACCGACCATTTTCTTCATTTGTGTAGCCTGTTGTGTAATTAGTTTATTAATGCTGATAATGTGCATGCAACAATTGAAATGCTTTTTCTCATCACGGCGAACCAATTAAAACATTTTTATTTGTGACTGCTTTTCGGCTGTTTCTAGCTTGCAGTGGAATTGTGATGTTCACATGCATGCAGTACAGTGTTTCGTATTACATTATTACATCCATATCCAAGTAACCACAGTGAGACTTCTATACTTCTCATCTTGGACGCTTTTTACCAGGAACACAAAGGAATTACACCTGTGGAGATTCTTTCTAAATTTTTGTAACAGATAGTACAGATACGCCAGTATACTGGGCAGCGAGAAGATAACCTTGTTTTACTTTCCTGCCTTGCTTCTTAATCACATGATTTTATAATATTCCCTGTTTTCTTATTCACTACCTTCTGTCCCTTCTTGCGATCTGTAAACGTCGCGGAGGCATATGATACAATTCTAGCGGCCAATGGCTCACCAGTTACTGAAGTATGCATTTTTCTTGACAGAAGAAAAATAAAACAACACTATACAGATATAAATAACAGAAAAGTATGACGTACTAACGAAGAAAGCTGGAGCGTTTAAATGGCGAAAAACGAAACACTACCCAAAGGCAATAAAATTTAGTATACAGTAAGAAAAAATTTATCGTATGGGCAATACTACCACTGCTCATATGCGCCGTTCTGGTGTGAGCATATGGCCGGGCTACTTTTCCGCACCCCGCCTCCAGTTTCCCACGATGCTAGAGAGGCAAGCGCGACGCGAGAAACTGTGCCACAACCACAACGCCGCGCGACCTGGCGCAGGCGCGTGTCGCGTCCCATTCGCGTCGCGTCGCAATTTGCGTGGTCCCATTTGCACCTGTGATGTTACAAAGATGCGCGCTGCGCTGCGTCGCGCCACACGCGCTATACGCGTATCAAATTGCGCCTAGCCTATTGGGCGCAGCTGGCCTTGGTCAGTCCCTAGCCCGACCCTACGGACTGTATCATGCCTCCTCAAAGGCAATGCATCTAGTGCATCTCCTCCAAAGATCTAGTGCCAACAGCATGGCACTCAGCGACGGCTCACTGTCCGGCCTCATACAGAGGTCAGTGGCAGAAGAAAGCCGCCAAGGCACTTAATGAGGGGCACATTGAAAGCAAAACTGCCACGCAGTGGTCCTAAATCGGGCACCTGGGGAATGGCGAGCCATCTAGCTGGACGCTATAATACTCGTTGCTAAATGACAACGTCAAATGCGTAATACAAGGAAGATTTCTATCGCTCTGAGACATTATGCGGCTCAAGGCAATTTTATAGTACAATTCGTGATGCGACGAGCTACATCGCACTGCACAGATATGATTCGATTTGGAGGGTGTGGCAGGGTCGCTCGGAGGTAGAGTCGTTTGCTAGCACGGCAATCGATAGGTGACTGACATGTCCGTGAAAAAGGCAAAGTGGGGTGACGACAAGGATGACACCCGACCAACCTCGCACCAAAGTCTGCAAAAACGCATTCGTACAGAAAGCTGAGAATGGTAAATTTCCTGTACTATCCAGTATGAGAGCCACAGGATAGAGACTGAACCATTTCAGCTACACAACAAGTATAAAGGAAATGAAAATTGTAGCCTGAATTTATGACTTGTATGCCCCATCTATCCAATAAAAATTTTACTAATTATTATTATTTAAATATGAGTAACTATACAACTTGATTGAAAGTTACAGGAAGAAAAACCAATACACATACAGTAGTGAAGATATCAACAGATTACGCTCTTAATGCAACATCGGTAGACATATATGAATCGAATCGACTTTTTACTAACTAGGCGTTTGATATATATTCTGGTAGCGAATGTTAATGTCATCTATTACTCAGTTGAGATGTTAAAAAACCTGTATATGTTGGCTTTGGTGTTTAGATGCAACACTATAGTCATACATTTGTAAATTTGTATTCAAACTTTATTACATTCATCAGTGTAATTAAACACAAGCGAAGAAATTTACCATGATTTGGGTGCATCAAATGAGACATGAAGAAACCTGTTGGAATGGAACATCACTTTCTTATCTACTATTAGTACTATGATATAACTCGAACTCCAAAGAAGACCGGTACTGGCAGAAGAGAATATTATAGACCAGTCAGTTTAATAAGGCACTGCTGTAAAATACTGACACTAATCATTTATAGAAGAATGCGAGGAACGGAGGAAACTGTCCTCAAGGAAAATCAGCGAGGATCCCGAAAAAATATAGGAAAATGAAGCAATACTGACCCTGCGACCTATATTAGAAGATACGCTGAATAAAGGCTATCCTAGGATTATACAATTTGAAGGTTTAGGCAAAGCTTTTGGCAATGCTGTCTGGAATACTCTCTTTAAAATCACGAAGATAACAGATTAGGCTCAGGGAGCGATAGATTATCTACAACTTTTACAGAAACCAGACTGCTGTTACAAGGGACGAAGGACATGAAGATGGAACACTAGTTGAGAAGGAAGCAAGAGAGGGTTGAAACCTATCCTCGATGTTACAACTTTCACAGAAACAAGACTTATTTTACGAGAGACAAAGGACACGAAGGCGGAACACTAGTTGAAAAGGAAGCGAGGTGGGGTTGAAACCCATCCCGATGTTATTCAGTCTGTACACTGATCGAGCAGGAAATGAAACCAAGGAAAAATTTGGAAAGAGAATTAAGGTTCAGGGAGAAGAAATAAAAACTTGGAGGTTTGCCGGAGACAGCAAGGGAAGATCAGTTCAACAGAATGGATAGCGTCTTGAAAAGAGGTTCTAAAATGAACAACAAGGAAAATAAAAGAAAGTGATGACCTATAGTGGAATTAGGCGATGCTGTGGTAGTTAGATTAGGAAATTATACCAGCAGGAGATGAGCACTGCTATTTGGGTAGTAAAGAACTGACGAGAGCCGAAATAGAGAGGATACAAGCTTGTGTGTGGGGGGAGGGGTGTGTGATTGTTGTTAACAGTCGTCCAACAACAACGTTATAAGTGTCCTTACAAACACTGGTTAGACGAATGTGGTTAAAATGTCAGAATACTTAGGAAGAGTACGAATGTCTATCACCCTCACTCCAGATCATTCGCACGTTCATACAAACTTAAATCCATCAAGACAAAATGAAGACCAGCTATTGCAAAGAATTCTGAAAAAGAGGAATCTGTCAACATCGAATATAAATTTAAGGGCAATGTTACGCAACAGCTCCGCCAGTGTGCCAACGATGCAACGTCAAATCATAAGCGAGCAGCTGACATACTCGTATTAAAAGTGAATCACACGGTTATCACAGAGAAGTCAACTGTTACAAAACTATCTAGATACCATGCATGCTGTGGTGCCAATCACAACAAGCAATGGGGCATAGGTCCACGCAAGCAGAAGGCAGCACTTTACAGCGCTCTCTGGCGAACCACTGCCCTCTCCCCCCCTTCCTTCCAAATACCCAACAGCCACTCGAGCAGCAGAATGGTGAGCAAAATAGTGTTTCATGTTAATTTAGAATAAGAGATTTCATTTCTAAGTAACATAGGTCTACTTGTCTAAATGTCTAATGATGAGCAAAACATGCTTGAAATGCGTTGCAATATAATAAATGTAAAATAAATAAAGTCTCTGGTGGCAGGAAAATACAAATATTTAAGAGAACAGAAGCTTTTGAAATGTGATGCTATAGAAGAATGTTAAAGTTTGATGAGTTGATCGAGTAACTAACGAGAAGGTACTGAATGAAATTGAGGAGAAAAGAAAGTTATGGCACAACATGACTCAGTCCTTTCGTGGATGATGGGACACATCTTCCCACCAAAGTAATGCACAGTTCTGTTCGTTGGGTTGGCTGTTATCTGATGTCTGTCTAATGCTAGCATGTAGGGAGGTGCTTTCTGAACTTGGGAAAAAATACTATCCACAACAGCATCGATACATTGAAAGCTGTCAACGATCAAATGGGTCGTCGTATGTTTATAGGTGTCACAATGCGTGTGTTTCACAAAAATCAGATCAAATCGCCATCTTCGCCATTCAAAGAATGTCTGAAATAACTAATTGCATTTTCTTATACATCATAGACGTTGTTTTGAAACATTGTTACACACTACTATAATTCTGCTGGTTTGTACGTAGTGTGCAGGTAGTGGGACGTATATGCCCCAGTTAACTTCATAGAACGTAGAAAAGATCGATGTGTGGTATGTCGTAGGCACCTTCAAACGTTATGTTGAAAATTTGTGTGCAATATTTCATGTCTTCATTGTCATGAGAAAAATGTGTTTTGGTACTGATTTGTTACACTTTTCCCCATTACTGCCATCCAGATAAAATCATTCTACAACTGAAACATGGATCTAGTTACATTCATGGGAAATCATACGTCGCAATTCAACGATTTTCAAAACTGGTCAGCTTCAAATTTTTTGGTACTGTAAGAGTATTATTTATCACAAAGGAGGACAGATCTGACCTATTATTCAAATACATGCGAAATAAATTGTAACCACGAAAGGTGTAAGGAAGAGACAGTTGATAGGACACATTCCGAGGCATTAAGGAATTGCCAATTTGGTAGTGAAAAGGAGAATGGGAGGGGTAGAGGAAATCGTAGAGGGAGACCTGCAGTAAGCAGTTTCAAATCAATGTAGGCAGCAGCAGTTACGTCGAGCGAGACGAAGAGGATATCGCAGGACAGAGTTGCATAGAGAGCTGAATCAAACGTGTCTTCGGACTGAAGGCTACGATAACAACAACAAGACATGTATGACGTACTTGTTTGTAGTATATAATATGGTACGATCAATGGCTATTTCTTTAATTAGTTCTCATCATTGTTAAAAGTGTTTCAACGTGTAAATTTTGATGGGTTTAGCTTTATTGCATGTAGAACATAAAACGCAAACGTTATAATAGAACTCCTACCTGGTGAAGTGTTTCGAGTAGCGCCGAATATAATTAGAGGAATCCTAGAAGTCACAGGGGCGTGAGTCTCGTTTTGGAAGCCAGCGAGTAGTCGACGCATGTGGAGGTAGACTTCCGCTAAGTGTGTGTTATAATTCTTTCAAAATTTTGGGGTGCAGTCAGCGCTTAGACGTTTTAATATGAATAGCTGACGTGAACATGAAATTATCTTTCGGAATAGCTAGTGTGGAATTTTATCCTGTGAGGAACTTCGAGATGCGCTTCCATACTGTTGAATTGAAAGATTTACACCATTTCGCCTCACCACTGAACGCTAACCGATAGCTGACTAAAGGAAGGAGAAATTTCCGCGACTCATTCGTAAATGAAATGCACTTATCATGTCAACCCCTACACCAGCTTGTATACTCCTGACTTCACTCCTGGAACGTAGTGTGTGGTCAGCCCCACAGCAACCATTGTGTTCCAGCCACCATCGGAGCAGTGACAGTGATTCCATGAATTGCTCATCGTAACTGAACGCACGGTATTTTCACAAAGGCTCTGCAGCAATGAATTACTCATATTCACACTCAAGACGGTAGGTACATTTCGTAAGATGTCACAGCTGCAGAGAATTTGCGTGGGTAACTATGAATCATTCTGTTATCAAAATAATGGATTAGCACGTGTCTTCATTCTTTAAGATAAGGAATTCACTGGAAATTCCTTCAGTGTCACAAACTAAGTGACTGTATCTTATCAGTTAAGCTTCTTTTCCACGCACATCGGTTCAGTAGCGTAGCTATTTACCTGTTCCTCGAAGATACACAACAAAGTAGGTTGGGTGTAGTCGGAAAACATGGACTACAACAGTGTACTCAAAAGGGATTCCAGGTTACGAAATTTACTCCGAAATCCCAGCACACAATGTCTTCATCACTAAGAATTGTGTGTTTCCGTCTCCTCTCATGTTCCACACATCTGACGCACTGGAGTACGAGACTTTAATGGTGCTTTATTGAGTCTGGTTAGCGGGGTAGAAAACTTATGAGTCCGAGTTGGGAAACACCCACACGTTGTAACTAGCTACCTGGCCACGACCGCGGTTACGTTACAGGTAGACCACAAACGCTAGGTTTGAATACAGAGCCGTTAGCAGCAATTAGTGGCACCGAAGATGTCAGCTACGCGACCAGCATTTTTGAGTACTGCCCTTTTTAACACCAACGCCGCTCCAGGACCACCACGGTAGCCCATGGTCTGTCGCTGAGGAGGTCTCAGACGCGGAAGATAATAAACACGCATCCATGAGATACAAAATGTAATTAGCTAAGTGGTAATTTACCTAGTAGCTCCACGCTAAATTTCTTATTACTTTTATTAGGCTCAAATACTTCAAATGGCTCTGAGCACTATAGGCCGTAACATCGTGGATAACGAATGTTCCGTGAATGCGTCTTCGAAAATACTTGACTAGCGATGGAATGTCTCCGTACAATGGACGGAGTGGTGACAGAAAGTCTTACTTGATTGACTTGTCGGACACTGGTGTTTTGAAGCAGTTCCAACAATTCAAAAGTTGTATGGTATCGTGGGAGGTGGACTCTATCTCTTTGTAATATGTAGACTTCGTTAAGCGGAACTTCCTTAAAGCGGAACAGCGCTGCTGCTACCGTCGCAGGTTCGAATCCTGCCTCGGGCATGGATGTGTGTGATGTCCTTAGGTTAGTTAGGTTTAAGTAGTTCTAAGTCTAGGGGACTGATGACCTCAGATGTTAAGTCCCATACGGTTTAGAGCCTTTTTTTTCTATTACTGAGATTAGTCAGACGGTCAATAACGAATAGTGAATGGGTTCTCAAAAAGGATGACAATATCATTTTCTGTCCACACAGCTGTTCTCTGGGGGTCAGATAGTATTTTTCTCGAGAGACGGTCACCAAGTGCCTGACCGCCCATCTCTGTCCTCTCGAGCACTGTATAATAGTGGCTGCTGTTTGTGTACCCGACCGACGTACCTCGGCAATTCCTACAAGGACATTGTCTCCCACACTCCGCAACTTAAATATCACAGTAGCACACCTTCTACAGATTCACAGCCAAAACGTGTCACTTTTTGCTGAAACTACTTTCAGTTTTACGTATGAGTCCATTTGCAGTACACGCTGATGAACGTGACCATGTGATACAGTAGGTGTAATGTTCTGTACTTACCCTGTGGACCGACTTATACATGAAATTTTCTGCAGTGGAAGTCAACAAGAAAACAAAATAGGGGATATGAGGCCTATCGATTCAATTCGTGCTGTATAGACGTGGCGCTATAAAACAGTTTGAGTATGTACCGGGATTTTGGATTGTTTTCGGAGAAGAGACCAAACAACGAGTTCATCGGTGTCATCGGATTAGGGAAGGACAGGGAAGGAAGTCGGCCGTGCCTTTTCAAAGGAACCATCCCGACATTTGCCTGGAGTGATTTAGGGAAATCACGGAAAACCTAAATCAGGATGGCCGGACGCGGGATTGAGCCGTCGTCCTCCCGAATGCGAGTCCAGTGTGTTAACCACTGCGCCACCTCGCTCGGTGGGAATGTATTGTATCAGAAGATTTACAACATTAATCTAGACTAATTCCACGTCAGGGTTACGGCATAAACTAACAAACAAAAACATCATTATTCCAACAAACATTAGCCGACCGTTGTGGCCGAGCGGTTCTAGGCACTTCAGTTTGGGACCGCGCGACCGCTACGGTCGCAGGATCGAATCCTGCCTCGGGCATGGATGTGTGTGATGTCCTTAGGTTAGTTATGTTTAAGTAGTTCTAGGTTCTGGGGGACTGATGACCTCAGATGTTAAGTCCCATAGTGCTCAGAGCCATTTGAACCGTCTGAACCGACAAATATTCGTTCAACATTAATTACGCTACTCTGTATTAAAAAATGTAAATAATATAAAACAGCCATTAATATGATCAGCACTAGAGTTTCGTAAGCGACAATATGTGTATTGTGTTTTAAACTGGGGACCTAGAAACGACGGAGAGGCTTCGTCACGCCGTAGATCTCAGTGGCACACATCCCCACAACAGGCCACAGCAGTCCACACACCCACCCCATAGCCGCCCCACACCGAACCCGGGGTTCGTGTTTGCGCAGCAATCGCCGACATAGTGTAACTGAGGCGGAATAAGGGGAACCACCCCGCATTCGCCGAGGCAGATGGAAAACCGAATTAAAAGCCATCCACAGGCTGGTCGGCACACCGGACCTCGATACTAAAGGCCGGTTCCCACTAGAGCGCGGCAGCGTGTCGTGCGGCAACGGCAGCGGCAAGCGTTTTCCGCTTTGACGCAGCGGCTCGCGGAATTGGCGTTCCCATCTGGAAGCAGCAGACGCTAGCGGTAGCCAATGACGGACAGCCACTGAGGCACAGGGTGGGAACCACTGAAACGCCCGGTGCACTTGATTAACTGTATCTTACACCTACATGAAGGAAAGACGAAGTTGGGTGAAGACATACCAATTTTTCATTTTCTGTACCATGTACTCTTTCACATATTTCATTATTCATGTTTTCTCATTTCACCATAAACAGATTTCAGGACTACCGTTCATGATTGTTCACTATCTCCTAACACATTGAAACAATGTACGACAAAAGAGATAATTCAGATGGTTAAGTGAGACAAAAATTTAAAATGGGATATGGTAGCATGTACAGGAAAACAGTAAGAACACAAAAGCTTGGGGGAAGGGATGAAAGTGGAAGCCACCTTATAGAATTTCGCACAGAGCATAATGTAATCATCGCCAGCACCTTGCTTAAGAATCATGAAAGAATAATACATATTTGGAACAAAGTTTTGGAAACCAGATTTTAAATTATAAGACGCTAACCTAGAATAATTTATTGGTTACGAGCTGCAGTTTACAACTAAAGAGGCAGTAAACAGTAGCAAATTAAGGAAATGGAACTTGAATAAGTCAAGACCCACAGTTTTTCGATAATCTTAAAGTTACCGTAATGCAACGACTGACTGAAACAAAGGAAGGAATCCGCTAGAATACGAATGGATATCTTTGAGAGAAGAAGTGGTGAATGCAGCAGAGTATGTGAATGGGAAGAAGGTACAGTAGAAATCGTTAGATAAAACGTGATATATTAAATTTGACAAGAGGGAAAAATATAAAAATGCAGCAAATAAAGTAGGCCATGGGAAATAGAAATGTCTAAACATGACGTTGACAGAAAGTCCACAATTGCAACGCGATTTTGTACTTGGAAAACATAGGAGAATGAAAATGAGAGCAAAGAAAACTTTGCTCAAAGGACAAGCAACTGTCAAGAACTCATTTGGCAAGCCAGAACTAAGCAAATAAGAGAAGGCTAGAAAGTGGAAGGAATATGTAGAGAGGAGAGGTGGAGGGGTAAGCACAATCTTAGATTCCTGTGATATGTCTCAACACACAAGGCAATACTGGTCCTACCACTTACCTGAGTAGACAGACTGAAGAACTGCAAAACTGTGTTTACAGCATTTGCATGTTTAGAGAAAGGTTTTGACAATCTTAATTAAAACATTCTTTGAAGCTCTGGAGATGTCATCGATAAAACACAGGGCCACAAGATTATCTACAACTTGTACAGAAACCAAACTGCATTTCTAAGACTTCAATGACTTGAAAGGGAAGCAGTAATTGAGAAGGCATAAGTAGAGAGGATATAAAATGAAGACTGTGAATAGCAAGAAAAGCGTTCTGAAAAAGAAAATTTGTTCATATCGAATATAAATTCTAATGATTGGGTACTATTTTACAAAGGTATTTGTGTCGAGTGCAGTATTTGTGTGGAGTGCAGCTTTGTATGTAAGTGAAACGTGGGCGATGAACACTTCTCTCAAAAAGACAATGGACGCTTTCAAAACGTGGTGATCAATAAGAATGCTGAAGATTAGATATGAGGATCGTGTAACTAAAGAAGAGGTACGGAATTAAATAGAGGAGGAAGAGGAAATTACGGCACAGCTTTGACTACAAGAGGGGTAAGTTGACAGGACATATTATGAGGCATCAAAGAGTGCGGACAAAGGGGTTGCGTGATAGTAATCTGATAATAATCATCTGTTGAAATGCTATTCTACTATTTTATCTATTAATGTAAGCAGTGAATTTACTCTTCCATGCACTCCTCCACAAAACATTTAAACCAAAACTGAAATCAGCTGAACACCAAATCTTTCAACCACTGTCTGACAACTACTGCATTCACTTTCAACTTTCTGTAACTATCACTGACTAGCCACACACACATACAGATATAAGGAGAACAGAAATAAACAAACATTAGTTTTCAGCATATAATTCTTTAGGTTGGCAACATGTACATAAACAAACCAAACAGGAAGGGACATGAGGTGAACACACTGTAGTTACGACTTCAAATCAGTGTTTTCGGTAAAATGTCTACAGCTATTGACAGAAGAAAAAAGAGCGAACACGAAAATGTGGTTCAAATGGCTCTGAGCACTATGCGACTTAACTTCTGGGGTCATCAGTCGCCTAGAACTTCGAACTAATTAAACCTAAGGACATCACACACATCCATGCCCGAGGCAAGATTCGAACCTGCGACCATAGTGGTCGCTCGGTTCCAGACTGTAGCGCCTAGAACAGCACAGCCACTACGGCCGGCACGAAAATGTGCTTACGTTCCATAATATAAGTTTCAGTTCAACCTTCAGCATGTGACCAGGTGAGGGGAAACGCAGATGTCCGCCAAAAGCTCGATTTGCTGTAAGTAATCAGTTATTCACGTAAAAATAGATGTGAACTGTTTTATAATCTTCATGTATCACATATCAAGACAAAACTGAATCATTCTAGATTCCACCGAAGATGCCTTAAAGAAAAAGGCGAAAAGCGCCTTGAACCAATAGAGTACACTGGATAAAGAAAAAAAACGTTTGTTACTTACCAAAGGAAATAATCAGTAGCTGTAGATACTCAGCAAATTACATCTTATGACATACCAGCAAATTAGTTTCGGTTTACCTTCTCATTCCACATTCTATTAAATGCCGTTTAAAAAACTTCATGTAGCCTTTCTGAAGAACTGTGGTTACTTTCATTCTTGGTAGATAAACAGATTTTGGATATTTATCATGCGACGAAATACATGACTTTTTACAAGTTTTCGTTTGCAAAAAAACACGTTTCGATTTCTTGAACTGTTTACGAAATTTGCGGTTGATACACCCACATGGTTTACGACGAGCAGGACGAAGTATCGGTCGCGTCGCGAGCGACCTGCGCGCGATCACAGCATAGCCCGTCCGCCGATATATCATTCAATATCTCGAGAACGGTGATAGCTATCGTTCTGCTCTCAGCTTTAAAAACAATTTCGATATGTTGACTAAATTTCATACGCAATAATGTATTACCTAAAATGAACTGTACGCAAAGTCCACGCAATGCGTTTTTACCTCTGCACACTCATTAAAATTTCGTGTAAAGGTTTATGTAAAAGCGATACAACAAGTAACCACGACGAATAACGAAAAGAAATTCGGTCCTTTATCGAGAGAAGATATCAGGCTGTAGCATGCCCAAGAATCAAATTTTTCTACCGAATAGTTTCCTTGGAATCGGATGATAAGTATTTCATAGCTGCCGCCGCGTCCGCGCCAGCGCTTCGGCGGAAGTTCGTGTGGCCGGGGGTGCCGTACCTGACGTCACGCTCAGCGCGTTCTGTGATTGGCGGCGCGCACCTGGAGCGCGGCACGCGGCAGCGGAAGCGATTCGACATGGCCAAACCGCGACGCAGAGCCCGCCGCGCCGTGCCGCTGACGCCGTTTCTATGGCAACTACGCCGCTGACGCGCGGTTTTGACGCGCGGCAGCCCTAGTGGGAACCGGCCTTAATGCGTTGGGCGGATTCGTGCCGGTACCCCTTCCTGCTCGGGGAACAGCGCGTTAGTCCGCGGGGCTAGCTGGGCGGACCTAAGTGACAATAGGTTATAAAGAGTGTGACAGAATTTTTTTATGAGCTAGCATTCTTTTCGGGCGTGTAGGATGCAGGGGGCTGATTCCTAAAGCAAAACTGGGAAAAACAGAAATCACCGTTCAAATATGCTAATTTTATAGAAACTTGCTATTTACCAAAAATATCTATCGCAAATTTTGTTTCTTCGTATGCGTTACATTATCACGAAGTACAGCATTTCTCAATCTCGATCTTCTTCGCAATGTCTCGGCAGGACCGTTACTTCGTATAGACAACGTGTACACGCTAACTGTTTGCAGCTCACCAAAGTAGTGAATGCGAAGCAGAGATGAACAAATTGATGTGGAAAATTTCTCGTCTATGCAGCTAGAAAATAGCCTAAAATTGACCTAAAAAGGACATCTAACCTACAGCGCATGCACGCCGTCCGATAATTTGGCTAGAAACGCCCCTGAATGTACTTCCGATGTTTTTAGGCCAGTTTAACCGCGTTTTCAGCATTGCTAGAACACAACAAAATGTTCGTCTCGACTTCCCCTACACCACTGTGGTACGTTGTAAACTGTTATCATTTACACACTGCAAATCTTACCTTGTGCAAGTCAGTGTTGAGGTTATGAGCTAAGTCCTGACACGACCTAACACGTACTGTAGACAGCAAAACCACCCACAGCAAGAAACATACCGATGGCATGTTTAGTAGGCACTATAAGATCTGAGAGACTAGAACGGCCCTTTTTGTGGAACTAAAACACCGGAACCACTGGTGAAACACATCATTGTGGACGGCCTTAGTCCTCGCGAACAAACACAAAATTCCACTCAATAGTCAAGGCCCCTAATACAATTTAATGCGTTGGCCCACGACCTAGGGGTACGCCGTAAGGACCGTCGTCGTCGGAGATGCTGTACTCTCAGTATTTATCAGGGAAAGAAAGTGTAATTGGTGCCTTACAGTTCTTGACCATTAGATTTTCTGTAGACCTGTATTAAATCTCAAACCTATGCGAAGTGTCTCATAGCTCCAGAACCTGTTACACTGCAAACTGGGAGACATTAATTCATCGTGTGGTTGAAGCTCGCTTTTCACCCGTACTTGCTTTCACACACACACACACACACACACACACACACACACACACACACAATCACAGACAGACAAAGAGAGAGAGATAGACAAATAAACAAATAAACAAACAAACACGCATGCGCCCCTCTCTGAGCTTACTGACAAAATTCGGAACTCCCACGCAGAACACACAAAATAAGGTGGCGGAACAGGCAAATACTTTTGTGAACAGTGACACAGTTTGTATTAGGAAATACAGTTTGCAGAGTGGCGGGAAGAACAAAAAATAAGTACATTATAAATTTTACACCCTCATCCGTCGCCTAACACACACACACACACACACACACACACACACACACATTTGTATACAGGGTGGTCTATTGATACTGACCGGGCCAAATATCTCATGACATAAGCATCAAACGAAAAAACTACGAAGAATGAAACTTGTCTACCTTGAAGGAGGAAACCAGATGGCGCCATGGTTGGCCCGCTAGATGGCGCTGCCATAGGTCAAACGGATATCAACTGCGTTTTTTTAAATACGAACCCCCATTTTATTACATATTCGTGTAGTACGTAAAGAAATATGAATGTTTTAGTTGGACCACTTTTTCGCTTTGTAATAGATGGCGCTGTAATAGTCACAAACGTATAAGTACTTGGTATCATGTAACATTTCGCCAGTGTGGACGGTATTCGCTTCGTGATACATTACCCGTGTTAAAATGGACCGTTTACCAATTGCGGGAAAGGTCGATATCGTGTTGATGTATGGCTATTGTGATCAAAATGCCCAACGGGCGTGTGCTATGTATGCTGCTCGGTATCCTGGACGACATCATCCAAGTGTCCGGACCGTTCGCCGGATAGTTACGTTATTTAAGGAAACAGGAGGTGTTTAGCCACGTGTGAAACGTCAGCCACGACCTGCAACAAATGATGATGCCCAAGTAGGTGTTTTAGCTGCTGTCGCAGTTAATCCGCACATCAGTAGCAGACAAATTACGAGAGAATCGGGAATCTCAAAAACGTCGGTGTTGAGAATGTTACATCAACATGGATTGCACCCTACCATATTTCTATGCTCCAGGAATTGCATGGCGACGACTCTGAACGTCGTGTGCAGTTCTGCCACTGTGCACAAGAGAAATTACGGGACGATGACAGATTTTTTGAACGCGTTCTATTTAGCGACGAAGCGTCATTCACCAACAGCGGTAACGTAAACCGCCACAATATACATTATTGGGCAACAGAAAATCCACGATGGCTGCAACAAGTGGAACATCAGCGACCTTGGCGGATTAATGTATGGTGCGCCATTATGGGAGGAAGGATAATTGGCTCCCATTTTATCAATGGCAATCTAAATGATGCAATGTATGCTGATTTCCTACGCAATGTTCTACCGATGTTACTACAAGATGTTTCACTGCGTGACAGAATGGCGATGTACTTCCAACATGATGGATGTTCGGCACATTGCTCGCGTGCGGTTGAAGCGGTATTGAGTAGCATATTTTGTAACAGGTGGATTGGTCGTCGAAGCACCGTACCATTGCCCGCACGTTTACTGGATCTGACGTCCCCGGATTTCTTTCTGTGGGAAACGTTGAATGATATTTGGTATCGTGATCCACCGACAACACCTGACAACACGCGTCAGCGCATTGTCAATCCATGTGCGAACATTACGGAAGGCGAACTACTCGCTGTTGAGAGGAATGTCGTTACACGCATTGCCAAATGCATTGAGGTTGACGGACATCATTTTGAGCATTTATTGCATTAATGCGGTATTTACAGGTAATCACGCTGTAACAGCATGCGTTCACAGAAATGATAAGTTCACAAAGGTACATGTATCACATTGGAACAACCGAAATAAAATTTTCAAACGTACCTACGTTCTGTATTTTAATTTAAAAAACCTACCTGTTACCAGCTGTTCGTCTAAAATTGTGAGCCCTATGTTTGTGACTATTACAACGCCATCTACCACAAAGTGGAAAAAGTGGTCCAACAAAACATTTCTTTATGTACTACACGAATATCTAATAAAAAATGGGGGTTCCTATTTGATATCCGTTTGGCCTATGGCAGCGCCATCTAGCGGGCCAACCATAGCGCCATCTGGTTTCCCCCTTCAAGGTAGACAAGTTTCGTTCTTTGTAGTTTTTTCGTTTGACGCTTATTTCGTTCGATATTTTGCCCGGTCACGATCAATGGACAATTATATGAGTCGCCACGTGCCCGTAGCTCGGGGCCGTGCGTCAGTGCGGGCCACCTCGACTGCTGTCGTCTAATACACTATGTGATCGAAAGTATCCGGACACCCCCAAAAACATATGTTTTTCCATATTAGGTGCATTGTGCTGCCACCCGACAGAGACCGCTGACAATTGAAGAGGGTCGTAATGTGTAATAGGCAGACATTTATCCAGACCATCACACTGGAATTACAAACTGCATTGGTGTCCACTGCAAGTAATGTGACAGTTAGGCGAGAGGTGAGAGAACGTTATCTGCCAGCGTGTGTAGTGCCAACAGTAAAATTCTGAGCTGGCGGTGTTATGGTGTGGTCGTGTTCTTCGTGAAGGGGGGCTTGCACTCGTTGTTTTGCATGGTACTATCACAGCACATTTCTACAGTGATGTTTAAGCACCTGCTTGGTTCCCGCTGTTGAAGAGCAATTCGTGGATGGTGATTGCATCTTTCAACATGATCGAGCACCTGTTCATAATGGACGGCCTGAGTGGTTACACGACAATAACATTCCTGTAATGGACTGGCCTGCACAGTGTCCTGACGTGATCCTATAGAACACATTTTGGACGTTTTGGAATGCCAACTTTTTGCCAGGCCTCACCGACCGACATCGATACCTCTCCTCAGTGCAGCACCCCACGAAGAATGGGCTGCCATTCCCCAAGAAACCTTCCAGAACCTGATTGAACGTGTGCCTGCGAGAGTGGAAGCTGTCGTAAAGGCTAAGGATGGGCCAACACCTCCGGTACTTTTGATCACAGAGTGTAAGTCACGGCTGCTGCTCGCGTCCGCGCGATCAGTTGTTGGACAGGGACAGGTCCTCCAGTGTGCAGGCGCGCGCGCGCACACACACACACACACACACACACACACACACACACACATACACACAAGCGCGCTCTCGTACTCACTCTCGCCAATTTACGAAGCCCATCACAAGTAGCACATCCCCACAATATTTTTTAAAACGTGTTACATAAACATATAACCAAATGTTAAAAAATAATTAACATCTCTGAATTGACAGCAGAATGTAACGCAGATAATAGCAATAATATTACAATAACAATGGTAAAGTGGAGAAGAAAACCAAAACTGAGAAATCCTGATTAGTTGTGGGTGGCAAACTGTAGCAAAATATTAGCAGCACTGCACGTAACAGACTGCTAAAGGAAAATCAGAATGTAATATGTTATATAAATATTTCGTCAGTAGATTACATTTTGAGAGTTTCTTGATTATTTTATAATACATATTATACAAACATGTGCCTACCACTACCTCCATGACGTTTTTCTTAAACGCATGGTACTGTGTTTTACAATTACCGGATTCGAACTTTAAAGAAAAAAATCATCTAATTAGTTATTGGTAGCTGTTTTTATATAACACATACTAACGTATATATTTTGTTAACAATGTTATGAACACCAATAACACGGCCCATAACTGTATATATTTATCATTCCAAATTCCCAGAAGGAACAAAACAATATTTCCTTAAGGAGTCTAAGTTCAGCTGTCCTTTTATTCCTGGTCGGTAGGAATAGACTATGAGTTGACACTACGTTTCATTTGCTACTTTTATTCCATACCTGCAATAATCCTTATACACAACTCTGTACAGATAATACTTCCTACGCTGAGGAAAGGCGAAAAATCGCTCCTCATTGTATCCTACCAATAAACGTGAGAATGAATTACAACTACTGGACGAAATCAGATGCCAGGAAAGAAACTAGCAAGTTCAGTTGCTTATGATTCAGTACCATTCTGAGAAAGTGCGGGGGCGTCCACAGCTGAAATGCAACCTCATTCTCTTAATTTCACCTCAACAAACCGAAGAGCTGATAAACTGTCAACTTTCCATAACCAGTCCTCCATTCTACCGTGTGTCCACGTGTATTACTAGTAGTGCAAATATTCGGCGCTAGTCTCGTTGACAGGGTTACCATTGTCAAACAATACCCATAAATAATTACACATTACAGATACACAGTAACACTTGGTGGGGTGAAATATGGGGAGACGCTCCGTGACCATAAAGTAGTGGATAGACATTTACAGTTGCAGTGAAGTATAGTTTATCAAATGAGACTGTGCCACAAGCGCAGGATTTTGGGAGAATGTTGAGATGCATGTACTGGTCTCCGTAAATGTTATACTAAATATTTGGATCTGACGGCATTCTAGTGTTACCATGTAGTGGAGACTGTCAAACTCTTACTGAGCAACGTAGCACTACTATAAGAGAGGTTTACTAATACAACATCTAAATATTTTTACAAACTTTGAAGCGCATTACAACACCAAAACAAAAAAAATGTCCATACGTCTGGAAAAATATTTGTTTCTGAGTTATTAACAAAAGAACATTTTACAAAACCCTGGAGTTACAAATTGTAATTATGTCCTCCACACGTAAGCATTCTCGGATCGTGTCCTGTACCATACTTCCAATGTTCCTTCCTCCCGTGGGTGTCCATGCTACTTCCATGAAAAATTGATGAATCGTCACTGTATTGTGAGTGTCGTCTTTATGTTAGATGGCTTCACATACAACAAATCAAAGGTTTGTCGCGTACATGATAACCAGGCCATGGATCTGATCCTGAGTTATTTATCCGTCTGTTGTGGTAGATATCATCCTGTGACGGAAAATTTCAGTAGCTTCATCATGCATTAACCACATAATTTTTCTTTTTTCAGCGATACATCTGTAGCATATTTGGAAGACTCTTTTGAATACAGCCCTTGTAAACAGCACCTGTAAGGCGTGTTGCAAGAACATACGAATCTACCACACAATCACCTACAGCTCCACACCACACATTTATTTGCTGCTGGTTTCTGATGTGCATCCTAAGCGGTACTTTGAGGGTTTTCAACCGCTGTGAAACTTCTCTTTTCTATCTATTTCAAATACTGCGTCATCTCTTAACAAAACTGAAACACAACCAACTGATTGGCAGTTTGGCGACCAAAGCCTCCGCAAAATTCCTCCCACAACGACCGGCAAGAGAAAGATATATATTTTTATGGCGCTAGCAGATGTCTCACATCCTACGGTGACGCGACCTGTGCTTACACCTGGATCTTCTTCGGCAACAGTAGAGATAGTTAGTTACTTCATGTCCCACAGTCAATTTTTTTCACGATAAATCGCCGTGATGTGGAACGAGTCATTTTACATTCATATTGCAAATTAATTTATAGATCTATTTGTACTCTAAACATCACCATATTATTATTTTTTTTCCCAATATGAAAAGATACAGATTGAGTTAGCATTTCCTACCCATTGCCTTTTACACATTACAAACATAGAAGTTCTTCTGCGGAACACAAGAACTTGTCAATGAGAAACTTTTTTAATTTATTTTCAAATTTTACCTTGTTGTCTGTTAGACATTTTCTATCACTTGGTAAGTGGTCAAAAAATTTTGTTGCAGCGTTGTGCACCCCTTTCTGCGCTAAAGATAACCTTAATGTTGAGTAATGAATGTCATTTTTTCTTCTATTATTGTAATTATGTACCTCACTGTTTCTTTTCAACTGCAGTGGATTTCTTAATATATATCAACTCACTGCCTAACTACATATGTGGATCCTAAATTTACAGTCATATTACAATTACCGAAGCTTAATTTGCCGTGGATTACAAACAAACAAACAACAAATTTCATGAGGGAATAAATATAGTGTGAAGCACTATATTGTGAGCAGTCAGAATGCCCAACTCCTTAGACAGATGTCTACAAGATGATCGCAGGTGAGCACCACATATTATTCTTACAGCACGTCTTTGGGCAATGAGGACTTTCTTTCTTAAAGAAGAGTTACTCCAGAACATTATTCCATATGACAGTTGTTGTTGTTGTTGTTGTGGTCTTCAGTCCTGAGACTGGTTTGATGCAGCTCTCCATGCTACTCTATCCTGTGCAAGCTTTTTCATCTCCCAGTACCTACTGCAACCTACATCCTTCTGAATCTGCTTAGTGTATTCATCTCTTGGTCTCCCTCTACGATTTTTACCCTCCACGCTGCCCTCCAATACTAAATTGGTGATCCCTTGATGCCTCAGAACATGTCCTACCAACCGATCCCTTCTTCTGGTCAAGTTGTGCCACAAACTTCTCTTCTCCCCAATCCTATTCAATACTTCCTCATTAGTTATGTGATCTACCCATCTAATCTTCAGCATTCTTCTGTAGCGCCACATTTCGAAAGCTTCTATTCTCTTCTTGTCCAAACTATTTATCGTCCATGTTTCACTTCCATACATGGCTACACTCCATACGAATACTTTCAGAAATGACTTCCTGACACTTAAATCAATACTGGATGTTAACAAATTTCTCTTCTTCAGAAACGCTTTCCTTGCCATTGCCAGCCTACATTTTATATCCTCTCTACTTCGACCATCATCAGTTATTTTGCTCCCCAAATAGCAAAACTCCTTTACTACTTTAAGTGCCTCATTTCCTAATCTAATTCCCTCAGCATCACCCGACTTAATTAGACTACATTCCATTATCCTTGTTTTGCTTTTGTTGATGTTCATCTTATATCCTCCTTTCAAGACACTGTCCATTCCATTCAACTGCTCTTCCAAGTCCTTTGCTGTCTCTGACAGAATTACAATGTCATCGGCGAACCTCAAAGTTTTTATTTCTTCTCCATGAATTTTAATACCTACTCCAAATTTTTCTTTTGTTTCCTTTACTGCTTGCTCAATATACAGATTGAACAACATCGGGGAGAGGCTACAACCCTGTCTTACTCCCTTCCCAACCACTGCTTCCCTTTCATGTCCCTCGACTCTTATAACTGCCATCTGGTTTCTGTACAAATTGTAAATAGCCTTTCGCTCCCTGTATTTTACCCCTGCCACCTTTAGAATTTGAAAGAGAGTATTCCAGTCAACATTGTCAAAAGCTTTCTCTAAGTCTACAAATGCTAGAAACGTAGGTTTGCCTTTCCTTAATCTTTCTTCTAAGATAAGTCGTAAGGTCAGTATTGCCTCACGTGTTCCAGTGTTTCTACGGAATCCAAACTGATCTTCCCCGAGGTTGGCTTCTACTAGTTTTTCCATTCGTCTGTAAAGAATTCGTGTTAGTATTTTGCAGCTGTGACTTATTAAGCTGATAGTTCGGTAATTTTCACATCTGTCAACACCTGCTTTCTTTGGGATTGGAATTATTATATTTTTCTTGAAGTCTGAGGGTATTTCGCCTGTCTCATACATCTTGCTCACCAGATGGTAGAGTTTTGTCAGGACTGGCTCTCCCACGGCCGTCAGTAGTTCCAATGGAATATTGTCTACTCCGGGGGCCTTGTTTCGACTCAGGTCTTTCAGTGCTCTGTCAAACTCTTCACGCAGTATCGTATCTCCCATTTCATCTTCATCTACATCCTCTTCCATTTCCATAATATTGTCCTCAAGTACATCGCCCTTGTATAGACCCTCTATATACTCCTTCCACCTTTCTGCTTTCCCTTCTTTGCTTAGAACTGGTTTTCCATCTGAGCTCTTGATATTCATACAAGTCGTTCTCTTATCTCCAAAGGTCTCTTTAATTTTCCTGTAGGCGGTATCTATCTTACCCCTAGTGAGATAGGCCTCTACATCCTTACATTTGTCCTCTAGCCATCCCTGCTTAGCCATTTTGCACTTCCTGTCGATCTCGTTTTTGAGACGTTTGTATTCCTTTTTGCCTGTTTCACTTACTGCATTTTTATATTTTCTCCTTTCATCAATTAAATTCAATATTTCTTCTGTTACCCAAAGATTTCTACTAGCCCTCGTCTTTTTACCTACTTGATCCTCTGCTGCCTTCACTACTTCATCCCTCAAAGCTACCCATTCTTCTTCTACTGTATTTATTTCCCCCATTCCTGTCAATTGCTCCCTTATGCTCTCCCTGAATCTCTGTACAACCTCTGGTTCTTTTAGTTTATGCAGGTCCCATCTCCTTAAATTCCCAATATTTGCAGTTTCTTCAGTTTTAATCTACAGGTCATAACCAATAGATTGTGGTCAGAGTCCACATCTGCCCCTGGAAATGTCTTACAATTTAAAACCTGGTTCCTAAATCTCTGTCTTACCATTATATAATCTATCTGATACCTTTTAGTATCTTCAGGGTTCTTCCATGTATACAACCTTCTTTCATGATTCTTAAACCAAGTGTTAGTTATGATTATGTTGTGCTCTGTGCAAAATTCGACCAGGCGGCTTCCTCTTTCATTTCTGTCCCCCAATCCATATTCACCTACTATGTTTCCTTCTCTCCCTTTTCCTACACTCGAATTCCAGTCACCCATCACTATTAAATTTTCGTCTCCCTTCACAATCTGAATAATTTCTTTTATTTCATCATACATTTCTTCAATTTCTTCGTCATCTGCAGAGCTAGTTGGCATATAAACTTGTACTACTGTAGTAGGCGTGGGCTTCGTATCTATCTTGGCCACAATAATGCGTTCACTATGCTGTTTGTAGTAGCTTACCCGCACTCCTATTTTCCTATTCATTATTAAACCTACTCCTGCATTACCCCTATTCGATTTTGTGTTTATAACCCTGTAGTCACCTGACCAGAAGTCTTGTTCCTCCTGCCACCGAACTTCACTAATTCCCACTATATCTAACTTCAACCTATCCATTTCCCTTTTTAAATTTTCTAACCTACCTGCCCGATTAAGGGATCTGACATTCCACGCTCCGATCCGTAGAACGCCAGTTTTCTTTCTCTTGATAACGACATCCTCTTGAGTAGTCCCCGCCCGGAGATCCGAATGGGGGACTATTTTACCTCCGGAATATTTTACCCAAGAGGACGCCATCATCATGTAATCATACAGTAAAGCTGCATGCCCTCGGGATAAATTACGGCTGTAGTTTCCCCTTGCTTTCAGCCGTTCGCAGTACCAGCACAGCAAGGCCGTTTTGGTTATTGTTACAAGGCCAGATCAGTCAATCATCCAGACTGTTGCCCTTGCAACTACTGAAAAGGCTGCTGCCCCTCTTCAGGAACCACACGTTTGTCTGGCCTCTCAACAGATACCCCTCCGTTGTGGTTGCACCTACGGTACGGCTATCTGTATCGCTGAGGCACGCAAGCCTCCCCACCAACGGCAAGGTCCATGGTTCATGGGGGGACAGTACTGAATGAAAATAGGCAAAATACACTACTGGCCATTAAAATTGCTGCACCACGAAGATGACGTTCTACAGACGCGAAATAACCGACTGGAATAAGATGCTGTGATATGCAAATGATTAGCTTTTCAGAGCATTCACACAAGGTTGGCGCCGGTCGCGACACATACAACGTGCTGACATGAGGAAAGTTTCCAACCGATTACTCATACACGAACAGCAGTTGACCGGCGTTGCCTGTCGATACGTTGTTGTGAAGCCTCGTGTAAGGAGGAGAAATGCATACCTTCACGTTTCCGACTTTGATAAAGGTCGGATTGTAGCCTATCGCGATTGCGGTTTATCGTATAGCGTCATTGCTGCTCGCGTTGGTCGAGATCCAATGACTGTTAGCAGAATATGGAATCGGTGGATTCAAGAGGGTAATACAGAACGCCGTGCTGGATCCCAACGGCCTCGTATCACTAGCAGTCGAGATGACAGGCATCTTATCCGCATGGCTGTAAGGGATAGTGCAGCCACGTCTCGATCCCTGAGTCAACAGATGGGGACGTTTGAAAGACAACAACCATCTCCACGAACAGTTCGACGACGTTTGCAGCAGCGTGGACTATCAGCTCGGAGACCATGACTGCGGTTACCCTTGAGGCTTCATCACAGACAGGAGCGCCTGCAACGGTGTACTCAACGACGAACCTGGGTGCACGAATGGCAAAACGTCATTTTTTCGGATGAATCCAGGTTCTGTTTACAGCATCATGACGGTCGAATCCGTGTTTGGCGGCATCGCGGTGAACGCACAATGGAAGCGTGTATTCGTCATCGCCATACTGGCGTACCACCCGGCGTGATGGTATGGGGTGCCATTGGTTACACGTCTCTGTCACCTCTTGTTCGCATTGACGGCACTTTGTACAGTGGAAATTACATTTCAGATGTGTTGCGACCCGTGGCTCTACCCTTCATTCGATCCCTGCGAAACCCTACATTTCAGCAGAATAATGCACGACCGCATGTGGCGGGTCCTGTACGGGCCTTTCTGGATACAGAAAATGTTCGACTGCTGCCCTGGCCAGCACATTCTCCAGATGTCTCACCAATTGAAAACTTCTGGTTGATGGTGACCGAGCAACTGGCTCGTCACAATACTCCAGTCACTACTCTTGATGAACTGTGGTATCGTGTTGAAGCTGCATGGGCAGCTGTACCTGTACACGCCATCCAAGCTCTGTTTGATTCAATTCTCAGGCGTATCAAGGCCGGTATTTCGGCCAGAGGTGGTTGTTCTGGGTACTGGTTTCTCAGGATCTATGCACCCAAATTGCGTGAAAGTGTAATCACATGTCACGTCTAGTATAATATATTTGTCCAATGAATACCCGTTTATCATCTGCATTTCTTCTTGGTGTAGCACTTTTAATGGCCAGTAGTGTAAGTCAACTTACTGATTTCTCTCTCCCCAAAATTTGCTATGTTTCTAAGTGCAAACGTGGCTGAACTAAGTTATTTTAGTAGTTCCAAGATGTGTTTTTTCCAGTTTAAATTCTCACCAATACGGACGCCTCAGAATTTTGAGTTTCCACCCTATGTATTATTTCATGATCATGTGTTACACTTATCATTGGTGCAGTACCCCTAGAGGTGCAGAACTGAATATGATGTGTCTTTGTGAAATTCAGGGTGAGACTATTCGCAGAAAACCAGTCAATGATACTTTTGAGAACTTTGTTCACCATTTCTTCCATTTCTGTATGTATACTGGAAGTGATTACAAAACTGGTGTCATCTGCAAAAAGAACTAATTCTGCTTGTTGTACGTTAGGCGGTAGATCATTTACATATTTGACAAACAGTAGTGGACCTAAAATTGAGCCTGTCAGAATTATGTCCATGGATTCTGTTGATTGAATTACTATCATCAATCCGATAAAACTTGAATTTATCTAGTAGTATACTATGATTCACACAATCAAATGCCTTGGACAGGCTAGAGAAAATGCAACGAAGACGTAGAGAAAATGTAGCTCTTAGAGAGAACAATTGAGATAACCATAGAAAAAATGCGTACGAGACAGAACAATTAAATGGGATAAATCCCGCTCACTGTTCGACAAATAGGAGGAAAACTGTTGATAAACAGTGTATATTGCACAGAAGGTGCAAAGAGATCCTTAAAAACACACATAGCCAAAAGTTAATCGAAATATGTAGTGTACTACGCATGTCACCTTCATTCTGTCGCAGTTTTGATGTCTGATGTTTATTTAGATATTAATAAGTGGTCTAGAAGCAGACGTTGTAAACAAGAAATAATTTTATTCTGCAATTAAAGCCATTACTATAGAATGATATTTTGTAAAGAAATTATTTCTTAAATACATGCCAAAAGTTTTATTTCGTTCGTGTCTGAGCTAAAGTTTTATTCTGTAGAGGGTAGTAATGGTCATTTCTCCTATTAAACTCAAATGACAATAAAATGTATCAGCGAATAAACGTGTTTTTAGTGGTCCTGGCTGCTTAAACAAATACTTTCACGCTGTTCACCCTACTAAGCACGTTGATTAACACTTCCATAGCCGTTGCGACTGCGACATTCCAGGATTCATCAAAATACCCGGAAGCAGTGCAAAACCACAATGGAAACTTCCGCGCGATTTGACGATGAAGCTAATGAAATTAAAATTGAATACACAGAAGAGAAGTGCAATACCCGTCTCAAAAGTGAGGGTCTTCTGGAAAGAAGACTTCACAAAAGATGAAATTAAAAATTTACTAAGGGAAATTCACACATCAAACATTCTGATTACTTTTCTGCAATGACACTATTGTTTTTTGAGTCGTACAATTTTTTTTTTTTTTTTATTCAGTGTAGAAATCATGCGCTTAAGATTTCATTCAGTGTTGAGTTGAAATTTTCAGTACTTACTACTGTCAAAAACTACCCCACAAGCCATTTCTTGAGGCCTAGGGTGGCGTGATTGGCACTGGCTTGGAAATCAGGACTTTAAGAGGCGTAGTTTCTGGACTTCATCATACGAGAATACTTAAGCACTGTTCCGCGCGTTTATATTTTTACACAGATCTTTTGCTTTTCGTATCTTTTTCAATATCCTGATTTTCTTTAATGAATAACGCACAATTTAAATGTTAAATAGGAAAGTAAATATCACAGTAGATAATTTCAATGAAAAACCAAGTCCTTTATTTCTACAAATTGCTCTCAGGATACCACCGTGCCTGATGAATCATAGGTCAGGCACTGGACTTTGGAGGAGATAGGTTCTAGTCCCCGTCTGGCCATCCATCGTTCCTTCGAACGACTCGGCCGATTTCCTGCCCCATGCGCCGTCATTCGGAATCTCCTATAGCTGACTGTGTATATCAGTTCAAAGCTCGAAGGAAGGCAACGACATACCATGCCTAATACAGCACTATGATACTCTACAGTTCGAGTCTGCGCTCCGTCTCTAATGAACTCCTCGTCGACGGGATGTTAAACGCTATTCTTCGCTCTTTTCCTTCTTGGAGATGGCGAGTTAGATTTTGTGAGGGAAGTCCTTTTGGAACTCACGCTGAAGGAGGTCGTTTTGTACCGGCTAGGTGATCTTCTTTCAACCACTGTACGTAACTGTTGTTCTATGGAATAGTTCTTTTGTCCTTCTTGCAGAGAAGGCCTATACGTTCTCGTTTCGAAATGCTAGGAACAGTTTTCTGATCAAGGGGTTTATGGAAAACTGCGGTACATAGTGAAACCAATTCACCCGAAAATTCTGTACACAGAATGCATCACAATTAATGGCGTAAAAATAGGTCCACGAGCGACCCATTTGTGAGATAATTTCGAGATTGCGGTTAACAGTCACTAACGAGGTGATTCTGTGTAAACATCGCAAGTCAGGCAGTGGTGTGGGCTTTGTGTAAATTTTCGAGACGTGGAGTTGCAAACAGAATGGATACGACAGTACAGTACACAGAAATAGTGCCACTCATGTGAGTTGCTTGTGGAGCGTCAGTTGTGTTGTACGAAAGTTTGTGCGAAGTAGAGCATTACTGTAGCGAAGAGTATATGGACATACATTTCATGTATGGTAGGACTAAAGGAATACGCGGGAGGCTGCAGGCTTGAACGAAAAAGCATACTCTGTCCAAAGGCACCCCAGAGTAGAACGTTTACAAGGGTTCATCAACGCCTCCGAGAAATTGGGAGCTTTCTACATGCTGCGGGAGGGGGGAGGCCTGTATGAATTACACTGTGCTTGATCATGTGGTACTGGAAACAGTCGAACACACTCTAGGAATCACAACAAGGAGACTTTGGCACACAGATTCCTCGAATGAGCCTCAGTTGTGTTTGGAGGATAATGCATCGCAGTGCAACGTACCCGTGCTACATCCAACGAGTTCAGCGTTATAGTGAGGTGGACTTTGGTACTAGACTAACGTTCTGCCAATGGATGCAACAACAAGCCTACATTTGAAAAGAACATTTTATTTACAGATGAAGCAAAGTTAACTGTGATTGTGTTCTTAGTTATCACAATTCTCCCGTTCGTAGTCATCCAGGCCAGAAACAACAAGCTGTGGATGGGTCTCCTCACCAGCGACGTTTCTCATTGACGATGTGGTTAGGAGTACTGGGTGACCACCTTACTCGGCCGTACATGTTACCAAACAAACTCAAAGGTCGGAATTACCTTCAGTTTAGGATGTTTCCTCAGAGCAACGCCAGAGAATACGGAATAGTCATGATGGAGCAGCTGCACATTTTTCTGCTATGGTGGGATGATATCTAATGCGCGGGTATGGTCAAAGATGGACTGGGTGAAGAGGCCCTGTACCATAAGCCTCCATTATCACGTTATCTGAACCCCATGAATTTCTGTGTTTGAGGCCACCTTAAATGTGTAGTGTACGCCACCCCAGTTAACACGGTTCAAGAATTGGAGAAGAAATTTGTCAATGGTTGTCAAGAATTTCGAAATGACCCAGGCGTGTCTGAAAGGACTCGAAACTGATTGCGGCCCCACGTACACACAGAGCACCGTCACTTAGACCAAAGAGCCTTTAACAACGTTTCCTAATGCTGTACACTACTGCTACCTTTTTCTTTACTGGGATTACATTCACACAGAATCAAGTCAGTGATGGCTGGTAACCATGAAGTCACAGTTATTTCGGAAACGGTTCGTTTGCGGACCTATGTTTACTGAGACTTTTTTTTTTGCTTCTATTATCGTGTACTTTCAACTGCACTCCTTTAAGACATTAATTATGATACAACCTGGATAACCTGACAGCATTTCGTAACATTCTGGGAAATGGAGTTCATACGATTTCTGTAGCTTTCCAGCACCACTAGTATTGATTCTAACAGTCCAACACTCAGCTATGCAGTGATGCGATGGCTGAACAGTAGAGGAGAATTTTTTGTCTCTGATAACCTTTACACGTAAGTAACATTCAAACGTTTCATTTGAACGTGGACTGTTTGTGTACAAAGAAGAAAAATCTACTAGCACGTGCATGGATTCGATGGCGCGGGACCGTGGTCTATGGAGGCTGCTGTTTATTATTCCCCGATATTCCTGGTCGCGTTGATCGGGATCCTACTATTGGCATGCGAATATGAAAGCGATGAGTTGGGGTGGGGGGGGGGGGGGGCGGCGGCGCTGATTATACACTACTGGCCATTAAAATTGTTACACCTAAAAGAAATGCAGATGATAAACGGGTATTCATTGGACAAATATATTATACTAGAACTGACATGTGATTACATTTTTACGCAATTTGGGTGCATAGATCCTGAGAAATCAGTACCCAGAACAACCACCTCTGGCCGTAATAACGGCCTTGGTACGCCTGGGCATTGAGTCAAAAAGAGCTTGGATGGCGTGTAGAGGTGCAGCTGCCCATGCAGCTTCAACACGATACCATAGTTCATCAAGAGTAGTGATTGGTGTATAGTGACGAGCCAGCTGCTCGGCTACCATTGACTAGACGTTTTCAATTGGTGAGAGATCTGGAGAATGTGCTGGCCAGGGCAGCAGTCGAACATTTTCTGTATCCAGAAAGGCCCGTACAGGACCTGCCACATGCGGTCGTGCATTATTCTGCTGAAATGTAGGGTTTCGCAGGGATCGAATGAAGGGTAGAGCCACGGGTCGCAACACATCTGAAATGTAATTTCCACTGTACAAAGTGCCGTCAATGCGAACAAGAGGTGACCGAGACGTGTATCCAATGGCACCCCATACCATCACGCCGGGTGATACGCCAGTATGGCGATGACGAATACACGCTTCCAATGTGCTTTCACCGCGATGTCGCCAAACACGGATGCGACCATCATGATGCTGTAAACAGAACCTGGATTCATCCGAAAAAATGACGTTTTGCCATTCGTGCACCCAGGTTCGTCGTTGAGTACACCATCGCAGGCGCTCCTGTCTGTGATGCAGCGTCAAGGGTAACCGCAGCCGTGGTCTCCGAGCTGATAGTCCATGCTGCTGCAAACGTCGTCGAACTGTTCGTGCAAACGTTCCCATCTGCTGACTCAGGAATCGAGACGTGGCTGCACGATCCGTTACAGCCATGCGGATAAGATGCCTGTCATCTCGAATGCTATTGATACGAGGCCGTTGGGATCCAGCACGGCGTTCCGTATTACCCTCCTGAATCCATCGATTCCATATTCTGCTAACAGTCATTGGACCTCGACCAACGCGAGCAGCAATGTCGCGATACGACAAACCACAATCGTGATAGGCTACAATCCAACCTTTATCAAAGTCGGAAACGTGATGGTACGCATTTCTCCTCCTTACACGAGTCGTCACAACAACGTTTCACCTGGAAACGCGGGTCAACTGCTGTTTGTGTATGAGAAATCGGCTGGAACTTTCTTCATGTCAGCACGTTGTAGTTGTCACCACCCGCGCCAACCTTGTGTGAATGCTCTGAAAAGCTAATCATTTGCATATCACAGCATCTTATTCCAGTAGGTTGAATTTCGCGACTGTAGCACGTCATCTTCGTGGTGTAGCAATTTTAATGGCCAGTAGTGTATTTTACGCCAGGCGGGATCCCACAGCCCCGCGCGACTTACGCCGGAGGTGACACCCCCACTGTTTGCTCGGTCGTACAGAATCGTAAAGTCAAATAATGTATCGTGCCTTAGTAAAGGGGCTTGTTTTCAGCAAGATAGGTATCGACATACACAATGCAACAACAAAGTCTGAAGCACCACGGACCGCTACGTAACACGACGACCATTGTTGTTGTTTACCTTGACCTGGACTGGGGAGAGGCGCGCCAACAATGGTGCGTTCCATGACACTGGACACAGGAGTGGTGCCACCTCGGTTATGCCACCTCGGTTACTGAAACAGGTCCTGGTATTGGGTACGCATCACGATGTTAGTGAATGTGTGTGGTGGCTCCAAGGAGAAAGCACGTTACTAGAGTACATGTGTCATCATGATGCGGATCCATCACATGGCATAATGGTATGGGGTACCACTGGGTAGACAATACAATCGCCTCTGGTTCGCATATCCGGTAATTTGGACAATAGGCGCTGCATTTATGATATAGCTGTTCCCTATCATCGAGGTCTCTACGATATTATCTTTCAACAAAATAACGTAAGACTGCATGTTGCCCCTACTATCCTGACCCTACTCAGCAAAGATTTTTCCACTATTAGCCTAACCGCCACGTTCCACATACCTCTCACCCACTGAAAACAGCTGATCTAGTGTTACCGAGAGACTGGCACGCTACAGTTCACCAGCCACTACGATTGATGAACTCTGGCACTGAGTTGAAGCAGCATGGAATGACGAACCCTTATCTGCCATCCTAGCACAGTTCTAGTTGATACCCATCCAGGCTCAGAGTCGCTGTTGCTAGCAGAAACGCCAGCTCTGTGTAGAGTCAGCGCAGGATACGGTGGTCGACCAATGTTTGTGCAACGCGCTGGGTGAGTTCATTCGTCTGTTCGGAAGGGCAGGCCGACAGTTGTTGGTTCCTTTCGACCGTTGGCGATAACCGAATCGAGGTGAACGCCCTGCAGTCTTTCTCAAAGGCTTTCACAGAAACTATTCGGTAACAAATTGCATTTTTGCGTTACTTATAGCTTTTCATCTCAGGTTCGTTAACGGCCATAGTTATTGCGATATTTACATGGGAGTAAAACGCTGTGCAAAATTAGAAAAAGTTTGCAATGAAAAATAGAGGCCGCGCGGGATTAGCGAGCGGTCTTTGGTGCTGCAGTCATGGAGTGTGCAGCTGGCCCCGGCGGATGTTCGAGTCCTCCCTCCGGCATGGGTGTGTGTGTTTGTCCTTAGGATAATTTAGGTTAAGTAGTGTGTAAGCTTAGGGACTGATGACCTTAGTAGTTGAGTCCCATAAGATTTCTCACACATTTGAACGTTTTTTGAAAAATAGAGGTCGCTATGATTTTGGATTTGGTGCAAATTGCATAATATGTTGCTGCATATGTATTTAAGTAAAATTCTGAATTTTTCCTAGACCTGAGTGGACATCTCTAACAGTCGCCAATCTCGAGAAAACTGATATGATGTAGCACACACATTTGCAATTGCACCGCGCCAGCGATAAAGCGAGAGTGAATATCCACAACATTCCTCACACTTCATAAACGGTTTGAGATATCGAAATGAGGTTTCGGCAAATGTATTTTGTCATACGGTTATTATGCAAAATTATTTGCGCATTATCTGTGCTGTTATTCCACTAACTATAGACTTTTTCGATGAAAGAATGTAATTTTTAAGGGTCATCGATAGCTGGTGAAACAGGAAATGCTTTGGGGATTGAAACAACATAACTAAAGACATTAGATGTTTATGCTGTACCTAAGATGTGCTTTTTCATAGGTTACTGTCATTTTCCTCAGTTCCTCACTTAATAAACTTAATAAACCATTGTTTCATGTTAGTGAGGTCACACTGTGTAAACTCCGCTGTGATTTGGCAAAAGAAGCAAATGTCAACAAGGTAGTACGAGAAATGTTTAGTTTTTAACCAAAATTCGCCACTTACGACGCTCCTTTGAAAGTTGTTGTTTTTGCGGTATTCAGTCCAGAGACGGTTTGATGCAGCTCTCCATGTTACTTTAACCTGTGCAAGCCTCTTCATCTGCGAGTAACTACTGCAATCTACATCCTTCTGAATCTGCTTTGTGTATTCATCTCTTGGTCTCCCTCTACGATTTTTACCCTCCACGCTTCCCTCCAATGCTAAACTAGTGATCCCTGGATGCCTCAGAACGTGTCCTACCAACCGATCCCTTCTTCTAGTCAAGTTTGTCACAAATTCCTCTTCTACCAATATGGACGATAACTAGTTTGGACAAGAAGAGAATAGAAGCTTTCGAAATGTGGTGCTACAGAAGAATGCTGAAGATAAGGTAACTAATGAGGAGGTATTGAATAGGATTGGAGAGAAGGGAAGTTTGTGGCACAACTTGACTAGAAGAAGGGATCGGTTGGTAGGACATGTTTTGAGGCATCAAGGGATCACAAATTTAGCATTGGAGGGCAGCGTGGAGGGTAAAAATCGTAGAGGGAGACCAAGAGATGAATACACTAAGCAGATTCAGAAGGATGTAGGTTGCAGTAAGTACTGGGAGATGAAGAAGCTTGCACAGGATAGAGTAGCATGGAGAGCTGCATCAAACCAGTCTCAGGACTGAAGACCACAACAACAACAACAACAACAATAGTATTCAATACCACGTCACTGGGTGCTGATGACGGCGTAGTTGAACGCCCCAAAAAGCAAACATCATCAATACCACCTCATTAGTTACGTGATCTACCCAACTAATCTTCAGCATTCTTCTGTAGCACCACATTGCAAAAGCTTGTACTCTCTGCTTGTGTCAACTGTTTATCGTCCATTTTCACTTCCGTACATGGCTACATTCCATACAAATACTTTCAGAAAAGACTTTCTGACGCCTAAATCTATACTCAGTGTTAACAAATTTCTCTTCTTCAGAAACGCTTTCCTTCCCATTGTCAGTCTGTGTTTTATATCCTCTCTACTTCGATCATCATCAGTTATTTTGCTCCCTAATTAGCAAAACTCATCTCCTTCTTTAAGTGTCTCATTTGCTAATCTAATTCCCTCAGCATCACCTGATTTCATTTGACTACACTGCCCATTCCGTTCAAATGCTCTTGCAAGTCCTTTGCTGTCTCTGACAGAATTACAATATCATCGGCAAAACTCAAGGTTTTTATTTCTTCTCCTAGAATTTTAATTCCTACTCCAAATTTTCTTTCGTTTCCTTTAGTGCTTGTTCAATGCACAGACTGAATAACATTGGGGATAGTTGACAACCCTTTCCAATTCCCTTCTCAACCATTGCTTCACTTTCGTGCCCCTCGACTCTCCTGTTTTCTGTACAAATTGTAAATAGGCTTTCGCTGACTGCATTTTGCCCCTGCCACCTTCAGAGTTTGAAAGAGAGTATTCCTGCCTACATTGTCAAAAGCTTTTTCTAAGTCTACAAATGGGATAAACGTAGGTTTATCTTTCCTTAACCTACCTCTAAGATAAGGCGTTGGGTCAGTATTGCCTCGCATGTCCCTACATTTCTACTGAATCCAAACTGATCAACCAGTTTCTCCATTCGTCTGTAAGGAATTCCTGTTAGAATTCTGCAACCGTGATTTTTTAACTGATAGTTCGATGATTTTCACACCTGTCAGCACCTGCTTTCTTTGGAATTGGAATTATTATATTCTTCTTGAAGCTGAGGATATTTCGCCTGTCTCATACATCTTGCCCACCAGATGGAAGGGTTTGGTCATGGCTGGCTCTCCCAAGGCTATCAGTAGTTCTAATGGAATGTTGTCTACTCCCAGCGTCTTGTTTCTCCTTAAGTATTTCAGCGCTCTGTCAAATTCTCCACGCTGTATCAAATCCCCCATCTCATCTTCATCTACGTCCTCCTCCATTTCCAAAATATTGCCCTGAAGTACATCGCCCTTGTATGGACTCTCTTACGTACTCCTTCCACCTTTCGGCTTTCCCTTCTATACTTAAGACTGATTTTCCATCTGAGCTCTTGATCTTCATATAGGTGTCTCTCCTTTCACCAAAGATCTCCTCAGTTTTTCTGTAGGTGGCATCTATCTTACCCTAGTGATATATGCTTTTACATCTTTACATTTGTCCTCTAGTCATTCCCGCTTAGCCGTTTTGCACTACCTGTCGATCCCATTTTTGAGACGTTTGTATTCCTTTTTGCCTGCTTCATTTACTGCACTTTTAATATTTTCTCCTTTCATCAATTAAATTCAATATATCTTCTGTTACTTAAGAGTTTCTACTATCCCTCGTCTTTTTACCTACCTGATCCTCTGCTTCCTACCTTATTTCATCCCTCAAAGCTACGCATTGTTCTTCTACCGTAACCTTTCCCCTGTTCTTGTCAATCGTTTCCTAATGCTCCCTGTGAAATCCTCTACAATCTCGGGTTCTTTCAGTTCGTCCAGGTCCCATCTCCTTAAATTCCCACCTTTTTGTAGTTTCTTCAATTTTAATCTGCAGTTCATAATTAATAAATTGTGGTCAGAGTCCACATCTGCCCCTGGAAATGTCTTACAATTTAAAACCTGCTCCTAAATCTCTGTATCACCATTAAATAATCAATCTGAAACCTTCCAGCGTCTCCAGGTCTCTTCCGTGTATGCAACCTTCTTTCATGATTCTTAAAGCAAGTGTTAGCGATGATTAAGCTATGCCCTATGCAAAATTCTACGAGGCGGCTTCCTCTTTCATTCCTTACCCCCAGTCCCTACGCACCTGCTATTTTTCCTTCTTTTCCTTTTCCTACTATCGAATTTCACCCCCCCCCCCCCCCCCCCCCATGACTATTAAATTTTCGTATCCCTTCACTATCTGAATAATTGTTTTTATCGCATTATATATTTCTTGAGTCTCTTCATCATCTGCGAAGCTAGTTGGCATATAAATTTGTACTACTGGTGTGGGCGTGGGGCTCGTGTCTATTTGGCTACAATAATTCGCATACTACGCTATCCTTAGTAGCTTTCCGCATTCCTATGTTTTTATTCATTATTAAACCTACTCCTGCATTACTCCTATTTGATTTTGTATTTATACCGCTGTATTCACCTGACAAGAAATTCTGTTCCTCCTGCCCCCGAATTTCACTAATTCCCACTATATCTAACTTTAATCTGTTTATTGCCCTTTTTAAATTTTCTAACCTACCTGCCCGATTAAGGGATCTTACATTCTACGCTCTGATCCGTAGAAAGCAAGTTGTGTTTCTCCTGATAACAACGTCCTCCTGAGTAATCCCTGCCCGGAGATCCGAATGGAGGACTATTTTATCTCCAGAATATTTTACCCAAGAGGAAGTCATCATCATTTAACCATACAGTAAAGCTGCATACCCTCGGGAAAAATTACGGCTGTAGTTTCCCCTTGCTTTCAGCTGTTCGCAGCACCAGCACACCAAAGTTGTTTTGGTTTATGTTACAAGGCCAGTTAAGTCAATCAGACTGTTGCCCCTGCAACTACTGAAAAGGCTGCTGCCCCGCTTCAGGAACCACACGTCTGTCTGGGCTCTCAACAGATACCCCTCCGTTGTGCTTGCGTCTACGGGTACGGCCATCCGCATCACTGAGGCACGCGAGCCTCCCCACCAACGAAGAGATCCATGGTTGGTTCTGAAAGTTACAAATGGTTGTTAACCATTTGCAGCTCTGAAAGTTACAAAGGGTTAACAAGCTAGGCGAAAATAAATCGCTGCATTTTCAGCGCAATTCTTTTTAGATGCTAATGAAGCATTAGTGTCAGGTCTTTTTGAATTATCACCATTGCAAATGTGGGCGTGAAGGGGTTCCACTTAACATTTACAAAAAATTTGGGCGTAGTCTTCAGTTTAGAACGGGATTTCCCCTTCAGCGTCTGTCCATAACCGCCAACACCTGCCGGCCGCGGTGGCCGAGCGGTTCAAGGCGCTTCAGTTCGGAACCGCGTGACTGCTACGGGCGCAGGTTAGAATCCTGCCTCGGGTATGGATGTGTGTGATGTCCTTAGGTTAGTTAGGTTTAAGTAGTTCTAAGTTCTAGGGGACTGATGACCTCCGATGTTAAGTCCCATAGTGCTCAGAGCCATTTGAACCATTTGAACCGCCAACACTACCGCTCTGCCCACACATGCCCTGCTGACAGCGCCTCTATCGGCCACCTTATTTTGCGCAGACTGAGTTTCTCACTCTCTCTGCATCTAAATCACATACAATTTTGACCCTGTGTTCTTCCTACTACAAGTTACTGTAGACGCACAATAAGTAAAATGTTATTTGCTGACATGAAACTGCGTCTCATTCACCAGAATTTTTTTCGTGTCGGGAGGCCATTGGTTGCTGGGCATCAGCGACGGGTTAAGAGAAGTTCCCCACCGCAGGGTCTTCAGGCCAGTCTGTTGTAGCTGCAGCTATATCAGAGATCTACCACGCACCTCTAAAGGCGCCGTCGATAAGCTTGGTACGCGAGGAGTTTATGACTTTAGCTGCGAATGCGAATGGCCGCGACCTTAAGGCCATTAACATACGGCTGAGCGAGCACGAACGTTATTTACGTTTTGGTCGAAGCATCACACAGGCAGTAGCATAATGCCGGAGGAGTGTGACAAGACGTACAGTTTGGAAAATCTCTTTTGCTTTCTGGCCAGCCGTAAGCAATCAAGGGGGGAATGAGAGAGGCCGTGAAAATTGCATAACATACTGTCAACATTAAATTCTTTATTTACATCCTTATTCTCAGCGATAGCCGACCAGCACTCCATTACTGTTCACACTTTAGCTCCATAGAACGAGGAAGTAAACTCTTGACAAGGGGAACAGAATAAAGAAACACATCCTATGTGCGACTGGAAGAACGGAAGCAGAGCAAAGGCCAAAATATTGCATATGATACGAATTTTCCGGTCAACAAAGTTGAATAACGTCATCCAAAAAGTAGATGAACTCCTTTCTCCGAGGTCCTGACTCGTCCTGAAAACCCTGTCACGTAAAAATTAATGGGTATAGGACAGATTATTTAGTCCCTTCTCGCTGAATAGTTCATCACTTTCCAAGGGTTTAATACGTGTGTGTGTGTGTGTGTGTGTGTGTGTGTGTGTGTGTGTGTGTGTGTGTGTGTGTGTGTAAAGAAGCATTAGACTACTCTTGTATGTAGCGATAAATAATTCCTGATATTTTGAAGACAAGCAGAATGCAAACTTTAATGCCCAAAAGAGCAAACTTACTAACGCGAGCTGACTCGAAAGTAAATAGAAAAATACTAACTCAGCACACACTTTCACAAACTCAGCACAGCGTAAAGAAAGGAGGGCTTGCATATTTAATGTGTGTAAGTAGCACGTAAATGAATAGGTTCGTGAAAGCAATAGATTACTTCAAACAAGTCTTAGCTTTCCGCTTATAGCGTCCAGCTGGGTGACGATGCTGTCTCTCCTGGTGTGTACTCACAAATTCAGAAGGCAGAAAACAGTTCATTATCAGTGAGAGCACTTGCAGCCCTACTTAATTTTGTGCATAACACAACTATGTATGAATTAGGCGATGCATCGTCTCATTGCAGCATCCAGCAACCCAGCATACAACGACATACCTTTTTTATCTACACCTGAAAACTCGTTAGCGTGCAGAAAGATTCTGCTTACTATTATTTATAAATCTCATTGCCCAGTCTATAGTTGAGAATCAGCTCATCAGACTGACTATGACTCGCGTATTTGACCGTCATAGCACGACAAGATGGCGGCCCACCAGCGTAGCACATTCAAAAACATCAAAAACTAATATGTTTCTGGCAAATGAGTTCATAAGACATGAGATTAACAAAGAATGTATTTACTTTAAAAACAATAGAAAAACATAACCAGATTCCACGCTTTCAGTGATAACTTTTGAGCGCCTATTGCAGTGAGCAGAATCACATGATAGGATATCTACTCGCGGAGCAATACAAGCAAGCATTCTCCAGGTAATCTCGCCACGAAAAGCTAACTCCCATCAAAGGAAAACAAACTAAGTTCGTCTCACTCAGTCATTATACACTGCAATACCTGCCCAATGACGTTCACCTCAGCCAGACAAAAGCTGTTTCCTTCTCAACATCACAAACATACCACAAAGCACGAACTCCAGACAAGTAATGAACAAGAGTAATCGCAATCTACATTCAAACAAGCAAGGCCACATATTCCACAACTGCGAACGAATACCGTTGTCTGAGAGCAAAACCAAAGATTTAATTTAATCACAGTGACCACACAGAGAGGTAGCTTAGGCGCAAGTACCGATATACTGAAAGTGGTTAGAGCAGTATCTAATAGATGGCTCTGAGCTCTATGGGACTTAACTGCCGTGGTCATCAGTCCCCTAGAACTTAGAACTACTTAAACCTAACTAACCTAAGGACATCACACACATCCATGCCCGAGGCAGGATTCGAACCTGCGACCGTAGCGGTCACGCGGTTCCAGACTGATGCGCCTTTAACCGCTCGGCCACACCGGCCGGCAGTATCTAATAGATTATAGCAAATATAATTATACACAAAAAGATGAAATATGCTTAGAGGAAATTAAAGTGCTGACTAAGAGGCACCTTTCTACTTCATAAACTAGTGGAGCAACATCAAATCTGTTTTACGTTTACAAGAAGTTTCATACAAGCTCGCCCTTAACCTACTATTGTGGTAGAATACGGAACTCTAGAAAAGAGGGAACAAATCTTTCAACTCCAAACGAATAGGCGAAGCTGTGTCCCATGAAAACATTTCCCATAGTACCACACCATACATTTACATTCCACAGGTAATGCCGACGTGTCTGACGGAGGCAAAAGCGATTGATTCCTTTGCAGTGGTGCGTTTTGTGTACTGTCCGCATATGAGATGAATCCGTCTGACAGAAACTGTCGCCGGCTGGGGTGGCCAAGCGAATCTAGGCGCTACAGTCTGGATCGCGACCGCTGCGGTCGCAGGTTCGAATCCTGCCTCGGGCATGAATGTGTGTGATGTCCTTAGGTTAGTTAGGATTAAGTAATTCTAAGTTCTAGGGGACTTACGACCTCAGAAATTAAGTCCCATAGTGCTCAGAGCCATTTGAACCATTTGAACAGAAACTGTGGCAGCGAGACAGGTATGCATTGTGAACTGCTCTTGACATTATAGTATGCGTGAGTGACTGACATAAATAGCCTCCAACGATGTAAATACCGACACATAAAATCGTTACAGCCTTTCAGGAGACTGATACTTCCGTAATATCGGTCAAATTCTACATATGTGTGTTCATGGTGTTAATAGCCGTTGTATCAATAATTTATTGATACTACTAATTTGTATGAAACTACCGAAATACGATACACTTTTCGTTTTATCCTGTTAAAACAACCCCAGTAATAGAGTATTTTCGTCCGTTTCCTGCTTACAATATGAACTTCATATCTGCAAACACGTTTCACTAGAGCTTTCCGCTATCTACTTGGCGCTGTGCATACAATATAAAAGAAACTGGTAGATTATAAATGGCGAACAATTATAACATAAAAAAGATTACAAACGATTCTATTGGTAAGGCAATATCTTTTGGGCGCCCAGTAAGTCAGACCACGGACAGTCTCGAGGTGAAGGATTTTTTTCTCCACTCAGCTAACCTTCCGTGGCCTACCGTGCAGTCGTATTACCATGATCAGTAAAGGTTGCTCCATAGAAAAAAAGTGCATGTTTCATCATGACTTCGGAGTGCTAGGTGTAACGACATGTAAAAGGAGAACATTTCTTGTCGATAAAATATGCTAGTGATACTCGCCTGGCTGATACCACATTCCGTTGCTATACATATCATGCTGCGATGAAGATTGGTGAGGGTTGTAGCCAGAAACGCTTCTTCTTGTACAGTCTGTTACAATTCTCTTCTTCGTGCGCCAAAGTTCAAGCTGACCGCTCGCACATACGCCCTAATACACTGAGGTGCCTAAAGTCATGGGATAGCGACATGTACATATATAGGTGGAGGTAATATCGCGTACACAAAGTATAAAACGGCAGTGCATTGGCGGAGCTGTCATTTGTACTCAGGTGATTCATGTGAAAAGGTTTCCGACCTGCTTACGGCCGCACGACGTGAATTAACAGACTTTGAATGCGGAATGGTAGTTGGAGCTAGACATGTGAGACATTAAATTTCGGAAATAGTTAGGTAATACAATATTCCAAGATCCACAGTGTTAAGACTGTGCCGAGAGTATAAGATTTCAGGCATTACCTCTCACCAAACCGAGCGAGATGGCGCAGTGGTTAGCACACTGGACTCGCATTCGGGAGGACGAAGGCTTCAAAACCGCTTCCGGCGATCCTGGTTTAGTTTCCGCCATTTCCCTTAATCACTCCAGGCAAATGCCGGGATGGGTCATTTGAAAGAACACGGCTGACTTCCGTCTTCATCCTTCCCTAATCCGATGGTGTCGATGACCTCGCTATTTGGTCCCCTCCTCCCAAATCAACCAGACAACCAAAATTTCACCACGGACAACGCAGTCGCCAACAGCCTTTACTTAACGGCCGAGAGTAGCGGTGATTGCGTAGAGTTGGAAACACTAACAAACAAGCAACACTGCGTTAAATAGCCGCAGAAATCAATATGAGACATACGATGAATGTATCCGTTAGGAAAGCGCTGCGAAATTTGGACTCGTGACCATATCTATTGGACCCTAGACGACTGGAAAACAGTGGCCTGGTCAGACGAGTCCCGGTTTCAGTTGCTAAGAGCTGACAGTAGGGTTCGAGTGTGGCGCAGACCGCACGAAGTCATGCACCCAAGTTACCAACAAGGCACCGTGCAAGCTGGTAAGCTGGCTCCGTAATGGCTGGGCTGTGTTAACACGGAACGGACTGAGCCCTCTGGTTCAATTGAACTGATCAATGACTGGAAACGGTTATATTCGGCTACTTGGAGACCATCTGCAGCCATCCATAGACTTCACGTTCCCAAACAACGAGGGAATTTTTAATAGATGACAGTGTGCCATGTCACCGGGCAACAATTGTTCGTGATTGGTTTGAAGAACATTCTGAACGATTCGAGCGAATGATTTGGCGACCCACATAGCCCAACATGAATCCCATCCAACATTAATTGGACATAATCGAGAGGTCAGTTCGTGCACAAAATCCTGCACCGGCAACATCTTCGCAATTACGGACGACTATAGAGACAGCATGGCTCAATATATCTGCAGAGGACTTCCAGCGACTTGTTCAGTTCATGCCACGTCGAGTTACTGCACTACGTCAGGAAAAAGGAGGTCAGACCCGATATTAGGAAGCGTCCCACGACACATCAGTGTAATCCTTGTAAATGACTGTCTCGTCGGGCACCAGCGATCAAGACAGATACCTCTATACCGTCCTGCTCTGCTGACCGCATTTGTCATTCACCATACACCAACAACGTATGTAACGTGTCCTCATTGGTGTACATGTCTGCGCGCAAGAAATGCTACGGAAAAATCAGTCCTCATATAGTAAGTAGATCGATAGAAACATATTTTCTGTTAGTTTACTCTTGTGAAGTTTAATTGGCCTCTGTACCATTTGATGAAATTATTCAAACCAAACTTTCCCTTCCCCAATAAAATCTGAATGGGCTTTAGCACTCGGTTTACAAAACACCAAATCAAGCGTTTTTCACCCAAGCACATTCTCACCACTTTGTTAATTGTCACTTTGAACACTTTGGACGATTGTCTAACGATTTATGATACATTAGATATGCCCTTACACCATACGTATTGTTTTGTTATTTATTATTAATGGAAAAATAGACGACACTGGTGTAATATTATACAATATTTATCATTTTACAAACTGGTTTTCGACTTTTACGCCATCATCAGGTACGAAGATAAATATGTGTGGTTGTGATATCTTTTGACATCAAAGGTTTTTTACAATAATGTAACTGTTATGTTCTCAGTTGGCTTCCAGACATGAAAAATGTTAATTTTGATTTATGACTAAAACAATAGGGATTACACCAGAAAAAATTCGACTAAAATATTTTGGTTAGATAAAACATATGACACATTAAACAATGAACTACTTGACAAATTACAACTACTATTCTGCGAGGAAAAATAATTTGAACAATATATAGCTGTTTCAAGAGGTGACTGAACAACATAATCTTATCCTTAAAAGTTGCAATATTATAAAAAGCTACAATAAAACACGTGAGACGAAAGAAGTAAATGAAACAACTGCAGTTATGCAAAGTAAAATTTTAACAAGGTAAATGAAACAACAGTAACTGAAAAGAAGGAAAAAAATGGGGCGTGTGAGGAGAAATTTACAAATTGGTCTGGAACGGATTATTAACAGTACAAGTGGCGAGAAAGGGAGCTGTATGTGATCGTTCAGCACTAAGCTTGGTCAAGTAGACATACAAGTATGTTACTAACTTCCATTATTTCAAGGAGGATGTTTTATTAGCCTTAGAAGTTACGTAGTTATCTTCCTTCCTATGAGGGTCTAACGTAAGACATGTTATGTAGTTCATCTTATTTCCTTTGTGGATGTTATAATACTTAAATGAGAGTTATTCCTTCCTCTCTTCTCAAAATAGATACTGTTCTCGAAAGAGTTTAATGCTTTCGGCAATATCAGGATATCTACGCCTTTATTTGTGATGGGTACACTATCGAAGACAGCAGTCTTTGATATAGCGGTGTTCATTATCATGACATCGGTGTCTTCTATTGCCTACTTATCCACAGTGCCTTTTGAAATCATTTCAGTCATCAACATCGAAATGAAGTTCCTTTCGATTGTGGCGTTGGATAAAAATTTTCTTATGGAATTGTAATGCCTGTTATTATGGAGAAGATTAATTTTGTGGATGAATGCAGTAAAGCCTCCCACTTTGGTGACTCAGTAATAGACGTCATTAGGATAGCGATAAAAAACTATTATGGCATTACTACCGAAGTGGTTTCGTATATTACTTGGATCTTGCACACAGAGTCTAATGTGGCTATTGTAGACGAATTCTACACAAATTTATTTAGAAGGTATGCACCGTCAGTTACTGCACCTATCCACGCACCAGGTCCCCTTCTTGTATCGCGTGCAATGCTACATTTGTGCCCTTGCGGGTACCGTCCTCCGCGAAAAGAAGCAACGGAAGGGGTGTAAGCTCAAATCTGACAGTTCTCTCAGGTTCCCATCAGATTGCTTAACAATGCGAAATCGTTGGAAGAGAGCAAGAGAATCGACTGTAACTTTACCTGCAATTTTAGGGCACATGAAGCTGAGGCTGGAGTAACAACCTTACTCTCTCGTTTGAAGTTCACATTTTCGATATTTCCTCGGACAATTTTCTTCACGTACCTGATACCAATTCCCTTAGCTAAGAAACAGTTCACTTCATGATCACCAGTAGTTCTTGTGCTAAGTGACACTATCTCCTCAGTCTCAAAGTACAGTGTTCAGAGAGCTGGTTACACGGGAAGGCTTCATATCTACATTTTGTTCAGATGTTACTGAAAATACCTCACTGAATATTTTTGTTTATTCACTGACGTTTTGGAGGCGTAGCATACCCATAGTACATCGAGGCAACACACTTTCCGTTATGCAGTTACCACGTCATAGCATTCGATAACTCTTCATCGTAGTCACTGGGGCCTGCTCTCTGGTCATACTTTGATCAGAATCCCAACGACAACTTTTCAGTAAAACGGATAGTAAAGTGGAGCTCCTGAGGATCTATTTCGTCCTTTTTGGCTCTCCTTGTCCCTGCAGTACAGATACGCACTCTTACCACATTTCAAAGGACCTGCTGCATGGAAGTATGGAATCATTTCTTTTACACATTCGAAGTGCAGCTTCCAACCCCTCTTTCATTCCCCTTTAATGAAAATTTTCATTGGGATATACATGGGGAATTACTGAATCCATAGCGGAGCAGTAAAATCACAATACTAAATGAAAATGTCCCGTTTTCAACAACAGCCCAGAGCGTGATGGAGGGTGGTGGGGGAGGATGTAGGGCATTGACCACTTCGAGTCTTCCAAGGATAGCGGTCAACCTGATCACGCACTTCCCAATCCAAGCAGAAATGAAATCACATTGGTGGCAGTTGTTGTGAGGAGGGAGAGCGGCTTTTTGGGGTTGATAAACGTTGACCGTTAGAAGCTCCTACCCTTATTCCTTTAACAAATGTTTCAAATTACGGTTACAAAACTAGAATGTGCACTCTCTGCAGTTTACTGATGATTTGATAAATTTGGCGTTCCCTTTCTCTAGCTTGGTGCATATCTCGTGAAAAAGACGTTTAATCAGTGCAAATTGTGGGAAATGTAGGGCTTTAAAACAAAGGATAAAGCAATTTTCTTTGTGGAATGTAAGCGGAAAAAGTTCTAGTCAAAATACTGAAAAAAGTACCAAACTTTCACGGTTTTTCGGTTCCCCGCAACTTAGCGCTTGGTTCTCACACTCGAAAACTGCAGACCACCTACATACCGCAAACTAAAAGTTTGAAAAATTAGGATCTTTTGCAAAGTACTGCCATCACCTTTTTGAGAACGTTTCGACTGAACTATAATGTACTTTTCTTACCACGTGTCGCACCTGCAAAGCCAGCAGGGGCACTCGATCCCCGGTTGGGCAGTTGTTGTAATGTTTCGGCGCATCTGTATAATCGGAGACATTTTATTCTGTTATTAGTTAGAAAATCATGTACTTGGCTCATATAAAAACTGTTTTTACAATGTATTAATCAGATCGTAGGAGCACCAAAGTCAAACCAAGAATCATGTACCCTGATTTCGATAGCATTGCCGGCACAGTAATAGACATTGTCGAGTGAGGAGATGGAGACTTTTGCGAGAGAATGATTTAAATCTACTGACGTCCCAGACAAGCAGATGAACAAATTTTTTTCTCGTTTGTTTTCCGACTGTCTGTTGAATTTTATGCCACATACTAAGTCAGTGTAGTAAATGTGAATTTCTAAGTCAATTCAATCAAAAGATACGACCATTTATGTCAAATATTTTAATACTCACAAATCCATTCATCAGAACTTATGGGGTACTTTCTGTCGACCTGGAATCATAAAATTTGGGAAGAAGCAAGTGTTCATAGTACAAATGATGGAAAAAATCCGACAATTGTTAATCTATAATTATCTCACACGAAAATATTTTTTTTTTTGTCATTTGTTGTCGGACTGTCTGTCTGTCCGTCTGTTAAGATCCCTTTTTCTCTTGAACAGGTAGACGTACCGAACTTGATGCCACATGCTAAGGGCTGTAGTCACTTGGTGGTGCAGTAAATGTAAGCTCCTACGTCAATTCAGTCAAAAGGTATGGTCATATACACTTCTGGAAATTGAAATAAGAACACCGTGAATTCATTGTCCCAGGAAGGGGAAACTTTATTGACACATTCCTGGGGTCAGATACATCACATGATCACACTGACAGAACCACAGGCACATAGACACAGGCAACAGAGCTTGCACAATGTCGGCACTAGTACAGTGTATATCCACCTTTCGCAGCAATGCAGGCTGCTATTCTCCCATGGAGACGATCGTAGAGATGCTGGATGTAGTCCTGTGGAACGGCTTGCCATGCCATTTCCACCTGGCGCCTCAGTTGGACCAGCGTTCGTGCCGGACGTGCAGACCGCGTGAGACGACACTTCATCCAGTCCCAAACATGCTCAATGGGGGACAGATCCGGAGATCTTGCTGGCCAGGGTAGTTGACTTACACCTTCTAGAGCACGTTGGGTGGCACGGGATACATGCGGACGTGCATTGTCCTGTTGGAACAGCAAGTTCCCTTGCCGGTCTAGGAATGGTAGAACGATGGGTTCGATGACGGTTTGGATGTACCGTGCACTATTCAGTGTCCCCTCGACTATCACTAGTGGTGTACGGCCAGTGTAGGAGATCGCTCCCCACACCATGATGCCGGGTGTTGGCCTTGTGTGCCTCGGTCGTATGCAGTCCTGATTGTGGCGCTCACCTGCACGGCGCCAAACACGCATACGACCATCATTGGCACCAAGGCAGAAGCGACTCTCATCGCTGAAGACGACACGTCTCCATTCGTCCCTCCATTCACGCCTGTCGCGACACCACTAGAGGCGGGCTGCACGATGTTGGGGCGTGAGCGGAAGACGGCCTAACGGTGTGCGGGACCGTAGCCCAGCTTCATGGAAACGGTTGCGAATGGTCCTCGCCGATACCCCAGGAGCAACAGTGTCCCTAATTTGCTGGGAAGTGGCGGTGCGGTCCCCTACGGCACTGCGTAGGATCCTACGGTCTTGGCGTGCATCCGTGCGTCGCTGCGGTCCGGTCCCAGGTCGACGGGCACCTGCACCTTCCGCCGACCACTGGCGACAACATCGATGTACTGTGGAGACCTCACGCCCCACGTGTTGAGCAATTCGGCGGTACGTCCACCCGGCCTCCCGCATGCCCACTATACGCCCTCGCTCAAAGTCCGTCAACTGCACATACGGTTCACGTCCACGCTGTCGCGGCATGCTACCAGTGTTAAAGACTGCGATGGAGCTCCGTATGCCACGCCAAACTGGCTGACACTGACGGCGGCGGTGCACAAATGCTGCGCAGCTAGCGCCATTCGACGGCCAACACCGCGGTTCCTGGTGTGTCCGCTGTGCCGTGCGTGTGATCATTGCTTGTACAGCCCTCTCGCAGTGTCCGGAGCAAGTATGGTGGGTCTGACACACCGGTGTCAATGTGTTCTTTTTTCCATTTCCAGGAGTGTATGTCGCATATTTTGATACAAACTGAGTCATCAAAACTCATAGGTTACTTCCCGTTGACCTAGAATCGAGAAATTTGGAAAGAAGTAAGGTTGCATAGTACAACTAAAGGTAATAATCCAAAAACTGCTGATTTACGACTGTATCACACAAAAAATATTTCTTTTGTCATTTGTTATCCGACTTCAAACTTAAAACCATTCTCGTAAGGATTGAAATTCCCAGGCGCGATATCTTGCAGTATCAATGTCGATAATAGGCAAAAATCGTCGAGACTCTCGATTACCAGGATGAATATACATTATGAGGTTTGTAAGGAACCCTCACAGAGCAACTCGCACACGGCCAGTTCTTTGTAGAAGAATCCAGTTCTCGTTCGAATTCACGAGATTTCAGAGCCGTTCTGATAGCGTAGATTTAGGTTTCCTGTGGTGTCCCTAATTTGCGTAAGGCTATTATCGGAATGATTCCTTCGAATAAGAGTGCATCGATTTTTTTCGCATCCTTGTCCCATTCGAACTAACGCTCCGTTTCTGTTGTACCATCATCAATGGGAAGTTGAACTCATTTGCTCCTTGCGTCCAGTTCTCAAGGAAAAATAAGTGTCACATTAGTTAGTGGCGGATGTCTACAGAACAATAACGAATTAGTGAAGAAGATAATTAAGAAAATCACGTACTCTTCAAATGTTGAAGGATTCTGTTCTGTTTAGTGCAGTAAACGACATCATAATAAATTTTCGATGTGGAGATAACGACATATCGTAGTTGAAACGTGAAATACATACAGCCATGAAAGGAAACTGAATCAAAAGTAAGGCATTACAAACAAAACTGAAGAGCACAGGTAAATCAGATTTGGCGACATAAGATTAGAAGTAAGATGTGTTCGGTTGCACAATTGTGCTGTGAGCATATCTCATAGACACTCCTACGACTTGGGGTTTGATCTCGGTACCGCAGAACTATGCAGCGGAGCGTTACATTTACTCTTTGCCATATCTGTTTGTAATCAGCTGCCTCAGTAAGGTCCACAAATGGGCTAACTGGTCAAGGGCAACAAACAATAGAACTCAAGAATAGTTGTACAGAACTGAACACAACGAATGCCTACCTAGATTGCGTACTGTTTACGAATGTACTGTAACTTATTTCTAGACTTAAATCTAGGTTCACCAACTAAATGTGGTAAACTCTGAAAATATATTTTCAGATCTGAAGATTACAACCACTGCCATCAAGTCCATAATAAACAGTAAGTGTGCCGTACCAACGCACGGTCTTCGTGTGGGTGTTAATTGTTTATTAATTTATTTTAATATTCAGCGCATCCAAACCACAGACTTTCACTAATAGCATCACGGAACTCGATTTTGAAACGTGTCTATGGCAGTGCCTCAGTGTTGTCGCAGCTAAACGGATGGATACTGTTTTCGCTTGCATCCGTTTCCGTTTCGCAGTTGAAAGCTGGCAACAGTGTTGCGAGTTGTCACGCGTCTTCTTACGCCTATTCGACGATATTCGTTTGGTTCCCTGGTCCTAAAATTTATTTTTTATTCTTTATACATCAGTTTTTATTTGAAAATAAGTCATTGGAATACCCCTCCTAAAGTGCTGAAAGGAAGAGAAAGAAAGATTAGTGGTAGAGGTCTACAGCAAGTTACAGAGGCTATGACTGTTTTTCATACACCAATGCAAAAGAATCGCAATACCAAAAAATAGATATTGTAGGGTAATGAAATTTCTCGAATACATTTATCTGTGTAACATACGTCAGTGATTAACATTGCAAGATCACAGGTTACTGTAAGCGCGACATAACCCATCGGAAATGTGAAATGCTGGCACATTACTAACCGATGTAACCGCCAGAAATTTGAATGCAGGCATCCAAATGTGCATGCATTGTGTTGTACAGGTCCCGAATGTATGTTTGTCTGATGGAGTTCCATGCCTGTTGCAGTGATCGGTCGATACAGGGACAGTTGCAGCTGTTTGTGGACGACGCTGGAGTTGTCATCCGGTGGTGTTCCACAGGTGCTTGACTGCAGACAGATCTTGTGATCGAGCCCACCAAGGCAACATATCGACACTCTGTAGAGTATATTGGGTTACTGCAGAGGTATGTGGGTGAGCGTTATCTTGTTGGGAAACACCCCCCGGAATGCTGTTTATGAATGACAGCACAACAGGGCGAATCACCAGACTGATGCGCACATTTGCAGTCAGGGTGCGTGGGTCAACCACGAGAGTGCTCCTCAACTGTCATTCTAACCAACACACGGCCATCAATGGCACCGAGGTAACACCAGCTTTCTTCAGAAAACACAGCATACCTCCACCCTGCCCTCCAATATGCTGTCGCTTGACAGCACTGAAATCACAAATGGTGATGTTTTGGGATCGGTGGAATGCACACTACAGGACGTCTGTTTCGGAGCTGTCCATGAATTAACCGATTTGTAGCAGTTCGTTGTGCCACTGTGGTGCCAAATGCAGCTCGAATTGCTGCTGCAGATGCAGTACGATGCGCCAGAGCCATAGGCTGAATACCATATTCTTCCCTCACGGTAGTGCCACGGGGCCGTCCGGAGTTCGATCTTCTTGCGACCCTAAATTCTCGTACCACCGGTGCCAACAATCATGTCCAAAGGCTATTCTCCTATCAAGTCTTGCAGTAATATCACAAAAGCAACCTCGAGCTTCTCGTAGCCCTATTACGCGACCTCGTTCAACCTCAGTGAGGTGCTGATAATGACTGTTTGTCGCCTTAAAAGCATTCCTGACTAACATCATTTCACTACGTCCAGTATCAAATATAATTAAGGCTCACGGCCGTTACAGCCTGTATTTAAAGCAAATCTGATTAGCATTCTCAAAGAAATGGTTCAAATGGCTCTGAGCACTATGGGACTTAACATCTGAGGTCATTAGTCCCCTATAACTTAGTACTACTTAAACCTAACTAACCTAAGGACATCACACACATCGATGCCCGAGGCAGGATTCGAACCTGCCACCGTAGCGGTGCCGCGGTTCCAGACTGTAGCTCCTAGAACCGCACGGTCACTCCGGCCAGCAGCATTCTCGTAGTGGCGCTATTAGCCTATGGCAGATGGAATGCTCTAACCTCTTCTAGGAAAATAATTTCTAAAGTAAATCACCTCATCCCGTATTAAGCAGTTTCGTGGCCACGTTTACGTACTGCAGCACAGAAGAGACCTATTGTGTCAATTACTCATAAATCGAGGAAGTAGTCAATTGTCTTTCGCATGCATGTGGGAAATAAATTACGAATTATTAACATAAGTAGGAATAGTTACTGTGAAAGACGGTAAACTCAGGAAAATGTTGGTACGAAGAGACTGATCGTGAACCCAGTGAGCCGTGCGTGGCTCGTGTTCGTGCCATATCTCACTCGACATCCCGTTTTTACTGTATTACCACCTCGTTATCTTAATTTCAATTACTGGTGTCACTGAGTTGCCGCCTTGCCTGCCCGTAAGCGGCAGCAGCGGCGCTTATCGATATAAGCCCTGGCGTATTATCTATGCTGACTGCAATTATTTCCCGGTTATCGTGTGTTCGGATCTGCCAGTGAGTTGGAACGTGCCAGCAGATAGTCCGGACCTGTCAGTGTTTGAGTTGGCACGCGGCACAAGTTGAGTCGGGGGCGCGGCAGCAGTGAGGTCCGGACCACCATGACTCGCCCGACGGTTGCCGACACACATGATTGGAGTGGGGACGACTTTGGTTGGTCGTCGGTCGGTCGTCTCGCCAGACGACGTGTATTTGGCCGGCAATCGCTTATTGGTTGGCTGTGTGTGCCGACTCGCGATTCGTCCCCGTTATTGTACAGGCACTGCCGTTAGCATTGTCTAGTTCTTCGTGCAAGTGATCGTGAAACTGTGTGTAGTTTGTGTGATTCTGACTTACAAGTTATTTTAAATGTTGTCGGCGTACTGGCTCTGAGGAGTCGCTCGGTTGGCGTGGAGCAGTGAGGAATTCTCGGCGGGGCGTAGTTTGGCCGGGGCCCGCTGGAGGACTCTACACGGTGTTGGAGAGTGTGGTAATGTTCCCACTGCTACGAGGTCCGCGGTTCACAGACACTGGACACGAAAGTTCAGTTTTGATTTAGCCTACCAGCAAGTCAAGACTGTTCACATTGTGTTGTTTGAAGTTCGTTGTCGGCTATTGGGATTTTCGCGCGAGCAACAACGTGGTTTTCAAGTTGGAAAATTCTAGCCACCCTCCGGTGTAGTTTCACTGTATTTGGTTATTTGAATTGAAGTGCACCAGCGGAATCTTCTGCCTTGAAGCCGTTATCGTTCCGGTTACCTGCCCTGGGTGTTGACGTAAATTTCAGGCAGTGTAGTTTCCTCATTATGTTGTTGCTGCCCAGCATCGTGTGTAGTTTGACAGCTCCGTGTATGATTGGTTGTGGGCGCCAATATCTTCTACGTTGTTCCGTTGAACTCCCTGTTGTGTCCTGGTCGGGTGAAGTGAAAGTTATCTTGTCGATGGGTCCGCCTGTCTCACCTAAGCGAGCGTTAGTGTTTGAATTACAGGCCGACCCTCGAACATCTGGGCGCCCTTGTGTGTACTGCCTTATTTTTTTAAATTTGTTCTTGTTGTTGGTACTTGTATGGCTTCTAGCCGGTTTTGTGTTTTAAATTAGCGTTGTTTTACTCTTAAGGCCTTCAGCCTAGTTTAAAGTACTGTTTCACGTAAGCCTTTCGGCATTTTAAAAAAATTTTGAATTTTAAGTGTTCAGCCTTCAACCGATTTGAACTTAACTTGTTTACTTCAGCCTAACTAAAGGACCTTTTTTAACATAAGGCATGCCTTTTAAAATTTCTGATTATGCTTGCGTTTTAAGTTATTGGCCTTCAGCCGTTTTTAAATTAAAGTGGCTTTCAGCCGCTAATTAAGTCCCATAGATTAAAGCTGTGTGTTTAAAAAATTTTTTGGGCTCTTGTAATCTTTGGTCAAATAATAAAGTTGTATGTTCGAGTGTAACTGACAGCCCCTTATTTTGGTCCCTTTCCTCAATTTATTCTATCTGTCCTATCCTGCGCGCTAAGCATGACATTTCACCCAGTTTTGTGTGGGTTCTGCCCTGCAGAAAGAAAACTATTGCCTCTGTGCAGCTTTGACAGTCCAATCTGTCTGTTCTCTACTACGCGCTAACTATGTTGTTGCAGAAAATCTCATCCGATACCGCTAAAAGTGGACGAGCTTATCGAGTCGGGCGGGATTACACAAAGCCTGAATGCAGCTGCATTAAGTTTGCTCATTGACTGGGTACGCTAAACTGCGCACAACAGCCTAATAGCCGCACAGAGCTGGTATAATCACTTTGCGTCGTCTCGCATAATGCTAATGCTTTTACCAGCAGCTCATCTAATGCTACTTTGTTGAATACACAACAGCATTGTACAGATTTCAGAACGAGCATATACTTTCCCTGTGTATTCACAGGAACACAGGGTGAACATAAATTATCTTTACAACTTAAGGATTTAATACACTTAAAACTGTACTTTTTTTAAGTCATCAGTTTTCTGCCTGGTTTGATGCGGCCCACCACGAATTCCTCTCCTGTGCCAAGCTCTTCCTCTCAGAGTAGCACTTGCAATCGATGTCCTCAATGATATGCTGCATGTATTCCAGTCTCTGTGTTCCTCTACAGTTGTTGCCCTCTGCAGCTCTCTCTAGTACCACGGAAATCATTCCCTGATGCCTTAACAGAAGTCCTGTCATCCTGTCACCTTCTTCAACGTTTTCCACGTATTCCTTTCCTCTGCGATTCTGCGCACAACCTTCTCATTCCTTTCCTTATCAGACCGCCTAATTTTCAACATTCGTCTGTAGCACCACACCGATTCTCTTCTGTTCCGCTTTTACCTCAGTCCATGTTTCACTATCATACAACGCTGTGCTCCAAACGTACGATCTCAAAAATTTCTTCCTCAAATTAAGGTCTATGTTTGATATTAGTAGACTTTTCTTGCCCAGGAATGCCCTTTTTGCCATTGCTAGCCCGCTTTTTGCGTCCTCCTTGCTCCGTCCGCCATGGGTTGTTTTGCTGCCTATGTAGCAGAATTCCTTAACTTCGATCTACTTCGGGACCATCAGTCCTGATGTTCAGTTTCCCGCTGTTCTCATTTCTGCTACTTTTCATTACTTTCGTCTCTCTTCGATTTATTCACCGTCCATATTCTGTACTCATTAGGCTGTTCGTTTCATTCAGCGAATCGTATAATTCTTCTTCACTTTTGCTCAGGATAGCAACGTCACCAGCAGATCGATATCTTGTCACCATGAATTTTAATTCCACTCTTGAACCCTTGTTTTATTTCCATCACTGATTCTTCGATGTACAGATTGAACAGTAGAGGCGAAATACTACATCCCTGTCTTACACGCTTTGTAACCCGACGACTTCGTTCTTGGTCATCCACTCTTATCATTCCCTCTTGGCTCTTGTACCTAGCCGTGGCCGAGCGGTACTAGGCGCTTCAGTCCGGAGCCACGCGGCTGCTACGGTCGCAGGTTCGAATCCTGCCTCGGCGTGGATGTGTGTGATACTTATATCCTTAGGTTAATTAGGTTTAGGTAGTTCTAAGTCTAGGGTACTGGATGACCCCAGATGTTAAGTCCCATAATACTTAGAGCCATTTGAACCGTTTTCATCTTGTGCCTACTGTGTATTACACGTCTCTCCCTATGGGCTACCCCCGTTTTTCCCAGAATTTCCAACAACTTGCACCCCTTGACATTGTCGAACGTTTTTTATAGGCCGACAGATGCTATGAACGTTTCTTGATTTTTCTTTAGTCTTGCTTCCATTAACAACTGCAATGTCACAATTGCCTCTCTGGTGCCTTTACAATTCCTAAGGCCAAGTAGTGAATATTCGTTTTGTAGCCACTTCCTCCAATGATTTTAGAAATTCTGATGGAATGTTATCTATCCCTCCTGCCTTATTTGATCTTATATCCTCCAAAGCTCTTTTAAATTCTGATTCTAATGCTGGACCTGTATCTCTTCCGAATCGAGTCCTCTTTCTTCTTCTATCACATCAGACAAATCTTCCCCTCATAGAGGCCTTCAATGAACTCTATCCACCAATCCGCTCCCCACTCTGCAACTTCTGTGATTGCCCTTTTTAGAGATATCCATTCGTCTTTAGCTCCACTGCCTACTGAGCTATTCGTTGTTGTTGTATCTACGGCCTCAGAGAACTTCAAGCGTATCTTGTCATTCTTTAGTACTTTTGTATCCCACTTCTTTGCGTATTGATTCTTCCTGACTAATCTCCAAAACTGCAGCCTACTCTTCATCACTATTACACTGTGATCCGAGTCTATATCTGCTCTTCGGTATTCCTTCAAATCCAGTATCTGATTTCGAAATCTCTGTGTGGTCATGATGTAATCTAACTGAAATCTTCCCGTATCACTCGGCGTTTTCCAACTATACCTCCTCCTCTTGTGGTTCTTGAACACAGTATTCGCTATTACTAGCTGAAATGTATTACAGAACTCAATTAGTGTCTCTCCTCTCGCATTCCTTGTTCCAAGCCCAAAATCTCCTGTAACCATTTTTCTACTCCTTCCCCTACAACTGCGTTCCAGTCTCCCATGACTATTACCTTTCCATCTCCCTTTAAGTACTGTATAACCGTTCAGTATCCTACTTCTTCATCTTCAGCTTGCGACGTTGTCACCTATACTTGAATTATCGTTGTCGGCCCTGTTTAGCCGTCGATTGTGATAAGAACAACCCTATCACTGAACAGTTCACAGTAACACAGTCTCTGACCTATCTTCCCATTCATAACAAATCCTACTCCCGTTATACCATTTCTGCTGCTATTTGTGCTACCCTATACTTATCTGAAAAGAAACCATTGTCTTCCTTCCATTTTACTTCGCTGACTCCTACTATATCTAGATTGAGCCTTAGCACTTCCCTTTTCAGATTTTCTAGCATCCCTACCAAGTTCAAACTTCTGTCATTCCACGCCCCGACTGGCAGAACGTTATCCTTTCGTTTGTTATTCAATCTTTTTCTCATGGTCACCTCCCCCTAGGTAGTCCCCTTCCGGTGATCCGAAATCTTTTGCCAATGGAGAGATCACCATGGCACTTTTTCAATAACAGGCCACATGTCCTGTGGATACACGTTATGTGTCTTTGAAGCAGTCGTTTCCATTGCTTTCTGCATCCTCATGTCGTTCATCATTGCTGTTTCTTCAACCTTTAGGGACAGTTTTCCACCCCAAGGACAAGAGAGTGCCCTGAACCTCTGTCCGCTCCACCACCGTCTTTGACAAACCCGTTGGCGGAACAACGGCGACTTCTTATGCAGAAAGCCTTTGGCCGCCAATGCTAATTATTAATGAAAGTTTCAGCAGTGGAGGGTTTCGAATCCAGAATCGAGGACGTTTTGATTACTAATCAAAGACGCTACCGCTAGAACCACAGGTGCATTTAAAAAGAAAGTTCAATATATTATCTGTTCGTGCACGACAACATGTAACCAATTTTCATCCATACGATGTACACTGTCACATTAAAGTGAAGAGTTGTTGTTGTTGTTGTTGTGGTCTTCAGTCCTGAGACTGGATTGATGCAGTTCTCCATGCTACTCTATCCTGTGCAAGCTTCTTCATCTCCCAGTACTTACTGCAGCCTACATCCTTCTGAATCTGCTTAGTGTATTCATCTCTTGGTCTCCCTCTACGATTTTTACCCCCCACACTGCCCTCCAATGCTAAATTTGTGATCCCCTGATGCCTCAGAACATGTCCTACTAGTCGATCCCTTCTTCTAGTCAAGTTGTGCAGCAAACTCCTCTTCTCCCCAATTCTATTCAATACCTCCTCATTAGTTATGTGATCTACCCATCTAATCTTCAGCATTCTTCTGTAGCACCACATTTCGAAAGCTTCTATTATCTTCTTGTCCAAACTATTTATCGTCCATGTTTCACTTCCATACATGGCTACACTCCATACAAATACTTTCAGAGACGACTTCCTGACACTTAAATCTATACTCCATGTCAACAAATTTTTCTTCTTCAGAAACGCTTTCCTTGGCATTGCCAGTCTACATTTTATATCCTCTCTACTTCGACCATCATCAGTTATTTTGCTCCTCAAATACCAAAACTCCTTTACTACTTTAAGCGTCTCATTTCCTAATCTAATTCCCTCAGCATCACCAGACTCAATTCGACTACATTCCATTATCCTCGTTTTGCTTTTGTTCATGTTCATCTTATATCCTCCTTTCGAGACACTGTCCATTCCGTTCAACTGCTCTTCCAAGTCCTTTGCTGTCTCTGACAGAATTACAATGTCATCGGCGAACCTCAAAGTTTTTATTTCTTCTCCATGGATTTTAATGCCTACTCCGAACTTTTCTTTTGTTTCCTTTACTGCTTGCTCAATATACAGACTGAATAACATCGGGGATAGGCTACAACCCTGTCTCACTCCCTTCCCAACCACTGCTTCCCTTTCATGTCCCTCGACTCTTATAACTGCCATCTGCTTTCTGTACAGATTGTAAATAGCCTTTTGCTCCCTGTATTTTACCCTTGCCACCTTCAGAATTTGGAAGAGCGTATTCCAGTCAACATTGTCAAAAGCTTTCTCTGAGTCTACAAATGCTAGAAACATAGGTTTCCCTTTCCTTAATCTTTCTTCTAAGATAAGTCGTAAGGTCAGTATTGCCTCACGTGTTCCAACATTTCTACGGAATCCAAACTGATCTTCCCCGAGGTCGGCTTCTACCAGTTTTTCCATTCGTCTGTAAAGAATTCGCGTTAGTATTTTGCAGCTGTGACTTATTAAACTGACAGTTCGATTTTCGCATCTATCAACACCTGCTTTCTTTGGGATTGGAATTATTAAAATCTTCTTGAAGTCTGAGGTTATTTCGCCTGTCTCATACATCTTGCTCACCAGATGGTAGAGTTTTGTCAGGACTGGCTCTTCCAACGCCGTCAGTAGTTCTAATGGAATGTTGTCAACTCCCGGGGCCTTGTTTCGACTCAGGTCTTTCAGTGCTCTGTCAAACTCTTCACGCAGTATCGTATCGCCCATTTCATCTTCATCTATATCCTTTTCCATTTTCATAATATTCTCCTCAAGTACATTGCCCTTGTATAGACCCGCTATATACTCCTTCCACCTTGCTGCTTTCCCTTCATTGCTTAAAACTGGGTTTCCATCTGGGTTCTTGATATTCATACAAGTGGATCTCTTTTCTCCAAAGGTCTCTTTAATCTTCCTGTAGGCAGTATCTATCTTGCCCCTAGTGTTATAAGCCTCTACATTCTTACATTTGTCCTCTAGCCATCCCTGCTTAGCCATTTTGCACTTCCTGACGACCTCATTTTTGAGACGTTTGTATTCCTTTTTGCCTGCTTCATTTACTGCATTTTTATATTTTCTCCTTTCATCAATTAAATTCAATATATCTTCTGTTACCCAAGGATTTCTACTAGCCCTCGTCTTTTTACCTACTAGATCCTTTGCTGCCTTCACTACTTCATCCCTCAGAGCTGCCCATTCTTCTTCTACTGTATTTCTCTCCCCCTTTCCTGTCAATTGTTCCCTTATGAAACTCTGTACAATCTCCGGTTTAGTCAGTTTATCGAGGTCCCATCTCCTTAAATTCCCAAATTTTTGCAGTTTCTTCAGTTTTAATCTACAGTTCATAATCAATAGATTGTGGTCAGAGTCCACATCTGCCCTTGGAAATGTCTTACAATTTAAAACCTGGTTCCTAAATCTCTGTCTTACCATTATATAATCTATCTGAAACCTGTCAGTATCTCCAGGCTTCTTCCATGTATACAACCTTCTTTTATGATTCTTGAACCAGGTGTTAGCTATGATTAAGTTATGCTCTGTGCAAAATTCTGCCAAACGGCTTCCTCTTTCATTTCTTAACCCCAATCCATATTCACCTACTATGTTTACTTCTCTCCCTTTTCCTACTCTCGAATTCCAGTCACCCATGACTATTAATTCTTCGTCTCCCTTCACTACCTGAATAATTTCTTTTATCTCATCATACATTTCATCAATTTCTTCATCCTCTGCAGAGCTAGTTGGCATATAAACTTGTACTACTGTAGTAGGCATGGGCTTCATGTCTATCTTAGCCACAATAATGCGTTCACTATGCTGTGTGTAGTAGCTTACCCGCACTCCTATTTTTTTATTCATTATTAAACCTACTCCTGCATTACCTCTATTTGATTTTGTATTTATAACCCTGTATTCACCTGACCAAAAGTCTTGTTCCTCCTGCCACCGAACTTCACTAATTCCCACTATATCTACACTCCTGGAAATTGAAATAAGAACACCGTGAATTCATTGTCCCAGGAAGGGGAAACTTTATTGACACATTCCTGGGGTCAGATACATCACATGATCACACTGACAGAACCACAGGCACATAGACACAGGCAACAGACCATGCACAATGTCGGCACTAGTACAGTGTATATCCACCTTTCGCAGCAATGCAGACTGCTATACTCCCATGGAGACGATCGTAGAGATGCTGGATGTAGTCCTGTGGAACGGCTTGCCATGCCATTTCCACCTGGCGCCTCAGTTGGACTAGCGTTCGTGCTGGACGTGCAGACCGCGTGAGACGATACTTCATCCAGTCCCAAACATGCTCAATGGGGGACAGATCCGGAGATCTTGCTGGCCAGGGTAGTTGACTTACACCTTCTAGAGCACGTTGGGTGGCACGGGATTCATGCGGACGTGCATTGTCCTGTTGGAACAGCAAGTTCCCTTGCCGGTCTAGGAATGGTAGAACGATGGGTTCGATGACGGTTTGGATGTACCGTGCACTATTCAGTGTCCCCTCGACGATCACCAGTGGTGTACGGCCAGTGTAGGCGATCGCTCCCCACACCATGATGCCGGGTGTTGGCCCTGTGTGCCTCGGTCGTATGCAGTCCTGATTGTGGCGCTCACCTGCACGGCGCCAAACACGCATACGACCATCATTGGCACCAAGGCAGAAGCGACTCTCATCGCTGAAGACGACACGTCTCCATTCGTCCCTCCATTCACGCCTGTCGCGACACCACTGGAGGCGGGCTGCACGATGTTGGGGCGTGAGCGGAAGACGGCCTAACGGTGTGCGGGACCGTAGCCCAGCTTCATGGGGACGGTTGCGGATGGTCCTCGCCGATACCCCAGGAGTAACAGTGTCCCTAATTTGCTGGGAAGTGGCGGTGCGGTCCCCTACGGCACTGCGTAGGATCCTACGGTCTTGGCGCGCATCCGTGCGTCGCTGCGGTCCGGTCCCAGGTCGACGGGCACGTGCACCTTCCGCCGATCACTGGCGACAACATCGATGTACTGTGGAGGCCTCACGCCCCACGTGTTGAGCAATTCGGCGGTACGTCCACCCGGCCTCCCGCATGCCCACTATACGCCCTCGCTCAAAGTCCGTCAACTGCACATACGGTTCACGTCCACGCTGTCGCGGCATGCTACCAGTGTTAAAGACTTTTTTTTTTTTTTTTCACTTGCCGCCCTGATTTTACGACCCACCACCTAAGTGCTTAAGGTGGGTCTATTTTGACCACTTGGCCGCTACGACCGGTGTGCGGACTCTGATGTAGTTGATGAAACTCACACCAGTTCCCGCATCCGGTCGCACCGTTGCCCGTGTCCCGCCACGTGGAGGCGGGTCTGTGCTTTTTTTTTTTTTTTCTTTTTTTTCTTTACTTTGGCAGCTTTCCCAAAGCCGATTTAACAAAAATTTTACAAAAATTAATTTTGAATTGGAAGAAGGAAATACAAGGAATAGTTTAGTCTGAAGAGGAGAAAAGACGATAGGAAAGGAAGAGATGATAGTCCCACCACCGTAGGGGACTGAGGATGAGCGTCTTGGGATTTATCTTCAAGCCTCTGATCCTCAGTCCCCTAACCTTAGCCTAGGAAGTTCTATTCTATTCTAGTTGTGGCGTTTGATATCTCTATTTATGTTCTATCTGGTTACTTGTATACAGGTTTAGAGTGCCGTGGTAGCTGATGGCAATTGCGACGGTGCGCCGACACTGTTTATGTCTAATTTTATACATTAATCTATTGTCAGTTTTAGGTCTACTTATGTAAGTCTATTGCATGTCAGTTGTTTTATATTGAGACTTAGTTTAGTTCTTCCACACTATGGTGTCTGTCTGGGTGCTGCATATAGGTTTATTGTCTGTGTGGTCTTCTGTTCCTGTATTCTTTGTGGCATTCGTCAGAAATTTTGTCTGTTAGTGCGTTCAGTATGTCCCAAAGTTCAGGTGTTCTGATCGCGTCGTATATGTGTTCCTCTGTCTGTAAGTGTTGTATCCCAGGTGTGTTCCTGTGCTGTCTGTATTTCCCGCAGAATAGGATTGTGTGTTCGGGGGTTCCCATACCTCCACATGTACACGTTGATGTGTCTCTAAGACTCACGCGATTTAAGTGCGTGGGATAAGGTCCGTGGCCAGTCAAGAAATGCACCATGCCGCGGCTAGGATCGGCATGTTTCATTCTTAATCTTTCCGTTATGTTCGGAAAAAATGTATAGACTCTCCGTCCCTTATCACTTGTGCCCCATTCCTGTTGCCATGTGTCGATTTTCCATTTTTTGAGGTTCCGCTTATTGTTCAGCGGGGAACCAGTCAATATGTTGACCTGGTCTAGTCTACCCATCTTTAACCAGTACAGAGCGGCCCGATATTTGATTGTGATATCTATCGGGAAAATTCCTAGCACGACACACAGTGCTTCAACTGATGTAGTGCCGAAGACTCCCGATAGTCGCAGAAGGACGCTTCTCTGCCCTCGCCTAACCGCTGTTCTGTTTGTGACGAGGTTGAGTCTGTGCGCCCATGTACTGGCCGCAAAGCTTAGCACTGATTCGAAGAGTGCGCAGTGGTAAGTTCGTGTGACTGACAGAGGAAGTCTGTATTGTCCTGAATTAATCCTTGCCAGTTTATGTAGTAATTTTTCTGCCTTGTTTGTTGTTATTCTGATATGTTCATGGAAGTTCAGCTTCTCATCTATGTATACGCCCAAGTAGCGGGTTACCGTCATTCTCTTTATGTTGTTGTTCTGTATTTTAATAGATGGATTGCGTCTGAGTTGCCCTTTGAGCAGTGTGTATGTTGTTTTGTTGCCCGCTATCTTGAGTTTGTTTGTGTTGCACCATTGTGTTATTGTCTGCAGTGTGCCACTCGCCTTCTCCTCTAGCTGGGCTCTTGTATTTGCTGAGATGACCACCAGTAGGTCATCTGCATAGGCGACAGCACCGTCTGTCCTCATATCCTCCTCCAGCAGTTGCAGGAGAGGTTCAAAAATTATGTCCCAGAAGATGGGTCCACAGATCGATCCCTGCGGACATCCCTTGGTAATTTTCCTTATTACCTTCCGGTTGCCCACGCGCCATTCCACTATTCTGTCTCTGCAGTAGTCTAAAAGACTGTTGTATAGGGCTGCGGGTACTTCCATCTGGCGTAACCTCAGAAACAGTGCTGGCCACCACAGGTTGTCAAATGCTCCTGCGATGTCTATCATGATTGCCAAAGAGTATGTTTTATCTGTGTTTTGTGTGATTTCTAAAGCTCTGTTTATTGCATCATCGATGCTTTTCCCTTTCCGAAATCCAAACTGGTGGGGATTCATTCCAAGTAGGGTTCTGTGAGCCTGCAAGCGGTCACACAGTAGCCTCTCTTGGATTTTTGCCATGGTGTTTATGAGGCATATTGGTCTGTAGGATTTCGGATCTGATTGGTCTCTGTCTGATGATTTTCGTATGATGACTGCATTTGAGGTTTTCCAGACTGTCGGTACACGGCCTAGCCTTAAGGCGTCGTTTAGTAGTTCTGTTAAGTATGGGGTGATCTGTGGTGCTAGCCTCTTAAGCACTTCTGCATGGATCCTGTCGGGTCCAGGTGCTTTTTTATTCTTTAGCTCTCTTATCGCTACCGCAACTTCCTCGTGCGCAAAGGGACAGGTGACGGCGTCGGTGTTATACTGTTCATGAAGTTCTTGTCTGAGTGTGATCTGTTCCTGTGTGTCTGAGTCTGTGGCATCTTCCGGGAGGAGTTTGTTCAGCAGATATTGTGCTGTGTTTCTCCATCCCACTGTCATTGTGCCGTCTTCCTGCCGTAGCGTGCTTAATGCCAATGGGGTCTTTATTTTTTCTGTCAGGATCTTGTATTGTTCCCCCCACATATTCTGTTGTGTGTGTGTGGTCAAGTAGCTCTCCCAATGTTGTTTCCTGGTCTGAAATAATGTCTTTTTGAAGAGTTCTTTGGCTTCCCTATATGCAGCTAGTCTCAGTAGTTTGTCTCTTTGTATCCATGTCCTCTGGTATAGTTTTCGTTTCCTTGTCATGTCACGTTTGAGTCTGGTTAATTCGTCTGACCATGGTGTTTCCCGTTGTTTGCTGTGTGTGTGCGTAGGTATTGCTGTTTCTTGTGCTGTTTGGATGATTTGTGTCAGTTTGTGTGCTCTGTAGTCCACGCTTCCCTGTATGTTGTATATATTCTCATTTTGAACAATTTGTTGTAGTCTGTCCCAATTCGCTCTTTTAAAGTTGAAGTGTGTTGTATTGTGTGTGGTGCGATGGAGCTCCGTATGCCACGGCAAACTGGCTGACACTGACGGCGGCGGTGCACAAATGCTGCGCAGCTAGCGCCATTCGACGGCCAACACCGCGGTTCCTGGTGTGTCCGCTGTGCCGTGCGTGTGATCATTGCTTGTACAGCCCTCTCGCAGTGTCCGGAGCAAGTATGGTGGGTCTGACACACCGGTGTCAATGTGTTCTTTTTTCCATTTCCAGGAGTGTAATTGATAAATATGGAGCTATCGTATCAGCATACTCTGGAAGGAACCTGACTGGTATACAATCTGAACCGGAGGCCTTGCCTTTATTAAGCGATTAAAGCTGCTTCGTTACTCCGAGGATACCTACTTCTATGTTACTCATCTTGGCAGTTGTTCTTGATTGGAATTCAGGAATATTTACTTCGTCTCCTTTGGTGAAGGAGTTTCGAAAAAAGTGTTTAATAACTCCGCTTTAGTGGCACTGTCATCAGTGACTTCACCGTTGTTATCGCGCAGTGAAGGTATTGATTGCGTCTTGCCCCTGGTGTGCTTTATGTATGACCAGATTGTCTTTGGGTTTCATGCCAGATTTCGAGACAGAATTTTGTTGTGGAAATTATTAAAACCATCTAGCATTGAAGTACGCGCCATATTTAGAACTTCCGTAAAACTTTGCCGATCTTGTTGTTTTGCGTGGCACTTCACAGCACAGGCCCACAATGTCGTTTTAAGCACCTTCTTGCTTCCCACTGTTTAAGAGCAATTCGGGGATGGCGATTGCATCTGTCAACACTGCCTGTGACGGAATGGTTACACGGCAATAACAACCCTGTAATGGACTGGCCTGCACGAAGTCCTGACCTGACTCCTACTGAACACCTTTGGGATGTTTTGGAACGCCGACTTCTTGCCAGACCTTACCGACCGACATAGATATTTCTTCTCAGTGCAGCCTCCGTGAAGAATGGGCTTTCATTCCCCAAGAAACCTTCCAGCAGCTGATTGAACGTATGCCTGTGAGAGTGGAAGCTGTCATCAAGGCTAAGGGTGGGCCAACGCCATACTGAATTCCACCATTACCCATGGAGTGCGCCATGGACTTGTAAGTCATTTTCAGCCAGGTGTCCGGATACATTTTATGATATAGTGTATGTGGTAATGCCTCGACTTCCGAATTTCTCGAAAACATCTACAAGCAAGTGCAGTCTGTGTCCACATAAACTTGTGTGAACTCTCCTAAAGTGGAGATGTTGAATTCACTCCAGACATTCACGGCATGCTCATACTCTGCATTCATTATGGTATGCCCTGCCATAATGCTGGAGAAATCAGTTGTGTCAGGTAGTCTGGTTTCGTTGAGTTTTGCCATACTAACCAGATAATCGTATGGAAAAACCCTTTCCTAGTCACAATTGAAACTTCTCCTCATCGGGAAAGGCAGTTCTAACCAGATAATCGTTTGGAAAAACCCTTTCCTAGTCACAATTGAAACTTCTCCTCATCGGGAAATGCAGTTCTAATGCTGTACATATCCTCCTGAGGTGAAGTTCCAATGAGTTTCCGCAGCGGTGCCTACATAAAATGTAGGGAGTTAAGAAAGCGGAGTGTACTTTTTTGCATCATTCGTTTGCGGAATGAAATATATTTCTTCACACTCTCAAGTAAGACACTGGCCTCATTTTTCTACCAGCCGAAATCAGCCAAGTTCTCAACAAGAAAGTGAGCATCATGCCCGCTTAAATAACAGAAGAAAACGTGTATGTGCCTTGGTAACTGGGACTTCAAATTGCATGCGGAATATCCCCATAAGATGACAATATTTCCTACAAGGAGTTTCCACTTTTCTATCTAGAGGCAGCCCGCAAATATGAGTCAACCGTGTTATTGTACAAATCTTCATTCTCCTTCAATCTGGTCGTGGGAACGTTGTCACTGTAAAACTTATTAACTTGCCATGAAAGTTTTTCAAGTTCAGTGAGACGCTGAACGACAGAATTATCCCCAACATAAGATTTATAGCTGTTAAGACTTGAACTGTACGACGATACAATTTGGAACGCTTTCGCATATGGCATGTGTCTTTCTGTAAAGGTATTATGTGGGGCTTTAGGATCACCTTTACAGCGGGTCTCAGGAGCGAGGAGGCATTCAAAGTCAGCGTACATCACCAACGTGCATCGCTCTTGATGGTGAGTATTCTTAAACTCTATGAATTTGTTTTGGAAGCACAATCTACTAGGTGCTTTACTAAATACTCGCTTGTCGAAAAGGCATTGAGTAACCTTAAGCAAATATTCTCTTTACCCTTGTTTTTATTCGCCTGGGAGGTGAGAAGTTGGAACATGTCTTTGATCCAAAGATAATGATAATTGCCTCTCTCCTTATTTTTCTCATTGGAGAATAAGAGTGAGTTTACATGCATCGTAGGCTCACTGGCAAATTTTGAGAAATGGAGGGAGCCAATGACTATACGGTTGTTGTGCTCTTCGGGCTTGAGTTTCTTCAGGCTATAAAAATGAACCATAATTCCGGTATTCCACACCCAAAATTTAGGTATGTCCTGGAGTTTAATGGGGAACTCGATACCAACGAGTTATAACACTTATGAATGTAAAGGTATCTACCATATCGATACCTGTGCTCTGATAATGTTTAATATTTCTTTCGCAAACTAGGCTTGACCATGCAAAACAGGCCTAATTGAAGTGGAAACTGCCACTAGCCAAAGGATCGTTGCTATTACCAGTTCTATAACTACAGTTAGTTGACGACAGCGACGAAGCTGCTTATGGCGAGGTGTTGAGGAGTATGTGCGGTATCTTGCAAGATCAGTGAGGACGAGAAGGTAGAAGAGAAGCAGAGACTGTGATATCAGGCCAGTGCGAGCAGCGTGGTTGCAACTGCTGCTGCTGCTGCTGCAGCCCTGACCAGCTTGTGGGTGGGAGGGTGACCCTGGACGCCAGAGTGGTGCTGGCGCAACGACATCCAATGTGGCGGCGGCAGGGGGCGGCAGCGACGGCGCTGGCGGCGGCGACAGCCCAGATCCTGCGCAGTGACGAGGTCTGTCTTATGCGGCAGAGCGTGCCCCACCAGACCCCATTTTGGCGAAGCGAGCTTCGTCGCCCCCGGTACCTGCACCATGGCATATTGTAGTAATTGTTCCCCTGATGCAGCCAGTCTAGAAGTGAGACAGAATGAAGAAAATTGAGTACAGTGTTGCAGACATTGCCAGCTGGGGCTACTGCAAGGAAAGAAAGAACACAGGTTATCATTATTAGTAAGTAGAATAGGTACAAGTGTATAAACTACCTAATTCGCTCTGACTGCTTGGCATCTCCCTCAGGTCATCCCACACCTCCGCATTGTCTCTCTCCACCTCCTCGATCCACTGTGGAATTTCACTCGCCTGAATTGGGGAAGAGCTATCTGTCCATGTGCACATGCAACAAACCATGAGAAAAAATATTTTTTTGTAGAATATGCACTTGCAGGAAATCTGTAAAGGCTCCTGTTTACCCTCAAGACAGAACCCTACCTGTTTCTTTTCTTCTACCAAGAAATCGTCTACAACAACAACAAAGATATGCACCATTATCGCATATACGATGAAATTTTGATCAAATTTCAATGTGTATTGTACACATAGTACTACGAAGAAGAAAAAAATATATACTACTTACAGTACTGATGCTGCAGCTATTGCTGGTTTCCAGCAGCCAGCTCACCAATGATACACTATGTGATCAAAAGTACCCGAACACCCCAAAAAACATACGTTTTTCATATTATGTGCGCCGCTCGGAGTGGCCGCTTGCTTAGAGGCGCCATGTCACTGATTGCGCTGCCCCTCCCGCCGGATGTTCGAGTGCTCCCTCGGGCATGAGTGTGTGTGTTGTTCTTAGCATAAGTTAGTTTAAGCAGTGTGTAACTCTAGGGGCCGATGACCTCAGCAGTTTTGTCCCTTAGAAATTCACACACATATTAGGTGCATTGTGCCGCCACCTACTGCCAGGTACTCCATATCAGCGACCTCAGTCGTCATTAGACATCGTGAGAGAGCAGAATGGGGCGATCCGCGGAGCTCACGGACGTCGAACGTGGTCAGGTGATGGATGTCACTTGTGTCATACGTCTGTACGCGAGATTTCCACACTCCTAAACATCCCTAGGTCCACTGACTCCGATGTGATTGTGAAGTGGAAACGTGAAGGGACACGTACAGCACAAAAGCATACAGGTCGACCTCGTCTGATGACTGACAGGGATCACCGACAGTTGAAGATAGTCGTAATGTGTAATAAGCAGACATCTATCCAGCCCATCACACAGCAATTACAAACTGCATCAGGATCCACTGCAAGTATTATGACAGTTAGGCGGGAGGTAAGACAACTCGAGTGTCATGGTCGAGCGGCTGCTCATAAGCCACCCATCACAGCGATAAATGCCAAACGACTCCTCGCTTTGTGTAAGGAGCGTCAACATTGGACGAATGAAAAGTGGAAAAACGTTGTGTGGTGTGACGAATCACGGTACATAATGTGGCGATCCGATGGCAGGGTGCGGGTAAGATGAATGCCCGGTGAACGTCATCTGTCAGCACATGTAGTGCCAACAGTAAAATTCGGAGGCGGTTGTGTTATGTTGTGGTCGTGTTTTTCATGGAGGGGGTTGCATCCCTTGTTGGTTTGCTTGGCACTATCACAGTACAGGCCTACATTGATGTTTTAAGTACCTTCTTGCTTTCCACTGTTGAAGAGCAATTCGTGAATGGCGATTGCATCTTTCAACACGATCGAGCACGTGTTCAAAATGCACGGCCTGTGACAGAGTGGTTACACGACAAAAACATCCCTGTAATGAACTGGCCTGCACAGAGTCCAGACCTGAATCCTCTAGAACACCTTTGGGATGTTTTGGAACACCGACCTCGTGCCAGGCCTCACCGACCGACATCGATACCTCTCCTCAGTGCAGCTTGCGTGAATAATGGGCTACCATTCCCCAAGAAATCTTCCAGCACCTGATTGAACATATGCCTGCGACAGTGGAAGCTGTGATATGGCTATGGGTGAGCCAACACCTTATTGAATTCCAGCATTACCGATGGAGAGCGCCACGAACTTGTAAGTCTTTTCATCCACGTGTCCGGATACTTTTGATCACATAGTGTATGCTGGACATACACTGAAACAATAAGATCACATTTTTCAATACTATCAGATTCTCAGTGAAAAAATTATACTTATCGATTTTGATTTTAGATATCATTTACAAGAGCAAAGACTCACTCACCACTAAATAACAGTGGCACATTATGTATATAAAGAGGAATATATATGTATATATTACATACAATGTTGTTGCTGCAACCTCTCCACTTCCGACTCATCCACAACTTGGTGGCTATAACCTGAAACAATAAGACGAAATGTATGTAATATCGGTACTACGAAATTCTTAGTGGAAGAAAAAGTTACAGTTGCCGATTTGAGTATTAACTCACCTGGTAATTCCCACTGCCTTCGGCATTTGCCGCCACTGGCATTGTCGCTGCTATTGCCTGATGCTATTGCAAGATGTTTCATGTTTCATGTTGGTACAGAGAAGACGATGGCAAAGCAAACGGACTAGGAACGCACAAGACGAGGGAATCAAATAGAGCTGACCCAACCGCAAATGATAGCATAATGCGGCCGAGGGCGGAGGAGATAGGGTTTGTATACATTCAAGCTCTGGCCAATAATTCGATGGGAACCAGTCAGATTGCAGTATTTGGGGATATCTTGGTCGAAAGCTTTAGAAAGGTTGGTTCACGCAACACAAACAGGAAGTAGCAACTTGAGAGAGAGTGGAAGTGGTTTCCCAGGTATCAGATATCAAAAGGACTCTGATTTCTTCTCTGGGATCGATGGACTGTCCAGGTGGTGATGCCCGAGGTGGTCCCTAGGTGGGCGAATACTGAACTATGAATAGTGAACTACTGCTCAGCATGCGTTTGGCTGCCTTTGTAATTGTGTGGGTTACGGGCCTGTGTGGAGGAGTGTGCTTGTGTTCTCAAACACCTCTGCATACATGACATATGAGATATGACAAGTGTTCTTGAAATTTAATTACTTGATTTTCTTTCGTCTGTCTATACACAAGGACCATGTAACTATTTGTGATATGATCACCAGTCATTAGTTCACATCGATGTCACTTGTTGGCACTGGGATCACTCGCTAGTTGTACGTGGGCCTGGACACAGGTCTTCCAGATACTGTGGGAGCAGACATGTTGTCATGATGGTCCCAGAGAAGTGCAGTAATGGAGTTATTTTTCTAGCGCCATACATTTGCTCAGATCTGTTTGCGGGTGTGAGTTTTATAGAGTCTGTCTCCAGCATAAATGCTGGAATGGGTTTTTCTGCGACCTTTGTGGAATGTTTAGGTCTCCAGGCATCACATGTGATGTTTGCGGCTGTGGAAGACTGATACGTCCTACCACCTCTTACTTGTCAGCACAGAATTGCAGAGTTGCTGTCACCTGATGCTTTGTTCGGAGATTAGAGTGACTTCCTGTGATGCAAGAGCCAGCCTCTCTCTCAACGTGTGCGAGCAGGCATACACAAAGTGGCCAGAACGTCTGCCCCGTGGTCAGTGTGAAGGCGTGATCAGAAGATTTTTAACAGGGTAATTACGTGTTCCTTGCATGATCGGAAAACAAGCTATCTATTTAATTACTTATTTTAGATGTATCTTTTAAGATCTTAATCTTCCAAAACAGAGGAGAACGGTGAGCTTTTGCCACCAAATAAAAGAGAGATCAGTCCCCTGCAACTGAATTTTATAAATAAACAGTATGTGCTTTGCTATTTAACTGACATTTATTTGAATTTCCCGTTATGAGATCCATCCTCTCCAGCAGCACAGACTGAGTCTTTTTCCCACCAATTTTTTAAGGTGGAGGGGAGCAGGGGAGCTGTGGGATTTCCCAGAGGGGACAAATAATTAATTTATCGATTTAATTAGTTAGTCAATTAATTTGATAGCGGCCAGAGGGTTTCGCAGATGGGTGGTGGAGGAGGGGGATGTGTTGGGAGCTTTCTCAGAAGGATAGATTATCCAAAGGGAGTCATAAATCATTAACTGGACAGTGTGTTAAGGGGAGGGGAAGGGAGTTATAATTCAATCAAGTTTACTCCTGAATGTATGCAACCCCAGAAGCCGTCTGCCCTATTACTTGCTTGAGATTCATATCAACCCACTTTTCATCAATAAGACTACCCATACTTCTTGTTTAGGTTAGTGTAGCTGTTTCCCAGTTTCAGTGGCTATTGATACAAGAGGCTAGTTTTCCTTAAGGATTCTATTGCAACAGAATAACGTACTGAGGTCTCAATCTTGTAGGAAAGCAAGCAAGTAAAACTCCTCATTCTGCCTCAGACAGACCAATCAGGACAGTCCGAGATCTGTGTCATGCTCTGTCAATGGTGTCATTTGGATGAGATTTGGAGGGGTATGGGGCCAGCACACTGCTCTCCTAGTCGTTGGCTGCTTTCTTGACTTTGGAGCTGCTACTTCTCAATCAAGTAGCTCCTCAATTGGCATCACGAGGTTGAGTACACTCTGTTCCAGTTACACCCTCCCAAGGAAAAATTCCTGGCAGTGCTGGGAATGGCATCTGGGTCCTCGCTATGTAATAGTAACCACTGAGCTACATAGGTGTACCCAATCTGACAGCATGATGACGGATTACTGAGTAATCCACAGGTGTGTTACTTGATTTTAAAAAAATCATGCAAAGTTTGAGGGGGAAAAGTATTTCTGAGGCGGTAGATAATGCCATAAGGACTTGCTGTAATGACTAGCTTGAGAAACTTATTTAAATTAATTATATTGGTTCAAAATAAAATTTCGCTTGAGTGTGGCAGTTGCGAACAATAACGAGCAGACTGATTAATTAATTTCTACAAACTGTACCTGTTTTGAGTCATGGCTAGATTTATTGCAGTTACTCCCTACAAAACTTATTCTGAAATTCACTGACAGAAAAAAATCGCAACACCAAAAAATAATTAATGCAGAGGAATGTGATTTCAGGAATACATTTGTCTAGGTAGCATGTTTGAGTTATTAACATTCTAAGCTAACGAGTTAATGTGAGTACAAGATAAGCCATTGCAGAAGTGAAATGCTGGTACATTAATAAGCGGTGTAACCGCGAGATTTTTGAATGCAAGCGTGCAAACGTGCATGCATTGTGCTGTACAGGTGCTGGACGTCAGTTTGGGGGATGGAGTTCCATGCCTGTTTCACTTTGTCGGTCAATACAGGGACCTTAATGTTGTTTATGCATGACGTTGGAGTTGCCCCATGTGTGCTCGATTGGAGAAAGCTCTAGCGATCGAGCAGGCCAAGGCAGCGTGTCGACAGTCTGCATAGCCTTCTGGGCTACAACAGCCGCATGTGGACGAGCGTTATCCTGTTGGAAAACACCCCTGGGATGCGATTCATGAATGGCAGCACAACAGGTTGAATCACCAGATTGACGTACAGATTTGCAGTCGGGGACGTGGGAGAAACTTTTGAGTGCTCCTGCTGTCACAGGAAATCACACCCGAGACGGCAGCTCCCGGTGTAGCTCCAGTTTGTATAGCACCCCGACAGGTTGGCTGAAGGCCCTCACCTTGCCTCCTTCTAACCAACACACGGCCATTGCTGGCACAGCGGCGGAACCAGTTTTTGTCAGAAAGCACAATAGACCTCCACCCTGACTTACAATAAGCTTTCGCTTGACACCATTGAAGTCACAAATGGCGGTGGTATGTGGTCAGTGGAATGCACGCTACAGGGCTATAACTCGGAGATGTCCTTGAGGTAACCGATTTTTAACAGCGGGTATTGTCATCGCGGTGCCAACTGCTGCTCAAATTGCTGCTGCACTTGCAGTACGATGCTTGCAGACTATACGCCGAACACTATGGTCTTCAGTCTCGGTAGTGTCGCCTTTCCGACCAGAGGCAGGTCTTCTTGCGACGGTACATTCACGTCATCACCGCTACCAGCAATCACGAACAAAAGCTACATTCCTTCCTACTCTTTCTGCAATATAACATAAGGAACATCGAGCTTCTCGTAGCCCTATTACGCGACATCGTTTAAATTCAGTGAGGGAACACAACATCAACTCACCCCGTCCTGTCTCAAAGGTAACTAATGCTCACGACCGTTAGAGCGTGTATTTATAGCAAACATGATTTGCATCCTGATAGTGGCGCTACTAGCGCACTCTTATGGGTATTGCGGGAAATTTGAACAATGATCTTTCAGATTACGCCTACCAGCTTTCGTTTACGCAGCACATCTCCTTCTTAGTGTTGCGATTTTTTTCTGTTAGTGTAGTTAATACTTTCCATCAAAAGCTAAACTAAAATTCTTCCCGAATAGGCCATGAAGGCCCAACGGTACCGACCGGCCCCGTGTCATCCTCAGCCCACAGGCGTCACTGGATGCGGATATGGAGGGGCATGTAGTCAGCACACCGCTCTCCCGGCCGTATGTCAGTTTCCGAGACCGGAGCCGTTACTTCTCAATCAAGTAGCTCCTCAGTTTGCCTCACAAAGGCTGAGTGCACCCCACTTCATAACAGCGATCGGCAGACCGGATGATCACCCATCCAAGTGCAAGTCCAGCCCGACAGCTCTTAACTTCGGTGATCTGACGGGAACCGGTGTTACCACTGCGGCAAGACCGTTGGTTTTCCATGAAAAATTAAGGTTAATATTCATATAAACTCTAATATGCCAAGTATTTTAATGAAAATCACAGATTCGTGTTCCTGGATGTTAGATACCACTTTGCAACAAACTGAACGTTTTCATGCGGCGCGTGGTATTAAGTAGCTGTGCGCGTGTCAGCAGGTAGCAGCTGTTGCACTTCTCTGGCTCCAGCCCACGATGGGCTGGACCTGAATAATCGCTGTTCTATAGCGAATCGCAAACATTTTTCCATGAAGAGAAGGAGGAGATCAGTGTTTAACGTCCCGTCGACAACGGTGTCATTAGAGACGGGGCACAAGCTTGGATTAGGGAAGGATTGGGAAGGAAATCGGCCGTGTCATTTCAAAGGAACGATCCCGGCATTTGCCTGAAGCGACCTTGAGAAATCACGGAAACCCTAAATAACGACGACCGGACACGCATTTGAACCGTCATCCCCCGAATGTGAGTCCAGTATGCTGACCTCTGAGCCACCTAGCTAGGTTTTTTGCATGAAGACATTGACCGTCTTGTCTCACCGTTGGTTAAATTTATTAATAGTAATGACGAATACTTTAGAAATAATAAAACTTTCCTTAATTTTTTCATCTGTCTCATTTTCATTTCACTGCCCCTTTATTTATCAACACATTGCCCAATTGAAATATAATTCCAATTAAGGTGATTAATTGTAATAAATGAAAAAATCTACGTCTGGGAGGACATCAAGTAGGGTTTTAGTTTCTATGAAGGCCCTCTTCGTACCATGACTAGCTACTCTTTGCAGAAAATTTTCGTTGTCAAGTGCTCACGGTCCGATGCGGGAAGAAACCTTGGATATTTTATAGAAATGCCTTAGACCACGACATAACAGCCCTGAGTATTTAAGAAAATGTGACATTTCTGGCCATCAAGTTTCATATCCCAACTTTTTTATATACTTCAATCCTGTACCGCGAAGGGTGGAGCGGCCTATTCAAAATCGGATACGTTTTAGAGCCCACAGTTTTTCAAATACGAGACAAGCTGGTATAGCGGCAAAGTGGACTCCAGCTGGAGCTTCGTTATTCGCCGACAACCAAGAGAAACTTCCTGAAATACTTGGTCTGAACCGGGGGTTGGAGCTGATACTAATTTATGTCTGCGACAACACGTTCCAGCCAAAGTTAAGGAGCCCGAATACGTGTCTGTGTAACTGTCCGCTTGTGTAATAAAGTAAAGGCGATGACTTAACGATGTACTCAGCGTAGATGCTTTCATCAAAATATCTTCACAAAATGTGAACGCATGGTTGTATGCGAAGCTTTCTTTCACGTCTTTCATTTCCTACTTCAGAGTGTTGGGCAGGATATTGTAGAACAAATTTTGATATTTTAAGTAAATATCCCAGTAGTACGCAAGGAGTAAGCAGAGTGGTTCACCTTTGGGAATGATCGAGAGGCGATTTGCGTGAAGACCGACGAAAACCTTCCATAAACGTTGATCTAACAGGAAATATTTTTAACTTATTTCTGGGACACAAATAAATGTGTGTCTGTGTGTGTGCGTGTGTATGTGTGTGTGTGTGTGTGTGTGTGTGTGTGTGTGTGTGTGTCTGTCTGTGTGTGGCGTATACAGAGGTAAACTGCTCAATTTTTGAAAAGGTAAATAAGAAATTCAATTTAATTTACATTTCATTTTTTCATAGGTTATCATGTTTAATTTACGCGCTATCTGACCAGTATTAGCCGGACACCCCCATATAACTGACTGGTGACCATTAGATGTCACGAATCATTATGGCCAGTGTAAAAGAAAGCGGGGAGTGTTGCGTTGTCAGTAGAGAAGCAGTAACAGCACAAAGGGTCGGTGAAGAGTGAACAGAGCTCAGCTAATCCGAACGTGGACTGCTTATTGGATGTCACCTGAGTAACAGTTCCATCAGGGACATATCACCCCTTGTAACGCTGCCGATGTCGATTGTTGGTGATGTCATTGTGAAGCGGAAACGCGAAGGAAGAACCACAGATACCAAGATCAGGCGGAAATCATGCACTGACGGACAGGGGAACCTTCGAGCACTAGCGGAGTGTGACTAAAAATGGCGTGCAGTCAGCGAATGGAATCATTTGTGAGTTACAGAGTGCGAACAGCGATCCAGCTAACACAGTTACAGTGAGTAGGGAGTTAGCGAGAAATAGGGGACAGTGGTCGAGCAGCTCCTGGTGAGCTACACATTTACGCAGTCGGTGCTATTAAAGCTTGAGGTGCCGTGAAGAGCGACGTCACTGAACAGTGGATAACTGGACGAGTGATTCAGAGTGGTGAATCACGCTACACCCTGCCACAACTCTATGAAAGGGTTTGGTTTGGCGAAAGCCTAGAGAACGTTACTTGTTATCAAGTGTAGTGCCAACAGTGAAATACGGAGAAGGTAGTGTTATGATAAGGGGTGTTCTTCCTGGTTAGGGTGTGTGCCGTAGGTCCTCTGCATCGTCCCTGTTGAGACGAGAGATCTGTCAACAGGCGTGCAGCCTGAGTCTCGCGCAAGACAGGTGGCGTCAGATGGCTCGAATGTACGTAGTTTCTATGCGATTTGATAAAGATCTTTACCTGACGAACACTGTTGGAGATGCAGTCAAAATAAGACTTTTATCCACTATGGATAAGGATCATTGCGACTGTCATGAGTAAAGGTTTCTTGAAATTACTGCAACCAGTCCTCTTTTGTCTTTTCTTCAACTTTTATTATCCCATTACCGGTTCCGAACAGCCTAGCGAATCATCATCGGATAGTACATATCTATTGATTGTCTGCAGCAGTGTGACAGTCGTGTATCTGTGGCAAGATGTATAAACGCAACATGTAAGCACTGAGAGGGGCGAGAATTATTCACACTATGAGATCGATTTTGTTGCGTTACTTACAGTTATTACCATCAGTTGGTTGGTTGTTGAGGTACACAATATTCTGGAAAACATAATGAATGTTTTGGTTCAAATGGCTCTGAGCACTATGGGACTCAACTTCTGAGGTCATTAGTCCCCTAGGACTTAGAACTACTTAAACCTAACTAACCTAAGTACATCACACACATCCATGCCCGAGGCAGGATTCGAACCTGCGACCGTAGCGGTCGCGCGGTTCCAGACTGTAGCACCTATAGCCGCTCAGCCACCCCGGCCGCCTAATGAATGTTTTACAGTGATGCTAATTTTACTGCACTTCATACTCTTAGCCGTAGGCAACACGTTCCAAATGCTTCACAAAACGTAAATAAACAAAGGAGTATAGCTAAAGCTATGTCAAACAGTTTGCGTTAGAGCAGTGAAACTCTTCGTTCTGCTCTTGTAATATGCACTGACGACAGCAAGTATGCATCTAATTCTCTACTGCAGAAATAACATGTAGTTATACGGCAGAGTTGACATGTGCTATTCGTAATATCTGTTAAACAATGAGTTTAACTGAAATAGAATGCGTAGCCGAGAGACTTAATAATATACATCCCAAAATACAATTTAGAGTTGAACACCAAACACAACAAGGAATTAATTTTCTTGGCCTAAACATAGCCTACCATAACAGACATACATTCAAAATTTACAGAAAACCTACCATATTAGATGTTATTGTAAAATATACTTCATGCCACCCAAATCGATACAAAATAGCATGCTGAATCTGATGTAAAAACCAAAGAATTAAACATTTTGAAAACAATAGCCCACAACAATGCTTATGACCCTTCCATAGTTGACAAATTAGATGAAAACATAAACACCAATCAAACAGCATCAACAACACAGTCCTCAATAGCAGAAGAAACTAAATATATCTCCACGCCATTCCTCGGTAACATCTCATGCCAATTTGTAAAACTGTTTAAACCACACAGTCAAAATAAGTTACTACACAACCAAAAAATACAAAACAAAATAGTTCATAACACTAAAGCAGCCAAGCCACTTTTTCAAAAACCTCGTATACATACATTAACCTGCGACAGCTGCTCCTGCTACTACATAGGGTGAACAGGACGAACCTTTGAAATTCGATACGAAGAACACACAGATGCATTACGTTTAAAAAATTTAAGTAAATCTAGTTTGGCAACCCATGTAGTACAAAACAGTCATTCAGTAACAAACATCAAAACAAATCTACATATCCTACTGATTCCAGACAAAGGAATAAAATTGGAGCTCCTGGAACAACTAGAGATTTTCACCCACAACAATAAATCACCCCACACCATCTTAAATGAACAAACAGACTTTGCGAATAACCCATTTTCCCAAAATTTCAAACAATAACTAAACTTGAAAAATTAAATAACTCAAAAAAGCCCTTCCCTCTCCATTCTCTCTCCCTCTCTCTCTCTCTCTCTCTCTCTCTCTTTTACTAGTGTGCACTCATACACACACACACACACACACACACACACACACACACACACACACAAAGCCTGTCCTCCCAATGCCACCCTGGTTAACATTTCATTATTTTAAATAAATAAATAAATAAAAAGTAACACTGTAATCTTTATTGTTTATTTCATAATTGTTGGCCAATCTTAGTTAAACAGTAGATAAATGAAATGTCAAACAAAATTTCAGGGCTAAAATTACAGATGTAATACCTTCCATTGTTTAATAGATTTTACAAATGGCTCATATCAACTTTACCAAATGACTACATCTTATTTTTGCAACAGAGAAATAGATGCATACTTGCTGTATCCAGTGTGTATTACAAGAACAGAACGAAGAGACTCTCTGCTCTAACACAAACTGTTTGACATAACTTTAGTTATACTCCTTGGTTTATTTACGTTTTGTAAAGCATTTGGAAAGTGTTGCCTGTGGCTAAGAGTATGAAGTGCAGTAAAATTAGCGTCGTTGGAAAACATTCATTATGTTTTCCAGAGTATTGTGTACCCCAACAACCAACCAACGGATAGTAATAATTGTAAGTAACGCAACAAAATCGATCTCATAGTGTGAATAATTATTCTCGCCCCACTCAGTACTTATATGTTTCGTTTATAATCTTGCCACAGATACACGACTCCCACACTGCTGCATACAGTCAATAAATATGTACCATCTGATGATGAGCCGCTAGGCGGTTCGAAACCAGAAACGGAATTTAAAAAATTGACGAACAAAACAAAAGGCGACTGGTTGCAGTAATTTCAAGAAACCTGCAGTCAAAATATTGCTAATTTTATTTCCGATTTTGTTTGTTTGATTTTCTAATTGTTTATTAATTACTACTATTATTGTGTTTCGTTATGAGAGTAAAAGAAGATGAGTGAGAAATGCTGTTTTGTGTAAAGTTTTTATGCTATACACTGAAGTAACAGGTCACGTGAGGAGTGTTCGAGAATCATTCGTGTTGAGGAATTTATTATAAACTAATTCGTCACTTTATGCTACAGGGGAAATGAAATTATGATTCAGGTAATGTAGTAATGTTCAGAAGGAATTATTTTTATATTCGTGGATTTTCAAAATTTATTTATGTTAATTTACCTTTCTGATTCAGTGACAAATTTTGATTGGTTCTGTGTACATGCGCGGGATTCCGCGGATTTCATGCTGCTTTCCGATCGGCTGTGATGTTCTTCTGGCAATCCGAAATTAGCATACTCGCGAGTTTTAGAAGATTCTTTTGTGTAGAGAGAAGAATAGAGTCGGGGCTTCGATCTCATAGTGATCACACGTATTGATGTGTGCTCCGCTGAAAATTATTAATATTGTGATATTTAAGTACTAAAATGTTTAAGAAGTGCCGTAAAATGTGGAAGGGAGTTCGGTTTAAACACAGTGTGAAATTCGGAACATTCAGCAAGGTTTCAAATACACAAATACCGCGTGGCGTGTTGCTTACTCGCGAAACTGAACATTTTATTCCGCGATACTGAAATTAGCAACATCTGAACAAGAAGTTCTAAAAGAAACAATCCGTTTGTAAACTTCCGGTGAAGGATTACCATAAACTGGTTGAGGATATGAATGAGGTGTGCGTGAGAGTTTTTCAGACTACGTACAGTTTAGAGTAAGGCTTGCTAGCGACTGGAGTATGCAAGCTTGTCGTAACACAGTGAAATATTACACACACAAATGCTTTCATTTAACATTACCTTCCACCGCCAAAACTATTTTAGTGCAATTTGTGTGTAAAGCTGTTTTTTCTATAGTTTTTTTCCGGCTGTTAAATACATGCCCGTATCCTCAAGGAGGCGTGTGTGTGTAGGAAGAAATTCAGCACCTGGTGGGTGGAACTTTGCAGCCACACTGCGTCGCCGCGGGTGTAGTCCCCATAGTGCGCTTAATAAAATGCTAAATAAAGCAGAATATAATCTCATATTACAGCGCTGGGTACAGCGTACGTAATGGACAATTACGGAGACGATGACTGTCTTGATCAATATGACAGTGCACTGACATGAAGCAGAGCCTGCGAGGCGATGTTTTCTAGACAGTGACGTTCCTGAAATGAACTGGCCTGACCACAAGTCCCGACCTGAACCCAATGGAACACGTTTGGAATGAGACACAAAGTGACTTCGTTTCAGATCCCAGCGCCGAAAACCACTTCTTCATGGTTTCGGCTCTCGAGGAAGGTCAGTTGCTCAGTTTCTGAAACGGTAAATAAAAAATCCATTTTAATTCATACTTTGTGTTTCCATGGGTTATCACATCTAATTTATACGTGCCACGTACAGAAGCGAAATCTGCGTGTGATATGTCTGGATGTAATGCTCCTACTTACAAGAGTGTTACCAGTCTCAGATAAGGAAACGTTTCCAGCTACCCCTACGATTTTTCACCCAGTAATGACTTTTACATGGCTTTCTGTTAGGCCACAGATTTAGAACTTCAAAATTCCAGTTGTAATCGGCTATGATGTTAACTCCCATACAAAACACTAACATCAATTCTGTCCCGTGGAGGCCGCCGATAAGCGATTCGTGGATGAGAAGGCTTGTTGCTTTCCCCGTTGCTGCTCCGGAGGTAAAAGTCCTTGCCGAGTGCGTTAGCTTTGTTGGTTGGTTGGTTGGTTGGGGGAAGGAGACCAGACAGCGTGGTCATCGGTCTCATCGGATTAGGGAAGGATGGGGAAGGAAGTCGGCCGTGCCCTTTCAGAGGAACCATCCCGGCATTTGCCTGGAGTGATTTAGGGAAATCACGGAAAACCTAAATCAGGATGGCCGGACGCGGGATCGTTAGCTTTGTCTCAGAGAAATGTGTCAACACGAACGCGGCCTACATTACTTGTGAAGTTTCTATATTACTCAGGCACCTACCGTTGCAGGAACCGTGGGCCTGCGAACTCCATCTACCGCTACAGAAAGAAATTACTCTCAATCTTCATCATGAACATCGCTTATCTCTACCTTTGCTACACTCGTTGATTTGAAAAGCTTCATGCCGATTATCTTTACCTGACGCAGACCGCAAACGTAAACGTACCAGGAAATGAACTTCTTAGCGTCACTTGTACAGAAGAGATTAACCTGTCACTGGGCCTCAAGCTCTCATCATCCCGTATCATTACAAGGTGGGTTTTACTAACTTTAATGTCTCGTCGCAGTGCCTTCTTCGAACTACATCTTGAATATATTGAATTGCACACTACTTTCCACAATGAGTCGCACATGTAACTGTTACCTCAAGTAACTCTTACTCTGTCGAAAATTAAGGTTTGTTCTCGTTTGTAAAAGTCTGAGCGATGACAGAGAGCATACCCAGGACTGAAACTGCGAGAAGAGGGGAGAGGGATCAGCTTCCCCTCCACCTACCGACCCACTCTCCTCAGTGGGTACGAAATTGGCCACACGACGACTGACTCTTCTGGTTGGGAATAATTTCCTGAACTGGTTAATCATTGAGGTTATTGCGCAGGTCCAGTCTGCTGGAGTCTTTGTATTCATTTTTGTTTCTATGGGAAGAGGGCGGGGTTGGAGGGAGGGAGTGGAAGGACGAGGTTGGCTTTCTTCTGGCTACCCTGCAGCCCTGTTGTTTACTTGGTTTAGTATGGTGGCTGCTCGTTTGCAGCTGTCGGTGATCTAGTTTCGTCTTTGCAGTTGTCCAGCAAGTGTGTTGGTTAAGTTTCTTGAACAAGCGTAAATCTTTCTCGCCAAGTTCTTAAATCTGTCAGTCACTAGGTGTTCTTCAGCAAGGTCGTGTGGTTTTTTTGCTGAATGGGAATAGCCCGAAGATTTCAGTCTGGTGCCGGCCGGAGTGGCCGAGCGGTTCTAGGCGCTACAGTCTGGAACCGCGCGACCGCTACGGTCGCAGGTTCGAATCCTGCCTCGGGAATGGATGTGTGTGATGTCCTTAGGTTAGTTAGCTTTAAGTGGTTCTAAGTTCTAGGGGACTGATGACCTCAGATGTTAAGTCCCGTAGTGCTCAGAGCCATTTGAACCATTTTTCAATCTGGTGGCTCGTTAGTCCCATGACGTGCGTGGGGCCACGTTGCCCCATACTATGCAAGCGTAATCTATTACAGGAATAATGCTCATCTGGTAGTTGTAGAGATAACTGTTTTCTGACGTTCAGAATCTCTCGTTTATGAGTGGATACAGGGCTTCAGTGTGCTCTGATACCCTTCGGTAATCTTGGGTGTTGACAAATGATGACAACAGTGTAAATAGTTCATATAGATACATTTTATTTAAAGAAATATCCAGAATTTAGACCGCCTCAAGAGCCAAATTGTTAGCTTTGCTGCTTTCTGTGAGGAAGGACGTGTAATCGAGTCCCGGAACACCTTTAGATTTTTTCTGAGGTACGCATTTCTGGAATGGGATCCACTCAGTGTCGTGAGGCCAAATAAGGAGGTGCTTGAATAAAGAAGCATCTATCCCATCAGGATTCGTCTACTGGCGTTAATGGAAATTGACGAAGAGCTAATCACATATCCCCCCTATAATAGATCGCTCCTCGTACTGCCTTGTAGGGAGCAGGCGGCCAGTCGGAACAAGTTTAATCCTTGAATGGTGTTTACGTTATTCTACGTTTATTCATAATTTAAATACGTGCAAACAGTGTAGCGAACTGGAATTCAATCCCGCTAAAAAATGTTCGCTTTTCGATTAACGTTATTCAAAAGCACTCATTATATTCTTTCCAACTTCTTTTTACTTTTATCAAAACTAGCATGATTGTCTTATTGGGATTGCCGCGATCGTTCTTTAAATAAAAATATGGCATTTCAGTCTTTGATCGCTATTTTTTATTTTCAGTGACCGGTTTCAGGCTAGCTGCCCATCTTCAGATCATGTATTGCAGTTACAGAGTAACCTTTAAGTACAGAATTATACTGTTCTGTACTGACAGGTTACTCTGTAACTGCAATACATGATCTGAAGATGGGCAGCTAGCCTGAAACCGGTCAGTGAGAATAACAAATAGCGATCAAAGACTGAAATTTCATATTTTTATTGTTATTTTTACTTTTCTCCAAAAATCCAAAAGTTATTTGATTCAAAATTTTCGTGTTCTAGAATATTTCAATATAAAGTAGTAATTCCTTCCAGAATCCAGTGTTATAGCTTCGTAGCCCCAATTTTTATGTCCAAAAATACATATTTTTGGTAAAATACCATGATTTGAAGGCAGTGGGTAGAACTGTGGGCCCTAGAAGTTGGGGTTCCAAGAGGAAAATTCGGAACATTTCCCACATATTCTTCTGCTTGAGTGCATTAGAGCAGTTTGAACCTTTGCACCGTGTATGGGGTTAATAACAATGGGCACAGCACGGCAAGACATTTGTTTTCTCGTTTTAAGGAGGATCGTTTTGACATTAGTGACTCTCCTAGTTCAGAAAGACCTTCGGAATTCGATGAAAATCGTTTAAACGCATCAATACACAAGGATCCATGTCGGTGCACTCGAGAACTGGCAAATGTGATGAACTGTGATCATTCCACCATCGTGTGACTTTGGTACGCAATGGGAAAGGTTCAGACATCGAGTGTATGGGCATCGCATACTCTAAGCCAGGTGGCCACATGTGCATCTCTGTTTGCTCGTCATCAACTGGCTCGTGAACAACACCGACCATTCCTGTCCTGCACCATTATACAGGCTCTCAGACAGGTATTTCAGTCCGCGGTGATTTTTGTCTTATGCGCACTAGGTCGTGGTCCAAGGGATTTGTTGCGTTGTTTGAGTAACGCAGAGGACCTATGCCTGCCACCCGCCACAGCAGGCATATGTAAAGTGTCTTGCAGTCCAGTTGTAGCCTTCCAGATTTACCTACAAAGATGTGCTCGGTAGCTCTCTCTCGGACAACTTTCGAGAAACGTCGTATCCGGATGAAACTGCGCTCCGAACATGGTGCTCCGGCCAACATGGCGTTGCCAGACTTGTAAATAGTGAAGGAGAATATATTATCGGTGACTAAAGTCTTTGTTATGTGTATTTGTTATGTGTATTTGTTATGTTTACGAAACACGCTATGAATTGATGCACCAACCTAATAATTGTCATTTACACCAATTTACAAGGATACAGTTTTTGGTTGTGTAAATTTAATTTCTTTCTGTATTTTTTGCTTTTGCTGCCTTTCATATCAGTATCTAACGTTAAATCGTTCTGAATTTTTCCCATTTCCTCACTTCTGTCCTATTCACTTCGTTATGTAAAGAGTAGTCAAATGAAAGCCGAACATCCGCCAAAATGGGACCATGGAAGTAATCACCCAAGGGTTAAGACACACATGCCACTGGGAAACGAGATTATCAATCCTGTTTCGTAGACCGCGGTCGGTCGCTGACGGATCCACAACCGCACTCACTCCACGCTTCCTCGTCCAACTGAAACCGATCTCACCACATTCTTCTTTCAAGTCGCCAAGGATGCGTAAATGACTCAGTGAAGGATCCGTAGTGTGCAGGGTATCTTGCAGTGTTTCCCAACCAAATCGTTGAAACGAATTTGATCAAAAAGCTTCAAAATTTGACTTATCAAGAGTCAGAGAAAGAAATCGCATCCCGAGAAGACTGCTTCATGATACGTTCCACGGTACGTCACCAGCTATTTCCGCCAATATTGGACGAAATGATGCGTAATATTGGTTTGCTGGCAAACTGTGCGATGAAGGAGAACATTTTATGAATGTAAATCAACTTTACTTTTCTACAGAAAATTTAAAACAATCATCTAATTGAAAGAAATGTGGTGTTTATAAAGTGTACAAGATGCCGAGGTAATTGCTGCTTCTCCTGCTTTCATGAGTAATATCATCCCAGCACGTGCAAATATGAAATTTTAAAATAATTAAAGAATCTAATTTTCTATAGGAAGTTTTCGTGAAAGCCTTAATGGCAATCCCTTATTGGAATTTATTTGCAATCCCAAATTTTCCTTTGCGTTTCCTTTTCATGCCTGTTATAAAAATATTAATAAATACATTATGCCGTTGTTCTTGTTGGTGATGGTGGTCTTCAGTACGAAGACTGGTTTGATACAGCACTCCATGCTATTCTATCCTATGCAAGTCTCTTCAACTACTGCATACTACATCTTTCTGAACCTGCTTACTGTATTCATATATTGGTCGTCCTCTACGATTCTTACCCCCCACGCTTCCCTCCAGTACTAGATAGGTGATCCCTTGACGTCTCAGAATGTGTGCTATCAACTGAACCCTACTTTTAATCAGATTGTACACATATTTCTCTTCTCCCCAATTCTATTCAGTATCTGCTCATTGGCTACGTGACCTACCCACCCGATCTTCAGCATTCATCTGTAGCACCACATTTCAAAATCTTCTATTCTCTTCTTGTCTAAACTGTTTATTGTCCATGTTTCACTTCTGCACACGGCTACACTCCATACAAATACATTTAGGAAAGACTTCCTGACACTTAATTATACTTTATGTTAACAAGTTCCTCTTCTTCAGAAACGTTTTCCTTGCCATTGACAGTCTACGTTTTATATCCCCTCTACTTCGGCTCTCATCCCTTACTTTGGCACCCAAATAGCAAAACTCATTTACTACTTCCAAGTCTCTCGTTTCCTAAACTAATTTCCCTCACCATTACGTATTTAATTCGACTACACTCCATTATCCTTGTTTTGCTTTTGTTGATGTTCATCTTATATCCTCCTTTCAAGACATTGTCCATTCTGCTTAGTTGCTCTTCCCAGTCCTTTAATTTCTGAGGTCATCAGTCCCCTAGAACTTAGAACAACTTAAACCTAACTAACCTAAGGACCTCACACACATCCACGCCCGAGGCAGGATTCGAACCTGCGACTGTAGCGGTCTCGCGGTTCCAGACTGTTGCGCCTAGAACCGCTTGGCCACCCCGGCCAGCAGTTCCAAAACATCCCAAAGGTGTTCTGTAGGGTTCAGGTGAGGACTCTGTGCATGCCAGTCCATTATAGAGATGTTCTTGTCTTGTAACCACTCCGCCACAAGCCGTGCATTATGAACAGGTTCTCGATCGTGTTGAAAGATGCAAACGCCATCTCCGAATTGCTATTCAACAGTGGGAAGCAAGAAGGTGCTTAAAACATCAATTCAGATCTGTGTTGTGATAGTGCTACGCCAAACAACAAGGGGTGAAGCCCCCTCCATGAAAAACACTACCACACCATAACATCATCGCCTCCGAATTTAACTGTTGGAACTACACACGCTGGCAGATGATGTTCACCGGGCATTCGTCATACCCACACCCTGCCATCGGATCGCCACATTGTGTACCGTGATTCGTCACTCCACACAACGTATTTCTACTGTACTATCGTCCAATGTTTACGCTCCTTGCACCAAGCGGGGCGTCGTTTGGCATTTACCGGCGTGATGTGTGGCTTATGAGTATCTGATCGACCATTAAATCCAAGTTTTCTCACCTCCCGCCTATCTGTCACAGTACTTACTGTGGATCCTGATGCAGTTTGGAATTCCTGTGTGATTGTCTGGATAGATGTCTGCCTATTACACATTACAACCCTCCCCAACTGTCGGCGGTCTATGTCAGTCAACATACTAGGTCGGCCTGTACGCTTTTGTGCTGTACGTGTCCCTTCACGTTTCCACTTCACTACCACTTCGGAAACGGTGGACCTACGGATATTTAGGAGTGCGGAAATCTCGCGTATGACACAAGTGACATCCAATCGCCTGACTACGTTCGAAGTCCGTGAGTTCCGCGGAGAGCCCCATTCTACTCTCTCACGATGTCTAATGACTACTGAGGTCGCTGATATGGAGTACCAGGCAGTAGGTGGCAGCACAATGCAGCTCATATGAAAAACGTCTGTTTCAGGGGTGTCCGGATACTTTTGAACACACTGTCTAGGTTTATCTCCCTGTGTTTTATTCCTGGTACTTTCAATATTTCAAAGAGTATTTCAGTCAATATTGTCAAAATCATTTCTCTAAATCTACAAATGCCACAAACATAGGCATCCATCTTCTAAGGTAAATCGTAGGGTCAGTATTGCCTCGCATGTTCGTACATTTCTCCGAAATCCAAAGTGATCTCCCCCGAGGTCGGCTTCTACCAGTTTTCCCATTCTTCTATAAAGAATTCGTGTTACTATTTTGCAATCATGGCTATTTAAAGTGGTAGTTCGGTAACTTCCACAACTGTTAGCAACTGCTTTTTTTTTGGGATTGGAATTATACATTCTTCTTGAAGTTTGAGGGTATTTCACCTGTCCGACACATCTTGCGCACCTTAGACGCAACCACAACGAATGTTTAGCTGTTGAGAGGTCCGACAAACGTGTGGTTTCTGAATAGGGCAGCAGCCATTTCAGTAGTTGCAGGGGCAGTAGTCTGGATGATTGATTGATTTGGCCTTGTAATATCAACCAATTCAGCCTTGTTTCGCTGGTACTGCGATTGGCTCAAAGCAAGGGGAAACTATAACCGTAATTTTTCCCGAGGGTGTGCATCTCTATATTACGGTTAAATGATGTTGGCTTACTCTTGGGTAAAATATTCTGGAGTTAAAATAGTCCCACATTCTAATCTCCGGGAGGGAATTATTCAGCAGGATGTCGTCATTGGGAGAAACAAAATTGGCGTTCTACGGATCGAAACGTGGAATATTCGATCCCTTAATCGCCCAGGTAGGTTACGAAATTTAAAGCACAGTATATCGAGCATTATTTCGTTTTATTTCCAGTATAAGTATCGTAAAAATAGAAAAAAATTGGCCTCCAGGAATACGACGTGCGACCACCAGATTCCGTTCCTTACTCTTTCCCCGGCGCTAACCAGTGCTTGGATGCTCCGGTAACATAAATCGTCATGCCTCTCCCGACACGCGCCAAGAGCGCTATCTTTGGCCATCTGGAGTTTCAGCTTCTGTCGACTGCATTTCTGGTCAAGCCCTGCGCATCAAATAAATATGGACGAAATCGGTGACGACGAGTAGGCGCGATCCACTTGCCAGTAGGAGCGAACACCATTTTCGTTATAACGTTGTTCTCAATGTGAGATTGCTCTGGGAAAGAGAACTATGAGAAACCTCAAACTACTTTCATTGAAATCTTGTCGAAAGTTTAACTGGCACTCCATGTGTTACATTATGGTCGCTTGTAAATGGTCGAGTGCTAAGTTCAGTCGTCTTGCGAGATCTCTAACACTGATACTGCGATGTACTTAAACGTCACTGGTACCTCCAGCGTACGCTTCCACAGTCGTAATTTCACATTCAAAAAGTGCTTACTTTTTTTTACTTTTACGAGTAGCAAACTTAAGAAAAACTGAGATCGGGCCTTCAGTCCTTATCTTTTACTTATACAGTTGATTAGCTTGAGTTGAGAATCTGTTTTTCTTCATGTTCTTTGTTAAACATATTCGTATAAATAAATGTTCACAAATTTTTCGTCATGTAAAGCGCTCAACTGACATTACAAGTTGTATTTTTTAGGTGGTCTGTGTAAGTTACGTAAGAGTTGTGACAAAATTTCGCTAGTTATTAGTTTTTTTTAGCCTCACTTAGTAACTTAACAAGAATACACAAATTATTTAATTTCTGTGATAGTCTTTTTAAAAGAGTTTTAGAGTTTTTTAAAAAGGAATGTTTTTCTTTAATTACATTTTCGATGCATATTTCAGCTACGATGGATTGACGACGATCACATTGCCAATGACGGACAGGTAGCAAAGGACTGTAGACACAGCTGCATGATTACCCGGGAACAATCATCAGAACGCAGTCCAGAGACTTTCTGTATGCAGCTGATGCTTACTATAGTGACTTATTTGCTGTACGAACTTTAACAATAGACAATGCACGGAACTTTGCCTATCACTCTGCTTGCTACTCACAGTTTGTCTTATTTATTTTTGATCAGCGATTTAGAAACACTTAACTGAAACAGAATTTTATGCCCACATTTTGTACATAGTTTCTTTGGTTGCTCACGTGCAATAAACATTGCAGGCTAATATTTAATTTCATGTATTCACTAACATTATTTGTCTCTTGTGATACATTTTCATTTAGCATTATTTATTAAACCTTTAACAGTGTAATTTGCATAATTGCTTATTTATCAAGTTTTATAACTTGACTATCTGTTCTGCAAGGCCGGCCGTTGTGGCCGAGCGGTTCTAGGCGCTTCAGTCCGGAGCCGCGCTGCTGCTACGGTCGCAGGTTCGAGTCCTGCATCGGGCATGGATGTGTGTGATGTCCTTAGGTTAGTTAGGTTTAAGTAGTCCTAAGTCTAGGGGACTGATGACCTCAGATGTTAAGTCCCATAGTGCTCAGAGCCATTTTTTTGTTCTCCAAGCTATGTGAGTTTTTTATTCTTTTGGCCAAAAGGCGACAGTTTGCAACTGAATCCCTGTGGAATTACGAGTCACTTAATTTTCGTGGTTGCGCTCTTGCCATTGGGATGATGACTATTGGGTTTATTTTTAGTCACAGCAGAGCATATAAATTTAAAGTCACACACCCGCCCAGGTACCACCATCACACAAACAGTACAGGAACTGCATGGTAGGGTATTCATTTTATCTTTTACTACAAAACGTTATTCATCGTGTGCTGATAATGCTAAACAGGCAAGGAAGTGATGGCTCACAGTTCCAGACAGATAATAAAATAGTATGCTAACGTCAGAAGCAGTGATTATATTTGGTATGTGTTAACTGCCTCATCTTAAATACTATTCTGTATTTGCAGTGGGTGTCAGCTACTGGGAGCGTCAACTACTGGCTGAAAATTGTAGTAATTTCATTTCATCTGTAATATATCAATATGTTGTCACCTCATTAAAGTAACCATTACAGTGAGTCAGAGGAGAAAGAAAGACCCACGTACAGAGAAAGAGAGAGAGAGAGAGAGAATATTTACTGCGACGTATAACTCAGAGAGATGATGATGTTGCTGATGATGATGATAATAAAAATGATGACACAGATGTCAAAATACTGCAAGTAGGTTTTTGATGTTGTATCCACACATATGAGATGAAATTTAATGCAGAGGCAGTATAGTATTTACAAAGGTATAACATTATGCAGTGTGTGTGTGTGTGTGTGTGTGTGTGTGTGTGTTTGTGTGTGTGTGTACAGGGCACTAAAACAGTAAAAAGTAGCCTCTAAATTATAACAACTTGCACCAAAACTGTAACAACTTGCCCTGAAAATGTACCAACTTGCCCCCAAAACTGTATCAGTTTCCCCAGAAACTATAACAACTTCAACCTCGAACTGTATCTACTTGTTCTGAAATTGTTTCAACTTGTCCCCAAAACTGTAAGAACTAGCTTTGAAACCGCTCAGCATACCTGGAAAACGCATTAACTTGACCAGAAAGTGAATCAGCTTCCTCCAAAATTTCATAAACCTGCCCCAGAACTGTTTCAAGTTCTGCCCAAAGCTGTAACAACTTACCCCTCAAAACTTTATCAACTTTCTCCAGAAATTGTATCAACTTGTCCAGAAACTATATCAGATTTCCTCAAAACTGTATCAAGTTGCCCCCAAAACTGTATCAATGTGCACACTGAAATTGTATCAACTTGCCCTCGAAACTGCAACAATTAACTCATCCCGAAACAATATAATCTTACTCCAAAACTGTATCAACCTGCCCCTAAATAGTATCAACTTGCTACAAAACGTTATCAGCACACCTTCAAACTGTATAAATTTACCCAAACACTGTATCAACGTGCCTGTTGAAGCTATATGAACTTGCTCCCAAAACTGTGTCACTTTGTTCCAAAACTTTATAAACTTGCCACAATACTGCACCATTTTCAGTTTCAGTGGCAAGTAGATACAGTTTTGGGGACTATCTGTTACAGTGTCAGGTGCAGCTCGACACAGCTTTTGGGAGAAAGTTTAAACAGTTTCATGTGACAAGTTCTTGAAGCTTCAGGTGCAAGTTGATACAGTTTTGGGGAAGCTTATACAGTTTTGGGGTAAGTTGATACAATTTTGGGGACCAATTTATTACTGTCTTGAGGCAAGTTCATTCATTCTTCGATCAAGTTCTATTATTTTCAGAATTTTCAGGGGTTTCAGGAGTAATTATACTTCCATATCATAATAGCTGGGTGGGTCAATGTGTGGGTTGGTGTTTATACTACAAAACGATATTTATTCTGAGAAATAATTTTAATTCGGTAGTAAAGATTGTATTTTCGAGATATAGACCTACTATCTCTATCTTGTTCCAGTATTATCTTCGGACATCTTTCATCTCTGTTTTGCTCCATCACCATCAGCTTTCCTTATGTTGTGTATTTACATTTTGTATTTGGTGCATTACGAACTTATATTTGTTTACTAAGAAAATATGTAGTTTAAGTGATATATTGCAATAAAGATCTAATCAAAACACCACTCTTTCCTCCCTAAAGTGATATTTAGTCACTTTGTTTTCTTTTGGGTATATTGAGCGTGTGTGTGTGTGCGCGCGCGCGTTTTTACATCTTGTATTTTGGTTACATTTCTTTAATGTAGTACTTGGTTATTTGAAATACAATTTTAGACAGCCTTGACACTACAGTTCCAATTGGTTAATGTTGCAGCACTCCTCGAAAAGTTCTTTCGAATGTATTCTTAGTAGGCCTGAATCACATCCTAAATTAATGTTTGCTAAACTTGTAAAAACATCATGTAATGACAGAATCACCAATAACGTTGCATCAGATTGAACTGCCAACATCTTTTACGTCTTTTAGATGCGGAGATACTACTGAAACACTTGACAAATGTCATCAAACAATTTAAATGTGGAAATATTTAACTTCAAAGTCCATTGTGCCTTACACCAAGTGTAGTCCCAAAAATGAAGTTATTCTTCATTTAGATGACAGTAATTCAGACTATTTGTTTGTTTGCTTACTTGCTTAGCGTAGTATTTTAGATAAGAGGTGTTTTCTTCAGTTTTAGGCTTGGTCATGTTATGTTTGCTACATCACCTCATTTTGGTCTAAATTGAAAAGTCGGCTACCTGTTTAGCGCGTTATTTTTTCGCCACTTGTGTTTAAGCATGAAAATAGATTCAGAGCACTTAATTTTAGAATTAACAGTCATGCTTCAGGAAGCAATTTTGACACATAGGCGTGTGTGTGTGTGTGTGTGTGTGTGTGTGTGTGGAAAACAACACTGTTGGTTGGTTGGTTGGTTGGAGGAAGGAGACCAGACAGTGAGATCATCGGCCCCAGCGGGTTAGGGAAGGATGGGCAAGGAAGTCGCCTGTGCCCTTTCAAAGGAACCATCCCGTCATTTGCTTCAATCGATTTAGGGGAATCACAGAAACTTTGAATCATTATGGCTGGACGCGGGTTTGAACCGTCGTCCTCCCGAATGCGAATCCAGTGTGCTGACCACTGTGCCACCTCGCTCGGTAAAAACAACATTGTGACACTGGACATATGCATAGTATTTTTTTGTATTTTCTAAACATTTTTGACTCTGAGTTAACACTGCGAAGCTTGGCGAGCATTGTAGAAGAATTTAGATGTGAGAATATTTAATGTGAGGCCTCATTCCCTCTAACACTAAATGCAGGCCTAAGAACTACCTGCTTAGGATATTATTTTTGACACATGTTTTTCATAACTATTTAGACATGGGAATGGCATTGGGGCACTTAATTTGAGGTTCAAACTCATGTTTTAGGCATCGTATTGATGGATATGTTGGCCGGCCGAAGTGGCCGTGCGGTTAAAGGCGCTGCAGTCTGGAACCGCAAGACCGCTACGGTCGCAGGTTCGAATCCTGCCTCAGGCATGGATGTTTGTGATGTCCTTAGGTTAGTTAGGTTTAACTAGTTCTAAGTTCTAGGGGACTAATGACCTCAGCAGTTGAGTCCCATAGTGCTCAGAGCCATTTTTTTTATGGATATGTTAATGTTAGTGAGTCTGGAAAACAACATTATGGCACTTGATGTAAACATTACATTTTTTATGTTTCTGGCATATTTTTGCAGACGTTTTATGTGTAGAAAGAGCAATGATACACTTGATAAGCGTCGCTGAACAATTTGGATGAGGAAAATAATTAATTTCAGGGGTGGTTGTGCCTTACAGCAAAGTGCCTTATACAAAGTGAGAATTTTGTAGATTCACTAGTGTGTACGTTCATGGCGCAAGTTATATCACCTATGTAATTTTTTGGTAAATAGTTTTGAATATTAAGCAAAAAAATCAAGTAGTTCAGATACATGTATCAGCTGGATTTGAGAGCTGGACGGGGAGACTGGAGTGAGTGGGGATGAGCTTGGTTTGTCAATTAATGAAGATGACATCTTTGACATGAAAGGAATGGCTTCCTGCAGTCTTGGATTGTGATGTCATTGCCCCTACCTGTACCGGCATTTGCACGCACCCTCATACTGAAATTACGTACCCATCTTTGTAAAGCAAATTATCTGCTTCCAGTAATGTTGGTAGTTAGTTTTCAAGAAAATCTAGATAACTAGGCCGTTAAATATGATTTGGAAACACAACAAATGAAAACAACTGATTGCCTATCATACTACATTACACATTTACAGAGAAGTGTTCTAAAAAAATTGTCTCCACAAAGACATGAAAGTTTTCGTCAGACTACCTACAAGGGTTATAGTGTTACTGATACCGTCTTAAAAGTGGCTTCATCACTAAACAGTATTAAGGGGTTACTCATTTGCAATTAGCCAACGACAAAATTCCAGGCGTCTAGCTTCATCTCACACTCTGAGGCGTTAAATCCGCTGTAAATGATAAGGATACAGGCTGTACAAACATAACGTCCGCCAGGCTCTTACACGTGGAATAGCTATGGGTTAAAAATTCTGGGTGTGCTTGTTGAAGAACTACGTTCTATCAATTGAGTAATCGTTATGCATGCAACGGCATGCGCTACCTAATATGTTCCAAAACGCTGCGGGGAGAAGGGGGATTCTTTAGGAGCTCATACCTCGGGCTCTATAGGTGATAGAAAGGTAGTGTCAAGCCTTCTGGACAGCCGTAGGGCTAGGGACCATTTGTATACCCGCTAGGAGGATCGTCTTACTATCCTACAGTACATGGTCAAAGTTTGAATATTACAAGCTCCTCCAGCTTTGGCAAATGAAGCAAATCGACTGATTCGTTTTGGATTATATGTAACTTAATCTATGGCGCACGTTCAGTGGCTTAGACGCACCATGCACTTTATGGTATTTCCTGAGAAAATCCGAAAAACATGGTTTTTGGATACCAAAACCGAGCCGTGGCGCCCAAGATGGCTATGCGTGGCTGAAATTCTTTTACTATGTATTCGTAACATCCCGAACTTTAACGATCTTCAAAATTTTCTTGACATCTTTATATTTATTGAAGGCACAGAGCTTCAGTGTTACGCTACTTGTACACGTAAAATACGTGTATAATATCCGGTGTGAGGCGAAAATGTAGTTTTGAAAGAGACGTTGCATGGAGACATGTAAAGTGTCTCTGTTATCATCAGTTTGGTTCTGGAAACCCCGTATTGTAGTAGTGACGCTCATGCAAAATGTTTATGCAAGTAAAATCCAGTCTGAAGTGTAAAACTGGTTTTGTATTATTTTAATTTAACATACGTAAACTTCAAAATTTTAATAACCTATAACGTTCTTCTCATATGAGTGCCATGCCCTGCTGTAGTAGGGAAAAGAAGGGGACCAGAGGAAAAATGTTCCTGCTGGAGCACAAAAAACGCTAATATGCTCTTTTATGATGTCTCATTGTCTCTGTAGAGCTGTACCATGGGAAGCAAGTAGCGGATGTTTTTTGGTGAATGGTATCCTCTTTCTATAACATAAACTGCACATATGCATTAAACTTGATTCTTTATTCATAAGAATGGAAAGTTTACATAACAAGAGATATTCGTTATGGTACAAGCTCTTCTGTACAGTCCACATTAGCGTCACTGCTGGCGAAGTAGTTATGGTTGCAATGTGCTGCCTGTCTCTCAGTTAGCGGCAGAGCTAACCGCTACTGCGATTCCCGCCGGGCTGCGACTAATGACGCTGGAACTTATCCGTGCGACAGATGCGACAGACGCGATCAGACTGGCCCTCCGGTCCACGGCGGCTATCTAAATACTGGCTACCGAGAGGGCGTTGACAGCGCGTTTCCTGTGAGTATGTTTTTGGCCTCTGTCGATCTTCGCGCAACCTCTATTCCGCACGGTTGCTGGCGCCAGTTTACGCCAGCACAAGCTCCTCTTTTAAAATACTCTGACTGAAAAGTGGAGTACCAGCTGTCTCATTCTACCTTTATCAGCACCTTTCACAATATTCCCAAAAATTTTGACTTGTTAACACGTATCAAAGAAGGAAACATTGGTAGTGGAAAAGACACAGAAAAATAACAAACATTGAAAGATAGTAGCAAAGAAGGCAATGACAGTGTGAAAGAAAGAGAGGTTCACAGTGGTAGTGGAACATAGTTGACAGTGAAGTAACAGTATTAGGAAAAGTGTGAAGAAGAGAATGCCAGTGGGAGAGAAATATCGAGAAGGAGAAAGCAGAAATGGATGAGAGCCAGTGGTAATGAGACGCCGGACGTGACAATGCCAACGAGGATGTGGCAGTTAGAAGAGACATCAGCAGTGGGAAGGAATGAATAAGATATTAGAAGTAAGAGAGAGAGCAAGAGTTAGAGAGCTACAGTGAGAGGAGACAGTAGTAGGGAGGAACGGAGGAGTCTGTGGCTGTGAGACAGCAAACAGTGACAGAGACACAAAGAGGTAATGATAATGAGTTGGGCTGAATGAGTTAGTGAGAATGGGCAAGTGGGACTGGATGTGTATGAGTGACTTACAGGGGTAGACTAGTGGGTGTGAGCGAATTACAGTTGTGGAGCTTGCGAGAGTGAGAGATGAGTTGCATGTTAGAAAGCAGGCGAATATGTACACATACCAAAATTTTTGGGAACATTTTTAAAGGGGCTGAGGAAGGTAAATTGAGGCAAGTAGTACCCCACATCTCAATCAGTCTCTTAAGGAGGAGTATATTCGACTTTTGTGTGCCCCTATAGAAGCATTGTCCCCCTCTTGCCTTCAGCTTCATCCACCTGGTACTGTGCGCTTAGGAAATCGTCTACCGTATTTTTCATTACTAAACTCGTACACGAATACCATATCTGCATACTCAGCATTTGTAAAAACATGCATCATGCTTAAACGATACAGTGGAACTGACAAACAAATCATAATCAAACATCCTGGCAGATTAAAACTGTGTGCCCGACCGAGACTCGAACTCGGGACCTTTGCCTTTCGCGGGCAAGTTCTCTACCAACTGAGCTACCGAAGCACGACTCACGCCCGGTACTCACAGCTTTACTTCTGCCAGTACCTCGTCTCCTACCTTCCAAACTTTACAGAAGCTCTCCTGCGAACCTTGCAGAACTAGCACTCCTGAAAGAAAGGATATTACGGAGACATGGCTTAGCCACAGCCTGGGGGATGTTTCCAGAATGAGATTTTCACTCTGCAGCGGAGTGTGCGCTGATATGAAACTTCCTGGCAGATTAAAGTTTGGAAGGTAGAAGACGAGGTACTGGCAGAAGTAAAGCTGTAAGTACCGGGCGTGCGTCGTGCTTCGGTAGCTCAGATGGTAGAGCACTTGTCCGCGAAAGGCAAAGGTCCCGAGTTCGAGTCTCGACGGGCACACAGTTTTAATCTGCCAGGAAGTTTCATATCAGCGCACACTCCGCTGCAGAGTGAAAATCTCATTCTGGAAATCATAATCAAATTAAAAAGTGTAGTTATGTACACTAAAGCACACTTCACATCTTGAACTTAAGAACAAAACTGACAATCGATAAAGAAACCCGTAGCGATTGGAGAACCAACACACGAAATGAAAACTTACTTCTATAACCGCCTGTATCTATGCAACAAATTAAATTAGAATACGTTATACAGGATATTTCATTCGAGTTAACGTATATCACCACCTTCCATAGCACATGGTCCAATCCCATTAATGTGACCACCTGTCTAAAATCTGAATAACTACTTTCTGTAGCACGGACCTGCAGGAAGAGAGTCAGTGAGGTTCTGGAAGGTACCGACTGGGATGTGGAGCCATGCCGGCTCTACTGTCGTGGTCAGCTGCTATAGGTTTCCCGGTTGAAGATGGATAGTGCAAACAGCCCGATCGAAGTGTTCCCGCAAATTCTCAACTGTGTTTAAATCCGTGGCATTTGACGGACAGAGGACTGTGGTAAGCTCATCAAATGGTTCAAATGGCTCTGAGCACTATGGGACTTAACATCTGAGGTCATCAGTCCCCTAGAACTTAGAACTAAATAAACCTAACACACATCCATGCCCGAGGCAGGATTCGAACCTGCGACCGTAGCAGTCACGCAGTTCCAGACTGAAGCGCCTAGAACCGCTCGGCCACCGCGGACGGCGGTAAACTCATCCTGGCACTCTACTCTGCGAGCTGTGTGACGCATTGCAGTGTCCTGCTGGTAGATGCCATCGTGCCAAAGGGAAAACAAACTGCATGTTGGTGTGGGCGTGGTCCCCATGGATCGATATGTGTTGATCCTCCCTGAATGAAGAGATCATCCAGCGAATGCCATGAAAACATTCCCCAAACCATAAAGATCCTTCCTCCGGCCTCGATGTTTTCGACGATTTTTGAAGTGCCGAAAACGCCAACGGTCATGTGTCTGATGGAACACAAAACACGATTCAACTAAAAAGGCCACCTGTCGCCACTCAGCGAAGGTCCAGTTGGGGTATTGGCGTGTAAATTCCAGTCGTCGTCGCCAATGAACAGCAGTCAGGATGAGTGCATGACCAGGCGGCTGCTGTAGAGGCCCGTATGCACCAACGTTGGCTGATAGGTCATTGGGGAGACACTGTTGGTAGCGCCTTTGTTCATTGGGCAGGCAGTTAGGCAGTTGCTCAGCAGTTCTACATCTATTCGCTGGTACACATGTTCACAGCCTCGTTCATCCCTGTCATCTATGGCTAGTGGTACATCACAGTTGCCTCAGCGTCGGTTTCGGATAGCGCCATTTTTCCATGGGCAGTATACTTTAACCACGGTTGCACGCGAACAGTTTGCAGACTTAGTCATTTCGGAAATGATAAGTTTCCTTTAATTTACGTCTGTGGTCACAATCTTTTCTGTTTAACAGATTACCGGTTTCGGTCTTTAATGACCATCATCAGATCTGTCTCAAAAAAACAAAGTCCTAATGCACTGCAGCCATAGTGACATAGTGAACTGTTAAATGCGGAATCAGCACCATTTAACAGTTGACTATGCCACTATGGCTGCAGTGCATTAGGACTTTGTTTTTATGAGACAGGTCTGATGATGGTCATTAAAGACCGAAACCGGTAATCTGTTAAACAGAAAAGATTGTGACCACAGACGTAAATTAAAGGAAACTTTTTACATATACGGGTCACTGTGTTTTTTCGCGACGATGTCGCAGCTTGTGATTTCGGAAATGCTTCCACCCTTGGCCGAAAGCCAATGATCGTGCCCTTTTGGGAGTCAGATAAATGACTCCGTTTCCACATTACGGCAACGATTGCACTGTTTCCTACACCCCCCCCCCCCCCTACCCCGACATGCTATGTATACCCTCCACTGCTAGTGCTCCGCCCCTGTCGCCTGTGCTGTGAGTGGTTGTTGAAAGTTCACGTCTGACGTAAGGAGTGGTCACATTAATGTAAATGGACGACGTATTTACTGTTGCTCCTGAAACGTCATGTAAATACTAAAATTACGCAACAGGTTTGTCATATAGAAATTGTATTACAATGTTGTTTGTTTGTAAGGAGAGAAAACGTCTACCAACACATGCTGGGTGTCGACAGTGTAGGTTCTTGGCCTACCGAGGCTATTCATAGGGACAGTGAGACGATGCCTGGAGCACCACTGACAGTTAACACGGCGACCCGTGTCACCGTTTCCCTTGAGGCAACAGCCTCCAGACGACAACAGCGGTCATAACGCATGCATTATGTCGTATTTTCAGACGTCGCGGTTCTGCCTACAGCACCACTATGGACCTATCCGAGTGTGAAGTCTCGGAGGGCAACGAACTTTGGCAGATTTCATTTATCATAGTCATACAGGCCCAACATCTGGAGTAATGGGGTGTGTGGGGGGGGGGGGGGGTATTGGGGGGGGTGAAGAAGGAGGGGCAATGGGCACTGGATGCATTGTACGATCACTTCTGATTTAGCTGGTAAACGGACAGCAGCCATTACTATTGTAAGGTTCCTAGTTTAATTTTGCTATTCGATGAAACTGATGTGAGCATATTTTCATTGCATGTATCTTATATTTCACATTTGTATGCTAAACATCTTCAAACAGTAGATCTGAATAGTCAATATGTTACGCCACAGAGGTCCTGGGTACAAGCAGTGTGACTTTTGGTTATGTTATGTTATGTTATGTTAGCCGGGGAACTAGAAACGACGGAGAGGATCCGTCCCCGCCGTAGCCGCAGTGGTCCGCAACCCCACGACGACTACCGCAGTCCACTTCACCCCTCCAAAAATAGCTTCTGAGCACTATGGGACTTAACTTCTGAGGTCATCAGTCCCCTAGAACTTAGAACTACTTAAACCTAACTAAGCTAAGGACATCACACACATCCACGCCCGAGGCAGGATTCGAACCTGCGACCGTGGCTGTCGCGCGGTTCCGAACTGTAGCGTCTAGAACCGCTCGGCCATCCCGGCCGGCTTCACCCCGCCACCACAGCACACAGAACTCAGGGTTATTGTGCAGTTCGGCCCCCGGTGGACTTCCCAGGGAACGTCTCACACCACACGAGTGCAACCCCTACGTTGGCGTGGTAGAGTAATGGTGGTGCACTCGTACGTGCAGAAATTGTTTGAGCAGCAATCGCAGACATAGTGTAGCTGAGGCGGAATAAAGGGAACCAGCCCGCATTTGCTGAGACAGATGGAAAACCGCCTAAAAACCATCCACAGACCGGCGCTCCTTCCCGCCCAGAAAGCCGTGTGTAAGACCGCACAGCGAAATTGGCGGACGACCTTTGGTTGCTCTTGGTATTGTCGTTGCGGTAAACATTCTAAGAGAACCTAGTGTGAGAGTCTGATGTTGGCTACGCTGTGAGCAGTCTTGAAATAGCTTGCAGAGCACAGAGAGAATTATAAAGGATTAGGAATTGTGTGAAATGATTCTGTAAAGATTCATTGGACAAGTCAAAATTTTTTGAGGTAAATTGCTGCTGCATTGCTTGATTGTGTGTAATTGTGATGTGTTTGAAAAACGGAAAATTCTAGTAGAACTTTTTCTTATTGGTTTGGGATAGTTGGTTTCATTGTACAGACGAGAATAAGAAAAGTTTTCTATTCACATGGCTTGCACTCAAACGTTTTAGATGTATTACTCCTCTAACATTTCAGTAATTAAATCACTCGGCAGAGTAAAATTTGTTGTGAAAGATAAATTTTGTAAAGATTATTGTAACATTCATTTCAGTTTTTTCAATACATTTTTTTAAAGGTCACTTTTTATTCAGTCATTTGCCAAGTTCAAATTCCATCACAGTTCCCTCACGAAAGAATTTCATATTTTCTGGTTATGTGTGTCTCCGCATTGTACTAAGCGTAACACAGTGGCTAAAGCTGAGAGGCGATCTCTTTAGAATACCTTCACGTCTTTGCATTGCGCTTGCGCAAGGCTTTTCTTTTATTTAGCTTGCTTGCTGCTGCGCTGCATATTTTCTCTTCATCATTTCGAGCAGTAGCCAGTTTCCTTTGCCACAGGTAAGCCGCACAGGTTTGCTATGGTCAGTTACAGACGGCTACAAAGTAATAAGATCATTGGCAGTCAGGTGTTGCTTTTCAGAATTAATTAGGTAAGGTTCAATTCACATTACATTTCCTACGCAGACAGTTTTATTTTCGGAGTGGAATGTTAGATTTGCATGTGAATTATTCCGTATTTGGAATTTTGTTCAGTGAGATTGAGTAAGTAAATTCACAGGACATTTAAATAGAAATCTTTTTGGTGATTTATTCTTTCAAAATTCCATTAGTAATTTATGTAGCATTTATATTCTGTTAACTTGGTGTACTGGAATTACAGTTCATGTATTGTGACGTCACGCATTGTAGCACTTCAGTGTACAGCATAACTGAATTTTACAGAACAGCTTATTTAATGTACAGTTACGTTTCCTAATCATTTTGGCAAAGTTAATGAAAAGTACAGTTGTAGATTTTAAGTTTGAGTTACTCAAAAAATGGTTCAAATGGCTCTGAGCACTATGCGACTTAACTTCTGAGGTCATCAGTCGCCTAGAACTTAGAACTAATTTAACCTAACTAACCTATCACGCACATCCATGCCCGAGGCAGGATTCGAACCTGCGACCGCAGCGCCCAGAACCGCACGGCCACTCCGGCCAGCTTGAGTGACTCATCAGACAGCGTTCTTGTCATTACAAGACTTGCATTGTTCGGCATTACATCACGGACACTTTCCTAATATGAAGAATAGTGGTTCAGTTTACCCTAGTTTCAGTTCACACAAATAAACTTAGAAAAGTTACACAACCTGTGCGTTTTAAGGCCGTTGGCTGTGCCCTATCGTCGGACTCTGTGTCATCTTTGACCAGTATTGCTCAGATCGCAGCCGGCCGTGGTGGCCGAGCGGTTCTAGGCGCGCAGTCCGGAACCGCGCGACTGCTACGGTCGCAGGTTCGAATCCTGCCTCGGGCATGGATGTGTGTGATGTCCTTAGATTAGTTAGGTTTAAGTAGTTCTAAGTTCTAGGGGACTGATGACCACAGATAAGTCCCATAGTGCTCAGAGCCATTTGAACCATTTTGAATCAGACCGCATGTTGGCTGTAATTTCCTGACCTCCCTCGGTACAGGTGGTGTTCGGCTGTTGCCCTGAGCAGCACGTTCCCCACATCTGTCACATAATGAAAACATCAGGTCATGGGTTGCCGAGAGACTGGCATGCCGCCCCACCCCACCCACTACGCTTGATGAAGTCTGGCGCAGAGTTGAAGCAGTGTGTCATCGAACCTCGATTCGAGAATCGGCAGGTTAGACCCTGTTGCTACTAGAGGCTGCAGCTCCGTGTGCCCCTCAAATCACCTATAGATGTTACACTGCATACTGTGCTATATAGAGTGATTCCGTGATGATGTTACAAACTTTTAGGGATAGTGGAGAAGTGTAAATGTATCAGTCTGAGGTAAGGGACACTAGTCCAGAATCGACGGAATCGAAAGCTACAAGCGAAACTCAATCTTATACCTCTGACAGTGGAATGCTTGTACCAGTACTGTTGTAAGATTGCATGGTAGGCTACTATGACGGGCACGTAGGTGCAGAGGTTAAGATAATAACTCAAGTGCTGACATGAGCAATAGTGATGTGCAATGGCCGCACTGTAGTAGATTGTGGTCTGCGTCACGAGTTGAAGTATTAACGTCGAGCGGTCCGAACCAAATGGAGTTGTACCCTGTGATGGAACATTCATACATGATCTTCGTATATGGAGAACGAATGGAAGCAGCAGAGAAGCGGAGAAGCTGTACAGCGCCAAATAACCGCATAGAAGACATCCGTCTCGTAACATGTTTCCAAGACTGTTCCAACGATTAAGTGAAACAGGACGATTGGCACCATAGCACAACGACCGAGGAGGACGACGAATTACACGGACTCCCGACTTGGAAGATGCAGTGCTCTAACCAGCACCCGATCAATAGCCCCTGAATTAAATCTTTCACAGTGTAATGTGTGGCGAATATTATAGGAAACGCAGCTACACACCTACCATCCACAGCAAGTGCATACTTTGTGACTCCTCCTGACTTCGGAGTTCGTATCGTCTTCAGTCAGTGTACTTGCAGTGCTGTGCAATCGATCCTCAGTTTTCCGCGCATGTATTTTCCACGGATGAAACTTGTTTCACCAGGGGCGGAATGTTACATAGTTGTAATAGTCCTGTTTGGGCCCTACGCCAAACGTGTGAAGAGCCATCAACACAGACCACCAGTAAACGTGTGGACTGGCACTGTCAGTAATTACATACTATGCGATATTATGCCAGTTTGTCCCCGCACCCCCATCCCACCCTCGTATACTCTAAAATGCTCCAGTGTACACAGTGTTTATCAGAGACATACTACCCATATTTATGGAACGTAGCTCACTTGTTATTTGTGAACCGATATGGTTCCAACAAGATGGAGCACTACCTCACATTGGACTGATGATTCGTCGTCACCTGTATCAGACATTCCCTGAAACGTGGATAAGCAGAGGACGTCTTGTTTGTGGCTAGCATGTTCATCTGAGCTCACCGCAATTGATTTCTTCCTGTGCGGGCATGTGAAAAGTATTGTATAAGAGACGCATTTCGACACTGAGCAGGATCTCCTGGCAAGAATTCTCTCTGCCTACGACACTGTTCAGACGACAATGCGGATGTTAGAACGCGTATGACAGAACTTTGTTCGACGATGACATGCCTGTATTGACGTTGCGGGACGCCATTCTGAAGAACTGTTGTAAATGTAGCAGTTGTGAAGCTTGTGCAGCTAAACGGAGTTCATTGTTACTGTACAGTATACCACCTACGATCTCCGGTCCCTTTAGCATTAAGTTACGTGCGTCTTTACTTTCCAACAACAAGGGAAATTGTCGGAGGGTATTGGGGAGTATTCAGAGGGAATTCGCTAGTTCACGGTCAGCGGTCGGAGATTTGAGGCCTTACTTTGAGCGCTGCGAGAGGCTAAGGCGGAACCTGGGTAGATTTGCGATTACGACTCGGTCTTTTTCGGATTAAGGTCCCTTACCTCAACCTGATACATTTACCGTTCTCCATCATTCATGAAGGTCTGTAATATGATTACAGAATCACGCTGGATACACATTACACTGAAAAATTCATTACTTGCTGTCATTTCTGGAATTTCAGTTTCAATGATCAGCAATGTAAATACTGTGATAAAAGGTACTTTCTGTCTCCCTCTGCACAGTGATATCGCAGAGGATAAATGTAAATGTATAATGTGATACAGAATGAGCTAATTGTGGCCTAACATGAAACATTCAGTCTGCATTAAGATACTATAGCTTACACAGTGGATGGAAATGTTCACACAGAGATAAGTTGAGAAACGTGTAGCCTTCCTGGAAGTCGTCTACATTTTATACTGCTCATAAATGCGCTTAGAAGTGCTGCTTTCACCGCTGTAAACGTTCCTACAATTAACTGAGGATAATTCCTTACAATGCTTACTCAACTGTGCTACTAGAATAAGAAATACCAGAGAGAGATCCGCAAACACCTCGCATTCTGGGCACGCATATATTCTGCCAACCTGCCTACAGTAGGTGTACCCCATTTGTTCCCGTTAATTACTTTCAGCCACCGGTCCGTGCCCTTATTATATAATGTATTTTATTAAACTGGCCTCCAGATAGTTGCTGGTACCTGCACGCAGACAGACGATATCCTGTTCGGAATCGCCTCGTGGGCGTTGTGTGTACCTGCAGGGCGGGTTATAGGCAGAAGTAGCAGCAGCCGAACCAGGTTTCCTTGGCGGTCGTAATGAGAGACTGAGCGAGGAAATAACCGGACGCGGCCACAACAGTAGCTTAGCTGCTTATCCCGGGGGGCAGACGGTCCGCCCGCCCTGCGGCAACAGCACGCTGCAGCTCAATTCTCTTAACTGTCTCACCTCTTTACGGTTTGCATCCTTGCTCAGGTGTCTCGAACACCGGCAACTTTCATGCTGTACTGTACTAACTGAATCGTACCATCGGTTGGGTTCTCTTGTATGAGATGTATTAAAAACGACTTTACAACTTTGAAAAGTCGTACGACTTACAGACTTAGTCTTGGTGTCATCTTGAAGGAAAATAGATCAAGGTTTTGCTCGCTTGGTACACATGGCCTACGCCCGAATAGGAGAGGGGAAGATAGGTTGGCTGAGCTTCTTGCAGACAATATACAGGGGGCCACCATCACTGTGGTTACTGGTGTCAGAACGGCACATTTTTTAGTTTTGAATCAGAATTCCGTCAACCTCTTTTGAACGAAGTGAAAATAACAGAAGAGCGCAACAATACGCTTAAGAATGACCAGAAAAGTAAGGTTAGCTTATTTCGTCAAAATATTTGAGGAGTGAGTAGTAAGGTAGAGGAGCTTCTTGCCTGTTTGAAAAATTTAGACAGCTCTGGAAAGATAGACATCCTGTGCCTGTCCGAGCACCACATAATTGCAGGGTTAGATAAGTTACATATAAAAGATTACACTACTGCAGAAATAACGTGGGAAAAGGAGGAGTTGTTTCATACATTATGACAGAACACAAGTTCAAAAACATTGAGACAAGTAGATTTCGTAGTGGTCAGCACATGGAAGTCTGTGCTTGTGAATCAATGCTGAAAAATAGTTCACTTTTAATTGTAACTGTATAAAGATCCCCAAGTGGATATTTTGAACTGTTGATGAGCAAACTGGCTTCCTTACTGTGCTATCTGTCAGACAGCAGCAAGCAGCTAATAGCCTTTAGTGACTTCAGTGTAGATTTTCTAAGGGATTCTGATAGGAAAAATGATCTGGAGACATTATTTGGATCCCCTTATTTGGATCCTACAATTTTATCTCAGTAAATAAATTTCCAACACTGGTAGATAAAGACAGTAGGGCCCTAACTAATAATGTTTTCTTTAATGAAGCTCAAAGAAAGGAAATAAGTGTTCACCTAGTAACGAATGCTCTCTTAGATCATGATGCACAGTTAGTTAGGATAAATAACATAGCTCCTTACGTTATGGATACTACTCAGGGGAAGTAGCTAGAATATTAATGTATGTATTGTGAAACGACAGAGAGGTTTCATCCCGCTGTAGCCTTCAGTGGTACACAACCCCACAATAGGCCACAGCAGACCATCCACTTCACCGCCGCCCCACACCGAAATCAGGGTTATTGTGAGTTGCGTTTCGGCAATCAGTGGACCAGTGGACCCCCACCCCGGCAGCGTCCCATACGAGACGAGTGTAGCCCCCAATGTTTGTGTGTTAGAGTAATTATGGTGTACGCGTACGTGGAGACAGTGTTTTCACATGAATCGCCGACATAGCGTAACTGAGGCGGAATAAGGGGAACCAGCCCGCGTTCGCCTTACAAACCATCCACAGGCTGGCCGGCACACCGGACCTCGACACTAATCCGCCGGGCGGATTCGTGCCGGGGACCGGCACGTCTTCCCGCTCGGGAAGCAGCGCGTTAGACCGCTCGGCTAGCCGGGATGGCTACAACATTAATGGCTCTAGGAAAAATTATTTTAAGAATAGTTTACAGGAGATGACATGGGACATAATTTATAGCGTACAAAACGCTGATATAAAATTTAATCTATTCCATAATAAATTCATACCATTATTTGAAAATAGGTTTCCACATCGGCTAATCAGAAACGACACTAAACAGCCACGTAAAAGACCGTGGATCACTAGAGGGATTAAAGCATCTTGTGAAAGGAAAAGCGAAATGTATCTTTTGGCAAGAATAAGTAGAGATCCTACAGTAGTTGCACACTACAAACACTACTCAAAATTACTAAGAAAGTTTATTAAAAAGTCAAGGAACATGCACATGATGTTATGAATCAGTACTTCCAGCAACAGACTTAAGGCTATATGGAATGTAGTGAAACGAGAGACAGGGCAATCAGCCGCAGAGCAAGAAAACGCCAGTATTGAACTCAATGGAAGAGCTACAAATGATGAGTCACAGACAGCAAATGCATTTAATAATCATTTCTCAAATGTAGTAAAGAGCTTAAAGGACAAACACTTCAAGAGCAAAAACAAAGTAGTATATTGAAAATGTAAGTTCAGAAAATTCAGTCATATGAATGTATCACCAACTCCTCCTTCTGAAATTAAGAAAATTATATATTCTCTCAAAAACAAAAGCTCACCTAAATTTGACGGTTTTTCAACAGAGTACTAAAGATTCGCTTCCAGTATTAAGCCCTATCTTATCTTGTATATGTAATGCATCATTAACTCAAGGCACTTTTCCAGAGAGGCAGAAATTTGCCGTTGTCAAATTCTTCTATAAGAAAAGTGATAGGGGAGACATCAATATTTAACAACCTGTTACTCTCTTGGTATCATTTTCCAAAACTTTTGGGAAGGTGATGCATTCTACAACATTATCTCACTGAGCAACAATAATATTTACTGTAACTTACAGTTTGGATTTCAGAAGAGTTGCTCTACTGGGAAAGTAGAAATACTACACCAATGATAAGTGTAACACTTGGTGAGGAAATAATAAATGGGATGAAAATTTCAAAACTATCAGGTGCTTCCTGATGAGAATTTAAACTGAAAAGAAGCACATTTTTAACTCCTAAAACAACTTAGTTCAGCAATATTTGCACTTGAAATCATTGGAAATCTCGGGGAGAGAGTAGTATTTTGCATATTTTCATTCAATTATGCCATATGAAATAATGTTCTGGGTTACTCACCTTCAAAAAAGAAAGCATTTATTGCTTTAAAAACGTGGTGTAAGAATAATATGTGGTGTTTACCCTCGATCATGTTGTAGATAACTGTTTAAGTAGTTAGGCATTTTGACTATTCAAATGAAACTACATATTTCCAGAGACCTTTCTTCATGTTTCATTTGAAACATGAAGAAAGGTCTCTGGAAATACGTAGTTTCATTATATATATATATATATATATATATATATGCAGACTGAAGCGACGAATAAAAACTTGTACTAAGGCTGGGAGTCGAACCTTGCTCTTCTGCTCAGTAGACAGATGCGCTAACAACTACGACACACTGGGACAGTTGTTTTGAATACTTTCACGCACTTCCCTAGCAAGCACCCCCTTCAATGAATCTTCCCATTCATGCCTCAGCCAACCAGGTACATCTCCAAAATTCGAACAGCATTGCAGAGGCTCTCCAACCGTATTGGACTGAAGTTCTGCTGAGAAACATGTAGGACGGGAACTCTTGGGAGGATACTGTGGAGACAAAGCTTAGCCACAGCCTGAAGGATGTTTCCAGAATGAAATTCTCACTCTAAGACGGATTGTGCGCTGATCTGAAACTCCCTGGCAGATTTAAACTATGTGCTACACCGAGACTCGTACTACAGACCTTTGCTTTTCGTGGGCAAGTACTCTGCCAACTGAGCTACCCACACTAGACTCATGACCCGTTCTCACGGTTCTGCTTCCACCAGTACCTCATCTTTTGCCTTTCATACTCCACAGAAGTTCTCCTGCGAAACATACAGGAGTAGTACCCCTGGAAGAAAGGATATTGCGAAGACATGGCTTAGCCACAGACTGGGGGATGTTTCCAGGATGAGATATGCACTCCGCAGCGAAGTGTGCGCTGATATGAAACTTCCTGGCAGATTGAAACTGTTTGCCGCACCGAGACGCAAAATCGGGAACATTTCCTTTCGCGGGCAAGTGCTCTGCCAACTGAGCTACCCAAGCACTACTCGCGACTCGGCTTCATAGCTTTACTTCCACCAATACCTCATCTCCTTTCCAGACTTCACAGAAGTTGTCCTGCGAAGGACTTTCCTGCGAAAGGCAAAGATCTCAATAACTCACAAAAAGTTTTAAATGATCAGCGTGTAAGCAAATTTACAAAATAATTTGTGATGTGAATATAAAGTGCTTCGTTCCATTTGGTTACGATTTATCGTACAAATGGTCCATATAACATGAAACTAATTAACTATCCGCGAAGCACAACGCCCCTTTTCTTGCGTCTGCCAGAGGAATCCGCTGAGAATCTCCGTAACGATCTCTTGCGGACTAAACGATCCGATGACGTAATGTGCAGCTCTTCGGTTAATCTTCTCTATTTTTTCTATTAATCCAAAGTGCTGAGGGTCCAAGACTTATAAGCAATATGCGATAATCGGTTTCGCAAGTGTTCTGCAAGCCGTTATAAAGGACGTAATGGAGGGATGTATTCTTTCTCTTCTGTTGCTCAACTAGTATACCGAAGATGTAATACGGGAAATAAGAGAAAGTTTCAACACTGGGAACAACACTTATCGTGAAAGGATATCAACGATAAGATTCGCTGAGTCGTTGCTGTTTTCTATGAAAGTGAAGAGGAATTTCAGTGCCTATTGAACTGAGGCAGAATATTGAGAGTAAACCACCAGAAAGAGTATTGCGGTGTAGCAGATTAGCGATAAACTTAACATCAAAATTGGAGATCATGCAATAGACAAAATGGAACAATTCTGCTACCTTGTAAGCAAAACTACGCTTGACTTTCAAAGCAAGGAGGACATAAAAAACAGGCTAGCATAAGGGAAGAGTGCTTCCTGGGCTAACATGCGGCAGAGTACGACCGGTAAACGATTCACAAACCAGACGAGTTCTTTAAACATTGGCGTAGCTGAAGGAATTTAGTTTCTTCTTAAAACGTCTTATGCAGCAACGTTCATAGATATCTCAAATAGGAAAAGCTCTTTATCCAGGTACGAAGGTTGTAAAACAAACTTCCCACAGTATCTGGTTGATCTTTTCGTCTGACAGCGCTGCGTATGTATTTTGTCTGAGAGGTATCACAAATAGTGTTCCTGTAGCTGTAGGAATCATTGGTTGTAAACGAGTTTAACACCAATGGGTACAGTATTGCTAAATATTCAGAATGATTATCAACCTACGTCTGCGTTCATCGACAAACTGAGGCGTATTTGTAATATTGAAGCTAGACTGTGTATCCTTTTCTTCCTTGAGTGGCCATTGGAAGGCGTTTAAATACACGTATACGAGGGTAATCTCAAAAATAAGGTCTTCTAAGGGACACGCAAGTGCCAACGTAGGCACAAACGGAGACCGTAGTTTTAATGCCAAGCAGAGACCACAGTGTTGGCTGCTTGGTGGCAATGTGATAAAGAGCAACACTACGGGTATAAAGGTCTCAGGTTCTATCCCTCGTCAGTCCTACTTCTTTTATGTGCCATTTTACACTTATTTCCCCTCGAGCAGTGTTTTTTGATGTGAAAAATGCCGAGTTGCACTGTGGTCCAAAAGCCACGTTAAACTGTAGGTTCCCCTATTAATTGGCTAGGTAAGTCAACTCAAAGGTCGGAGGAAAGCAACGGCATACCACGTCCAACAAGACCGTGCCTATTAAAGCACTGTGATGTTCAAACAACTCTTCCGACTGATGACTGCTTTACTTTCTATGGGTTCCAAAATTAATGATCTTCGGGTTATTAACATTTTTGTGTTTTCATGCTGTAGCTTTGATACCAGTAAACGTAAGTAACCGGCCGAGCACTGTCACCGTTCGAATTGTCAAGGTAGTAGACGACGATGCTGTCGACCCCAGTTACAATCTTGGTCATGGCTATGTTTCAGTCGAATAGCTCTATGTGCCTTTCTGCGTATTTGAAGATATATTTTTATACACTTGGTACGCATCCAAATTGATATCTGATAGTTCTGTATTCAGCAACATGAAACAGATATGTTTTCCGTGCCATATATCGGACAACACATCAGTGCAGCTAGATTTCGTTTGTGTGTTGCACATGGTGCAAGAAATATTTGTGTTTTGCTTGCTTCTGTCATAGGTTTCACCCCACTGAATGAGAGCAAACTCACGAATAGGCTGTCAATAACTGGAATTTCGCAATAATACACCTAAAAGTTGTATTTGCTTATTATTCGCGCTTCTCGATGCTTTCCTCAAAAAATTAAAGTAAAAATAAGAAGAGAGAGAGAGAGAGACAGAGAGAAAAAACAGGAATGTATTTCAAATATCAGCTCAGTGACGCCATTATCGTCTCGTGATGTAAAGCAAGGATAGTTGATAGGTAATATCTCATTGTAATAGCGATATGTATGGCTACAGGCTTCTTTCTTTTCTCTCTGCAGACAACCAGATCAGAATTCAGTAACAATGTGGTAAGAACACCTACGCAGTGCGCCACTTAAACACTCAGTCTTTCTTGGTTATTTTGTTAATCGTCTGTAATGCAGGAAACATCCTTGAGTATTGATTTGTTATTACTACCATTGGTATTGTTATTCGTCACCTCACAACAGGTTTCCTATCACTCAATACCGCAGATGCACGTAACGAATGGATCAGGATGAATGGAATGTGGGATGTTTCGTCACGGAGACTATACACATTTATCTCGGCGTCTTGTGCGCAGGGTAATATGAAACTCTCAATAAGAGAAGATGACAATGGGATACCGGTGATGCAGGCAATAACACCCAACTATTTCTGCCCACTTAACACCATGACGACAGAAAAATTGGCGTCTCACTGTATTTTGATTATAATTAGTTAGCCTTCTTGCGATCTCGTTTTAATACTTCGTGGGGGCAGGCGTAATGTTTTGTTTTTTGGACACCAAACAGTAACACACAAAGATAGTAGTTGGAAGGATACAAAGAAACAATCAGACTCATGGGTGTGGATCCAGTTCATCATTAGAAGACTAAACCAGAGGGAAACATTAAGAAAGCAATGAATACGCTGGTTAGTACACATTATTTGAATAGATCTGAAGATGAAAAAGCCCAGATCTGCACAGTGCCCGCATCTGCACTTTAGTTTCTGTCTTAATGGACATAATTTTTGTTTTTTCTCTTCTGAATTTTCAAATGAATTGTTATTACGTGGTATAGAATAATCAGTTATCTGTGTTTCTTACAGCTTCCATTCGCACCAACATTTTTCTACATTCTCGTGCGTTTCATGAAATTCTACTTGTATGATCACAAGACAGCACATAGATGCAATCGATTTCGAGGTGCAAAATATTTGTTATCTTACTTTTCGTGACAGTTGGGCAAAGTTGAATTCAAAAGACTTTTTATTGTTCTGATATAATCTTTTGTCACAAAGTAACAAGCTAAGTGTTTTATTCGTATATATTTTGTGGGAAACTGTAATCGTGATGGAAGATTACACACCTGAATGTTTGACACAACTGATAGGAGAAAACGCAGTATATTAGCCAAACCCCGCGCTTCCTCTCCGCATCCTCCTATGACACCAGCACGGGATTCTCCTCCTATAACGCTACAGAGCTGTTCCTAGCACAGCTGAGAATTGTCAACATCGTCACAAGCATTTGGCAACACTGTGACAGTGCAATCACCTCCGCGTATATTCCCTTTCCATTTGAATGACTCGTACTGTATAATCCTCATGTAAACTAAGACACTGAGACAGAAAATTCATTTTTTTGAATAATGGAATGCTATTATTCACGTAAGTGACAACTTTTATTATCGTTCACGATGCGTTATGAGGCTGAGCGACCAATACCATGATGAGAGTGGCGTACCAGTAGCAGTGTGTACGTAGCCCCGTGGTACCGGCTGTGAATAGTGTTGCAACGCTTGAAGTAGTCGTCAGTTCTAACCGTGGCAGAGGCCAGCGGGTCCAAACATTTTCCGCGGTTTATTTTATGGAGCTGCGAATTTCCAGAAAAAATTCCGTAACAAAATCAGAAGAAAACCTTCACACATCAAATCCTCTTGGCAGCTCGACTCAGTAAGTTGTGTTAATGGTCATAGATCTCGGCTTTCTGACTGCCAAGCTGCTTCACAATACAAGCGCGTCTGAAGAAATTCGAGTCGACCGTCAACTATACGAAATTCAATATTGTTCTTCACTTAAGACTCACATGCCAGGGTGATAAGTATGAAGGAAATGAATTGATAAGCAATTCGCAAGAAAATACTTTCAGCTCATAGTGCAATGGTGAAAAACTTACAATGCTGCACAACAGGTAACGCCTCTTTCCGCTGCTGACAAGCAAATTTTGGGTTTCTAGGAATACATAACTTTATTTATGAAATACCACATTTGCATATCTGTTGAGTATGACACAGCATACCAATTAAACACTGACCCAATCGAAATCTAAGTGAGTAGTATTTTACTAATTCGTGCCGATAGAGGCACGCTTGGGTACAGATACTCAGTTTTAGTAAACCAGACTTTCGTCCTAAGGTTATAGTGGGTAGTTTTATTTCATTTCTTATAATACAGTGCACAATTTTCGTAAGGTTTCTTTTAGTGTTGTTAAAACAATACTAAACATGAGAGAGAAATTAATCATCAACGATATATGCGAATTCTCTGATGTTATCTATAACAGTCTGACAATGCACATGCAGTTTATTGATTACATGCATGTATAAAACTTGTTCTGAGTTAAAGCTGTCAAACAAGGTTTGAAGAAGAATAAAATGCCACTACCAGACGACAGCTAATGTAGAAAATACTTTTCTGACTATTTTGGCACGATGCGCTCTCCCCAGACATAATACAAAAGCTTCGAGATGCATCTGCTGCCTGGCCGTCTATTAAACCTGAAAAGAACTAAATGTCGCAGAAGTTAGTCCTTTTTCCACATGCGACTATTTTGGGTTGAGAAGAACAGAAGACAGCAGAACTTCGTTTTAAAAAATGTAGCAGCGGCTATAATAGAACTCGCAACGCCTTATCGACAGTGCGCGACGCTTACCGTTACGCTAGTAGCTAGCAACTCCAGAAGTCGACAATAGTTCCTCCAGATCTTCCGCATTCCACAGTGCTGTGAGATAATGGATAAGGCCGGATCTAGACTTCTGAGAGGCAGACAGTTACAGCTTTTCTTTTGCACTGCACGACGGTTTCAACAAACAGATAGGGCAATAGAGTAGCTCAAATGGAAAGGAACACTTCCTATTTAAATTTCTGCATCATACACTGTTGACAGTTCTGTGTAGATGGCAGTTACGTTATTTTATTTCGGTGATTACAAAAGAGAGTTGAATGTATGCACAGGATAGCCGAGGCAGCTAGTTCATGGCGATTCGGTCAACCAAGTAAATGAATGTACTGAACAAGCTGCAAACCACTACAGGGAGCCTGTGTGTCAGAATTCTTATCGAGTGTGCCTCAACGGTGTTATGATAGAGAAATGAGTCTCAGAGAACGGGATTTGGTGGTCTGTTGGATTGACGATAGGTTCATATGGTGATGTTCAGGGTTCGATTCCATCTTGCGCCGATGATTTTTAATAGGGAGAGACAGAGTCTATTCGCTTCTGGCTACGCAAGTGAAGAAGGTATCATGGAATTGTGGTCTGAAATTCACATTAAACATGATATTCCTTCTCTACCAAGTAGACGTTAGGTTGAACCACAATAAAGTTGGGGGTGGCGAAATGTAAAAACTCTATCACCAGTATCTTTTCTTATACTAGTTATTCATTTCTAGTGACGAACCAAATGCTATGTACGGTCACAGGACACTTATTCCATCTTTTATCTGAGCTTCTGTACGCCGATAAAATTGGTTCTGAACTGGAAATGCAACTCAGACCGCCATTAACGCGGAATTTGATCCCTTCGTGACAACACAGCTCGACTACAATTTGTTCAAACCTGCAGATTCCTCAACAAAATGGTTCAAATGGCTCTGAGCACTATGGGACTTAACTTCTGTGGTCATCAGTCCCCTAGAACTATTTAAACCTAACAAACCAAGGACATCACACACATCCATGCCCGAGGCAGGACTCGAACCTGCGACTGTAGCAGTCGCGCGGTTCCGGACTGAGCGCCTTAACCGCGAGACCACCGCGGCCGGCATTCCTCAACATCTCCACATATTGCGCGTGAGTGGGTTCGAATCTTGGCCGGGCACTAAGGTTTTCATTACGAATTATCAAGCTCTAGCATGAGAACACCTATCTGCTGGTGGATAATAATTTTGATTTTTAACGCATTTTCATTCGTTGTCAACACTAACGATATCTGACGTTTTTGACTCCCAGTGAGACACATCACTGTAAGTTCAAGGATGTTATTCCGAGCTGCTGGTGGAGAAAAATTCGGTAGCTGACGTCTATTTGTGTGTAGTCAACAACGATGTGTGTGGGGTTCGATTCCCAGTCAGCACTGAACTCTTCGTCATATTATTTCTAGTCCAAACATGCTCACATGTCGCTGCTGGTGTAACAAACCCGTATTTAACGTTCGTTTTCTCTAGAATATAACAGCGATAGGTGCCGGGTTGGAGTCCTGGGAAGGAAAAAATTAATGTTTCGTCTCGTCATTTCAGTTAAATCATGTAGCTACTGCCGAGAAAATCCGATATGTCACAGTTGATTGTGCTTCGATAACAATCCGATTAGGTTCTGGGTTCGAATCCCTGTCCAACACAAAGCTTTACCTCACGGCATTTCAAGTAAGTTACTTGTGAAGAAGCAATATTTAACATGTCTCGTATTTCTTTAACAGGGACAATAGATGCTGGGTAGGAATTCGCGTCCGCTAAAGATGTTTACGTTATGTAATTTAAAGTTTATGTTTGCTAACTGATACTGTCTAAAATCGAGGTATATCCCTCTCTGTATGCCTTGTCAGGAATGACTGTTTGTTTCTGTCAGTCACGATATCCTAGTCTGCATGACCTGGGTTTGAATCCATAAGCAGAACGAGACGGTTCGTCGTGTCATTTGAAGTTCATACATATTCTCAACTATCTGCTCGTGAATAACTTAAGTCTTTAATGTCATTTTGTGTTAAATAACAAGTACGGTATGTTAGTTTGAAGAGGAAATCATGAATACGACGAACTTACTACGTGCATTACCTATCTGACGTAATAATGAGAGTGGTAACATTTCAGGTATATCATTTATTGTAATAAATGTGAGCTTACAAGCCCTAAGGACAGTCTTATCTGTGATAAGGTGTTCCCTGATATTTGTAGTATCGTGGTATTACTTTACATCTTGAGTTATTGCGATACAGAGCCGAGTTTTCTAGTGGTGATTTGTTGGAACCATTTTCAATAGTCAAACGACAGTACCATGGAGCGATTAGAGGACCTGCTAGACATTTGCGTTATGTGGGTTGCATGCGAATCAGGCGAAATGCAATTCAGGTCGTTCGGATACTTTTGAGCACGACTGTACGTCTGGAGCACAGTACTGTATTCAAGTAAATCATGGACTGTGCCAAAATCAGCAAAGGATCGAAGCGTTCGAGATGTGGTATTACAGAAAGATGTTGAAAATTAAGTGCACTGATAAGACGAGAAATGAGGAAGTTCCTCTCTACAAGAAGGGGCAGCATTTTACGACTTTAATTCGTGAGTCAATGTTTCCCCTGGTACTGGATTCCTCTAGGAACCTCTAGTACCCTCAAAGGGCAAATATTTTAGGGGATGACTGGGATTAGAACCTATGCAACACATAACGAGTAAATGCAACACCTAGCAGTTTCGCTGTCAGCATATTCGAAACTAGTCGAAGACACTAAATAAGGTCTGCCGAGGATGAACAAACTTTGATTTATTAGGAGAATTCTGAAAAAATGCAGTAATTTATACCTACGAAGATACCTATGCTGTAGAAGTATATACACACATCAACAAGACTTTCGCATCATCCCTTTATTTCAAAACCAGCTGACAAATCCGGCATTGTCCACGTATTCGTTTTGCCAAGTTTCTATTAGAAACCATCATTTTGCCAAGTTTCTTTTGGAAACGAAAACAAAAAAATGAACTGTATTTGTAGTGGAGCATAGAAAAAATTTCGTTTCCAAGTATTCGTGAAAACACCTTTGAAATTATGAAAGTCGCACAAATAAATATGCATAGTGTACACATCTATAAGCACAGTATCTAAAGAAACATGATCCTGGACTGTTAGTGTACGCTGGGCGTAGCTGCTCCGCGTGTCTAAAACCCGATTTTGCAAGCGACTCTCTGGTAACGCCTCTTTGTAGCTCTATAGACTTTAACCTTCTTCACCTATAGTCGTATATGTCCTTAGTTGAAAGCTTTCAAAAGCGCTGCCAGGTGTCAGGGATTTATTTACGTACTGACACGACTGCAGGAGTGCCTCAGTAGTAAAGAATAAATGTATGAGTATTAAAATTTCAAGGATGATGCGTCATCCCTCTTGAACTATGTGTCGTACAATGATATATTTGTGTATTTGCATTCAGCGGCATATGTGGATGTTGTCAGCGAAATACTTTGCGAATAGAATTTGTACCACAGAAGTAATGAACATAAACGTCATGCATGATGTAGCAGTTTGTCATGCAACTCAGTGCTTATGACGTCATACCTGCTGAACTATGATAGGAATGTGTTTTCTATTCCCATAGCAATTGTTGCCTGACAGTAAGAGATATGTGTACCAACTGTAGATGAAATCGGTCCTGTAGTTTAGGAGATGTGGGACATACACCAGCACTTACATGCATGCATATATTTTTATAGTATGTGTGGATTCAGGACATATAAAACAAAAATTGGCTCTGAGGCAAGCACATATACTCATTTGCGAAATGTCCAGATCATCATATCAAAAAAACAAACATTTGTGTAACGACAAAATCGTCTGTTTCCCCAGCGAGTAGTCATCCTTCAAGATGATACACTCACCAAAATTTTGGGGACACGATCCCACTATAGGCTGCAGAATCTCGTCTGTGTGCCGTAGAGCATTGAGATTGCCCTCACCAACAACGGGAAGTGTACGGTAGCCCCAGTAAAGCCACCCCAGAACATCACTCCACCACCATCTTGTTGCACATGTGATATCAGCCAATCAGGCAGCAGCAGCTGGCCGAGACAAGCAGCAACAGAGAAACAACCGATTTTGTGACATTTTACGAGTTCCTAACCAGGAGCTTCATGTGTGTAGTTCAGTTTCTTTAATTTCTGAGTGTTCATTTAATATTAAATGGACACAGTTCTCGAGTTTTCGTTTGTGTCGCAAAGTAATCCGATTTTGTGACATATTACAAGTTCCTAATCAGGAGTGAATTATATAGTCTCACCTGAGTGCTTTGATAGTTCAGTTTTGGAATCTCTGCATGTTAATCTCATTTATTAGACACAGTTCTTGCGTTTCCCTCAGCGTCTATAGCATAGTTCCGTAGCACGTGTCGATAGTCCTTTGTTTATCTGTATAGTGTAATCTACTAGGGTCTTTTCTATGGATAGGGACTGCGACTGCTGTGTGCCGATGTGAACCGAGTTGGTGACACTTTGCTCGCAGCTCCAAGCTGTGATGGCTTCGGTTACACAGCTTGAAGGTAAAGTGAATGGGCATCACTGTTGAGAGCCGGCCGTGGGGATCCAACGTGCGTCCAGCACGTCTTGAATCCGCCGATCGGTCCGCACCGGTGGCCAGCCCTCGCATTGAGTTTGACCACTCACCCGTGGTCGAGTGGGAGGTCTCCTCAGGGTGTGGTAGGTGGCGAAAAATTTCCCAGGGGGCCTAACATAAGGCCTCCACGGTTAGTCTGACAAACAGGTTCAGTGCTGTTTGTGGCTGACGCTGTCCCTCAGTGAGGTGCAGTCTCTTGTCCTGTTTCAGAGGAAACCTCTGAGTCTACAAGATCCAAGCAATGACAGAGGGTGGGATTATTGGTAGTTGAGAGCTCCAATGTTAGGCGCGTTATGGGACCCCTTAGGACATGGCTGCCAAGGAGGGGAAGAAAGTCAACGTGTACTCTGTATGCATACTGGGTGGAGTCATTCGAGATGTGGAACGGGTCCTTCCGGATGCTATGAGGAGCACATGGTGCAGCCAACAGCAGGTGGTGGCTCACGTTGGTACCAATGATGCGTGTCGCTTTGTATCGGAAGAGATTCTCTCTCGCGTCGAGGGGCTATCAGAAATGATAAAAACTGCCAGTCTTGCTTGCGAGATGAAAGCAAGTTTGCAGCATAGTCGACAGGATCGACTGTGAGCCTCTGGTAAAGGGCCGAGTGGAGGCTCAGATGGTTCTACGAATGTGAAGGCTGCAGATTACTCGACTTGCGGCATAGATTGGATGGGTTTCGGGTTCTGCTAAATAGGTCAGGAGTCCACTACACGCTGGAGGCGGCTACACGCGTAGGTGGGGCGGTTTTTTATGATAGAGGGTCTCGGGGAAACACATAAAGGGCTTCAGCCTCAAGGGGTATATGTCGAACACAGGAAAAACGTACATCAAGGAACCATCGGCATAACAACTATAAATTATCGTAGTTGTGTTAGGAAGTACCAGAGGTCCAAGCGCTAACAGAAAGCACGGATGCTCAAATCGATATAGGCGCTGAAAGCTGAGTAAAGCCGTACATAAGTTCAGCCGAAATTTTTGCGAAGGACCTAAATGTGTTCAGAAAGGACAGGCTACACAATGTTGGCGGTGGCGTGTTTGTTGGTATTAGAAGTAGTTTATATTGTAGTCAAATTGAAGTCGATAGTTCCTGTGAATTCAGTATGGGTGGAGGTCATTCTCGGCAACTGCAATAAAATAATAACTGGATCCTTTTACCGACTTACCAACTAAGATTACACAATTGCTGAAAGTTTCAAAGAAAATTTTAATTTCAATCACATGCCCGACTCGTACAACTGTAGTTGGTGGTGACTTCAATTTACCGTCGATATACTGGTGTAAACATTTGTTTAAATCCGAAGGTACATACAAAAACATCGTCCGAAATTGTGCTAAACGCGTTCTATGACAATGATTTCGAGCAGTTAGTTCATGAGCCCACTCGAATAGTAATGTCAGTTATGAAGGAAGCGTCTGGTCAGCAGCACAACGTCGACGATATAAAGTCAGTTCATAGTAAAAATATTTCTGTTACTGGTAAATCAGATATATGTACAGTATTTAACCATCATTTTCTGAACTTTGCTGGTGAATTAAACAAAAATTTAGTTAGGGAATCATATAACTCTCTTGGCAAATGCCTTTCCGAGACTGATGCCTGAAATACTCCTCTGTGATAATGACAAGGGGGACATTGAGTCAATAATTAAATCACTGAAGATTACGAACGATCATGGATATGATGGAGTGTCTAGCAGAATATTAAAGTACTGCACTGCACATGTTAGCCCTGTATTTAGCCATATTTGTAATTTTTCCTTTAGGAATGGTCAGTTTCCTGAACGATTAAAGTACTCAATAGCAAAGCCCCTTTATAAAAAGGAAGGAAGGGATAATGTAGACAATTTTAGACCTATTTCTGTGCCATAATTGTCTGCTAAAGTTATTGAAAAGCGTGTGTATGTAATTGATCATTTTATACCACATAATTTGCTTTCAAATGTACAGTTCGGCTTCAGAAGTTAGTTAACAACTGAAAATACTATATTCTCTTTTCTCTGTGAGGTACTGGATGGGTTACAAAAAAGGTTTCGATCGCTCGCCACATTTTATGATTTAACGAAAGCGTTTGATTGTGTTGATCACAAAATATTGCTCCAGAAGTTGGACCATTGCGGAATACGTGGAGTAGCTCACAATTGGTTCACATCTTACTTTAACAACAGACAGCAAAAGGTCATTATCCACAGTGTTGAGAATGGCTGTGATGTGAGGTCTGTGTGGGGTACAGTCAAAGGGGGTGGGGAGAGGAGGGGGTGGGGGTGCCCCAGCGATCAGTGTTGGGGCCACTCCTGTTTCTTTTTATATAAATGATGTGCCCTCTAGTATTACGGGTAACTCTAAAATATTTATGTTTGCTGATGATGTTGTGTGCAACATTGGCTCGGTTTCAAACAGTGTAGATCGTGAGGTAAGTTCCTGTCGTGTAGAAAATAAACTAAAGCTAAATCACAGTAAGAATCAGTTTTTACAGTACATAATTTGCATAATTCAACAAAATTCGACGTTTTAATTTCACAGACTGGGCATGTGATTAGTGAAACTGAACAGATCAAATTTCTAGGTATTCACATAGATAGTAAACTCTCGTGGGAAGCCCACGTTCAGGATCTTGTTAAAAGACTTAATGCTGCCATTTTTATTATTCGAATGGTACATGAAATAAGTGATCGTTCGACGCAAAAATTATTCTACTATGCTTATTTGCATTCGCTTATGTTTTACATTTTGGGGTAACTCTTCCCATCCTAAAAGGATATTTTTGGCTCAGAAACGGGCGGTTCACGCAATAAGTGGTTTAAGTTCGCAAACCTCTTGTCTACGCCTGTTCATTAGTCTGGGTATTTTGACATTGGCCTCTCAATATGTGTATTCCTTACTGTCGTTTCTTGTTAACAATATCGGCTTATTCCCAAGAATAAGGAGCTTTCACTCAGTTAATACTCGGCAGAAATCCAACCTGCATTCGGATCGAACTTCCTTAACTCTTGTGCAGAAAGGTGTGCAGTATATTCTGCATCCATTTTCAATAAGCCATCACAAGAATTCAAAAATCTTAGCAGTAATCCACCCTCTTTCAAATCGAAACTGAAGTTTGCTCATGGATCACTTCTATTCTGTTGAGGAGTTCCTTGAAAAATTAAGCTGAATCTTATGTTACATTACTGCGTTTACTGAAACTTATGGCTAGGCTTTTTTTGGGTTCATAAATATTTTATTTATGTCTGTTATTACTTTCGTGTTGTACTTTCATGTAACTACTAATACGTTCCATTACCTTGGAGATTTGCTCCTCACTTTGGTCCTACGGAACTTGACGTGTAAATAAAATAAATAAATAAACGGTTGTCAAAACACACTTTACCTCTTAGCAACAAATAACCCTGAGCTGAAACTTCCTGGCAGATTAAAACTGTGTGCCGGACCGAGACTCGAACTCGGGACCTTTGCCTTTCTCGGGTAAGTGCTCTAACAACTTTTTTTTTTTTTTAATCTCATTTTGTTCGTTGTATGTGCTCAGGGCGGACGTCGCAAGACCCTCGTTTCAGTTCGTCGTTGATCCATTAATTCAGTTTTTTTTTATTACAGAGGGCAGTTAACCCTCTGACCGAACACGCTGAGCTACCGTGTCGGCATTAATGCACATAAGAAAATAAACTTTTCACTCGAGGGAAGACTTGAACCAAGGACCGCACATTCCTCAGCTGCTCACGCTAACCACGGGACCACGCCGCTCCTTAGAGTTGTCGTGGCGAGATTGAATATTGTAACTCCCAAATCCAACAAAAATAATCGAAAAATATACCTATTCGAAGAAGCAGATAAAAATTCAAGTGCCACCTTCCTGAGAAATAATCTCCACCCCTTCCAAATTAACAATGTACCGTTAAATGTGACTCAAATTCATAGAAATAGTTTCGACAGCAATTGAGAGATTTGTATCAAATAAATTAAAAAATTACGAAGGTGATCCCCATTCGTATACAAAACGAGTCAGAACGCTGGCACAGAAACATCGAAAAAGCATGCCAAATTTAAACTAACGCAAAATCTCGAAGACTGGCGATCTTTTACAGAAGCTCGAAATATAGCGCGGACTTCAATGCGAAATGCTTACAGTAGTTTCCACAACGGAAAATTGTCTCGAAACCTGGCGGCAAATGAAATGAGATTCTGGTCGTATGTAAAGTATGCTAGCGGCAAGGCACAATCAGTGCCTTCTCTGCGCGTTAGCAACGGAAATAGTATCGGTGACAGTGCCGCTGAAGTACAGTTACTAAATACAGCCTTCAGGAATTCTTTCACCAAAGAAGGCGAAATAAATATTCCAGGATTCTAATCAAGAGCAGTAACTTACATGAGTAACTTAAGAAGTAATTATCTTTAGAGTAATAAATAAATGTGGTGTGACTAGGGCCTCCCGTCGGGTAGACCGTTCGCTGGGTGCAAGTTTTTCGATTTGAAGCCATTTGGGTGACTTGCGCGTCGATGGGGATGAAATGATGACGAGTAGGACAACACAACACCCAGTCCCTGTGTGGAAAAAATCTCCGCCCCACCCGCGAATCGAACCCAGGTCCTTAGGATTGACATTCTGTCGCGCTGACCACTTTTATTTTTTGTTTTCTTAATTTTGTTCGGTATTGTTAGGTTCGTTTGGTCTGGTCGGACGTCACATGACATCCGTTCAAGTTGATCGTCGATTCTTTTACTCAGTTTCTTTTTTATTACAGAGGAAAATTCATGTAACAGGATGCGAGCCAACACCACTCAGCTACAGGGGGCCGACTTCAGAGTAATGATGCAGCTTGAATCGCTTACTAAAAGCAAGTCTTCCGGTCCAGACTGTAGGGCGGTTAGGTTAGTATCAAAGTATGCTGATGCAGTAGTTCCACACTTAACAATCATATGCAACCGCTCACTCGGCGAAAGATCCGTACCCATAGGCTGGAAAGTTGCACAGGGCATACCAATGTTCTAGAAAGACAGTAGGAGTAATCCACAAAATTACAGGCCCATATCATTAACGTCGACATGTAGCAGGATTTTTGAACATTATAATTTACCTCGAAGAGAACGGTCTACTGTCACACAGTCAACGCTGATTCATAAAACATCGTTCTTGTGAAACACAACTAGCTCTTTACCCATACAAAGTGTTGAATTCTATTGACAAGGGACTTCATATTGATGCCGTATTTCTCGATTTCCAGAAGGCTTTTGACAGTGTACCTCGCAAGTGGCTAGTAGTGAAATTGTGCGCTTATGGGATATCGTCTCAGTTATGTGATGGAATTCGTGATTTCCTTTCAGAGAGGTCACAGTTTGTAGTAACTGACGGAAGTCACCGAGTAAAATAGAAGTGATTTCTGGCATTCCCCAATGTAATGTTACAGGGCCTCTTCTGTTCCTTAGGTTGTTGGCAGATGATGCTGTCGTCTGTCGTCTTGTAAGGTCATCTGAAAATCAAAACAAATTGTAAAACGATTTAGAAAAGATATCTGTATGGTGCGAAAATTGATCCTAAATAATGAAAAGCGTGAGGTAATGAAAAGCGTGAGATCATCCACGTGAGTTCTGAAAGGTATCCGTTAAACTTCGGTTACACGATGAATCAGTCAAATCTAAAACCCGTAAATTCAACTACATACCTAGGACTATCAATTACGAGCAACTTAAATTGGAAAGAACACATAGAAAATGTCGTGGGGAAGGTGAACCAAAGACTGAGTTTTATTGGCAGAACCCTTAGAATATGCAACAGATTTACTAAAGAGACTGCCTAAACTACACTTGTCCGTCTTCTTTTGGAGAACTGCTGCGCGGTATGTGATCCTTACAAGACAGAATTAACGGAGTACATCGAGAAACGTTCGAAGAAGAGCAGCACGTTTTGCATATCGAGAAATAGAGGAGAGAGTGTCACTGACATGATGCAGGACTCGGGGTGGACATCATTAAAACAAATTCGTTTTCGTTGTGGCGAAATCTTCTCACTAAATTTCAACCACCAACTTTCTCCTCCGAATGTGAAAATAGTTTTCGGACGCCAACCTACTCTAGGGAGAAACGATCACTATAATAAAATAAGGAAAATCAGAGCTTGCACGGGAAGATACAGGTGTTCGTTTTTTCCGCGCGCTGTTCGAGAGTGGAATAACCGAGAATTATTGTGAAGGTGGTTCGATTAACTTTCTGCCAAACGCTTAAGCGTGATTTGCAGAGGTTCCATGTAGACGTAGACTTAGATGATGCAGTGTTGGAGGCATTCGACGTTATCGGGTTACTCTAGACACGTTGTTTGCGATCATCAGGTACAAACAGATCCGAGTTTCGTCCATAAACAACAACGGACGCCAATCCTGGGGCGTCCATTCTGCATGATTTCTTCCTCATTTGTAACGGTGTCCACGGTGTTGCGTTCGACGTGGTGCTCGCCTTGGACGGTAGGAATGGACATGCGCATCATGCAACCCTTTCCCAACATTTTGATGCCGTGCATGACGTCCTGTAGCTGAATGCAGTTCTGGATTACACAGTTCACGGTTCGTTTGACACAAAAGTCGTAGATGTCAATCATCCTGTGCATCTGTCGAACGTGGACGGCCTGTGCGGCTTAAGTCCTTAACGTCACCTGTCATTAGGAACCGATTCCACATCCGCACCACATCACTTTTACTCTGGTGAACACGTCGAACAACTTCCCTGTCTGAAAACTGGATGGTGCGGACCCGACCATTGGTCGCGACTGTCCATCGCGGCACGGTGGGTGTTCGCTCTATTATGCCACAGACGTCTCCAATGGGTCCCTATAAATATTTTACTTTCAACTGAAACGATGCAGTCCATTCGAGTGCGGCTTTCTACCCATAGGTAACGCTCATAGTAACTTTGTGCATATTTAGAAACAACGTCAGGGTTGACCTTCTGATCGATATAGGAACTGCTACAATAGTAACACACCTGCACGACATATCGGGGTGACACAACACTTTTGTTGATGTGTGCAGTACGTATCCATGTTGGACTGGAGTCAAAGAGCAAGTCATACAAAATCAGAAGAGTGATGCCAGAGCTTAAATTGTATGGTTTATCACGTGCTAAATATACGAGTATAGCGATGTGCTCAGGGAATCTGAATGTCAATCATTGGAAGGCCAACTGCGTTCTTCTTACAGAACGATATTGGGTAAATATAATCGACTACAATTTAAAATACACTGTGAAATAGTTCTACTACCTCAACTATATATTCCGTGTAACAAACTGACAACGCATGCAAATAACTTAGCCATGGGACTAGTGATACTAAGAATGGTATTCGGACATCTCTAAAAATATACGTTTTTCGTATTAGATGCATTTTGCTACCACCTACTGCCAGGTACTCCATATCAGCGACCTCAGTAGTCATTAGACACCGTGAGAGAGAAGAATGGGGCGCTCCGGGGAACTCACGGACTTCGAACGTGGTCTGGTGATTGGGTGTCACTTGGGTCATACGTCTGTACGTGAGATTTCCACACTCCTAAACATCCCTATGTCCACTGCTTCCGATGTGATAGCGAAGTGGAAACGTTAAGGGACACGTACAGAACAAAAGCGTACAGGCCGACCTAGTCTTTTGACTGACAGAGACCGCCGACAGTTGAAGAGGATCGTAATCTGTAATAGGCAGACATCTATCCAAACCATCACATCAGGATCCACTGCAAGTACTACGACTGTTAGGCAGGAGGTGGGAAATCTTGGATTTCATGATCGAGCGGTTGCTCATAAGCCACACATCACGCCGGTAAATGTCAAACGACGTCTCGCTTGGTGTAAGGAGCGTAAACATTGGAACATTGAACATTGGAAAAACGTTATGCGGCGTGACGAATCACGGTACACAAATGGTGATCCGATGGCAGGGTGTGGGTATGGCAAATTACCGGTGAACGTCATCTGCCAGCGTGTGTAGTGCCAACGGTAAATTTCCGAGGCGATGGTGTTACGGTGTGTCGTGTTTCTCATGGAGAGGGCTGGCACACATTGTTGTTTTGCGTGGCACTATCACAGCACAGGCCTACATTGATGTTTTAAGCATCTTCTTGCTTCACACTGTTGAAAAGCAGTGAAGGGATGGCGATTGCATCTTTCAACACGATCGAACACCTGTTCATAATGCACGTGGCGTACTGGCTACACGACAATAACATCCCTGTAATGGACTGGCCTGTACAGAGTCCTGACCTGAATCCTATAGAACACCTTTGGGATGTTTTGGAAAGCCGACTTCGTGGCAGGCCTCGCCGATCGACATCGATAACTCTTCTCAGTGCTGCACTCCGTGAAGAATGGGCTGTCATTCCCCAAGAAATCTTTCAGCACCTGATTGAAAGTATGCCTGCGAGAGTGGAAGCTGTCGTCAAGGCTAAGGGTGGGCCAACACCATATAAACATGTCTATCAAAATTTCGTTATTTTCACCTGCATCACACGGTTACAGAAACTATCTGCACATAGTACACAATACAATAGTCTTGCGAACATCCACAATCTGAACATGAGCTTGCAGTGGCCTGAAAGGCTGCACATGGGACATTTAAAGTTTGTAAACTTTATAAAGCGATTGGTTGCAATCGTAGCGTTCGCTGTCCAGAATGGATAAGACAAAAATTTCACTACATTGGACACATAACTGTCTGAGTTAGTCTTCAACTTTTTCCTTCTAAAAACAGTGCATGACCAGTTGTAGTAATATGCAGTGTGAAATCACAATCCAGTACTTTGTTTTCTATGGTGCAACTGTTCAGCTAACAGACAATTTCCCTCAACGAATCACAGTCTCTACTAAACAATCATTGATTCGCAGGAGATCCAAACCTCAGCTCTTGGATGTCAATAAACAAATGTGGAAGAAAGAGTTGTTATTTACCTTGAGCACTCCTCTGAACGATATGGCAGTCGACCTAGTGAGAGCGTTCAACACGCGTGATGACGATCGTAATCACGCTGAAGCTGTTTTAAATTTTATTTAAATGCCGCTTTGGCCTACCTTCATTAGGTTTTTCGTGGTTTCCCTGAATTACTTTAGGAGAATGCCGGAATTCTTTCTTCAGAGCTGCTGTCAATTTGTTTACTTAGCTACCGACTCATTTTTGAGAGCTCGTCGCATACAGGACGCTAAACGAAAAGATTTCTCACCGAGAAAGTGGAGTACTGCGTTCGCGATTTGGCTACAACAGCAAAACATATGAATTGTGAAAGGGCACATAACCAAATGTATGAATCTACTTCAGCGCTAAATCAGTCCCTACGGTTATTTGATATGTGGTGCGAGCGACTGGTAGTGGTACACGGTTTCTCCTGACTTTTAACCACCAGCCAATAAGCAAGGAATTGACGGGAAGTTGATATTCAGTTCTCATGAGCTCGACTCGTTCTCTCTGAGGCTCTAACGTTTGTAATTGAGATTTACTTGTTGTAGAGCTGCCCTTGAAAAATCCAATACTGCGTCTTGAGTGTTGCCTTTTTTTCATTGTAACGATGAAGTGATACTGTGTTGTGTGCTGCAACGGCGTTTTGTCTCTTTTATGCGACTACCGCCAGCATGCGTGTCAGATGACTAATTACTTAGTCACCAGGGCTATCATAACGATTATAGTCGAGACAGAGAGTCAATACGGATTCACGTATACAAATAACGTAGTTGCCTGATATCAAGACGAATACAAAAGCAACTAAAGTGCTGCAATGCAACATTAAAATCCCATGTAATTAGCACATACTAATTTTTTCTAGTTAAGTGCAGCTTTATTGTTTTTAGAACACCATCAGTTTGCGCCTGAAATTATTACTTGCTATCTCAGAATTTCTAGCAGTTTGAAAAGTACTGAGGCAGGTGGTGTACCGGTTAAGAAACTGGGCTAGTATTCCTGCATCTACACCCATTCTATGCAAGTAGCTGTGAAGTGCATGGCAGGGGGTACTAAGCATGCTAACACACGTTAGGGCTCCTTCCCCTTCCACTTGCGTATGGTGCGCGGGAAGAATGACGGCTTGAAGTCCTACGTGTGTGCTGTAGTTAGACTAATTTTGTTTTTTTAGTACCTGCGGAAGAGATAAGTTGAGTCTGTATAAAATCTCTAAATTCTTCACTTAATACTTGTTCTTAAAATTTTGTAAGAAACCTTCCCGGGATAAATAGCGCCTTTTTCAAGATTCTGCAAGTTCAGGTTTTTCAACTTTTCTATGGCGCTGTCCAGCGAATCAAACAAACCTGTGACCATTCGTGCCGCCCCTCTTTGTAAATGTTTAGTATCCCCAGTTAGCCCTACTTGTTATGGGTCCCACACACTTTAAGCAGCCTTCTGAGATGGGGCGCACAAGTAAGCAGTCTCCTTCGTAGACTGACTGCTTTTTTCCAGGACTCAGACACCCGCGTTATGTACGACTGAGCCATTGATCATGCCACCTCATATACCCACAAATTGTTGCACTCAGGTATTTGTTTGAGTGTGCTGATTCTAATTGTCAAACACTGATGTTGAAGTCTTGGGACACTTCCTTCGGTGACGATCATAATTTTTCATTTCCGTGTATTTAAAACAAATTGTTAGTCTTTCCACCACATTCAGTTCTTATCAAGACCTGATTTAATATTTCGGAAACTTCTTTCGTTATGGAGAAGTGCATCATCTACGAAAATTCTGAGGTTGCTATTAATACTGCCTACCAGATCATTCATACACAATAAGAACCACAGGGGTCCCAACACGCCTGCCTGTAGCAAACTTGAAGTTACTCCTACTGTGGTCGTTGATTCTGCAACGAAAATAACGAGCTCTCTCCTCCTCACCAAGAAATTCTCTATCCAGTCACAAATTTTGTTTGAAACTCAATATATCCGTACAATTATTAGAATTTATGAGATTGGCCGGCAGTTTTGTGGATCACTTCTGTAAATCTTCTGACCTGCGCTTTTTTCCCTTGACCGAGCATAGGTTTTTGTTCGCGGAATTGACGGCAGATTACAGTTAAACTGGAAGCTAAACCAGCTGCAGATTCTGTGTAGGCTCTAACAGGGGTCCCGTCTGGCTCTGGAGGCTTGTTTAATTTTTTGCGATTTTATAGAATGAATGTGTAAAACTTACGTACAAAAGTAGCTTCCGCATGATAAGTCACTGCCAAGTAACACAGCTCTATGGAACGTACGCCATACATAGAAGAACTGCTACGGTATAGTACACATTGTAACTGAAAGAAATACGCAGTGAGATTAACAGAAATTACACTTTTATTCAAGGACAATAATTACACTAAAGTCGCCGCCATTCGTTGTCGTGGGGTTACTGCAAAAACCCGTTAACTCAGTTTTAGCAAGTCCTGAGAAAACTGGATTTTTAGTTTCTTTATTAAGCTACAAATAATTGTGTCATCATACGAGTTGTTACACTGCAGTAATTAACTAATGATAATCCCTAAAAAAGCTTAATGAATAACTTGTTATTTAATGGAATATTATTTTTCAGTTAGTAACAAAAAATGCAAATATTGCGGCACTCATATGGCTTCGGCAGATATCACTGAAATTATTTAACAACGTGTGCAAAGTTACATTTTATACAAACACATCACTAAATAATTGGAATCAGTATGCCAGTCACTTTATTAGATCGCTAAATAATTATGGAACAACGAGAAGTCACTCTTTCCTCCGCACTTTATAAATCTGCGTCGTTACTGTCGCTGTCTTCTGTACCAAGTTCAGGAACTGTGTCGGTGGCTGCAGATGATGTGGGAAGAGACATATTACGAGTGAAATTCCTCAGGAATGACTCTCATTTTGCATAACTGTAATAAGCACTTCGTCTTCTTTCCACTTATTGGTAGAAACTTAGGCTGGAGCTCTTGCAACCCAATATTTGCCACATTTAACGTATGTCACTTTCAAATGCACTATGCACGCTGTTCATTTCCATGAAGGTGCGTTCAGACGCGAGAAACTTGTATTCAATGATGTCTAAATTTGTTGTTTGAACCAAGTGCAGGAACAACACAGTTGTTTTCCGATTTATTTTCTGACCTCCGCACGTATCGAGAAGAATAAGATGTGTTTTATATGTAGTCTAATCTGTTGAACAAATTTCATGACGCCGGTGCCGATTTCTGAGCTATCTCTCTTCCCCTTTAGTCAGCCCAACCATAGCAGACTGCATCATTTGCCTCAGAATGTTCATAGATAGTGAAATTTTGTGTACCTATTTTCAGTCTATAGCACATCTAACTGACTTTACTTGAAGGTATTTGCAAGATTGAAATCAAATATGGAACATGTAAATGTCTTGTCTGTTTTACATCTTTCTTTATCAGGAGCTTGATTGCACATATTTTTCCTTGCAGTATGCTCATTGTACTCTGTTTCCAGTGCTTTCTTTTCTTCATTACTCTTTGTTTTCTTGTTACTCAAACATATTTAACGTTCAGCCTTTTTACCTTTTTAGGTTTGTAGAAAGCGAGATTGTAGTTCTGCCAAAATATTCTTCCACAGGTTATTTCACTGACAGGTGACAGGACTTACATTATTCCTTGCACAGACCGTACATTTTACATGTACTTAGTTTGGCGTCTAAGAACAGTCGTTTTTCGGATTTCCTTGAGTTATGAGATTCGATTCAAGGAAACTTTTCTATGTGTTCTTGAACTCACTACACATCATCTCGCTTAGTTTTATTACATGGAATTCTTTTGCCTCTCTTCTCACTTCCTATGAAAAGTCAAACTTCGCCTTTCCCTTTAAAAGCACTATCAATGACACCAGTCGAAATACATAAAGTTTTAACACAGGAGTTCTTGCAGACTCTAACTTTTTTATAGTCTTTATTGAAATAGTATACTTTATAATCCTTACGTTGTTTCAGTGTAGAGTTTCACATTCATTTCCTTGAAATAAAATTAATTTATGTATTTTTAAACTGTCAGTTTAACGTAAGAAATCAGTTCATGCTTACATTGTTAGATTATCGTTTTACTGCTTACTTCCAATTTCATCCTCAGTGTACACATCATTTTCTTGGCCAATGACACATGCTGGGCGCCTCTTGAGAACAATTTTTAAAGTTAAACACACTCCAAGCACCTGGCACAATGATACTGCACTCACTGAACACACAGCAGCCTCAGCTACAATGAGCATTTAGCTATTCTTGCATGTAAACTAAAATAATTGACAATAATACTGATGCCACATTGTTCAGGTTATGTGATATTATTGCATGCTGCCAACTTTGGATGACCTGCATTGTTGCCGGCTGTTGAGAATTACAAACACAAATTTACCACTGTCTGCTAATAAAAGTTATTTTTGATATCTTTCAGACACCGGACAATAATATTTATATCACACTGTTTAGCTAATGTAATATTATTGCATATTAACATTTGATCACTTTTCTGGTAGCTGAGGCTAAGGAACACAAGCTCAGTGTGATTTACTTATAAAATTTATCTCTGGTACATCATGTATTTTTTCTATTGAAATCCAATAAGTGCACTTGAAGGATTATTGTTGGTCAAATAATTTCATCAAGGCTATCGATAAAGTACAGGAATAATCGTTTAATTGCACATAAGTGATTTCTACTGTATAGAATACTCAACTAAGCACTTAACAGACTTCTGCCGCATATGTTTACCTTCTTAGAGTGAGAACCGCACTTAACAAATTTCTCCAGACGAAAGATATTTATTTGCTGATAACTTGAAAAATAACAAAAAAATGACCAAAGCTGCGCTTGGAACATTTTAGGAGTAAGCTCACGTTCTGTCCCCTGGACACTGCAAAAGCCGGGATATGGTTCTTAATAGTGTGTGGTCATCATGGACGGTAAGGCATGCTCTGCAACGTGTTCCCATGCTGCCTACAAGGGTCATAAGGAGTTCCTCTGGTAGGGCGGTCCATTCCTCCACCAGTTCGGTTGACAACTACTAGATGGTTGTTGGTGCATGTGGGCGTGCTATAATAAGTCTCCCCAACGCATCACATAGGTGATCATGGCATTTAAGTCGAGGAAACTGGGGCAGACTAGTCCATTCTCCGAATACCCTCTCAATCCAAGAGCTCCTCCACCTGTGCTGATCGATGGGGTTGCGAATACACCACTGAAAAGATGCACATGTGGAAGGAGTGCAGTATCAGACATTTGGAGGTCAGTACGTACACGCAACATTATGCATCCTCACACCACATCACATGGACCACCAAAAGATCAAGTTCGACAGTGTTCTTGGCTGCATGACGTGTTCCCGTCTCTCACGAGATGAGGGAACGTCCAGCATTCTCAGACATAATAGTCTGGGTTAACAGGCATGATCAGTCACTGCAGGAGGTGATCTACAATTCTGTAATGTAATCTTCTTTGGAAAACAAATTTATTTGCCAAGATCGCCATGTAAACACAATTACTGGATTACTAGTTTCGGCAATATGTGTTGCCATCCTCATATCTACAGGGCTATTACAAATGATTGAAGCGATTTCATAAATTCACTGTAGCTCCATTCATTGACATATGGTCACGACACACTACAGATACGTAGAAAAACTCATAAAGTTTTGTTCGGCTGAAGCCGCACTTCAGGTTTCTGCCGCCAGAGCGCTCGAGAGCGCGGTGAGACAAAATGGCGACAGGAGCCGAGAAAGCGTATGTCGTGCTTGAAATGCACTCACCTCAGTCAGTCATAACAGTGCAACGACACTTCACGACGAAGGTCAACAAAGATCCATCAACTGTTAACTCCATTCGGCTATGGTATGCGCAGTTTAAAGCTTCTGGATGCCTCTGTAAGGGGAAATCAACGGGTCGGCCTGCAGTGAGCGAAGAAACGGTTGAACGCGTGCGGGCAAGTTTCACGCGGAAGTCGACGAATAAACCAAGCAGGGAGCTAAACATACCACAGCCGACGGTTTGGAAAATCTTACGGAAAAGGCTAAAGCAGAAGCCTTACCGTTTACAATTGCTGCAAGCCCTGACACCCGATGACAAAGTCAAACGCTTTGAATTTTCGGCGCGGTTGCAACAGCTCATGGAAGAGGATGCGTTCAGTGCGAAACTTGTTTTCAGTGATGAAGCAACATTTTTTCTTAATGGTGAAGTGAACAGACACAATGTGCGAATCTGGGCGGTAGAGAATCCTCACGCATTCGTGCAGCAAATTCGCAATTCACCAAAAGTTACCGTGTTTTGTGCAATCTCACGGTTTAATGTTTACGGCCCCTTTTTCTTCTGCGAAATAAACGTTACAGGACACGTGTATCTGGACATGCTGGAAAATTGGCTCATGCCACAACTGGAGACCGACAGCGCCGACTTCATCTATCAACAGGATGGTGCTCCACCGCACTTCCATCATGATGTTCGGCATTTCTTAAACAGGAGATTGGAAAACCGATGGATCGGTCGTGGTGGAGATCATGATCAGCAATTCACGTCATGGCCTCCACGCTCTCCCGACTTAACCCCATGCGATTTCTTTCTGTGGGGTTATGTGAAAGATTCAGTGTTTAAACCTCCTCTACCAAGAAACGTGCCAGAACTACGAGCTCGCATCAACGATGCTATCGAACTCATTGATGGGGACATGCTGCGCCAAGTATGGGAAGAACTTGATTATCGGCTTGATGTTTGCCGAATCACTAAAGGGGCACATATCGAACATTTGTGAATGCCTAAAAAAACTTTTTGAGTTTTTGTATGTGTGTGCAAAGCATTGTGAAAATATCTCAAATAATAAAGTTATTGTAGAGCTGTGAAATGGCTTCAATCATTTGTAATAACCCTGTATAAAACCAGACAGTAGTAGCTACATCATAAAATGCTTACACCACTCCGTCACATGAGGACCATGCAATATGCGTTAAAGATGCCCCGACTCTTTTATGCATACTGTATAGTCCTGATGTGACAGAGCGATGTAAGCACTGTATGATGTAGCTACCACTGCCCGGTTTTATAGATCTGAGGATGGCAATACATATTGCCGAAACTAGTAAACCACTGTTTACATAGCGATCTTGGCAAATAAATTGGTTTTCAGAAGAAGACTACAATATACACTCATGCTCATAAATTAAGGACATGGTGAAACAACGCTCTGGTGAGCGGTTTGCGGGTTTAAATCACCTTGGTGTATGACCATGTGGTGCATTTGACCTGCGGTCGTCGCACGGTGGCGCTGGCAGCAGTCCACAAACGCAGAGGCGTCTTGGTGCATGTCAGAGTACGGTGCAGCGAGTAAGTGTGTAGAAGTTTTCAGACGTACTAATGGTTACTGTGTGTTCAAAATGGTTCAAATGGCTCTGAGCACTATGGGACTTAACATCTGAGGTCATCAGAACTTAGAACTACTTAAATGTAACTAACCTAAGGACATCACACACATCCATGCCCGAGGCAGGATTCGAACCTGCGACCATAGCGGTCGCGCGGTTCCAGACTTAAGCGCCTAGAACCGCTCGGCCACACTGGCCGACTACTGTGTGTCGAAAATGCCTCAAAGAACACATATTGTTGACGTTATGAGGGGTAGAATACTAGGATGACTGGAGGCTGGTCAAACACAGCAGGTCGTAGCACGGACCCTCCATAATCTCAAGGTTATGGCAACGATTCCAGCAGACAGGAAACATGACCAGGCGCTACAGTACGGGACGTCCACAGTGTACAACACCACAAGAAGACCGATATCTCACCATCAGTGCCCGGAGACGGCCACGGAATACTGCAGGTAGCCTTTCTCGGACCTTACCGCAGCTACTGTAACAGTTGTCTACAGACACAGTCTACACATGACTGAACAGACCTGGTTTATTCGCCTGGGATCTGCAAGGTGCATTCCACTGACTCCTGGTCATAGGAGAGCCCGTAAAGCCTGGTGTCAAGAACACAGTACATGGTCATTGGAACAGTGGTCCCAGGTTATGTTCACGGATGAGTCCAGGTATAGTCTGAACAGTGATTCCCACCGGGTTTTCATCTAGCGTGAACCAGGAACCAGATACCAACCCCTTAATGTCCTTGAAAGGGACCTGTATGGAGGTCGTGGTTTGATGGTGTGGGGTGGGAGTATGATTGGTGCACGTACACCCCTCTATCCCTTTGAAAGAGGAACTGTAACAGGTCAGGTGTATCGGGACGTCATTTTGCACCAGTATGTCCGCCTTTTCAGCACTGCAGTGGGCTTCACCTTCCTCCTGATGGATGAAAATGCACGGCCCCACCGAGTAGCCATTGTGGAAAAGTACCTTGAAACAGAAGATATCAGGTGAATGGAGTGGCCTACCTGTTCTCCTGAGCTAAACCCAATCGATCACGTCTGGGATGCTCTCGGTCGACTTATCGATGCACGTCTTCAAACCCCTAGGACACTTCACGAGCTCCAACAGGCACTGGTGCAAGAATTGGAGGCTATACCTCTGCAGCTGCTCGACCACCAGATCCAAAGTATGCCAACCCATTGTGCGGCCTCTGTACGTGTGCAAGGTGATCATATCCCATATTGATGTCGGGGTACATGCGCAGGGAACCGTGTCGTTTTGTAGCACATGTGTTTCGGGACGGTTTTCTCAACTTATCACCAATACCGTGGACTTACAGATCTGTGTCGTGTGTGTTCACTATGTGCCTATACTATTAGCGCCAGTTTTGTGTAGTGCCACGTTGTGTGGCACCACATTCTGCAATTATTCTTAATTTATGAACATGAGTGTATAATCGTTTTGGTGGTCCAGGTGACATCGTGTGGAGAGGCATAGTGATGCATAGGCTTACTGACTTCCAAATCTTTGAACACGGTACACGCGCCGGTCAATGTTATTGCGATACTGTACTCCTTCCCCATGTGCGTCATTACAGTGGTGAATTGCGCCCTAACTTCATTTTAATGGATGACAATGCGCGATCGTATCGAAAGACGCAGGTGGAGAAGCTCTCGGAATGAGAAGATATTCGGCGAATGGACTGGTCTGACAATTCCCTCGACTTAAATCCGGTCGACCACGTGTGGTGTGCGTTTGGGAGACGTACTACAGCAAATCCACGTGCGCCAACGGCCACGCACCAGTTGTCAACCGAGCTGGTGAAGGAATAGAACGCCCTAACACAAGAACTCCGTAGCAACCACGTGGCCAGCATGGCAGCACGTTGCATAGCACACGCTGCCGTCTGCGCAGATCACACAATTAACAAACGCGTCCCACCCTTCGTAATGTCCAGGGAACCATCATAAATCACTGTGATTTCAATCAATTACTGTCTCTGAATAAAAGTGTCATCTCATTGCGTATTTCTGTCAGTTACCTTGTGTTCTACACTTTAGCAGTTCTTTCCATGTATGATCCAAGTTTCACCGAGCTATGCTACTTTTCAGTGATACATCAACTGAAAGTTACTGTCGCCCTTAAGTTTTGCACACCAGTGTATCTTTCTCGACGCCGTTGGCATTAATCTGTATATCATTCAACTCTGCAGTGGTGCGCATGGTAAACAGCGAAAGTATATTTGTATCTTCTTAGGAATAAGCCTTTGAAAATTCACTCCGTCTTCAGGCCACGAGTGGCCTCCCGGGACCATCCGACCGCCGTGTCATCCTCAGTAGAGAAAACGGATAGGAGGGGCGTGGGGTCAGCACACCGAAGCCGCTAATATCCGGTCATGTAGCTCCTCAATTGGCATCACGAGGCTGAGTGCACCCCGAGAAATGGCAACAGCGGATGGCGGCCTGGATGATCACCCATCCAGGAGCAGACCACGCCCGACAGCGCATAACTTCGGTGATCTCACGGGAACCGGTGTATCCACTGCGGCAAGGCCGTTGCCTCCTTTGAAAATGTGATTCAGTAATTCTGCTTTTGCTTTGCTACCCACAATTTCAGTTCATGTAGCATCAATAAGGGTCTGGACACTAATGTTGGGTTCGTTGACAGCTTTTACGTATGAGCAGAATTTTTTTGGGTTTCGTAAGTGATCTTTCGATAACATTCCAGTATTGTTGTCACTGAAACTTCCACGTATTCCCCTCTTGACTGCCACATGTATTTCATTCTGTGTCTCTCGATTAATGGCGCTATGCTTTGTTTTACACCTGTTATTTAGAAGTCACTATTTCTTTAGAAGTTCCTTTACAGTATCGTACAAAATGGAAGGTCTCTCTGTTCTACTACGTACATAACTATGCAGTGAATGGTCACTAAGCTTTTAATCTTGAACCACAGTTCTTCCACAAGCTCCTCCCCAGAGCCAAATGTTTTGAATTCGTCTTTGTGGCACGACTGCCTCTTTATCTAACTTACTAAGTATATGTATTCCCTACTTGTCTGAGCTGCCCTACGTACAGGGTGTTTATAAATGAATATCGGGGTTTTAACGCTTTATAATATTTATTATATTAAACTTACAGTTATAAATGATATGTCAAGCGAAAGAGCAACTCAAACAGTTTTACCAAGAACCTTATAAATGTTCAATGTCACCACCATTTGTCACACGGCACCCATCAAGTCTATAGCCGAGTTCTTCCCAAACGTTGATAAGTATGTCTTCAGTGATTTTAGCAAAAGCTGCTTTAATCCGGTTTCTTAATTCAGCGAGGTCTGCTGGTAGTGGAGGCACGTACACACGATCCTTGATGAAGCCCCGAAGTAAAAAATCGCATGGCTTTAGGTCGGGTGAACGTGGAAGCCATGCAAAGCAAGCCCTGTCATTGGGCCCCTTGCGGCCTATCCAGCGCTTGGGTACGATGAAGTTCAACCAATCGCGTACTTCGCTATGCCAGTGAAGTACGCTGGTGCCAGACACAACTGTTTGAGTTGCTCTTTCATTTGACATATCATTTATAACTGTAAGTTTAATGTAATAAATATTATAAAAAGTTAAAACCCCCATGATCTTTTATAAACTCCCTGTATTTTAGAAACAAATGTTGTTATACTTGCCTCATGATCATTGATACCGTTTACAATGTGGATAGCCTCAAAGAGATCAGGTCTATTTGTTGCCATTAAGTCTAATATATTTCCGTTCTGAGTGGGCTCCCGCTCTATCTGTTCCAGATACTCTCCAGAGAAAGCATTAAGTAATATTTTACAGGTTGTCTTTCACAACCATCAACTACAAATTTTAATTTTCTCAATTGATTGTTGGATAACACAGGTCTGCGACATAAAAATTGCTCCAAATTTATTAAGTGATTTTTATAGTGCTTTCAACGCTGATTTCGAGAAAAATAATGAAAAAAAAACATCACGTACAGTTATTTCACAAATTGCTTGTCTAGTTTTAGCTTTTTTCGATATTTCAGCAATCTAGTGAGTTTGAATTTTGGTTTTTAGGATCTCCATGAAAGGCTACCAAAGGATGTATAAAAAGCAATCCTTATGTCTTGGAATACCAGTGGTTTGGAGGAAGCCCAAAAATCATAGTGATGACTGCTGTTTTTGTTCTTGGAACGTACGAGGTTTCAATTTGAAAAACAAAAATGATATTTTTTACTGGTGTTTTGCAGTGATGTTCCTGGACTTATGGCACGTTTCGAAATAGAATATTCTTCTCACATCTTGCTACTTCCTTGCAAACCTTGGTGATGTAAGAGAAGAGCAGGGTGAAAGATTCCACCAAGACATCAAAGAAATGGAAAGAAGATATCAAGGAAGATGGAACGTCAACATGATAGGAGACTATTGCTGGATGATAAAAACAGATGATCCTCAAGGAGTCCACAGTCAAAAAAGATGCTTCGACACAAAGCGAAAGCGTTATTACAAGGACTTATGAGCTTAAAGGGAAATGGAAGTGTACTGGAAATATGGTTTAGAACATGATTTATAAATTAAATTAAATTTTATAACGTTGGAAAAAATGTGAGAAATTGCTTAAGTTTTGTTATTGTTTCCAAAAATACTACCTTTTTTATGAGAAAACCTGACGTGATAGAAAAAAATGGATTGCATTTTTGAAATCAGCGCTGAAAAGTATCTTATAGTCAATTATAAAATTTCTAACAAGTTTCAAAAAATATTTTTTTGCAGACCTGTGTAATTAAATTCAACTGCAAAGATGACAGCGCGACTGAAAAATATTCGTACTATCGAACTGAGGTTTTCTTTAGTTTTCCCTTACATCGGAGAATGAGTCTGGAGGTAGGTAGAAAGATCCAGTTACAAATCAATGCGCACCCTTGATACTGGGACTTGCCCGAGTTTCAGTTTCTATCCCAGTGGATCTTAGTTTCTTGTCTACTGCAACAAATGCACCACCTCCATTTCGTATTACTCTATCCTTTCGATATACTCTCGCATTCACTACAGGTGTCATCACATCCCCAGACTTTCCGTTATGTCCCCGTATCCAAAAAAAGGTGAATGCTTGGATAATTCCTTTGAAAAGAACGCTGCCGACTTCTTTCCTGATTCGTGTCCGTTTCAAAGTTCGGTTCGTCTCTAATAACCTCGTTGTCAACGGAAGGCTAAACGTTGATCTCTCTTTCTTATGTTTCCTGGAATGTATTTAACAACCTCACTCCGTCCACTTAGAGCAACGTAGATTGTATCTCTTTGCTGCCGGCCTGGTACTTGACTGTACCAAAATGAAGTAATTTCTCCTCTTTACTCTGTCTTTCACTATCTATCCATCACCGCAACCAATGTAAATGCCGTGTATCTACTAATCCTAAATCATGTCCACACATTTATCTCTCGCATTATCACTATATATTAGGACGCTGTATCGCTTTATTGTTTGCCACTTTACCGTTTCGACGACCACCAATACGATTATCAGCTACTTAGATGTTCCACACACCATTTGAAGTATTTTTTTACCGTACTGATGCAGAACGAGTAATGCATATTGTTTGTTATCAACCTGACAAGTTTTTGTTGGTCAGCGGATAGCTCAATAACAAACAAAGAAATTCTATTCAACAATGAAAATTTCCAATTGAAAAGTTCCAGGTGCCATTCAATTCCGTCATTTGTTTTATAACGAAATTCATCCGCAGCTACACTCAACTGCGAAGAATCTTACAGGGACAACATAACAAAAATTGCGGAATTTCCAGCTGGTGTGTTTTATATGTGCATTCTATAGATACGAGCCAAAAGAGATTACACTGTTATCTTTTGTTAGTTTAGACACTTTTCTGAGAGGCGGTGTGCCATTAAAGCTCTACCGCATGGGCGACTCCGCTGTCTGTGCCATCTGGTTAGCAGATAACGTTTCCGACGCAATGAAAATGGCATGTTACTACTACAGAGCTGAATTGCTGCCTTTGTACGATTCCTGCAATATCACACTGAACGGCTTAATGCGTACAAAACGATGATAGTTTATACTATACAGGATGAGTCATTTAAGTTGAGACGTAAAAATACCACTTATGTTTCCACAAGAAAGAACTGAAGACCAAATTCGTATTAATAGTAATCTTCAAGATGACGCCAGCCACATACAACAATATGATACTGTTATTTCGACTAAAAACAGTGCTTTTGAAATATGTATTTGGATTCTAGCAGGAAAAAAAATTAATAACTTTTACTGAAAGATTTTTTTTAAATGGGGTCACAGAACTGCAGCACTGGCAAGAAAGCACAAAGAGAGGTTCTGTGAACCATTACTTACTAGGTCAGATTTGTTTTTATGTAAATACTAATACTGAACACAGAGTTATCGAATGTCAGTCACATTTAGTTTGTATTTACTCTGTCTTGTGCTTTATTTTCAACACGCCGAGTCAAGCTAAACAATCTTTCGGTCTTTAAATAATTTGTCCTGGCTGGGCGGACCGAGAGACAATTGCTTCCCACGAATAAAGATACGGAAATGGGTCTGTCTAACAACAGATTGAATAATGAGAAGGATTTGGCTCCTGTAAAAGAGTTTCGGTTGTCACAAAACCACTGAGAATTTTCATTGCAGAGAGGTCAACCATCTACTGAATCGAAAAAGTTGGTCTAATATAACCTCAATTTTATTCGCTCTTCGGAGGCACACACGTGAAGGAAGGGCAAGACTACACGTTAATAAGAATAATAAGGATACAAAACAAACAAAACGGATGATAGACCTCGTACGTTGATACGAGGTAACTGAATATTAGATCGACTCGGCAAGGGCCGCAAGGGATAGAAGGGATGCTAGTGACCTTCATCCCAATAGGTCGTTCTCTAAAATTCATAATCATGTGTTGACGTGCAATGATAGCTCTGATCAAACCAGTCTTTCGCCCCTACTGTTCAGTCTATACACAGAACAAGCAATGACGAAAATAAAAGAAAGGTTCTCGAGTGGGATTAAAATTCAGTGTGAAACGACGTCAATGATAAAATTTATTGATCACTTTCTGCATACAGTGAAAGTGAAGAAGAATTACGGGACATGAGGAATGGAATGAGCAGTCTAAACAGAACAAACAGAAGACAAAGTAAAGTAATGAGGAGGAGAAGAAATGACAAAATCTAGAAACTCAAAATCAAAATTAGTGACCACGAAGTAGATGAAGAGAAGGAATGCTGCTACCTTGAAAGCAAAATAACACGTGCCAGTCGATGCAAGGAACATATAAAAAAAAAGACTAGAACACCCAAAGATGGTATTACTGGCCAGAAGAAGTCTGTTAGTATTACCCATAGGCCTTAATTTGAGGAAGAAATTAATGAGTTTGTACTTTTGGAACACAGCATCGTATGGTAGTGAATCATGGACTGTGGGGAAACTTGAAAAAAGAAGAGAATCGAAGCGTTTGAGATGTCATACTCTTGAAGCATGTTGAAAATTAGGTGGACTGATAAGAAAAGGAAAGTGAAGGGTCTCCACAGAATCGCCGAAGAAAGGAACATATGGAAACACTGATAAGAAGACGTGACAGAATGACAGAAGCGTGTTAAGACATCAGGGTCCAGCTTCCATGTTACTAGAGGGTAAAACTGTATGAGAAGATGGAGATTGGAATACATCGAACAAATAAATGAGGACGTAGTGCGCAAACGCTACTCTGAGGTGGAGAGCTTGGCACAAGAGAAGAATTCATGGCGAGCCGCATCAAACCTGTCAGAAGCAAGATCACAAAAAACAAAAACAAATAGAAAAACTATTAGATGCCTGTTTGATTAGTGAAATCAAATTTCGATACCCGTCAGTTACTTTGGAAATATTGAAATTTTCATTTATCAATTTGTTTTTCTAATATTCCTACAAAAGTGGGGTTTATGTACTGATGGCAACTATATTCACATGCAGTCATCATAAATATAGAATCCTGGAGTACTTAGCACGTAGACATTACTGCAATGCAAGGGGAGCATAGTGTTAGGTCTAATGTAGCTCTAACTCTGCCAGGAGCCATAACCATTGTTGAGTTGCCATCATGCACAATGTTTATTATCCAACAATCCGAGGACAGATTAGCCCATTCTGTCATTACACGCGTAGCCCCAACTGACGTATAGAAAGATACTCTCTGTAAATATATGCCGTAGATCTATTTGTTGAACCACATCCTGCAAATGAACTACGTTTACCAGGGTTCTTGGCGGACTGTATAACAAAACAAAAGATATTATCATATTGTCCAATTCAATCCTAGTACCTTTAAAACTGACACATCCAATGAGTCTAATATCACAGAGTAAAAACATACGATCTATAATACAATCGTTGGTGAAATCAGAGGGAACACTAGTCGACATAATTAATTTCAATGTTGGCACAATGTAGTGCTGTGAACAAACAACACGCTATGAATTTAGCGTAAGGAAACCAAAGACTAAACGAACGTTATCTAGCAAAACATGCCAAACAAGAATGCAGCAATGACTGAACGTAAAATGGAACGTAATCAGATTTTGACAAACTCTTAAAAAGCTTAAATAAATTACACGTGCTAGTTGACAGTTAACAGGCGACTGACATCTGAGACCTACGTGCCCTCAGACCTCCAAAGAGTCTAACACCACAGAGTAAATTATCGAAATTACTTTCTACAAGTGTAGTTTGTCAACGCAAGTATTTCACCACTATATAGTCCTTTCATTGCACCATTTTCATATGCACATTTTATTTGATTGGCATGTTTTGCAAATAAGAGTTTGTTTAGTCCTTGTTTTCCTTACGCTATACTCATAGCATGTTGTTTGTTCACAGCACCGTGTGGTACGAACATTGAAATTTATCATGTCGACTAGTATTCCCTCTGATTTCACGAAGGATTGTATTAAAGAGCATATTTTTTTACTCTGTGGTATTAAACTCTTTGGACATTCGTGCGTACATAGGCCTGAGATGTCAGTCGCCCAGCAACTGTCAAAACTGCATGTCTAATTTATCTAAGGGTTTTAAGAGTTTGTCAGAATCTGATTATGTAGCATCGGCGTTTGGCCATTTCTATATGGTATGTGAAAGTGTCTTCTTTGAGAAATCTCTATTTTTAAGTCAACAGATGTTATAATTTTGTAAGTACTGGGTATGATGTTGGTTTTCAAAGGTAAAACTCTAATTTTTTCAGTTCTTGTCTGTATATATTTTACATGGTTTAATCTGATAGTTCAGTTCTTCGAGTTGATTATGGTCGAAACAACAGAAACAGGTCGAATAAATACAATTTACACACCTGATTGGTTAATATAAATGCTTTTGTATTAATACTTTCAGTAGCACGGAAAGACGGAAAGGTCCGAGAATATATTGCATTGCGTGTATAGCTTTGAACCTCTTTAAAGCTTCATTTGTTTTGAGCCGCAGTTACATTAACTCGTTTCCTTAATAGAAACTCTGCTTTTTGCGTGGAATTTATTGGCCCACACGCCCAAACACTCAAGAGATACTGGCGTTGTGGTACTGTCCTGTACGCCCTCAAGGTACGACTGCCTCAAGACTTTACTGTCTTCGAAGTGGAATTATATGCAATCTTGTGTGCACTGGAGGAGATGAGATGTGTTTCGAGTACTGATTTCCTTGGCTGTTCCGATTCCCTGAGTACCCTTCACTCTCTGCAATACTTGTATCAAGCAGATAAAGTAGTCCAGAATATCCAGGACGCCCTCCTCCAGTTACAACGGCTGGGGAAGGATGTGTCTTTCTGCTGGGTGCCGGGGCACATTGTTATTGCAGGGAATGAAAGGGCAGGTATAGCAGCTAGGCCCTAACCCTGCATGCTATCGGCTCGCTGTTGAAATATAGAGCCTTCGATGAGAGAATGAGTGGCTGGAAGTGACACACAATAAGCCGGCCTAGTAAAGCCCACAACGCGGCAGTGGCGTACCTCCATCCAACCCATCGATGGGGCGAAGTCCACCTTACTCGTCTTCACATGGGTTGCAGTCCTATGACGCGTGGCTTCTTACTCTGGCGAGAGGACCATCCAATGTGCGGTGTTTGTGGCGTACAGATCATTGTGCGCCAAGTTTTATCAGACTGGATTTTATTTTCAGACCATCAGACAGTGGCAGATCTGCCGATACGGACCTGCCCTCTGTTTTAAGTGACTTCCGACCGAATGTGGTCAGAGATTCAACGTTTTGTGAATTTTCCAACATTTTTCTCAAGATTTTAGGGAGATGGTTTTAATGTGTTTAATGTTTTTTGTAAGTGGTCCGCCGGTCACATTTGCCTGTGCCGTTGTTTTAGCTCTTGTGTCGTCTTCCTTGTATTTTAATCACTGAACTAGCAACTGTCACCATTTCTTCGTTGTGTTCAGGCACGTACATAGAGTGGTTGCGGTTGGTTCAAATGGCTCTGAGCGTTATAGGACTTAACAGCTATGGTCATCAGTTCCCTAGAACTTAGAACTACTTAAACTTAACTAACCTAAGGACAGCACACAACACCCAGTCATCACGAGGCGGAGAAAATCCCTGACCCCGCCAGGAATCGAACCCGGGATCCCGGGCACGGGAAGCGGGAACGCTACCGCACGACCACGAGCTGCGGACTAGAGTGGTTGCGTGAGTCAATGCGAGTGACGTGGCTCTCACAGCATGAGAGTCGTTTTGTAGGTTTCATCATCGCTGTGTGTAACCATTTTAGCGATTTCATCCACATTCGTTCCTTGTAAAGTGTATCAGGGCGCGGATACCCTCGCCCTTGATAAACTCAAAACGCAAACGTTATTGTATTCTAGTATGTTGACTGTGGCATTGTCTGCCTATCGTTATCCGCCAGGATAGCTTAGTGCTTCCCGGATATGGGGAGGTGAGCTCGTACCGGATCGAATCCGTCTCGCGGACTAATGAGGAAGGCTCTTGAGCCAACCGCCGTTGATGTGTTTTCTGGCTTCCCACATCTCACTAGGTGAAAACCGAGCTGGTAGGCACGTCCCGCCTCAGTTATACACTGCACAAACATTTCGAAAACGTTCTCACACTTGAACGTAGATTTACTGTGGACACAGATGGTGTACATAGATTCCGCCCCTAGGGAAATGGTGGCGTCAAGAAGGGCAACAGGGAAATTCCTGCCACTAACATTACCTCAACCCACATGACAATGCCGACACCGTAGAAGAAACGGCAAAGGGCAAAGGCAGACAAAGAAGAAGATTATCTGGCTAATAGGCAAAGCGTAAATATTGGAAACATTGGTTCATCACTGAAATGCATGGAGAAACTTCAAAGTGCGTGCTATGAGTGTAAACACACTGCGGAAGGCTCAAATGGTTCAAATGGCTCTGAGCACTATGGGACTCAACTGCTGAGGTCATTAGTCCCCTAGAACTTAGAACTAGTTAAACCTAACTAACCTAAGGACATCACAAACATCCATGCCCGAGGCAGGATTCGAACCTGCGACCGTAGCGGTCTTGCGGTTCCAGACTGCAGCGACTGCGGAAGGATCTGAGAGCAAAAAGCGAGGATACAAGACTCCAAATTTTTAACAGGACATAGGTCGTTGTGGGTGACGCATTCCACCTTCCGTGTTACTTCGATGACACGAACATTAAATGGTATTGCTTCCTCAGTTTCTGCTTTAGGAAGTTCAACGTAACCCCCCGAATTACCCCTGTTTCATTATCATGTCGTTCGGATTCCGAATTCCGCGCAGATACTGCTACTGTACTAAATAATTTGCAGTTGCTGGAGAGGTGGTTTCAGTTTTTAACATATTTCTACCCGCCTGTGTGGTATTGACAATGAAGTTACGAATCGCTGGCGTAAGACTCCAAGTAAGTTTTCCTAGCGACATATGATGCATCCTTCCTGTATCAGCTTTTTTAATTCCTGAATACACAATGTATCGACCTTTATCTGTGGCCTTTCGTAAGGTACGTCAGTCTTTCTCGTCGCTACATTTGAATCTGTCGGTATCGATTACTGACCTACGTGCATTTCATTTTCGATAATATATTCACGATCTCCATCATTATAACAGCTATTAAAAGTCGCATTTACGGCTATTTGTTCTTTCAGATGTGAAGCTTGCCTTTAGTCATAGTCTTGAACATTCTTTTTATTAACAGAACGCGTTCTTCCAATGGAGTTATCTTCAACTACAAAATTATTTATTTCACTATTCAAACAAGGCATAGCACGTAAAACAGGATCACTGTCAGTTTTTTTTTATCAGTGGAAATAACATTCCCTCCTTCACCGTACGCCTCGCCGTCCATGGCGGAAATGGGATGTGTGATGGCGGAGTTTAAATCTGCTGCTGCGATTGCAGCCGCTGCTAGCTAACTCTGATGTAATAATTCAGCAGTAGAAACTGGTTACATTTTATTTTCCTCCTCTAACAAGACAAATTCCATTAATCACGCTTTTACGATTCACAGCAAATTATTTCGCGGGAATGGAAACGCAGATATGTTTAACAGTTGTTCATTACTGCTGTGTCCGCCCCGGTAGCTGCGTGGCGCCGGCACAGTAGCTCAGCGTGTTTGGTCAGAGAGCTGGTTGGCCTCTGTAATAAAAAAAACTTGGAAGGATCAACAAACAAACTTGAACGAATGTCATGTGACGTCCGCAAAGACCAAACACAACGATCAACAACGATAAAATGCAAAAAAAAAAAAAAAAAGTAGTGGTCAGCGCGGCGGACTGTCACGCCAAGGGGCCCGGGTTCGATTCCCGACTGGGTCGGAGATTTTTCTCCGCTCAGGGACTGGCTGTTGTGTTGTCATCATTATCATGTCATCATAACAAGTGGAAGGCAACGGGAAACCACCACTGGAATCACTTCCCTAGACGCTCATGCGGTGGACCTCTCTGACGAGGCTTTCCCCATGACAAGACCTGCTGTAAGGCAGAACACAAAGTTTCTTTTGTTGCTGCTGTGCCCTTTTTGATGGCAGTGGTCATTTAAGTTTGATGATAGCTTTGCAAGCCAACAGTCGGTTAAATAAATAAACTAATACTGTATAACATCCAAAATTTTATGCTGTTCATTTGAAAGACATTTGTTTCACCTCCCCCTTTTTTTCTTCAGCGAGAGAATTTTGATGGATCCTTCCCCCTGGACTCTCTGAAACATTATTTAATGCCGCAACTCATGGCAGAGGAACAATAACAGTTCCTTTTACAACAACATTTTACTGCACTATTGACCTTATTGCTTATGTTTGGTTAATAGTTCTGGCTAGGAGATATTCAATATATATCACTACTGTATATCTCAGCAGCTGATTACAGATACATATTAATAATATTTCTGGAAGGTCTATCTATGTAGCAAAGCTCAGTACGCGTGTGAAATGTGGAAGCGGAAGAATATAGATATGAAACGATCAGATGCCTCTGAAATATGGAATTACTGGAGACTGTTGAAGATCTGATGGAGTGCTAGGATAAGGCATCGGAACGTCAGATGGGTTGTTAGAGTAGGGAATGAGGACGTGCGGCAATCAGTCAACGAGAAAAATTCATATTAAATTACATAATGAAACGAAGAAGTAGACAGGTTGGCGAAATATTACGATGTGAGTTGTTGATGAGGAGATGGAAGGAAATTAGTCGAAGTTGCTGCCGTAGATATGAATATATAAGACAGATCGTTTATAAGATACAGTGTATTAATTATACTGAAGTAAAGAGGACAGCGAAACTGAATCAAATCGGACTTTGTATTAATAACAGGAAGAAGGTAAATAATACTCGAAAACAGACTTAAATCGCAAATGAAAGAGAAATGTATGTTAAAATTACAAAACAGCTAGGAATTTATGTTTTTAGATCAATATACATAATGTTTTTCAAATGGGGTAGGAAGAGAGAGGAAACACAAAGAAGAACTCGTCCGTCTTTAAGGGTTTAGATGCTTTGAAACAGCTTCAGAGCATGTTACCATTACACCTAACCAACGCCAATTTTTGGATGTGAGTAAGCAGTCTCGGAAAGCCACTGGGACAGTTTACGACACGCTTCCTAAATCTGTATATATGGTTATACCACTACGTTTTACACTTCATGAATATTGTATAAACACTGTGTAAGAATCTTAAATGTCTCGGATTAGACGGGTAGTATGCTTTGGAGCAAGTCTGGAAGTGAATGTCATCAGTACCAGGCACAACGTTGCAAAGCGTTGCGAAGTAGAATGAGCACGTCAGGGTGTTAGCCGGGATGGCGAATGCTCGACTTCGTTTTATTGGGATAATTTTTGGAAAGTGTAGCTCATCTATAAAGGAGACGGTGCATAAAAGGCTAGTGTGACTCATTCTTGAGTACTGATCAAGTATTTGGGATCCCCACCAGGTCGGATTAAATGAAGACGTCGAAGAAATTCAGAGGCATGTTGCTAAATTTGTTACCAGTAGGTTCGATCAGCACACAACTATTACGGAGATGCTTTGTGAACTCAAATGGGAATCCCTGGAGGGAAGACGACGTTCTTCTAGCGAGGCACAGCTGAAGAAATTTAGGAAACCGGCATTTGAAGCCGACTGCAGATCGATTCTACTGCCGTTAAAGTACATTTCGCGTAAGTACCACGAAGATAAGATAAGAGAAATTAGGGCTTGAACAGAATCTTACAGAAATTTGTTTTCCTTTCGATCTATTCGCAAATGGAACAGGAAAGGAAATGTCCAGTAATGGTACATGGTATCCTCCGCCATGTACCGTACGGTGACTTGAGGTGCATGTATGCGGATGGATGTGGGTGGATGGAACAGAAGAAATCCCCAATCAGTCACCAAATAGAGACCTATGAATTGTACTGAGTGTATAAAAATACGCTGATAATGCGTAATACTACTCTGCGAGTAGTTTCGGAGTATGGCGCATTTTTTCAAGGAACACACGCATAACTGAAGCACGAATAGAGGTGCATGCACGCCACGTTTTTTGTTATAAATCTTACAAGTTTTTTCATAGCCATTAAAAATTCACAATCACAAATTTTCATAACTATCTTTATGGGTTAGGAATCTGTATGGGGCTACCAGAAAATATTTTATACTTTTAGTCCGATTTAAAAACGTTTAATACTAAAAATTTATTTTTATTTAAATAATTATTTGTTTCGCAGTCTATTTGCAGGCAACTTTCTTTCATTTTCATAACAAACCATATGAAACCTGAACTAGACTACATATACATACATACACCACAAACAACGCACCAATATTAGATATTGTTTGTCCTATTACTTACGCCCTGTGATATATCTTTTACTATTATCACTACCCCTACGCAAGATATACTGCGGTAGCTCCTCGAACACACGTTCATTAAATTTAGCAAACAGGCTTTCACGAGAACTTTTTTCCAAAGATTGTCATTTAAATTCCCCAATTGCCTCTGTTCGTTTCTTTTGTGCTATACAAACTTGTTACTATCCTGGAAACGCGTGTATGAAATCGACGTCTGTTGCAATGCCCACTGGATAAGGACTCCATACGGCGGAACAGTAGCGTATACGATTCACTCTACACGTGTACTACACTTTCCCGGAGCCGTTGCAGCAAATGTAAGTCTTTCATTTGCCTTTCCCATTAATGCTTTAACATTTTCGACCCGTTTCTTATACCTTCTTAATGTTGCGTCTGCCACCGTAGCTGAGTATTCAGCGTGGATGGATGTCACGCGGGTTCGATTCCTGGTAATGTCAAGGACTTTTCTTCTTTCGTAGGAGAACTGGTACGCTATGCACTCAGCCTCGTGATACCAATTGAGGGGCTAACTGAATGGGAAGTATCGGCTCCACAGTCTAGCATAGTCGGCAAAACGACCGGGAGAGCGGTGTGCTGAGCACGTGCCTCTCCACACCGCATCCGCATCACGATGCAAGGCAGGGAATTTTTCACGGCTGCCGGTTGACATCCCTTGGGCTTTCAATGCGTGCGTCAGGAGATCGTTTCGTTAGAAATATTATCCCTAAACATTTAAACAATGTTATGTACTCAAGAGATTTGCAAGTAATCTTGGATACAGTCGGGTTCTTCCGTATATTTATAGGTATTTTCTTGCTTCGATATCCATTCATTATACAACGTGTAAATTTTGTTCAAATCATTCTGCATTTCCTTACGTTTACCCGTTTGTGATTCACTTAACTGTCGTTTATTTTCCTTAGACAACGCTATCTTCAGCGAACAACCCATGGTTCTACCGATCATATCTGCTAAAAGGAACTCGTTAAACTTCGGTTACACGATAAATCAGTCTAACCTAAAAGCCGTAAATTCAACTAAAAGTTTTACAATTATGAACAACTTAAATTGGAAAGAACACACAGAAAATGTTGTGGGGAAGGCTAACCAAAGGATGCGTTTTATTGGCAGGACACTCAGAAAATGTAAGAGACCTACTAAGGAGACTGCCTACACTACGCTTGTCCGTCCCCTTTTAGAATACTGCTGCGCGGTGTGGGATCCTTACCGGATAGGACTGACGGAGTACATCGAAAAAGTTCAAAGAAAGGCAGCAAGTTTTGTATTATCGCTAAATATGGGAGAGAGTGTCACAGAAATGATACAGGATTTGGGCTGGAAATCATTAAAAAAAAAAAGGCGTTTTTCGTTGCGACGGAATCTTCTCACGAAATTCCAATCACCAACTTTCTCCTCCGAAAATATTTTGTTAACACCAACCTACATAGGGAGGAACGATCACCACGATAAAATAAGGGAAATCAGAGCTCGTACGGGAAGATATAGATGTTCATTCTTTCCGCGCGCTATACGAGTTTATAATAATAGAGAATTGTGAAGATGGTTCGATAAACCCTCTGCCAGGCACTTAAATGTGATTTGCAGAGTATCCATATAGATGTAGATGTAGAATATTAAGAACACCTGAGGTGCTGCTACGATTCCTTGTGGCACATCCGATGTAGCTTTCGTCTTTGCTGAATCGCAGTAGCACGTGTCATAGTTACATACACTGACCAGCCAGAACATTATGATCACTTGCCTAGTTGCCTATATATATGCACCTTTCGTATGGATAACAGCGGCAAGGCGTAGTCACGTGGAAGCAATGAGGTCTTGGTCTGTCACTGGAGGGAGCTGGCACCACATCTGCACACATGAGTCACAATTCCAGGGAGGGGAGCGACGAGCACTGACGACACGTTCAATCACATCCCTTATGTGTTCGATCGAGTTCAGATCTTGCGAGTTGGGGGCCATCGCATCAATTGGAACTCGCCACTGTATACCTGAAACCACTCCATCACACTCCTGGGCTTGTGACATGGCGCATTATCTTGCTGAAAAATGCTACTTCTGTCGGGAAACGTGACTGACATGAAGGGGTGTACGTGGCCTGCATCAAGTGTACGATACTCCTTGGCCGTCATGGTGGCTTGTACGAGCTCCACTGGACGCATGGATGTCAACGTGAATATTTTCCAGACCACAGTGGAGCCGCCGCCAGATTGTCTCCGTCTCGCAGCTCATGTCAAGGAGCTGTTCCCCTGAAAGACGACGGATTCGCGCCCTCCCATCTGCATGATGAAAAAAGTATCGGGATTCATCAGACCATTCAACGCTCTGCCACTGCGCCAACGTCCAGTGCGGATGGTCACGTGTCCATTTAGTCGTAGTTGCCGACGCCGTGGTGTTAACGTTGGTACATGCATGGGTCGTTGCGGAGGCCCATCGTTAGGAGTGTTTGGTCCATTTTTTGTTCAGACACACAGCATTAGAGTCTGACGTTAGTTCCGCCACTGTTCGCCGCCTGTCCTGTTTTACTAGTTTGCCCAGCATACGACATTCGACATCTGTTATACTGGGTGGCTGCCCAACCACACGACGTCTGGACATGGTTTCACCTTGGTTTCGTTACGTGTTGGAGACACTCACCACGGCATTCCTCGAACACCCGACAAGTCGTTCAGTTTCCGAAATGCTCGAGCCAAGCCTCCAGCCCATCACACTCTGCCCTCGGTCAAACTCAGATAGATCGCGCACCTTCAAAGTTCTAACACGGACAGCACGCTCACTGATACTACATGCACCGTAAGTGTGTCTGATTAGCAATCATTCCTCACTAGGTGACGCTACTGTCACCTACACGTGTTTATATCGATAGTAGGTCAGTGGTCATAATGTTCTTGCTGATTATCGTACATGAGACGGACACACACTTGGCATAGTATGTGGACGAAAATAGAGTCACTGCACCCGCATATATTAGTAGATACAACTACTAACCTTTAAAATGGGTTGGCTTATAGCCCATCAATAGGCATACATTCTAATCTGCTTGTTGATATTTGATTGGAACGTTCTTGGAGGGTATACTTTCTTAACGGTGAAATTATTTCCAATGAATAATCGGAGCGGTACGTTTATTACGGCAGCTGCACTCAGGTCAAATGTGTGACGCAAAAGCATTAGACAGAGTGCACGCCAGATCAGTAGGCTGCGGCGGCGGCGCGGTGGAATCTGGAGCATCCCTCGCACAAATCAGCGATCCGCTGCGCTGCGCTAGTGCAGAAGGTCGGAGCAATTTGGGAGCGGGCCGTACTTTCACTTGCAATGGCGTGAGTGCTACCGGGGCCATCATTACGTGTCGGCCGCATTGTCACGAGGTTACCGGAGAAGACGACCTCACTCCACTGGCCGTACCGACATCATCTGCTCACCTGCAAGTAATTGTAGCAGCTCTCGAGAAACTGCAGCATATAATCTCTCCACTTTAAATACATGAGCAAACCTTGCACGAGTGTTTACAGCGGGATCGGAAAAAAAGGTCGTGGTAATTTGGAGTACGTTCTTCTTCTTCTGTGTCCTCGACGGGAAACATCTCTTAACACCTCCCTCTCACCACCACGATCATCTAATAACGCTTGATGCAAACTCTCAGCACTAACTAATTGTTCCCATGCGTTAAGAACTTTACCTTCTGAATTTACGTCCAGCATTCTAACGTGTCCCCACGTTAGTCCACGTGAATCTTTCTCTATCAAGATCCCCGGCAGTGCCTTATTACGATGAGCGTTCAATAAGTAATTAAAAACATCTTTATCTCGGTCAGTTTCGATTGAAAAAATGCGTCATTTGTAGTGGGACATCGTGGAACATTCCCGCTTCAGCCCCTATGGTTTCATGATATTCCGATATGTGCTATATGTAGCTTTCAAAATGGTGTTCGTAACGGAGGTGTGTTCCAAGCATAGAGTTTTCATTGAGTTCCTTTAGGCGGTAAAAAAAGAGCATCGCAGATATTCATAGGCGTTTGCAGAATGTCTACGAAACCTGGCAGTGAACAAAAGCTCGGTGAGTCGTTGAACGAGGCGTTCTTGTTTGTTTGTTTTGTTTTGTTTTATTTGGCCTCCAGAGTTTGTACTCTATGTAGCCATCGAGAATACATGTTTACACAGAATACATGATTGTACAAAGAAAATACAAAAATGTATTTACAGACTCTCAAGCTTTTACCACAATAAACGTTTAACAAATAGATTGATAAGTAAACTAGACATTTTGGTGTAATCAATTCACACTGCTTCTTAAATTTAATAATACAGATAAATGAAAATATGAATCCTAGAGGCTTTTCCCTATAGTCTTAAGAAAACTGACACGGATTTTATACAGACGAATGTCTTTATAAACCAAAAGAGAAGACGCTGATTGAGGGAGAAGGTCTTCAGAAATTTCGATCGTTCATTGTCAAATTTGGAACCCGGAAACAAAATTTGGTTTACATCGGCTTCTGACTCGGAATCACACTCACATGCAGCGAAATCGCAAATGTCAGTTCTTAACAGATGTAAAGGAAACGAAGCACAGTCCAAGCGGAGTCGAATGATGATGGAAATCATAGATCGATCCAAATGCGTTCTTGTAAGCCGCGCCCTTATAGTAATTTCAAGTTGTAATGCGGTATAATGTCCACCTTTCGTTTTTTGGGACTTATTCAACATTTCTTGCTATTGCTGTTTCCTGTTGCTCTTGACTTCACGTAAATAGTCTGTATATGGTAATTTCACATCTAGAACATAACGGTTGGTATTGTTATTCCATCTTCGGAGTCGAATACCTTTAAGAACACTCTGGGAGTCGGACGAGTTTCATATCTTCAAGAAGGAAATAGAAGATACAAAGTTAATTGCTTCCAAAATTGCGACAGTATCTTACGTAAAAATTGACGCACTTTTAGGCAGTTTGTAGGTCTCACTGATATGGATCTGAGGGCATAGAAAAGCACTGCAAGTATACTCCTGTTCTTAAATTTTGAGTCCATCAGTATATATACCGATACAAACAGGCCACTGAGCTTCAATGCGACAATTAAATCTGAAAGTTTGGTTCACACGTGGCGAGGCTGTCATATTATAATAATGTCGAGCTGTGAATGTCGAGATCGTATTCAAATGAAGACATATATGAAGAACATCGCAAAGACCGTATGACAGGATACCAAGAGTCAAACCTTTTGTAGACGGCCGGAATATTACGAGAACTATTCGGAAACTAAGATGCGATCGATCGCGAAATAGAAACCACAGTTAGAATCCTATGGAACTTCGCATAGATGTGTTGGACAGCGTCTCTATTACGCCCATCGATTGTGTCACGTCACTCTTTTCAGTTCCGAGCGCACAGTGAGCACGTAAAGACTCCTAGAAAATAGTGTCTCTCCGCCTATTGTGAGTACCAGTGAGATACTGCGCCTGATTTAATGCAGCCCACAGAACGTAAGTGCCATGCATTTCTTTCTTCATAACAACACTAGGCCGCACACTGCAGGGGCCGTGAGGACGCTCCTGCAGCGTTTATAATGGGAAGTGTTTGATCACTACCATACAGCCCTCACTTCGCTCCTTCTGATTATCATCTCTGCTGACATGAACCACTGGCTATGCAGACATCATTTTGGCACACACAACGAACTCCAGACCAGCGTAGAGAAGTGACGGAAAACACAGGCCTTCTATGACAAGGGTCTTGGAAAGTTGGTACAACGCGACAACAAATGCTTAAGACGGAGCGACGACTATGAAGAGAAGTAGTTGGAAGGTATAGCAAATTGTTGCAAATAAAACATTTTTAATTTTCGTTCTGCTTCCCATTTCTCGACCGATCGGACCCTACTTTTCGAATAGCCCTCGTATTTCTTCTGTTGCAGGCATTCTGTAATTGGTAAACGCGGTCTCATTATAGTCAGGATTTTCCATAAGGGCCATTCCTTGGATGAAAAATTTATCTGACAGCATGTAACGTTTAATGCTTAAAGGGAATCTCTCCTACCGCCACCAAGAGAGCATTTGTAGGCGTCGAATGCGTGGCACCAAGGTAGGTACGAATGGCTCTGAACTGAAGAGTATTTAATTTGAAGAAGTAAAGCTTAGGCACATTGTGGTCTAGCATACAACCATAATCCAGTCTAGATCTAATAATCTCTCAATACATCATATGTAGAACACTTTGATGTGTTCCACACCATACACCAGTGAGAAAGCGAATTACATTTAATATTTTCTCTCATTTATCAACAATAGATTATATGTGAGGCGTCCAGCTGAGCCGAGAGTCAAATATCATACTGAGGAATCGAGTTTGAGATTTTATCTGGAAAACATTCTTTCCGCATGTCGCGCGATCAACAATGCAAGCAGTGTTCGATTTATAAAAAGGTACGATCACGGATTTCTCAGCCGAGATCTCCAACCCATTGTTAGACAGCTATTCATCAATGTGCTCTATAGCAGTGATTAACTCCGCTTTAGCCTGGATATATGAATCACAGTTGAATAAACACAAACATCGTCTGCATATTGTAGACACGCCAGGGTAGCCGAGAGCGCTAACGCGCTGCTTCCTAGACTCGGGTAGGCGCGCCGGCCCTGGATGGAATCCGCCCGGCGGATTAACGACGAGGGCCGATATGCCGGCCAGCCTGGATGTGGTTTTTAGGCGGTTCCACATCCCGCTAGGTGAACACCGGGCTGGTCCCCATGTTCCACCTCAGTTACACTCGACGCAGACAGTTGGTGTGCACTATTTCCGTCCCGGGGGGTACGGGGTGGTGGCAGGAAGGGCATCCGGCCACCCCTTAACCATTAACATGCCAAATCCGACTAACGATGGCTGACCCTGCGTAACTTCGGGACAAGGCTCAAGCGATAGAATCGTCTGCATATCGTAAAATTTTTGTCAGGAGAGTGATTGTTCTTTCTAAATCATAAGTATACAGAGTATATAAGAGGAGCTTAAAACTGCACCCTGGGGGAGGCCCGGAGAGACAAAATACCCACCGAGCATGTTTCCTGTAAATCTGGTATAGACTGTTCTTTGGGCGACCACACAATTGATGCCATCTGTCATCCTTGAATAAATGCCAAGATCCGTCAGCCTGTTCAACAGACTCGTTTATGTACACGTGACCGAAAGCTCCCTTACCGCCAAGAAAAGCGGCGACGATCTTCTTCTTCCTTTTTTTCGTGTGAAAGGCTGAGATGATGTCCATTGCAGGCGAATAGACATTGTCAATAGTCCCTTAGGCTTTTCTACATCCGTATTGACTCCGAGGCATTAAATTACACTTTTCAGGCGAGCATTTTTACACAAGACGACAATGCGAACAGTCGATAGCTAGAGGAGATATTTGGACCTTTCCCATTTTTCAGAAAGAGAATTATAACCTGCGTCTTCCAAGTTTCCAATAGGTCGTGTTTCTCCAATACTGATTAAAAATGAACAATAGCAAATTTTTTGCTTCCATGGGAAGATTCTCAATCATAGGATAATATATGGAATCAATACCCGGACAACTATCACTCGACGTTTTTGTGGCATAGTTTAGCTCTTCTTTCAAGAATGGACGAAGCAAGATAAAATGATAGTCATCTTCAACTATAGGTACATGTTGGGACGGGACCGTTGGAGGAACGAGCGTATCAATAAATCCCACTATCCAAGAAGTTGCACTAGGAAGAGAGGATAGCAGATGGCTGTTTCTAAAAGCCTTTGTTTTATACCAAATAATCAACATACCGGTTGCATAAAATATTTGTTTAGTATCAACGTTTAAAGTTATGAAGAATTCTGCTGGGAGATGGTCTGATCCCACACTGTCAGTTTTAACGTAACGGGTATTGGTTTGTCTGTCCCTGTATGATACGGGGTGCAGGGTGCCAAGCATCATGAAACGGTGTTGTCAGCGTACACGCTTAGTTTCTCATTAGTCGTGGTGGTTTCTGGAACGTCAGTGGTGTCTGAATTGTATATCAGAGGAAACAGGAAGCCGGCTGTGTTACACCTGCTTGAAGTCGTTTGAGGTGGCATCGTCTGCATAGTCTGTCTTGCAATAATGTCCGTGTGAATCGATCTGTTTTGGTCGTTATTCCTAGTATTGCTAGCTATCACAGTGGCCGTTCGTGCCAGATTTTGTTGAACGCACGCTCGATGTCCTAAACGACAGCTAGCGTGCAGCGTCCGTTATTGATAGGTTTTGTTGTCTATGATAAGTCTTAGTAAAGAGTCATTCGCCGATCTTTGGTTCCTGAAACCATCTTGTGTGTCTGGAAACAGATGGTGTTCGTGATCAAACTTTGTCAATCTGTTGGTGAGTATTCTTTCATATGTTTTTCTTACGACGTCTAGACGTGAGATGGGTCTGTAGGACTTTGGGTCGTCAGTGGCTTTTCTGGTTTGGGTATCATTATGGTTTTCGTCATTCTCAACGCCACAGGTATAGTTTCATTTGTCAAGGTGTAACTAAACAATGTCAGTAATATGGGGTGTAATACCGTCAGGGGGAATTTTCATAAAGGTAGTCTAGTTACAACATTTCCACGTGGAACGGAATTACGTCCGTCTTCTATGGCATTAATCAGTTCATCATCTGTTACTTCACATGTACGTGTACCGTCTTCCTCCTTCACTACTGTGGGCATCGCTAACAGTCCTGTTATCTTTCTGGAGTTGGGCTGTGTGAAGTTGCCGTCAAGGTGATCGTCTCAGGGGAAAGAGTGTACTTCTTCCGGCACTTTCTCGAAGGCTTCAGCCTTCCCTCTGTCATTCGTGGTCGGTGTTGCGTCTGCAAGAAGGTGGGATCTGGGCTTGGTCGCTAGTCCCGTACTGGTTTTAGATTTCTTCCAGAACTTTTGACTGTCAGAGAAGTTCAGTAAAACAAGGGGTGAAAAGCATTGTATCTAGTGCAGAGCTTCTACGGTAGGAAGCAGACGCCATTGTGGGAGCTCCATAGATGACTATCGTTACGTTATTGTCTTCAATAACATCCATCCTGTAGCCCAGATCTCGCAACTTTCGACTTCCATCTTTTTGGACCAGCGAAGGATGCACTCCGCAAGAAGCAGCACGTGGATGATGGGGAGGTTACTGATTGAGCAAGACGTTGGATCCGACGTCGACCAGTAGAGTGGTACTATACGGGCATACAGGCGCTCCCTGTAAAGTGGCGCATGGCCGTCGCATTGAACGGAGGTTATGTTGAAAAAATGTATTTTGTAGCCAAAAGAGTGGGGAATAATATGGTGTGTTGGAATACTGAATAAGACCAGCCTGCTTTCAGAAAACCATTACCTACTGAACGCCCCTCGAACAAGTGAGCTGTCGTAGTGACTAACATCTCAGTGTTTCTTTTTTCTTCAGGAGGATCCGCTTCCGAATTCCTGTCCCAGCACCGAGCGAGGTGGCGCAGTGGTTAGCACACTGGACTTGCATTCGGGAGGACGACGGTTCAATCCCGTGTCCGGCCATCCTGATTTAGGTTTTCCGTGATTTCCCTACATCGCTTCAGGCAAATGCCGGGATGGTTCCTTTGAAAGGGCACGGCCGATTTCCTTCCCCATCCTTCCCTCACCCGAGCTTGCGCTCCGTCTCTAATGACCTCGTTGTCGACGGGACGTTAAACACTAATATCCTCCTCCTCCTCCTGTCCCTGCGTCGAATCACATTTGTCGTAATTTGCGTAAATCACTTGTGTTTGACACAAGCACAATCATTAAAGGCCGTGATCTTAACTTGGCTTTGTGCACTAATTTACTTCCTTTTTATATTTTTCCATGGTTGAAAAATAATATACAGATAAGACAGGAGCACTGCGAGATGAACATCTGCTGGCCTTATAACAGGGCATTTGTGTCATTCATTGGATTCTTGCAGCATAGAGGCGCTCCTAACAACAGTTGCTGAAATCGAACGTTTTCCCTTTTCACAAACTTTACATTATTTCCTCACAGCCCACATTTTTTTCATATCTTTGAGACACGTGCAATACTTTTCTAAGAAATAGATACAGCGTTGTTATCAAAATCTGATCTTTGACGCACCACTGGTGACATTTAGCTTGCGATAAGAAATCTAAAGTGGCTGTCTGAGAATAAGCTTCTTATTGTGCTTGAATCAGACACTCTATAGGCGTGCAGAAAGAAAAGTAGTAGAATTCCAATGTCCAGGATGGCAAGTCCCGTACCGCAGTACATAACTTATGCAAAATCAGAACTTCTTCCAGTTACTGTGCCTATTATGTAGATTAAGATCTCCTCCCTCCGCCATAATGAATTTCGCTAAATAAATGTCGTGTGACTAGGGCCTCCCGTCGGGTAGACCGTTCGCCAGGTGCAAGTCTTTCGATTTGACGCCACTTCGGCGAATTGCGCGTTGATGGGGATGAAATGATGATGATTAGGACAACACAACACCCAGTCGCTGAGCGGAGAAAAATCTCCGACCCTGCCGGGAATCGAACCCAGGCCTTTAGGATTGACATTCTGTCGCGCTGACCGCTTTTTTTTCTTTTCTTTTTTTTTAAAAAAATCTCATTTTGTTCGCCTTTGCTCGTCGTATCTGCTCGGGGCGGACGTCGGAAGACACCCTTTTAAGTTCTTTGTTGATCGATTAACTCAGTTTTTTTATTACAGAGGGTAGCTACCCCTCTGACCGAACACGCTGAGCTACCGTGCCTGCTCCACTCAGCTACCGGGGGTGGACATGAATTTCGCTTATACCTCACATTTCTTTACTTTGGTTTGTAAGTCGTTTCGTATTTTAACACATTCACTTCAAGTAGCAGTACACGGGTTGTAACGGGTATAACAGCACAAACATGTCACAAACTTTTTGATCCGATGTTTTCCGCTTGGTCGTAACCGCATCACTAATTGGACTATGCCCATCGGTTTAGACTAACCATTTCTCGCCCACGCATCCACGCTTCAGCACCTGATTTGCTGCCCAGGGGAAAATAAGCAGCAATGGCTTGATCTTGCCACACATACTTCGAGGTACTAACCAATCTAAAAACATACGACTCGTAATAGCTGTAATTATTAGTCTGCAAATGACGTGAATACCGATGTTATATTGTTCAGTGCATCGTTGTCAGTCACCAACAGAAACATCTGCACTTATATCCGCTACACACTGTATATTCTCGAGAAAATGATTACTTTTAATGAGCATTATGTTTTATTTATATCACTGTGCTTAGCTAGTTCCTATTTCCTAAAACCTGAGAGTGTCCAATCATATCTCATTTCTCAACGTAAATCAAGCATTAATACGGAAATTAAATTACTTAACTTTAACGTCTATTGAGACCAGGTGGAGGTTCTTCCAAACTTCACCTCCATAGTCAACTCAGAACATTTCAGTTTGAGTCACTGAAATAAAATAACGGCAACGTTTATGTTTTGAAACTTTAAACAGCGGAAAATTACAAGTGATGTAAATAATTAATATGTAAACACATTATTTGCTCCCCAATCTAGAACCGCAAGACCGCTACGGTCGCAGGTTTGAATCCTGCCTCGGGCATGGATGTTTGTGATGTCCTTAGGTTAGTTAGGTTTAACTAGTTCTAAGTTCTAGGGGACTAATGACCTCAGCAGTTGAGTCCCATAGTGCTGAGAGCCATTTGAACCAACCATTTTGCTCCCCAATCCGAAAGACCGTCCCCAGAATGTCAGTTTCGCGGTGAATAACGAAATAGTTTTGACGTTTCACGACAACTGGGTACACACGCTACTAGTCAGTATCAAATAGATCATCTTTTAGTTGAGACAAATTATAAGCCTTAAGAGAACACTAACATTAGTGAAAGTAGGAAACTACATACATGACACACATGGGTAGCATGATACTAGTTCCCCGGCCTGAAATCTTGATTGGAAACCCGCACTTACTTGTCTTACTTCCTTTCTTCCTCCTGGTTTCTGAAGCACTCTTTCAAAACAGCTGCGCGTCAGTGAAATGATAAAATATATCTTCTCTTAGAATGCTCGCGCACTGTATCTGAAATAGACTGTATATTTTATATCAAAGAAGTCACAAACGTTTCGCTTTAATAATTGTTTCCTTGCTTTCTAGACAGTTTGCTGCACGGCCCTGGAATCCAACACTACATAACACTAATTAAGATTTAAAGAAGAAAATGGTGTACTGAAGGAAGGAAAACGGAGAAGAAGAAGGGAATAACATAAACCAATATAATGAGGTTACAAAAGTCATAGGGTAGCGATATTCACGTATACAGATGGCGGTAGTATCTCGTACACAAGGCATAAAAGGGTAGTGTATTGACGGAGCTGTCATTTGATTTCAGGAGATTCATGTGGTGAGGTTTCCGACGTGATTATGGCCGCACGACGGGATTTAAGTGTTAACAGACTGTGAATGCGGAATGATAGTTGGAGCTAGACCCATAGGACATTCTGTTCCCGAAATCGATAGTGAATTCAATATTCCGAAATACACAGTGTCATTAGTGTGCCGACAATACCAAATTTCAGCCATTACCTTTCATTGCGGACATCGCAGTGGACGACGGCCTTCACTTAACGACCGAGAGCAGCAGTGTTTGCGTAGAGTTGCCAGTGCTTAAAGATAAGGAATACCGCTTGAAGTAACCACTAAAATCAATGTGGGACGTACGAGGAACGTATCCGCTACGACAGAGCGGCGAAATTTGTCGTTAATGGGCTATGGCAGCACACATTCGAAGCGAGTGCCTTTGCTAACAGCACGATATCGCCTGCAGCGCCTCCCCTGGGTTCATGATCGTATCGGTTGCACCCTATACCACTGGAAAACCGTGGCCTAGTCAAATGAGTCCCGATCTGAGTTTCTAAGAGATGATGGAAGGGTTCGAGTGTGGCGCAAGCCTGACAAAGCCACGGACTCAAGTTATCAACAAGACACTGTGCAAGTTGGTGGTGGCTCCATAATGGTTTCGGCTGTTTACATGGATGGAGTGGGTCCTCCGGTCCAACTGAACCAGTCATTGGTCGGAAAAGGTTATGTTCGGCTATCTGGAGACTATTTGCAGTCTTTCATGTACTCTACGTTCTCAAAAAACTATGGAAATTTTATGGATGACAATGAGCCATGTCAGTGGTCCACAACTGTTCGCGACTGGTTTGAAGAACATTTTGGACAGTTAGAGTGAGCGAGTTGGGCACCCAGATCGCCCGAAGTGAATCCCATCGAACAAAAAAATGGTTCAAATGGCTCTGAGCACTATGGGACTTAACTTCTAAGGTCGTCAGTCCCCTAGAATTTAGAACTACTTAAACCTAACTAAACTAAGGACATCACACACATCCATACCCGAGGCTGGATTCAAACCTGCGACCGTAGCGGTCGCGCGGTACCAGACTGTAGCGCCTAGAACCTCTCGGCCACCCCGGCCGGCCCCATCGAACATTTATGGACATAATCGAGAGGTCAGTTAGTACACAAAATCCTTCACTAGTAACACTTTCGCAATTATGGACGACTGTAGAGGCAACATGGCTCAATATTTCTGCAGGGGACCTTCAGCGACTTGTTGAATCCATACCATCTCGAGTTGCTCCACTATGTCGGGTAAAAGGAGGTCCGATACGATTTTAGGCGGAACCCCATGATTTTTGTCACTTCAGTGTGTATACGATAGAGAGAAAGGCAAGGAACTACTTAATGTCACAGACGTATCCGATAATAAGAAACAGACTACAAGTAGTAGATAAAAAAGACTGAAAAACTAAAGTGTTATTGCTCAGAATTCTGTTATGGTTTCATCTGAACATGATGAAGGGCAGTCCACCAATCGCAGTCCCTGACTCCGTGTCTGGAACGCTGCAGCACCCGTAACATTCAGTGTCGCAAAGCGTAGACTGCTGCATTGAGGTATATGTTCACACTGATCTTTAGGTTACCCGTCGTATAAGGTGTCATCCATCAGATGTGACTGTGATTCTCTCTGTTGTCTGATACTGCTGGCTCCGTTGACATGAGGCGCTGTCTTCCCTTGTACTACTGGTAGCAAACATTGCATAAGCTCTAACAACTGAATGCATACAAAGCCGGAAGCGCTGGTACTCTTCAGGATCTCAGGAGCTGAAGCTCATAGTACATACTGAAAACATCATGCGCTCCGAACCAAGTGATGAGATCTGTCATTTCTTTTAACTTTCTCCTCTGCTGCCTGGATCTTCACTGACACTGCGTGACTTATCACACAAACTTCGACTTCTCAGCTGGTCCTTCTCTGCCTTCGATCGAGGCGCTCCACCACTATAACTTCATGTGATACAGTTTCTTAATAGTGGCCAACAACTCCGCGACTCTTCGACCACTGAAAACGCAAGTCGATCGACCCTCTCAACTAAAATACTTTTTTTAAGATTTTCCTTCCCATAAATTTCAGAGACAATGAAAGAATCCAAAATTGGAGGCAGCCTGCCAAGTGACCCTCTCCGCATACTGTTTTCGACCACAACACTCTAAGGAACCACCACTAAAACAGACTGAGAGGACATTTTGATATCATGCATCTGCAAACTGGACCACGCATGAAGAGACTATTAAATGAGAACTACAGCGCCCTATGACACTAACAGACGATTTAGACATGGACTACGTAAGCAGTAAACTGGAACAGATTACAAATAGCTATGGACTCAGTCACACCAATGAAACAAATTAAAAAAAAACACAGACAAACTATTCTGCAAGGCGCTCTGAGACTAATATGGGAAGAACGCAGAATTTACGGGAAAAGGACGAACAACCCAGGCCTCAATCCTCTATGGAATATAATGAATGCACAAAAAAGCGCATAATTTCAGACTATCCACAGAGGCAATGGGATGAGACTTGCAGACGGCTAGACTTCTGTGACGGTCACAAGTTCTGGAAGAAATCTAAAACCAGTACGAGACTAGCGACCAAACCCAGCTCCCATATTCTCGCTGAGGCAACACCGCCGACGAATGACAGAGGGACGGCTGAAGCCTTCGAGAAAGTGCCGCAAGAAGTACACTCTTTCCCCTAAGACGATCACCTTGACGGCAACTTCACACCGCCCATATCCAGAAAGTTAACAGGACTGTTAGCGATACCCACAGTAGTGAAGGAGGAAGACGGTACACATACATGTGAAGTAACAGATGATGAACTGATTAATGCCAAAGAAACCGCACGTAATTCCGTTCCACGTGGAAATGTTGTAACTAGACTACCTTTATGAAAATTCCCCCTGACGGTAATACATCCCATATTAATGACATTGTTTAGTTACAGCTTGACAAATGAAACTATACCTATGGGTTGAGAATGACGAAAACCATAATGATCCCCAAACCATAAAAGCCACTGATGACCCAAAGTCCTACAGACCCATCTCACTTCTAGACGACGTAAGAAAAACATATGAAAGAATACTCACCAACAGATTGACAAAGTTTGCTGACTAACAACATCTGTTGCAAGACACACTAGTTGATTTCAGGAAACAAAGATCGGCGAATGACCCTTAACTAAGACTTACCATAGACAACAAAAAATATCAATAACGGACGCTGCACGCTAGCTTTCATTTTGGACATAGAGCGTGCGATCGACAAAATCTGTCATGAACGGTCGCTGTGATAGCTGGCAATACTAGGAATACCGACCAAAACAGGACGACTCACACGGACATTATTGCAAGACAGACTATGCAGAGTACATGTCAACGATACAACCTCAAACGACTTGAAGCAGGTGTAACACAGCGGGCATCCTGTTTCCTCTGATATACACTTCACACGCCACTGACGTTCCAGAAACCACCACGACTAATGAGAAACTAAGCGTGTACGCAGACAACACCGTTTCCTGATGCTTGGCACCCTCCACCCCGTATCATACAGAGACAGACAAACCAATACTAGAATCACTCCAGACATGGATGAGAAAGTGGAGAATAAAGCCACACCCCAACAAGATGCAGACGATACTATTTAGACATAGTAAGAAAAGACGACAAGATGTGAGCACTTAAGCATCCTCCAACTGCCACGGTGCACTTCAGCTAATGACATCTAGACTGCAGCCAAAATGACACCACTGCAGACGTTACACTTCTGCTCTGTCTGATACCTAGAGTTCCCATTAACTACTATCAGCGTACACAACGCTTGAGGCCATCCTTTTGTTATCTCTCGTTTGATTGACTTATCAGGTGATATCCATGTCACTATCCTGCCGCAACAGTCGTCTCTCAAGGAGCTACTCAAACAGGTCGGTAAATTTAGATGTCTGAACCACGCGAACGACGAACACCATTCAACAGTATCTAACGTACCGGTAACGTCTATCATGACGGCTACAACGTGTTTATCACAATTGTTATCAACGGTTGCAGCCACCTGGTATACAACGTCGACGATTGACTTGTCCTTCCTGGAATCTCAGTGTGTTTGATTGAGACATGCTAGTTCTCTATGTACTGTTTCGTGCCTGTAAAAGTGGTTCCTGTATTTAGTAAAGAGTGTGCAGCAGGTAAATAGAGCTGTACGATTTAGTGACTGTGAGATCTATATTATCCAGTTATTCACATAACAATAAATGATTTTTTCGTCTGATAAATGGAACCGAATGTATTGCATAAAATATGGACGCCAAAAAGCCATTGGATTCGAGACGCGGAACGGTTTCGCCACAAGTCAAGAGTTGCGCATAGCAGTCAGTGTCTGGCGCGGCAGAAACGAGCGTGTCGGCTGTCGTTACGCTAGCCCGAGCCCAGCCGTCTCGCCGTTTTCCATCGCACTGAGCGCTGATGCGAAACAGGCTCACATCGGCTTATGAGTGGGCGGCTTGACTACGTATGTACAGGAGTACAAACAGCAGTCGTTGTCTTCTACCCATCAAACAGGGAAACGTTTTAATTAAGTTGTTAATAACCTGTCTTATTTTCGTGCACGTTTGTGACTATTGACTCTCGTAGTTGTAATTGACCTCTAGACTTTTCAAGGAATCTGAGAACGTTGACTAAATCAGAGCTAGTTAAGCGGAGGTGACAAATTCTTAATAAAATTCCGGCCATTGTAATCACCAAATAAGTAATTTTCTGACTTTCACAATTCACTATTTGGCGGTTATAAAACACGCAGGATTTTACTGGGATATGAATTTCTGAAATTATGAACAATTCTTGTTGAGCACGTGGTTATTTGACACTCATTTCTACGAGGATATCGTAATATCTATATACAATTTGAACGTTATTGCATGTTCTGATCTAAAACAGCTCATAACTGCTGACATTCCTATTCTCTTCACAAAATCAACACTCACATTAATGGAAATCTCTCAGACCATCAGTAGTATACGCTGGGAATGTCTACATTAATCCTTATACTAACAATTTATTGCATTTTCCTTGTTCTAGTAGCAGCAACTATTTTCCCAAACTTGGTAACGTATTGCGAAGATGGCAACTTTTATCCATCACAGATGGTGCAATATTTTTGCAATTGACGACAAAGATGATAAAGATTTCAAGCATCTGACGAGTTGCATAATCAGGGTATGAAGTGCGTGAGCCCAGCTTCCCTACTTAAAGGCAGTTCCGATGAACCTTTAAAAGGGTGGTGGGAGACAAGCTGCGACATGGTCGCGAATTGAACAGTTACCCGAATATGGAATAACTTTCCTTTACTTCATGTCTATGGTCACAAATTTTTTGTCATCAGACTATATCGACTATAACGACCATCTTCAGGTCTGTTTTATGAAAACATATCCTAATATACTGGAGGCATAGTGGCGTCGTCAAACGCTAAACACAAAATTAGCGCCAGCTTCGTCAAATTTATATAAATAAATAGTATATGCAAGAGTCATCTTGTCAGCGGCACTACTGTTACTACTGACAAATAACTCTTGTGTATACTACTGTTTATATACATTTGTCGATGCTGGCGCTAATTTTATGTTTAGCATTTGACGATGCCACTATGGCTCCAGTATATTAGAACACGTTTTCATAAAATAGACCTGAGGACGGACGTCATAGACCGAAACCGGTAGTCTGATGACAAAAAATTTGTGACCATAGTCCTGAAGTAAAGGAAATTTAGACACTTATGCTATGTTTAAAAGATATGAAACTAGTATCAGAAAGCTTTGGATTTTCTCACAACGAGGTGTCATTAATAGTGAAAGAAAAGACCATTACAGTCTTTTTCATGCAGGAAGTTGTTATTACTTCACGCATATGTTCAATGAATGAACGAAAATGCTCGGTAAAAGAGCGAATACAGTAGACCTGTCTGTCGACCTATTAAGTGTGGGTTGCAGCATCGCTGTCTGGTGAGTATTTTTCGTGCTAGGAATTGATGATGTATATCTAATCCTACTCTCCGCAAGCCACTTTGTTGTTTCTGGTGGAGTATACTTTTGTACTTTTGGCATCACTGTCACGACTTCCCCCCCCCCCCCCCCTCCTCCCACCTCCTCCGTCCACCATCGACGAAACTTCCCGTTCCATTCGCGAATGGTGTTTGGGAACAACGGACACAGCAAGCATATGTATTTCCAGTAGTTCCACTAATAACGTAATCGAGCAGTAATGGCTCTATTCGTCTTTTTATGCGCATTGCGTTTCATTCATTGACGTTCAGGGTCAACTTCCAGTCCTTCAACCAATCATTGAACCAAATCTTCCTGGATCTCGCAACCGTCTACTGGCATCACAAACCTCCTACAAACAAGAGCGTCGGCTGTGAATAGCCTCAAGGGCCATGCGACGTTAACAGTTAGCTCACTAATATATAGGGCGAGTCAGAGCTTTGCACATAAATAGAAGGAGCTAATAGAAGAGCAGGAAAACAACTTTTGAAAATGAAGTTATTATGGTGTTGGGAGTAATCCTGAGTCAGAGAAAGTTCTGGCATTTCAGGAACAAAAGGTCAAAAAAAAATGGTTCAAATGACTCTGAGCACTATGGGACTTAACTTCTGAGGTTATCAGTCCCCTAGAACTTAGAACTACTTAAACCTAACTAACCTAAGGACATCACATCCATGCCCGAGGTAGGATTCGAACCTGCGACCGTAGCGGTCGTAAGGTTCCAGACTGTAGCGCCTAGAACCGCTCGGCCACTTCGGCCGGCTAACAATAAGTTCAATCAATGGGGACGTGCCTTGAGTTCAGTAAAGATAACATACTGTTTACTAAATAATGTTGTACATCACAGAATGTGCTCATAACGGTTACCTCCACAATCAATACAGGCATAACGTCATCATAGACAATTCTGAAGCGCGCTGCACCGCAGTAATCTCATCAGAACCTGATGAGCAGCGTCTCTTTGTCGGGAACTGGTGTCACGAACACGAGGCTTTTGTGATGCCAGTTCCCGTCGAAGAAACACTTCTCACGAGGATACTTGCGAGGTCTAAAATTCTACTGGCTAGGCAGTCCAGCCACAAATATGATCAGATAGCCAGTAATCTCGTACTTAGATCACTGATGGAAAGTCCAGAACTGTATCACATTCCTCCTGCAACACATGGTACACGACACGAACATGGACGTCCTTATCTACGGCGCTATGGGCCTCGGGAACGAACAGAGCGAGTTAGGTTTCACATGATTTTCGTGTTTATTGTTATAGAAGAGATAATACATGAGCACGACATTGTTTCCAAAATTCTATGACAGACTGACGTCAGCAGTATGCGCATTAGTCCGCCAGCCCTTCTTAAAACGAGGAATTACCTGTACTTCTTTTTCGAATCGCTTGTCACGTTTCGTTGCTCTAGCAACCTTGATAGGTGTCATGTATAATTTTGGTATCTGAATCGATTGTGAGCGAGCAGCGATGTTGTAAAGCTATATCGCAAAAGTTAAGTTAGTATCTCTGATGTGCGCGAGAGAGCAGCGGAGCTGACAATATTAAGCTGTGTTGCTGTGAGGAAGCAATGGCAATGTTAATTTCAAACATGATTATATCAAGATTGTAGCGGAAACTGATTTGCGAAGGAAGAAGTCTAATAGAATGTCAAAGGTAAATGTTATAATGATGTTACTTGTTTTTCACTATTGCTGCGTCATCGGACTAACTTGGTTATTGTACTAAGAGCTACTAGATTTGAGAGACAGGAAATTGTATTGTTTGGATGTTAAAAAGATCATTAAATTTAAAATCTGCCTTGAGCACTTTTTCGCAGCATACAAAAAAACTTAGTGTTGTCATTTGTGCGCATATTTCATTTTTACCAACCTTTCTCTTACAGTTTTTAATGGATCATGGCACTAAGTGTATTCGAAAAACAGTTAGTTCGACTTGCAGTTAACGGAGAACTCATTGCACCTCTCGAGTGTCTCTGTGTAGTTACAGTAATTTACAGCTTTGGCATAGCGGCGCTCAAGACCGAGCAGTACTGCAACGCGTTATCCAGATTTGCGCAGAATAGAAGTAAGGACAAAAATCTTGATTTTTGTTTTTATTTATTCAATCAGGCCAACTTATGTCATTCAGAGACAGTTCTTGTAACCAATTTTGCAAAACCAATTACTGTGAGTTTCATGTAAGAGTTCATTATTCAGGCAGTTTACACTGTTCAAAATTCTTGCTGTCAGACTGCTAACTTTTACAGTAGGAAAGACTTCCCTGTTCGTTACGGTAATTAATTACTATTGCAGTGCAGCTTTGCTTCACATTACGACAGTTCATTTATTATCACAGGTCAGAACTTACAATAAGAAACAGTATTCCAGTTAGATTATTTTTAATTATTTAAAAGAGCTCTATCTCTCTTACTTTTATTACGAGGGTTGTCCAGAAAGTAAGTTCCGATCGATCGCGAAATGGAAACCACAGTGGAAACCAGAAACGTTTTATTAGCAACAGCTAGGTACACCTTCCACTCCGAGTTTTGTCGTAGTGTTTTATCAATTTTCCAATACCCTCGTCATAGAAAGCAGCCACATGTAATTTCTGCCAGTTATCTGCACTGGTCTGCAGCTCGTTGTCTGTGGAAAGATTTTGTCTTTATAGCCAGCGGTTCTTGTGAGCAGGGATGACACTCAGGGGGGGCCAACTTTATGTCGACTTAAAAGAACATAAGAATAGTCATTTTTTTCGTATATATCTCATTTTGCGACGGGTATGTTTATATTGCATCTTTGCTCCGGACAGTACTTATTAAATGGTATATACTTTATGGGTAAATCAAAATACACTCCTGGAAATTGAAATAAGAACACCGTGAATTCATTGTCCCAGGAAGGGGAAACTTTATTGACACATTCCTGGGGTCAGATACATCACATGATCACACTGACAGACCCACAGGCACGTAGACACAGGCAACAGAGCATGCACAATGTCGGCACTAGTACAGTGTATATCCACCTTTCGCAGCAATGCAGGCTGCTATTCTCCCATGGAGACGATCGTAGAGATGCCGGATGTAGTCCTGTGTAACGGCTTGCCATGCCATTTCCACCTGGCGCCTCAGTTGGACCAGCGTTCGTGCTGGACGTGCAGACCGCGTGAGACGACGCTTCATCCAGTCCCAAACATGCTCAATGGGGGACAGATCCGGAGATCTTGCTGGCCAGGGTAGTTGACTTACACCTTCTAGAGCACGTTGGGTGGCACGGGATACATGCGGACGTGCATTGTCCTGTTGGAACAGCAAGTTTCCTTGCCGGTCTAGGAATGGTAGAACGATGGGTTCGATGACGGTTTGGATGTACCGTGCACTATTCAGTGTCCCCTCGACGATCACCAGTGGTGTACGGCCAGTGTAGGAGATCGCTCCCCACACCATGATGCTGGGTGTTGGCCCTGTGTGCCTCGATCGTATGCAGTCCTGATTGTGGCGCTCACCTGCACGGGGCCAAACACTCATACGACCATCATTGGCACCAAGGCAGAAGCGACTCTCATCGCTGAAGACGACACGTCTCCATTCGTCCCTCCATTCACGCCTGTCGCGACACCATTGGAGGCGGGCTGCACGATGTTGGGGCGTGAGCGGAAGACGGCCTAACGGTGTGCGGGACCGTAGCCCAGCTTCATGGAGACGGTTGCGAATGGTCCTCGCCGATACCCCAGGAGCAACAGTGTCCCTAATTTGCTGGGAAGTGGCGGTGCGGTCCCCTACGGCCCTGCGTAGGATCCTACGGTCTTGGCGTGCATCCGTGCGTCGCTGCGGTCCGGTCCCAGGTCGACGGGCACGTGCACCTTCCGCCGACCACTGGCGACAACATCGATGTACTGTGGAGACCTCACGCCCCACGTGTTGAGCAATTCGGCGGTACGTCCACCCGACCTCCCGCATGCCCACTATACGCCCTCGCTCAAAGTCCGTCAACTGCACATACGGTTCACGTCCACGCTGTCGCGGCATGCTACCAGTGTTAAAGACTGCGATGGAGCTCCGTATGCCACGGCAAACTGGCTGGCACTGACGGCGGCGGTGCACAAATGCTGCGCAGCTAGCGCCATTCGACGGCCAATACCGCGGTTCCTGGTGTGTCCGCTGTGCCGTGCGTGTGATCATTGCTTGTACAGCCCTCTCGCAGTGTCCGGAGCAAGTATGGTGGGTCTTTTTTCCATTTCCAGGAGTGTATGATCCATCACAACTGCCCTCCTATTGTATACTGGAGTTGTCCATGATTACTGAACGACAGTATACAGTAGTGACGTCTTTAACAAACATATATAATCAGACTTCATATGAAAATACCACTTGAACTATTATTTGGCCTGGCTGAGGATCAAATCCCTTTATCTGCGGTCAGTTTTATATCTTCTTTACCTCCCCCCCCCCCCCCCGCACGTGTCAGCTTTACTTATATACGAGGGTCGGAACTTAAGTAGTGGCAACTATTTAAACTATTTATTCACAACCGATACAAAAGAGTTACATGTTTGCACCTTTCACTGTCCTTCAGAGTAGTCACCAGCGTTGTGTAGAACCCGTTGCTAGAGATGTGGAAGGCGTAGTATACCGTTAGTAGAGCCTGGTCTGTTGATGGTGCGAATGGAACGGTCTAAAGTTATACTGATTCTCGTGTATGACTGCGATGGTGTTATCCTAACGCATTACATTCCTCCACGGCAGACCGTCAATGCACAGTATTACTGTTCGTTTTTGGAGCGTCACCTGCGACCAGCTTTGCGAAAGAAGCGGCGACACTTTCTGCGCAACCCATCCATCATTTTGCACGACAATGGGCGGGCGCATACAGCCCAAGCTGTGGCTGCTCTGTTCGATCGATGGGACCGGGAAGTACTGTACCATCCACCATACTCCCCGGATTTAAGTCCTTGTGATTTGATTTGATTCCGAAGATGAAGGAACCACTTCGTGCCATTCGCTTCAGAACTGTTCGACAGATTCGACAGGCAGTAGACCGCTCCATTCGCACCATCAACAGAACAGGCTCTACTAACGGTATACTTCGCCTTCCACATGGCTGGCAACAGGTTCTGCACCGCTGGTGACTACTTTGAAGGACAGTAGCAGGTGCCCGCATGTAACTCTTTTGTATCGGTTGTGAATAAATAGTAGCCTCTATTTAAGTTCCAAACCTCGTAACAATTAATTTACATAAAATTTACAAAATTTCAAAAATTACATTTATGAGGCATCACGACTCGACACAGGGCATGTTTCAATAAGAGTCTTTTGCTCCAGGTTGAGGCGTAACCGCCACCCGCAGTTCACGTAGCCACACCCCCACACGTTAAGTGGTGTTCGTTGTGCTCGTGATTTGCAGTACCATCGGTGCAACTACGGAGATCGGTTCAACCTCGGGTCTGTAACTTCGTAGACGACGACGAACTGCACGACATTATAATGTCCAGGGGGGGCTGCTCCGTAGGACAAGCGCGCGTCGATGTGTGTTTGGTTAAGAAGTTCGATGCAGCGACGGAGTAGCCATAAAGTTCCGACCATGGTTATATAGACCACTTCCTCCATCACATATTTCAGTATCCAAAAGGCCATTCCATATCATCGGCACCGTCGAGAGCTCACCATATTCCAGGTAAGTCCATAAACTACTTGCTTTCATTCTTTTTTCGAAGCAAAATTCCGCGTCCAACGCCACTACAAAGGGCACTCAGTTCTCGTCATTGTAGGCATACGCAAGTTTGATCACTGCTTCACACGAGTGTGCATTTCTCATTTAACACACGCTAAGTATATGATACGTGGACAGTTTTTCTTGAAGTCTTTTTTCATTACACATATCTTAAACCTCCTTTTCACATACAGTTTTCTTGACATGTCTTTGTACAAGTGCGTAAAATTTTGCATGACATACATAAATAAATTAAAACATGAAGTAAATTTGCTGCTTATAACTACTCATAAACATCATTTTAATGTTAGCTGACATGCGAGGTCTAATACATTTCATTTGTATACAAGTTAAAACATGAATTTCTTACATCATTTTCGATGTTTCCAGAACTGTATTTAGATACAAGTGAATAACATTTAAGAAGTCGTTTTCGCCTACAACATTCCAAAGGCAACATCTCAATGACAAGTTAATTCATATTGATTCTGATCATTAATAAATCGTTTATATTTACAACTTTTATGATGAGCTAGTACTCCCTTTAACTTTTAAACTCATGATGTAATCCTTTTTTACATGAGTATTTGCCAAACATGTTACATGTCAGGACCGAAAAAACAATATACGTACATCCAATCTGATGATATACTTGAACTACTATCATCATCTAGTGTAACTCCAGAGCTTGTAATTCCAGGTTGTTAACGAAAGGAACTTAACTCTCACGTTTTCAACACAAGCAAGGATAACTACGCTTAGCCTCGTCTCTTTCAATTCTTCCAAGAGGTGGTTTATGAATCTACAGGGAGCTATGATAAGGAATGGAAAGAAGCATCTCCTGCTAAAATCCATCGTTTACACATCACACAGTAATTGAGTGAATTCTCTACGAACGCTTCGTTGTGTTTTGCGATAAACTATTTTCTCAGTGTTTGCAGCACTATAGATAAATCTCCAACATCATTGCATCATTCAATTTTATTAATGTCATTTGCTTAAAAGTACCTCTAGTTATTGTACTTCAGCGTATTGCTAATTTATACATTTCTCTGCAAGATATACTATAAACTATACTACTATAAACTATATACTATAATATGTATCTGTGTAACTACCTTGCTAAGAAAGTTCCTTCAAAAGAAATGTTCGTGTATGGAGATTCAGATAACAATCATGTCTAATTGTCTCCTGAACTCTTGTATTCGGCGTTCACATCTGTTACTTGCATTCTTCAGTGTACAGTCCGACCCTTATTTTTATCCTTTGTTAGTACAGGGTCTCGACTTCATTACATTTCACGTACAGTAACTCCTTTATATTCACACATGACACTGACACTACCACATTCATACACAAAGTTACACATAAATAATTACTCATATTGCGGTATAAGCCGGTTATTTTGGTACCAGCTGCCTAAGTTGTCTTTCTTGTCATTATTGGGACCTGTTCTTGCATCCTTTCCTGTAAAAAAACTTACACTAACTTATCAACTAAGTTCATAGTTGCTCCAATGCCAACCAACACTTCTGACATATATCTTTTCATTCAGTACGCAAATGTTTTAGTTCGTTATTTTTCTTAACGATTCTCAGAATTCGACAACTTCTTCTGAAAGAGAAAATATTAACAGAATGTCTATCGCTTCATCTTACCTTTTACGTCTCTACCATATTCATACAATGAGTGCACATGAAACTAAAAGGGATCTTCGCAGATGAGGCGCGATGCCGTTACCCCCTCTCGTAGCTTTCGCAGTGTGAGTATATCCCAAGAATTACTCATTCCTTCATGGTATACACAGATTTCCTAAGCAACGGTGTTTAGTTTATTTTGCAGACAGCCGATATGTAGATATTTGTGTGTATATAGTAAACAGTAACCTAGTGTGTATTCATCTTCCTTCAGTAAGTTCATTCTCTTTCCTTCCATGTAAACTTTTCCATATCTCAGTTTTATTTCTTATATTAATTTCGTTTTTGTAGTGTAGACTTCAGTGTTTATTTTAGTGATCAACTATATTCATAATCTTTCGAGTATATTCTACTTGGTGTACAAATATGTGTGTTAGCCGAGCGTCTGGCACGTTTAGCAGCGTGTTGGACCCGTTTTGTCATCGCGCATATGCCGTGGTCACTGTCCTGTGATGCAAATTTCTACTGCGCTTGCGCGTTGCCTCTCATCGCAATGCTGCATCATTTATTTCTCCCCACCACATTTATCAGTTTGCGGTTTGAAGGTGTATTTATTTTAGTACATAATTCGCATCTTGACGATCACATTCCACTTATTAATGATTTTCACAACATCTTTTTGTCAGTGAACACAACCTTAAATAACTACTGACTTACCATATTTATATTTACACGCATGTAAATGACAAAAGAGAAATTTATCCTACAACTAAGTGAACATCTTAACCTTTAGTCAGACACATTCCACATACAAATTCCTTGAGTGCAGAAAGGTCCTTGTCCTTTCCACTTACAGGGTAAGCGAGTCGCTACGATACTGGATGAGGGACTTGTGTAATTACAAATGGGCCAGTGTATAAGAGTTCCCATTTGCGGTTTTTCATGATTGGTAGGAGGGATGTATTCGCAGCAATACTTCTTGTCTTATGTGTAATTGTACAGTGTGCCCTAATCTTTTGTCATAAGACTTTTTCTGTGCTCGTCCTTTTCTCCTAGATTGATCAAGATTTGGCTTATTTTTTCGCCAAATGACATAACTCCCTTAGGCACTTTAGGCAGTGGTTTTTGCCAGTCGTCAATCTCCCGTTCTCTAACGTTAATTCAGTTCGTGTGAAATCCGTCGAAGTATGTGGCAAGATATTAATGATTTGCTGAAATGGCGAGACGAACTCGGTCCATTTTGTACGAGTATGTTTCTGTGGTGTGTAGCAGCGTATAAATCTGTTAAATTCTTTAAACACCCTTTCTATGGAACTTGCATCAGGGTGGATAACAGCTAACAGCATCAGCGGATTTACTACTCTCGACAATTCTTCTGATAATAGAACCAGCGATCACAGACCTCAGGGCATACGACTTCCATACACCTGTAAGTATGGTTTGTATGCTGTGCAAAATTCATCGAAGAATCTCTCTTACTTGTGAAGAAAAGTGTACCTATAGCAACAAATGCAGCCAATAGTAAGTGAAAAAATAATGAAATTTCACACGTAAAAATATTATTTTGCTATATTTTGAACTTACATTGCTATGGGTTTGAATCCTGAATCCTTCCTGGTCGTGTTGTCAAAGTTTTATGAATTTATTTCTAAAAGTATAGACAGAGGAAATTAAAATGTCGTGTGGTGCCTCTCCTGCTCCAAGTCGGCCCGTCTGACGTCCTACCCCTCTTAATGAAATGTACCAGCGGTTCCTTCTGCCTTGTGGCCGTTGACGTTACGGTGACATGCCCAGGTCGTTGATGTAGTTTTTCGCAGCGTATTTTCCTCGTCGAATTGATACTGTCCAGCATGGCATGTAGTTCGACAGCTGAAGTGTTGTTGGTAGTTTTTGGCGTTTATCCTGACTTGTCTGGATTGTTGTACTATTGACATTTAGTTGACGTTTTGCTGGTCGGGTGGAGCAGAACTGATCTTGTTGGTTGGTTCGTCAGCTGGCTTTCGGTTGGGTTGCCTTACGATTAAGAGGTTGGCTGGTTGTCTGGCTGCCTGTCCCACCTAAACGTGCGTTAGTGTTACCTTCCTAGGCAAATCCTTGGAACCTTCTACGCCTTGTGTTTTACACAGTGATTTCCTTTTTAGTCTTAAGTACTCTGTGTGGCCTTCAGCCGAGTTTTAGCTTATTAAAATTGCTACGCTTTTCTTATTAGGCCTTAAGCCGTAAAAAAAAAAGTTTCTTGTATGGCATGTGCCTTCAGCCGAGATTCAGCCTTTCAAAATTGAAACTGAAAATTCCTTGGGCCTAGGCCTTAAGCCGTAAGTTGGTTTCAAGTTGGTATGTGGCCTTCAGCCGAGTTTTTAGCCTGTTCAAATCAAAAGTTGAAAAATTTTGTCTAGGGCTTAAGCCGTAAGAAATATTTTCTAGTTTTTATGTGGCCTTCAGCCGAGTTTTCCAGCTTCCATTAAAAATTGGAAATTTCTTTGTCTGAGTTTTAAGCCATGAGATTGTTTGGGTTTCGTATGTGGCCTTCAGCCGAGAGTTATGTGAAGCATTTTAGGATAAAGCCTTTAGCCTATTTTAGTTGAAATTTAGAAGCTCTTCCCTTTAGGCCTTAAGCCGTAAAATTGTTTTCTGCATGGTGTGGGGCCTTCAGCCGCGTTTTAATCTCTCCTAAATTAAAAATTCAAAATCCTTGTGTTGCCCTTAAGTCATAAGATTGTTATTCTTTAGTATGAGACATTCAGCCAAGTTTTACACGAAATACACTCCTGGAAATTGAAATAAGAACACCGTGAATTCATTGTCCCAGGAAGGGGAAACTTTATTGACACATTCCTGGGGTCAGATACATCACATGATCACACTGACAGAACCACAGGCACGTAGACACAGGCAACAGAGCATGCACAATGTCGGCACTAGTACAGTGTATATCCACCTTTCGCAGCAATGCAGGCTGCTATTCTCCCATGGAGACGATCGTAGAGATGCTGGATGTAGTCCTGTGGAACGGCTTGCCATGCCATTTCCACCTGGCGCCTCAGTTGGACCAGCGTTCGTGCTGGACGTGCAGACCGCGTGAGACGACGCTTCATCCAGTCCCAAACATGCTCAATGGGGGACAGATCCGGAGATCTTGCTGGCCAGGGTAGTTGACTTACACCTTCTAGAGCACGTTGGGTGGCACGGGATACATGCGGACGTGCATTGTCCTGTTGGAACAGCAAGTTCCCTTGCCGGTCTAGGAATGGTAGAACGATGGGTTCGATGACGGTTTGGATGTACCGTGCACTATTCAGTGTCCCCTCGACGATCACCAGTGGTGTACGGCCAGTGTAGGAGATCGCTCCCCACACCATGATGCCGGGTGTTGGCCCTGTGTGCCTCGGTCGTATGCAGTCCTGATTGTGGCGCTCACCCGCACGGCGCCAATCACGCATACGACCATCATTGGCACCAAGGCAGAAGCGACTCTCATCGCTGAAGACGACACGTCTCCATTCGTCCCTCCATTCACGCCTGTCGGTCCGGTCCCAGGTCGACGGGCACGTGCACCTTCCGCCGACCACTGGCGACAACATCGATGTACTGTGGAGACCTCATGCCCCACGTGTTGAGCAATTCGGCGGTACGTCCACCCGGCCTCCCGCATGCCCACTATACGCCTTCGCCCAAAGTCCGTCAACTGCACATACGGTTTACGTCCACGCTGTCGCGGCATGCTACCAGTGTTAAAGACTGCGATGGAGCTCCGTATGCCACGGCAAACTGGCTGACACTGACGGCGGCGGTGCACAAATGCTGCGCAGCTAGCGCCATTCGACGGCCAACACCGCGGTTCCTGGTGTGTCCGCTGTGCCGTGCGTGTGATCATTGCTTGTACAGCCCTCTCGCAGTGTCCGGAGCAAGTATGGTGGGTCTGACACACCGGTGTCAATGTGTTCTTTTTTCCATTTCCAGGAGTGTAGTTTAAGATAAGGCCTTCAGCCTTTTCAAATTGAAAGCTCTTCTTCCTAGGCTTCAAGCCGTTAAATTGTTTTGTTGATAAGCGGCCTTCAGCCGAGTTTTCAGCCTATTTAGATCAAACTTTGGAAATCTTTGTCTCGGCCTTAAGCCGTAACACTGTTCTTGAGTAATGTGAGGACTTCAGCCAAGTTCTATGGGAAAAATTTAAGCTAAGGCTTTCAGCCTATTTATATTGAAGATAAAAAAAATTTCTAAAGAAGTGAAACCTCAATTCCTGGCTTAGGCCTTGTGCCTTGGATTTTCGATGTGGCCTTCAGCCGATCTAAATTACACCAAAGGAGGTCTTTCTTTAAAACCTTGAGAGTTTTGAATCTTGCTTGTGTGACTGTGTGTTTTAAGAAATAAAGTTTATATGTTGAGTGCAACTGACAGTAACTTATTTTGGCCCCTTTCCACAAATATAAACGCATCCACTCTGTCCTGCTAGCCCAGGGATTTCAACCTTTGGCGTACATTTCCTCCAAACTGAATTCCTGCGAGAGAAGACACCATATGGATATTCTTCTGTGCAGCAGTTAGCATGTCAAGAAAAAAGAAAGCTCTTGGTGGTCACAGTAGACTTTGGTTTGTTTTCCCCACAAATAATATTTGAATTTCTTAAAAGCCCATTAAATACAGAGAGCTTCAAGCTCTGTTACTGGATATGAGTTCTCACATTCAATAAAATTTCAGCTTGCAAAACTATCTGTCTTGGGTGTTTGTTGTCATTCTGTCTTGGTGATTTGGAATAGACATCCCCCCAATAGGCATACCCCCAGACCCTGCAAACACACAGCAGTGCTTAAACAAAACTCTTGTGACATGTCTGGGTGATGCAATATATTTGCACTGAGTAGAGCTTCTTTTATGTTTTCAGAGTCGGTTTGACACTGATTGGTCCCTATCCATGGGTTATTCTTCCATAACAAGTTTAACTTGGCACTGCTGTTCAGCAACTGGCAAGGCATAAATTTTCTGAAGAAAGATGCGAAGTCCAGATAAGCTTGAGCCGTTTTTTGTTCTAAGGCGGGGGAAAATGTCGGAATGCATCTAGCGTCTGTGGATCTGGCAAAATACCTTGGGGTGATACGATGTGTCATAGGAATTTTTCCTTCTAAAATTCAGACTTCTTTAAATTCGCTGTGACACTGTATTCTGAGAATTGGTATATTACTTGTCCCAAATTTCGCAAATGCTCTTCCCAGACATAAATTGCTATTAGCAAGTCATCCACACAGGCAATGACTTTATTAAGTAGTTCTGGACCTAAGACTTTGTCTAACGCAGGAATGCAAACACCTGCTCTCACATTTAAGCCAAAAGGCAAGACACAAAATTTATAGCTTCTGCCCCCACATACAAAGGCTCTGTATTTCCTGCTGTCTTCAGGCAGAGCTATCTGCCAATACGACGCCTTTAAATCGATTATGGTAAGGTATATCACTTTATGGAACTTTATGGAACTTTAGCAACTCTTCTTCTAAGTTGTCACCACGTGTCCCAACAGGAATAATTATCTTGTTTACGTTTTGTGCATCGAGTACAGGCCTGACGCTACTGTCAGATTTGGCGACAGCTAAAGTAGGATTACAATACGGCGAATATGAGTTGTCTGTGACACTCCAATCTATCATCCTCTCAATTTGCTTCCTCACTGCCTCCTTCTTGGATCAGGGTATGGAATATGATGAAAAACAAAACATTTCGTGTGAGTAAACACGCATTTTATATGTGTAACCTTTTATTACTCCTGGGTGCTTTTCAAATACATGCGCATAGAATAATGTTAATTTCTGTAGCTCCTCTTTCTGGTCTTCTGACAAACAAACTGATTCACTTACCTTTACTTCCACTAGCGCTAACTCCATACTTCTTTCATGTAGCTGTTCGTCCTTTCATGCATCTTGAATCAATACATTTGAATAAGACAATTATACTCTAATGTCTGTATTTGGCAGAGGTTTGTTTTCTACTGTAGTGGTTCTGATTAAATTTACTGATGAAACACATTCCCAGTCTTATGTCAGTCTGTACCTCGTACTGCTGGATGGTGTCCATATCAATAAGACAATTAATTACAAGTTTTTCCACCATTATAAACATGCATTTTAAAGAAAGACTTTCGATAGTAAAGGGTATTAATGCTTGAAGTTTCACCTCTTTAGATTTGCTGCGCACTGCAGTCAAGATTCGACAGTTCTGTACAGGGAATGTTGGTATGTATGTTCGTTTGTAACTCATTAAATAAACCTTTTGACATTATAATTGTCGATCCACCTATATCCAGTACAATGTGCATATCTACATCAGCTATCCTGACACTAAGGTTTATAATTTATAAAAAACAGCTACCAGCCACATGTATGGTTTAAAAAGGTTTATTATCTTCAGACCATGACCGGTTTCGGATGTTTATTTACAAATCCATCTTCAGATGGCAGTTACAAGCATTCTAAGTTGGACCTAGTTTTGTTTTTGTTATTCGTTTGCTGCACTGGGAAAGAAAAGAAATGTTTTTGTTGTCATATCGGTAATGGTATTTTTACAAAAGATGTATTTCTTTTACAAAATCTAATTGCTCATGAGATAGTTTTCTGTTTTAAACTTAGTAAACGTGCAGGTTATTGTACTTACGAGCTATGTAGTTCTGCCTGACGAAATATTCGTGCGTTTATGTTTTCGAGCGCAAGCTTAATACACTTTTCAATATGCACTATGTGAGTGCTATTCCAGTAAATGTACGTTACTTTCAACCTCATCATCTTAATTACACACGCAGCACACACGAATAACGTTTACAAAACGTGGCCCAGCTTCATATTACAAAAAAAAATGGTTCAAATGGCTCTGAGCACTACGGGACTTAACTTCTATGGTCATCAGTCCTCTAGAACTTAGAACTACTTAAACCTAACTAACCTAAGGACATCACACAACACCCAGCCATCACGAGGCAGAGAAAATACCTGACCCCGCCGGGAATCGAACCCGGGAACCCGGGCGTGGGAAGCGAGAACAATACCGCACGACCACGAGATGCGGGCTCATATTACAAACGAGAACAATATTTGCAAAGAGCTTACAGTCATAACGATGTTAACTTACAGTTGCTGTATAGTCGAATGGGTGCAGTAAAATATCTCTTTGCTAATGTATGAGATTAATCTAAAACGGAATAAATAAAATTACATACAAATAAGATTACAAACATTATATGTAGTACAGAAATAGTGTGTGTTACTAATTAGTTGTTACAATTTTAGGAGATAAATTCTAATATATGACATCATAAGCAATGCACATGTTTTCATTATGCAATGTTTCAATGACATATAAACAGTTTTTGGGGGCCTGTATACTGAATGTTTTTAATGGAATATTAGGCTTAAGTTATTTTAAGAAAGTGAAAGCTTCTTCAAAGTTATTTAGGAAGGGGGTGTTAACTGACTCTGTCTGTTCATTCAGAATGAGATCAGGGAACCTGTTTTTATGTGTATGAATCTCAATCTCCTCTAAGAGATTCAATGTGAAACCCTTGTCTTTGAGGTGTAATATCTGTAGGTTGTTTTCTATATTCTCAACTGTATGATTGTTTTCTGCAAGATGGGTGGCAAAAGTAGATTTGCATAGGTTTTTCAGACGTAGGGCATCAAGGTCTTCCTTGAATCTCGTTTCAAAAGCTCTACCTGTTTGGCCAATGTAGAATTTAGGACAGTTGTTACATTTAAGTTTATAAATTCCAGATCTTTTATGGGGTATGCTATTGTGTGGGAGTGAGTGTATGACTCTTTGTTGGAGTTTGTTATTGGTAGAGAACCGATTTTGACATTCTTCTTCTTGAATAGGTTGGAAATTTTGTATGAAAATGGGCCAATATATGGTAGGGCTACATATTTTACTGATTTTTTGTCTTTCATAGTTATTGTGGCTGTTGCTTGTTGCAAAGACTTATTGCTAGCAATTTTTTCTTTTATTTTTTGAGAGAGTGTGTCTATGATTGAAGCATCATAGCCATTATTTTGGGCAACTGAACAGCACAAAGAAATCAACATAATCAAATTAATTGCCCAAAATAATGGCTATGATGCTTATCATGTCATATATTAGAATTTATCTCCTAAAATTGTAACAACTGATTAGTAACACACACTATTTCTGTACTACATATAATGTTTGTAATCTTATTTGTATGTAATTTTATTTATTCCGTTTTAGATTAATCTCATACATTAGCAAAGAGATATTTTACTGTACCCATTCGACTATACAGCAACTGTAAGTTAACATCGTTATGACTGTAAGCTCTTTGCAAATATTGTTCTCGTTTGTAATATGAAGCTGGACCACGTTTTGTAAACGTTATTCGTGTGTGCTGCGTGTGTAATTAAGACGATGAGGTTGAAAGTGACGTACATTTACTGGAATAGCACTCACATAGTGCATATTGAAAAGTGTATTAAGCTTGCGCTCGAAAACAAAACGCACGAATATTTCGTCAGGCAGAACTACATAGCTCGTAAGTACAATAACCTGCACGTTTACTAAGTTTAAAACAGAAAACTATCTCATGAGCAATTAGATTTTGTAAAAGAAGTAAATCTTTTGTAAAAATACCATTACTGATATGACAACAAAAACATTTCTTTTCTTTCCCAGTGCAGCAAACGAATAACAAAAACAAAACTAGGTCCAACTTAGAATGCTTGTAACTGCCATCTGAAGATGGATTTGTAAAGAAACATCCGAAACTGGTCATGGTCTGAAGATAATAAACCTTTTTAAACCATACATATGGCTGGTAGCTGTTTTTTATAAATTATAAACCTTAGTACAACAGCCACGTTTCTCAACATGTCGAATTTCGACAAAATAGCGTTATCCTGACACTTATTAAGGCCTGTACAGACACCCTTCCATATTCTTCCAAATTGTCCACATTTCCTGACACAAGTCCTCTTTGGTATCTACTTCTTTGTCATATCTCAGAAAATAATTAGGACTTTCAAATGATAGAGCACAGTAATCAGTCTGCTCTCCTTACAGGTTTCATTCGGAAAATCTAGATATCGGTTAGTGCACGGGGCCCTAGCGCGACCTGTTTTGGTTTTCCGGATTCGCCGTGGCGGGGAGGGGGAGAGTGGGGGAGGGTGTGGTAATCTCTTCATTCTGGGAAACTTTCACTATGTGCACAGTGTGATATTGACATCGCCAAGCCGGCGGGAGTGGCCGAGCGATTCTAGGCGCTACAGTCAGGAACCGCGCGAGCGCTACGCGGTCGCAGGTTCGAATCCTGCCTCGGGCATGGATGTGTGTGATGTCATTAGGTTAGTTAGATTTAAGTGGTTCTAAGTTCTAGGGGACAGATGACCTCAGAAGTTTAGTCCCATAGTCCTCAGATCCATTTGAACCACTTTTTCTTTTTTTTTCATCGCCAATTTGTGTCTTGCGATGCCAGTGAATTAAATTCCCTTTGACCTCGAATTCTGCCCGGTATATAATTGTTGTTCCACTGGTTGTAGCTACCAGGAGGGGGGCTGACTGGCCGTCTACCGCTGGTTTGTTATATTGGATATTACCTCTCTGTTCGGTATGCGCTGGTCAGTTGTAATTAGGATTGTACTTCCCTTTAAAATCTCGTTTGTGTCCTCTGTTTCCACGATTACCATAGTTACCTCTTGCGCGATTATTATTACGTGGGTGATATGGGTGCCCACCACGTTGGATGCTTCTGCCGTCACTGGTTTGTAGATCACTGTTTCTTCGATGTTCACTTTGCACATTATTGTTCTGGGGATGCAACTGCCCCTCTTCATAAAACAGGTAAGTCGAATCCAGAACGGATAAAAAGTATTCCGCGTCATTCTCGGGTATAGTGATTAATTTTTCCTTGATATGTGCTGGAAAGCGACTTTGGAGTATTTTTAGTATATCCACATGTGAGACTGGAATATCCAGTACCGTGTTTCGTTTAGGTATTTTTCAAAACATTTCTAGTCCACCATGTTTACTATTGAATGGCGCTGAGTTAAATACCTCTTGCCTTAGCCTCTCTTGGACTGCTATGGACCACAATTTGTCCAAAAAGGCACCAAACCTGTTCGTAAGCTGTCCGTAAGCATGGCACCGCTCGGCCATATCGGTAGCCCATAATAAAACATCACCTTGGGTGTACCCCACAACGAACCTGATCTGCTGTGCCTCGGTCCATTTGCGTGGTAACACGTTACGAAAGTGTGTGATTAATTCCTAGGGGTGTGTTCTTTTAGCCTCTGTAGTAAAAATAGAAAACTGCCTATGCCGTAGTAACCCTTCGTCAGCTAGAAGAGTAGACAGGCAGGAGGTGCCGTCTGCTACTGCCATTGCATTGTTCGGCTGCGTACGGATATGCTACGTGTATGCCCGTACAACTGAAATTGACATTGGCAGTGTCTGTTGAATTTTATACCCCCCTGCCCTCGTCTTTCTCTCCACCTAAATGCCTAGAGGTAAACGGCGGATAGGTTTTGTAACTCTCTTTTCTGTCAGACTGCACCTGATTGCTAGCGATTAGTGGCTCCTTTGTGATATCAGTACCACTAGTTAAACTGTTCCGCAATTTTTCCTCCGCTGCCTTTAAATCCGATTCACTCTGATAATTAGTTCATTTTTCTTCTCCTTGACTGCCTCCTCGACCACTTCCACATAGGTCTTACGCTCTTGCAGTACCTTTTGTGCTAGTGTCGTACCCTTATCTAACAATGCCGATTCGGCTGTCTCCATTAAGTTTTTACATCCTTATCAAATTTCTTTTGAGTTGTCTTCTACAGACAGTTCCTGTACTACTTCATACTGCAGAGTGAAACTCTCATTCTCGATACTTCAGACAAATCTTTACATATAGTTGGCAACTCGGTTATGGTATCTTGCACCTCGTTTACACTTTTATTAATTTCTGATTGAGTTCCCTGCGTTTCAATCTGTGTGTCGCACATCTATTTCAGTTTACCTGTCATTTCCTCCTCTGCCTGTCAGCATCCGATACCTTTTTACTCAACTTATTTATTTCCTGAGATAGATCTCTGAAGAACTCCACCTTTAATTCTTTCCCTTTTCGAACAACTTAAATGTTACATCATTTGACAGGTCAGTGCACAACTCTTAACTTAGGTCATCAAATTTTTGCATTTTCTCATTTGAAAGTTCCTCGGATATTTGTGTCACATGATTCCTAAAATCATTAAGAGTCTGTGTTTGTTGTTTTGTAGAATCTTAGGTCTTATGTGTTAAATTACTATATTATACATTTTTAAGTTAGATCATTAAAGTTTTGCGTTTGTTCATTAAATTTTTGTGTTTTTTATTCCTAAAATTATTAAGAGTTTCCATCATCCCTTGCGTCACTTGTATCAGCCGGCCGCTGGGGCGAGCGGTTCTAGGCGCTTCAGTCCGGAACCGCGCTGCTGCTACGTTCGCAGGTTCGAATCCTGCCTCGGGCATGGATGTGTGTGATGTCCTTAGGTTAGTTAGGTTTAAGTAGTTCTAAGTCTAGGGGTCTGATGACCTCAGATGTTAAGTCCCATTGTGCTTAGAGCCATTTGAACCATTTGAACTTGTATCAGTGTTGAGGTATCATTTTGAACACCTACCGAGTCGAGTCTAATTACATTCGGCTCCGTTTCGCCCGATGCGGAAATTTTAGATCTACTAGAATCAGCGCTACCGCACCTTTCGTTAGCCTTATGGGAAAAAATGCTTTCCGGTGATATTCGTGAATTTATTTCGTCTACGTATGTAAAGTCATGTCATTAATCACAACACTGCTATCCTCAATCATAGTTGAGCTTAAATAATACTCGCGGTTGTTGTCTGACTCACCGACATTTTCACGCTCACTATCATTTGTCATCACTTTAGTTGCGGCGACATTTTGTGCTTGTTCATTAATTACTGAAATGTCAACAATCGTTATAACTGCTGTGTTCATTCCTGTCCTTGTCATTCACTATCTGAAAATTTTTAAAATGAATATCCTTTTCTTAATTACTCTGAGAAAAAAAATTAAACTATACTGTGACTTGTTGCGAACTTCTACTGGAACTAATTGTTGCCGCACTTACAGTCGTTCAGGATTCTCAGCCGAAAAGTGATTATTAATAAATACACTATTTTCTTACAATTTAAAATGCTTCAATTTTAGGATGGGAGGGAAGAGGTATTACTATTACTATCAGATACGAGTGAGGCGTGACCAAGCGCAGCCATGCAAGCTATAAATTTGAATTTTCCTAACTTCTCGATAGTTTTCACATTTTTTTTCTGGAGTTTCCATATAAATCTTATTCTCCATCCACGCACATCCTTCTTTCGTCATTCTTACTCTCTTTCTCTTTGGAACAGAGTTCCTTTCATGCAACGCAGAAAACAAAAAATGATCAATACAATGGAAAATTTTTACAACACGTTTTATATACTTTAATTACTTAATACGTGGTACCGTCCTTTTAACGGTCGCCAGTTATAATTGTTATTAAGGCACTGGCGACGCAAGGAAGCTGCAAGTAATGTGGATTATTTCGAGGTGTGTGGCTGGCGAATACTTTCACCGGCAACAATTCACGCGTCTAAACTAATACTTTTCCCCTTAAATTATTTCTACGAATAATATCTAGATGTTCACCATGTTGTTGTTGTTGTGGTCTTCAGTCCTGAGACTGGTTTGATGCAGCTCTCCATGCTACTCTATCCTGTGCAAGCTTTTTCATCTCCCAGTACCTACTGCAACCTACATCCTTCTGAATCTGCTTAGTGTATTCATCTCTTGGTCTCCCTCTACGATTTTTACCCTCCACGCTGCCCTCCAATACTAAATTGGTGATCCCTTGATGCCTCAGAACATGTCCTACCAACTGATCCCTTCTTCTGGTCAAGTTGTGCCACAAACTTCTCTTCTCCCCAATCCTATTCAATACTTCCTCATTAGTTACGTGATCTACCCATCTAATCTTCAGCATTCTTCTGTAGCACCACATTTCGAAAGCTTCTATTCTCTTCTTGTCCAAACTATTTATCGTCCATGTTTCACTTCCATACATGGCTACACTCCATACGAATATTTTCAGAAATGACTTCCTGACACTTAAATCAATACTGGATGTTAACAAATTTCTCTTCTTCAGAAACGCTTTCCTTGCCATTGCCAGCCTACACTTTATATCCTCTCTACTTCGACCATCATCAGTTATTTTGCTCCCCAAATAGCAAAACTCCTTTACTACTTTATGTGCCTCATTTCCTAATCTAATTCCCTCAGCTTCACCCGACTTAATTAGACTACATTCCATTATCCTTGTTTTGTTTTTGTTGATGTTCATCTTATATCCTCCTTTCAAGACACTGTCCATTCCATTCAACTGCTCTTCCAAGTCCTTTGCTGTCTCTGACAGAATTACAATGTCTTCGGCGAACCTCAAAGTTTTTATTTCTTCTCCATGAATTTTAATACCTACTCCGAATTTTTCTTTTGTTTCTTTTACTGCTTGCTCAATATACAGATTGAACAACATCGGGGAGAGGCTACAACCCTGTCTTACTCCCTTCCCAACCACTGCTTCCCTTTCATGTCCCTCGACTCTTATAACTGCCATCTGGTTTCTGTACAAATTGTAAATAGCCTTTCGCTCCCTGTATTTTACCCCTGCCACCTTTAGAATTTGAAAGAGAGTATTCCAGTCAACATTGTCAAAAGCTTTCTCTAAGTCTACAAATGCTAGAAACGTAGGTTTGCCTTTCCTTAATCTTTCTTCTAAGATAAGTCGTAAGGTCAGTATTGCCTCACGTGTTCCAGTGTTTCTACGGAATCCAAACTGATCTTCCCCGAGGTTGGCCTCTACCAGTTTTTCCATTCGTCTGTAAAGAATTCGTGTTAGTATTTTGCAGCTGTGACTTATTAAGCTGATAGTTCGGTAATTTTCACATCTGTCAACACCTGCTTTCTTTGGGATTGGAATTATTATATTCTTCTTGAAGTCTGAGGGTATTTCGCCTGTTTCATACATCTTGCTCACCAGATGGTAGAGTTTTGTCAGGAATGGCTCTCCCACGGCCGTCAGTAGTTCCAATGGAATATTGTCTACTCCGGGGGCCTTGTTTCGACTCAGGTCTTTCAGTGCTCTGTCAAACTCTTCACGCAGTATCATATCTCCCATTTCATCTTCATCTACATCCTCTTCCATTTCCATAATATTGTCCTCAAGTACATCGCCCTTGTATAGACCCTCTATATACTCCTTCCACCTTTCTGCTTTCCCTTCTTTGCTTAGAACTGGGTTTCCATCTGAGCTCTTGATATTCATACAAGTCGTTCTCTTATCTCCAAAGGTCTCTTTAATTTTCCTGTAGGCAGTATCTATCTTACCCCTAGTGAGATAGACCTCTACATCCTTACATTTGTCCTCTAGCCATCCCTGCTTAGCCATTTTGCACTTCCTGTCGATCTCATTTTTGAGACGTTTGTATTCCTTTTTGCCTGTTTCACTTACTGCATTTTTATATTTCCTCCTTTCATCAATTAAATTCAATAATTCTTCTGTTACCCAAGGATTTCTACTAGCCCTCGTCTTTTTACCTACTTGATCCTCTGCTGCCTTCACTACTTCATCCCTCAAAGCTACCCATTCTTCTTCTACTGTATTTATTTCCCCCATTCCTGTCAATTGTTCCCTTATGCTCTCCCTGAACCTCTGTACAACCTCCGGTTCTTTTAGTTTATCCAGGTCCCATCTCCTTAAATTCCCACATTTTTGCAGCTTCTTCAGTTTTAATCTACAGGTCATAACCAATAGATTGTGGTCAGAGTCCACATCTGCCCCTGGAAATGTCTTACAATTTAAAACCTGGTTCCTAAATCTCTGTCTTACCATTATATAATCTATCTGATACCTTTTAGTATCTCCAGGGTTCTTCCATGTATACAACCTTCTTTCACGATTCTTAAACCAAGTGTTAGTTATGATTATGTTGTGCTCTGTGCAAAATTCTACCAGGCGGCTTCCTCTTTCATTTCTGTCCCCCAATCCATATCCACCTACTATGTTTCCTTCTCTAACTTTTCCTACACTCGAATTCCAGTCACCCATGACTATTAAATTTTCGTCTCCCTTCACAATCTGAATAATTTCTTTTATTTCATCATACATTTCTTCAATTTCTTCGTCATCTGCAGAGCTAGTTGGGATATAAACTTGTACTACTGTAGTAGGTGTGGGCTTCGTATCTATCTTGGCCACAATAATGCGTTCACTATGCTGTTTGTAGTAGCTTACCCGCATTTCTATTTTCCTATTCATTATTAAACCTACTCCTGCATTACCCCTATTTGATTTTGTGTTTATAACCCTGTAGTCACCTGACCAGAAGTCTTGTTCCTCCTGCCACCGAACTTCACTAATTCCCACTATATCTAACTTCAACCTATCCATTTCCCTTTTTAAATTTTCTAACCTACCTGCCCGATTAAGGGATCTGACATTCCACGCTCCGATCCGTAGAACGCCAGTTTTCTTTCTCCTGATAACGACATCCTCTTGAGTAGTCCCCGCCCGGAGATCCGAATGGGGGACTATTTTACCTCCGGAATATTTTACCCACGAGGACGCCATCATCATGTAACCATACAGTAAAGCTGCATGCCCTCGGGAAAAATTACGGCTGTAGATTCCCCTTGCTTTCAGCCGTTCGCAGTACCAGCACACAGCACACCATATACAGTGAATATTACGCATTGTCTTTCTATGGTTTCTTTTCAGAGCAGCAGGTAAGTGGCAAAGTAGATGGAGACAAAAAAGTTGTAGTTCATCATTTAACGTACAGTGTGACTATTTTAAGCGTTGTATTTATGAGTTATGATAACAGTCTGGGCGCACAATACCCACTGCACCCAACATTATTGCTTAAACATTTTTCATGTAAGTTCAGATGCTTGTTTCGACTAATCAGACTTGCTACGCCGATTATGAATAGTTTAAGTCCTTCTTATCTATGTCACATTTTCCAAATATTGTAGGCAGACCGCGTTCCTACATAAATTCAAGGGTCTAAACTTTGTATATCAGAGGGTAAGTTAATTCAGGGACGATTTCGGACTTAGTCTTCCAGACAATCCGCTTTTAGAACTAGTCAGGGAGCTTAAACTGTACCAGGCTCCTGCAGTGTACAGTCGTCAGTAGCTTTCCTACATATCTTGCTGGACCACTGCTCCTGCGACGGCAAATGGAGAGTGTGAGTTCGGTCGCGGGTTACGTCTAGATAGCTTGAGAGGTGAGAGCATTCGTTGCCTGCGAAAGGTGAGCATACGGCTTCGAGTAACGGGTCAGCAGACAGTTTTATTCTCTCAAAACGTTTCATAACAGCGTACATTTCGCTTCAGAGTGAAAGATTAGTACTGAAAATATCAGTGGTATTAAATGAGAAAAGTGACATCATTTTCCTACTCTTTTAACTAAACCGCTTACGGTCCATATAAGTCGAATCTTTCATCCGTCCATGTTCATTCCTACGCAGTCGTTCTCAGGAACCGGTCCACTCCGCCGCGTATCATCAAAACGCGGATCCAAACATAAGGTGATTGCCAATCGGCGTAGCCGCCAGAAAGGTCCCGCATTCAGCTCCGAGCGAAAGCTGGCTGCATGCAGTCTACGACTATCGCGAGATTACTGAAGCAGGAGCGGCCGCTCGATTTCTTCTGGTGAACGTTAAGGCGGAAAACAGCCGCAGAGCAATCAGATTCCTAGTTCCCCGCCCTGGAGCATCAGCTACCGATGTGTGATTACCGCAAAGAAACTAGCGCAGTCCCACGATCCCGGTAGCCAAACACTGCACTACAACAAGCGACGTAAAAAGCAATTGGCACCATTCCGATAAACTCTTGTACTAGGAAGTATGTTTCAGATACTTGGTACTTGTTTCCAAATCTTGTCCATTTCCTCCACACAGCTTTCACTGAATGCAAATACAATGATTAGACCAAAAATTTCGTAAAGGACTGTGTAAACATGACCTCCAATTTGAGTGTACGCACAGCCCGTCGCCTCCCAGCACGTTCATCTGTCCCAAATGACCTATGATCACACAGACGCCCAAAAAGGGCTTGAAATGTTGTGTGATACGACAGGTGTCTATGACAGTACTTGTTTTGATATAGACATGCTGCTTCTCGACAGTTTCAGTCTGCTTGGCCGTACACAAACACCATCTCGGCTTGTTCCCGACATGAATACCGGATCATTCTGCTGCTTACAGTACACTGTATCAACCATACAGCCTGCAACACACACGAACACACAGCACGTGGTCAGAGGAACTGACATTCGTTAGCACCATTTACCGTGGCAAGATGCATTTCCGGACACGTCTTCATAGGACCTTTTTCCCTTCATTTCCAGTTGGGAAACCGTCCCTGCAGTTTGTCTGTTTTATTAATGTTCACCCTGTATATTTAAAGAAAATGTACATCCTATATCCATCCGTGTGTTTCTTGTAGCACCGTGTAAAAATCTGAAGTAAAGCGATCAAGAACTTTCCGAGATTTTTGATAATAACTTTAAACAAGGACTTGTGTTTATACAGGGTGGTCCATTGACAGTGACCGGGCCAAAATCTAACGAAATAAGCGTCAAACGAAAAAACTACAAAGAATGAAACTTGTCTAGCTTGAAGGGGGAAACCAGATGGCGCTATGGTTGGCCCTCTAGATGGCGCTGCCATAGGTCAAACGGATATCAAATGCGTTTCTTTAAAATAGGAACCACCATTTTTTATTACATATTCGTGTAGTACGTAAAGAAATAGGAATGTTTTAGTTGGACCATTTTTTTCGCTTTGTGATAGATGGCGCTGTAATAGTCACAAACATATGGCACACAATTTTAGACGAACAATTGGTAACAGGTAGGTTTTTAAAATTAAAATACAGAACGTAGGTACGTTTGAACATTTTATTTCGGTTGTTCCAATGTGATACATGTCCCTATGTGAACTAATCATTTCTGAGAACGCATGATGTTACAGCGTGATTACCTGTAAATATCACATTAATGCAATAAATGCTCAAAATGATGTCCGTCATCCTCAAAGCATTTGGCAATACGTGTAACGACATTCCTCTCAACAGCGAGCACTTCGCCTTCCGAAATGTTCGCACATGCATTGACAATGCGCTGACGCATGTTGTCAGGCGTTGTCGGTAGATCACGATAGTAAATATCCTTCAACTTTCCCCAGAGAAAGAAAGACGTCAGATCCGGTGAACGTGCGGGACATGGTATGGTGCTTCGACGACCAATCCACCTGTCATGAAATATGCTATTCAATACCGCTTCAACCGCACGCGAGCTATGTGCCGGACATCCATCATGGGAGTACATCGCCATTCTGTCATGCAGTGAAACATCTTGTAGAAACATCGGTAGAACAATACATAGGAAATCAGCATACATTGCACCATTTAGATTGCCATCTATAAAATGGGGGCCAACTATCCTTCCTCCCATAATGCCGCACCATACATTAACCCGCCAAGGTCGCTGATGTTCCACATGTCACAGCCATCGTGGATTTTCCGTTGCCCAATAGCGTATATTATGCCGGTTTACGTTACCACTGTTTGGTGAATGACGCTTCGTCGCTAAATAGAACGCGTGCAAAAAATCTGTCATCGTCCCGTAATTTCTCTTGTGCTCAGTGGCAGAACTGTACACGACGTTCAAAGTCGTCACCATGCAATTCCTGGTGCATAGAAATGTGGTACGGGTGCAATCGATGTTGATGTAGCATTCTCAACTCCGACGTTTTTGAGATTCCCGATTCTCGCGCAATTTGTCTTCTACTGATGTGCGGATTAGCCGCGACAGCAGCTAAAACACCTACTTGGGCATCATCATTTGTTGCAGGTCGTGGTTGACGTTTCACATGTGGCTGAACACTTCCCGTTTCCTTAAATAACGTAACTATCCGGCGTACGGTCCGGACACTTGTATGATGTCATCTAGGATACCGAGCAGCAAACATAGCACACGCCCGTTGGGCATTTTGATCAGAATAGCCATACATCAACACGATATCGATCTTTTCCGCAATTGGTAAACGGTCCGTTTTAACACAGGTAATGTATCACGAAGCAAATACCGTCCGCACTGGCGGAATGTTACGTGATACCACGTACTTATACGTTTGTGACTATTGCAGCGCCATCTATCACAAAGCGAAAAAAGTGGTCCAAGTAAAACATTCATATTTCTTTACGAACTACACGAATATGTAATTAAAAATGGGGGTTTCTATTTTTTTTAAAAAAACGGAGTTGATATCCGTTTGACCTATGGCAGTGCCATCTAGCGGGCCAACCATAGCGCCATCTGGTTTCCCCCTTCAAGCTAGACGAGTTTCGTTCTTTGTAGTTTTTTCGTTTGATGCTTATTTCGTGAGATATTTGGCCCGGTCACTATCAGTGGATCACCCTGTATAATGCACTGAAGCGCCAAAGAAACTGGTATAGGCATGCGTATTTAAATACAGAGATATGTAAACAGGCAGAATATGAAACTTCCTGGCAGATTAAAACTGTGTGCCGGACCGAGACTCGAACTCGGGAACTCTGCCTTTCGCGGGCAGGTGCTCTACCAACTGAGCTACCCAAGCACGACTCACGCACCGCCCTCAAAGCTTCACTTCTGCCAGTACCTCGTCTCCTGCCTTCCAAACTTCACAGAAGCTCTCCTGCGAACCTTGCAGAACTGCACTCCTGAAAGAACGGATATTGCGGAGACATGGCTTAGTCACAGCCTGGGGGATGTTTCCACAATGAGATTTTCACTCTGCAGCGGAGTGTGCGCTGATATGAAACTTCCTGGCAGATTAAAACTGTGGTAAAAGTCCCGATTTCGAGGCTCGGTCCGGCACACAGTTTTAATCTGCCAGGAAGTTCCATATCAGCGCACACTCCGCTGCAGAGTGAAAATCTCTTTCAGGCAGAATATGGTTCTGCGGTCGCAAATGCATATATAAGACAATAAGCGTCTGGCGCAGTTGATAGATCGGTTACTGCTGCTACAATAGCAGATTATCAAGATTTAAGTGAGTTTGAACATGGTGCCGTAGTCGTCGCACGAGCGGTGGGACTCACCATTCCCGAGGTAGCGGTCAAGAGTGGATCTTCCCGTACGACCATTTTACAAGTGTAACATGAATATCAGGAATCCGTAAAACATCATATCTCCAACATCGCTGAGACCAGAAAAAGATGCTGCAAGAACGGTACCAACGATGAAAGAAGAGAAATCGTTCAACGTGACAGAAGTGCAACCCTTCCGCAAATTGCTGCAGATTTCAATGCTGGGCCATCAACAAGTGTCAGCGTGCGAACCAATCAACGAAACATCATCGATGTGGGCTTTCGGAGCCGAAGGCCCACTCGTGTACCCTTGATGACTGCAACACACAAGGCTTTACGCCTCGTCTGGGTTCGTCAACACCGACAATGGCCTGTTGATGACTGGAAATATGTTGCCTGGTCGGACGAGTCAATTCAAATTAAATCGAGCGGACGGGTGTGTACGGGTGTGGAGACAACCTCATGAATTCATGAACTCTGCATGTCAGCAGGGGAGTCTTCAAGACGGCAGAGGCTCTGTAATGGTGTGGGGCGTGTGCAGCCGGAGTGATATGGGACCCCTGGTACGTCTATATACGACTCTGACAGGTGACACGTACGCAAGCATCCTGTATGATCACCTGCAGCCATTCATGTCCACTGTGCTTTCCGACGGACTTGGGCAATTTCAGCAGGATAATGCGACTGCCCACGCGTCCAGATTGCGACAGAGTGGCTCCAGGAACACTCTTCTGCGTTTAAACATCTCCGCTGCCCACAAAACTCCCCAGACACGAACATTATTGACCATATCTCGGATACCACGCAACATGCTGTTCAGAAGATATCTCCACCCCTTCCGTACGCCTACGGATTTGTGGACAGCCCTACAGGATTCATGGTGTCAGCTCCCTCCAGCACTACTTCAGACATTAGTGGCGTCCATGCCACGTCGTGTTGCTACACTTCTGCTTGCTCGCAGGGGCCCTACACGATACTAGGCAGGTGTACCAGTTTCTTTGGCTCTTCAGTGTAGTATAGATGAAGTCTGCCTCCGGCCGTAAAGTCAGAAATAGATGACCAACGCTAAGCAATCGGAAAAAAATCGGCAATGTTCTATCACCGGTACTGTTGTGACCAGAAGGCATTCGTGTCACCTTTAGGTCTGATAACGATCAGCAATTACCTGCTGTAAAGTCAACGCTAAAAATTTAGGTGGCCATATATCGAATTGTATTGGACTCGTTTAACTGAGGAAGACACAAAATCGCAAATTTCATATCACTGGTAGGAAATCAACCGTCATGCTCGGCATACCTACGACTGTCGCCGAAGAAACTGTCTGCTCATAAAATATTGGCTTTCACAGGCTAGAATCTCTCTTCACCACCTTCCCCTGAGGTGAGGACGAGAGGCCAATTCTTCGTGATAGATTTCCAAGAGAACTGTCCAAAATGTGCCCGTTTACCTTCGTGTGTCGCCGCAAGAGAGGGTCTAGTCTTTACGCGCAAATAATTTTAACAACGATCGCCCGTACTGAGTTTGATGTGATCGGGTCTGACTGTCATTACTTCTCTTTACCGCGGTCAGGACACCCTGCTTAAAAGCCTTTGTTCAGCGATCCCAAGTTTAAACGACTGCTGGGATTTGAATTCGTGCGAGTAGAAGAAAGCAGCTAATTGCTTACAGCTAGTCTTGCACAACAGCGTCGCTGGAAAGCTCTATTTGACCAACAGAGGTCCACTATTTGCCGGCCAGAGTGGCCGAACGGTTCTAGGCGCTTCAGTCTGGAACCGCGCGACCGCTACGGTCGCAGGTTCGAATCCTGCCTCGGACATGGATGTGTTTGATGTCCTTAGGTTAGTTAGGTTTAAGTAGTTCTACGTTCTAGGGGACTGATGACCTCAGCTGTTAAGTCCCATAGTGCTCAGAGCCATTTGAACCATGTTTGAGGCCACAGTTTCAAAGATGTCGTCAGCGACTCCGACTGGACGAACCTGCCAGGCATTTCCAGGGATGGATTGTAGTCGGCGGGACACACAGAAAGAACATACGCGTTTCTGCTACTCGCTTATCCATATTTGGCGCTCCTGGTTTCTAAATTTGGTGTCTCCCACATTAACAAGTGTGGTTTTCCTCACTGTTCATGACAGTAAGTCATTAGTTCTCGTTAATAACCTCTCATATATTCCCTCACATCATACTGACAACCACTCTGAAAAGGAACTTTATCTTCGAAATGTATCCTACATATCTACAATAACCTCGTTTACTGGAAACTGAAGCTAGCCCTGTTATCTTAGAAATTATACTATTGGGGAGGCCACAACGAGGACCGTTAGCTCCGAGCGGCTCTTGCTTCAGCGAAGTGCGTCTGTTGAGATAAAGTAAACAAACCGTCGGAAAAATGCTCCTATCGGAGCACAAAAATGTGAATATGTTCCTGTTTATTTAAAAGACTCTGACTGGATGGTGGGGTACCTGCAGCTTCATTCTACCTGCCTCAGCACCTTTAATAATTTTCAAAAATATTTTGGCTTGATAACATATTCGCTCTTTTTTAATATGCAATTAACCTCAGACTCCCACAACCTCCCCAAATTGAAACTCACTCACACCCGCCAATCCACCACTGTGAATCGTTCGTACCCATCGGCTCCCACTCGCCCTTTCTCACTCACTCATTCAGCCCAACTCGTTGTCATTATCTCTGTGTGTCTCTCTGCCATCGTGTCACGTGACACAGCCACAGCCCCCTTCGTTCTGTCGTGCTACTAACGGCTCGTCTCACTGTCACTTCCCATTCTGCTCTCTCTTACTGCTAATACCTCATTCCTTCCTTCCTACTGTTGCTTCTCTTCTCACTGTCACTATTTCTCTCTTCCTCGTCGTCATCATCATATACTATGCTTCTCATTATCACTTTCTCTCAGCAACTCCCACTTCCTCTTTATTCCTAACCCCTCCACCACCGCCGGTACCGTCTCCTTCACTCTTTCCCTAGCGCTGTTCTGTCACTGTCGATTATGTCCCACTTTCAGGGCGTCCCACTCTTTCTCATACATTGGCATTGTCAACTTCGCTCTTTATATTACACAACCACTGTCTAGTATCTCCCAGTATTTTTTTTTCTATCGCTTTGTCACTGTCTGTCTTCTTCTCCCTCAGCATAAAAAAGAGCGAATGCGTTCGCACGCCAGAATTTTTGGGAAAAATTTTATAGGTGCAGACGGAGGTAGAGTGAGGCAGCTGGTACTCCACTCTTCAGTTAATGTTTTAAATTAAGAGGAACACGTATGTTCGGCTGGTTCCTGTCTTTTTCCTAATGCAGCAGGGCATGTAACTCGTATGAAAAGAAACGTATTGGTCAGTAACATTTAGATAGTTGACTTACGTGACACTGAAATAACGCAAAACTAATTTTACAACAAAAAACAATGGTTCAAATGGCTCTGAGCACTATGGGACTTAACATCTATGGTCATCAGTCCCCTAGAACTTAGAACTACTTAAACCTAAGGACATCACACACATCCATGCCCGAGGCAGGATTCGAACCTGCGACCGGAGCAGTCGCGCGGCTCCGGACTGAGCGCCTAGAACCGCTTGACCACCGCGGCCGGCACTAATTTTACACCTCAGATCGGATTTTACAAACAAATAAAACTACATGTGCTTCAGTACTACAAATGGCGTTGCCAGATGGTAACGGAGACACGTTACACCATATTTCTCCGTGCTACGTCACTTTATAAAATACGTTTTCGCCTCAGACCGGATTTTACGTGCTTATTTTGGGTGAAGAAGTAGACTAACTTTGAACCTCTGTATCTTGGCAACGGAAAAAGAAATCAAGAAAATTTTGACGGTTGTTCGAGATTGGGATCATAGGAAAACATCGTAAAAATTACATTCATTTGCTGTGCGTAGCCGTCTTGGGATGCCCGGCTGGGTTCTGGTCCGCTGGTGACAGCGAAAATAAAGTAAAAAACATTTTTTGGGTGTTTTCCGAGGAACGGCCCATGAAATAATGGTGCCTCCATAGTTCTGATCAGTCCCACCGCAGACCAAAGGAAATTCAAAAAGAACCAATCGATTTGCTCCATTTGCCTGTGCAGGAGGAAGTAAGTACTATTCATACTTTGACGCCGTACTGTACGATAGTGCCACTAAGTTAATCCTTCTGTTGGGTATACGAATGGTCCCTAGGTCAAGGGCTATCCAAAACACTTGAATCTACTTTATCAGCAATAGAATCCGATATATGAGCCCGAAAATCCCCTTTTTATGCGCGGCGTTTTGGAACATGTTAGGTAGAGATGCAGTCGCATTCACACCGATATAGTATAAAATAATAAAATTTTAAAACGAAAAAAATTATTCCATGACCACAAACGCACGGTGTGGAGCAGCCCTGAACGGCGCAGAGCAGCGCAGATTGGAGCAGAGTGTTCGTAGGTATGCACAATGTTCCAGTTGTGTGAGTGCGCGTGCGCGTGTCGTTAAAGATCGAAAACCAGTACCGCCTACGAACGAACCATTTCCGTTGATGTACCGACACTGCAAGGAACTTATTTGGTGTCGCGTAGAGCGGCGCGGTTTGCTGTCCACACCCGACCACCGCGTTGCGCCCAACCTCTTTTGTAGGTTTTGCGAAGCATAGCGAGGCCGTTTTGGAAGCGGCTTAACACAAAAGGGAATCCCTGATCACACCCACAACTGTGCAATCTTCTTGTCGATTTGACAATACTACGCCGCGCCGCGCCGGCCATGTTGCAGCACGGATCGAGGTGCGGCAGTAAGTAGTGGATTCCGCGCATAACTAATAACGTGGTTATTTTTCTCCGTGCATTGACATTGAATAAACTCGTGGTTACTGCTGTTGTTCTAACAGTGAAAATGTTATCTTAGAAGCATACAAACGAAGGAGATAACAGAATGTTTAGAGAAGAGTGGAAACAGCAGTTCCTTTATGTAGAGGGGAACGGTAAAACAATGTGTCTTTTGTGTCAGTTGCCATTGTCACAGTACAAGGCCAGTAATCCCAAACGTCATCATGACACTAGCCACAATCGTTTCGGGAAATACTTCCCTTTTGGGTCTCAGTTAAGGAAAGCTAAACTGTCGCCATTAAAGGAAAAATTTCAAGAGCGAAGATGGTTATGACCACGTTAACCAGGCAAGCAGATTTAACAAAGCTAACTTCGCCTTAGCTTTAAATATTGCAAAATCAAAGAACCCTTACATTGAGAAGGAGTTCGTATAGGTCAATATTAAACTAGTTGTTTCCGTTTTAGACCCAAAAATAAGGAACTACAAAAACTGGTTGACCAATTCCCCGCTTCTAGACATACAACGACTACTCAGCAATGAGTCTGGATTTGGAAGAATTTACAGATATCCTAGAAACACCGCAACTTGCCATATTTGTAAGATATGTATCAAATGATTTGGAGGTGGTGCGAATAGCTCTCATTAGACCTTAATACATCGAAGGATACTACTCGAGACTGTGACATTAGAGAAGCCGTGGTTGGTGGTTTAGTGAAATATTCATCGCCTGCTGGGAACATTGTCGTTATTGCTGCAGATGTTGCACAGTCTATGGCAGGTGAAAACCAGGGCTTCGTGGGGCTTACACTTAATACCCTGAATTCCTGTCTGTCAACTGTATTATTCACAGATAATATTTAGCATCTAAGTGTTTTCAATATTCACATCTTATGCAAGTCATATTAAAAATTGTGAGCTACATTCGGCCAAATGCCAAAATATTCCTATAGTTCAACTCATTCATCGAAGAAATCAGCAATGACGGCCTTCCTGGTGATGGGTCTTGGTATTGTTTAGTGAGCTGGCTATCAGTAGGTAATGTTCCAATCAAGCAATCTCTCCAAAAAATGGCAAATCTTTCCCTCAACTTGATGAGCCACAATTGCTGTTAGATAGCGCCTTTTTTTACCGATTTTGTTCAGCACATACAAACACTAAACACATAATTACAAGAAAGAGATGAACTTATTTCTGATTTAGTGCAGTCTGTGTTCGGCTTTCATAGCAAATTAAGACTCATTCTGAAATACCTTGAGACTAAACCATTTGCTCATTTCATCTGCTTGAAGAAAATTACTTAAAGCCTTCCTTTAGCTCAGGTGCAAATATAAGACTATTTAAGCAGAGTGTCTATTCTTGTTGAAGTAATAAATGTCAGGTTTTGTTATGTGAGGGCAGTTAATCCTTCATTCTCATTATTGTAGAATCCTTTCCTTGTTGATGTTATGAAAGATGGTTGTCCCGTTCCACCGCCAATTATTAAGGATTCAGCAGCTGTAGAGTTGAAGCTACTGGAACTTCAAGAGGACAAAGGACTAAAGTGTCTGAAAAGTAGCGGTTGTTCAGCTGCTGCATTTTGGAAGACGTTCCCAGAAGAGAAATATCCACTAACAACAGAGTGTACCAAGAAACTGGTATCTATTCTTGGGGGCCACTATGTGTGAATCGCTGTAGTGGGCACTCAAGTTCATCAAATCTAAATACCGATCTGTTTATCCGATGAACATTTAACTGAACTTGTGCGAACTGCGCTCACTAATTATCAGCCAGATTTCAAATAGCTCACAGCAAAAGTAAACACTCGAAAAAGCACATCACAAATGTAACTTGAATTTATTGTTGTGTAATAAAATAGTTCAGTAACATTATTTTTAAAATAGTGTTTTGTCATTTATGTTAGTTATTAGCTCACAAAAAAATGCCAGCTCGCTTCGAAACAGCTCCATTATTTTGCGGTTCGCAAAGGTAAGGAAAGTCATATTTCCTTTGTGGGGCGCTCAACTGTGGGGTCATCAACGCCTGTACAAAATCCCAATTTTTACACAGTCCAAACTTTTACACAGTCCAATCTAGCCACTGTCAAGAATGATGATGATGACGATGATGATGATGATGAAATGATAAGACAACAGTCCCAGGACAGAGAAAATCTCCAAGCCCGCCGGGAATCGAATCTGGGACCCTGTGATCCAGAGGCAAGAACGCTAGCCACCAGATCACGAACTGCGGACAGGCAAGATAAGTGGCCACCCTCCCCTGTTAAAGAACATGAAGATGATATGCACCAATTAATTCAAAGGAAATACTATAGATCATTGGTGTTACAGAAATTGATACAACTAAAACTGCCAAACTAAAAACTTAACTCCCCAAAACAATACACACCCTATTGTCAAATCATGGGCTAGTGAATAATGCATAAAGATACATTGCTGTAATTACATGCCGTAACATCATTTTTAACGTAGAACTTGTTGATAGGAAAACCTCTACAGTAATAAAATTGCACCAGGAGTAGTACACATTGAAGAGTTTGTCCACAAAGAGTGATTTTTTATTTATAGTAATGACGAGTGTGTATATGTGTATTGTTACCTGATCCATATTTAACTGACGTTTGGAATGCCATCTCGTGGCAATGATCTGACTACGATCTGGTTAGCTCCAGAGGATGTGGTATCTATCGGAAAAATATAGTAGAGTGTGTAGCCGCCGTAGCCTGGCAGAGAGCAGCGAGTTCTAACCAGAATGCTAAACAACTCACAAAATTAAGTTGGCTGTTATTAGCACATTATTTATATGATAAAAATGAAATATATTGTTGTAAGCTTTTTTTCAGTTTGGCTAGTTGCGAGGCAAAAGCAATAGTTAAAATTGGGAGTATGATTATTTTATCGCTCAAAATGCTACATCACAACTGTAGGATGATAAATAAATAAATAGTTTTTTATTTAAAGTAGCAAAAGAAGCACTTTTAATAAGTAGATAGCAATGTTAGACACTTTTTCCGCATTATTGCTTAAGCAGTTTGGGATGGCAGTTACCTTTTTGCCCCAATCTCATATTTTTATCTGCAGTAAAAGGTATTTCCCTTATAAGCTCATGCAGAATTAAATATTAAAGAAGAGATTTAAATTTGCCCATTATAAACTGGTTTCATTCAGAAGAAAACAAAATAGTGTTAAAAGAAAAACTTTGAATAGCCTAGAATATGTCATTCTACGAGGGTCGGTCAAAAAGTAATGCCTCCCATTTTTTTTCTACTTAAAGAAATTAAGTTAAGTGAAAAATTTGAATTTGGCGCCATTCCTCAAACCTTCTTCTGCAATCCACTGCAGTAGTAACTTTCTGTGTCAACAGGTGGCAGCACAGCAGAAGTTTGTAAGATGGCCGACATCGATGTTCGTTTGAGACAGCGTTGTGTGATTGAATTCTTGAATGCAGAAGGTGAAACGCCCATACGCATTCATGAAAGACTGAAGAAGGTGTATGGTGTTGTGACAGTAGATGTCAGCACTGTTAGACGATGGGTTCGTCGTTGTAAGGAAGCAGAAGGGCAAACACCGTTGACTGACGAAAAGCGGAGCGGCAGGCCGGTGAGTGCAGTGACTCCACACAACATTCAGCAAGTTGATGACATCATTCGTGGTGACCGTCGGGTGACTGCAGATGAAGTGTGTCGCATTATTTCTCTTAGTAAAGGCAGTGTGATCATGATTATTAAACAATTGGGGTACTCAAAAGTTTGTGCACGGTGGGTTCCAAGAATGTTAACCGATCAGAATAAAGAGGCAAGGAAAACAATAGCCTCCCAACACTTGCAGCGCTTCCGTTTGGAGGGAGATGAGTTTCTGAAAAAAATTGTGACCGGGGACGAAACATGGGTGCATTTTTTTGAACCCGAATCAAAGAGGCAGTCAATGGAGTGGCGTCACACAAGCTCGCCGAGGAAGAAAAAATTCAAAACTGTGCGATCGGCAGGGAAAGTTATGGCAACAGTTTTCTGGGATACAGAGGGTGTGATTCTGGTTGATTTTTTGGAGCAGGGATGCACAATAAATTCTGTTCAATACGTCACAACCCTCAACAAACTTAAAGCACGTCTTCAGCGAGTTCGCCCAACAAAATCAATGGCAGATGTTCTTCTTTTGCATGACAATGCAAGACCACACACCAGTCGTCACACCTCTGACGAGATTGTCAAAATTGGATGGGAAGTTTTGCCTCATCCCCCATACAGCCCTGACCTGGCACCATCAGACTTCCATCTGTTCGGGCCACTAAAAGAAGCTCATCGTGGGAGTCAGTTTGAAGATGAGGAGGCCGTCAAAACATCCGTGCGTCAATGGCTTAGGAAGCAGAGCTGTGATTTTTACCGTGCTGGGATACATGCCCTTGTTCAAAGATGGACCAAAACTGTAGATATGGGCGGAGATTACATTGAAAAATGACAAAATGATCCTCAATGTTGTGGTTTTCAACCTATGTAATTGCATTTAAATTTCCTGACAATTAAACGTAGAAAAAAAATAGGAGGCATTACTTTTTGACTGACCCTCGTATTTATCAAATGTATATTAATGGAATAACGATTCATAAAAAACTAATATCAGTTAATAATCTCCCAAAATAGCTGCTTATTACGTTCTCACAGCAATATAAGTTTCATTTAAATATCTGTTTCAACTTCTACAAAATAAATCAGTCAGATACATTTCTCCAGACTGATTGGATTTTGTTTTAAAAAAGTGTACCATACAGAAAAGTAATGTCAGATGAAGACTGCAGTGGCACATTGTTGCCACTCGGTGCAGTGATGTTCATGGCATGTCATACAAGTAAAATTATATGATACATCTATATCGATGATTCGAGAGAAAAACAGTTTTTAATAATAACTGACAAGTTTCTGTAACACATCAAAGAAATATTTACAATGGTAACAATGTGTGGCTTTTGTCTAACAGTCACTTGCTGAGTAAATCCACAGAACTTAGCCCCTGTGGTATGTTGAGTTAACGTTGCGCACTAAAAAAATTGTTAAAGCAGAACCTAACGACGCCTTAACACTCAGTTTGACGGTACTGAAACTTCTTAGCATACATCAAGGCAGTGGGCAGAAAGGAGCAACGATAATGAACAAATTGATTCTCAAAAGTTAGAGAATATGCTTTATATATTTTACATCGAAGAAACCATACTACGAAGCTAACTGGACTATTTCACGGTGTACACCTTGACCAAATACACACAAAGACTATGTGCCGTGCAAGTGTTGTAGTTATCTTGTGAAGTAATTTTACAAACATACTTTATTAGTCAAATTTCCAAAATGGCCCTACAGAACAAGAAAAGTTCTGAGTTCACGATATTTTTGACGAAGACGATTCAGGGCTAGGACTTCAGAGTCGGAGTTTGGAACATTCGGTAGATACAGGAACCAAACCGTCGCTAGAGCAGTTCCTGAGGGAAATGACCACAGGTATAAAAGTTTTGGGGCAGAGCATTAACTCTTTCAGCAAACAAATTTCTGATATTAGTGAAAATCTGAGCAAACAAATTTCTGATGTCAATGAAACTTTGAACAATCGAATTTCTGAAACAAACAAATTAATTTCCAACGGCAGTGAAGCTTTGAAAATCGAATTAGAAAATAAGATAGATGAAAGTTGTGATGCTGTTAAACTGGAAGTAGGAAATCAGATTCTGGCATTCAGGGACGAAGTGGAGAAATTGAAGCTGAAAATCCAAAAATCACGGAATTAAATGACATAGTCATAAACACAGAAACCAGTGTTCATACTGTTAATCAGGAAGTAAGTGATCTGGAAGTAAATTTGTGAGGTAAAAGTTCAGAAGTAGGAAGTAATTCTAATAAGAAGCTGTATCTATTAACAATACTCGTGAAACAAAATTTTGTAGTGATGAAAAGACAATTTCAGGAAAAAATAATGAATATAAAATAGCATTTTAGTGAATAATTTACTTCATGTTCAAAATTAGTTTCGTAGGTTACAGGAAGGTGTTGCAGCGAAAACAGTTTTAATACAAGTTGTAATGGATTTTCTAGTCCACCTGTGAAAAGTTTACCTTCTCATTTCTTACAACACTAAAGACAGTTTCATTCCAAACTTAACTGATTCTCTTAAAATCAAATTTCTGAATTACTATGTTGGACAAATCACAGTTACACGCAATATTTATATTATTAAAAGTCTCAAGAGTTTTCTTAACAAGTTTCGGTCAAAGTCGCAACAAGGTAAAATTAAAAGCCAATCTGTCATTTGGCCATGTCACAGAGGACACAAATGGGGTATAAAATAATTTTCTAATAGTTAGTTAAATAAATTTTTTCATTTAAAGAAACCTTTCGACGAACTGACGCAGATTGGTGGTTTAAAAAGTAGATACCTGAGAATGTGCAACGGAGATTAGTGTACATGCCTGATAAATCAGCTGAACAGTAGCTTAAATATTTAAAAATGTAGGTAAGTTGGACAAAGTGTTTTAAAGAAATAATAGACAGGTTTTTTGTTCAAATCATTTCAGACAAGGGGTTTCTAATGGGAACTGGGAAAACAGTAATTGTTATGGGAGAAATCATAGAAATCCAGAAAGGCGACCACTAAGAGATTTTGATAACAGAGGGAGAAACTACAATACAGAATAAGAATGAAGTAACAGGAACTGGAATCGTAATCCATATCCACCTGAATATTTCAATCAAGGTGCTAAAGTTAGAAAATATTTAAACTTTACATTGCCTCATTGGATGTCCTCAGTGTTGAGAGCAGAGAATAATGATTTCAGTATATGTACCAATAAGCCAATATCATTGCTACACAGAACATTTCCTAAACAAGAGAACCAAATAATAAAATAGGAGAAGATCAAGAGTTTTGGGGTAATTTCTAAGAAGACAGGGTTAATGAGCAACACACAACAGAAATGAAAACTCTGAACTACGAGTTGAGGAAACTGATTCAGAAAACTTGTACAATGTTGATAGAAGAAAAAATCTTAATGAGACTGCTGATGATAGTTTAGATGTTTGTGAGACCTTTTGTGAATGAAAAGGCATACTATAATATGAGCAGAATGAGAATCATATGGTAGATGAAGATGCAACTAATGATTGTGATATTGTTGATGAGAGAGGAATTAAGGACAATGAAAGTAAAATGTGGATTATTTTGTTGGTTTTAAGGATGATTTGGCATATGAGGAGAAAGAGGAGTCTGATCTATTCATTAAGTTAACAGTGTTAAGTAAAAATGAAAATAAAGTGTCTGGATCTGTTACATGTTTAAATATCAATGATGCACATGACAAAGTCACTGAAAGTGTTCAGAACAAATCTGTATGTGAGGTGCCTGATCACTGTTAAATTTTAAATCCTGAACTTAGCGATGAGAGTTTTCTGTGTACATTTTGACTAAAAGTTGGGGAAGAGTTATTAAGTGAGACAGTTTGCTAAAAGATTGCAATCAGAGTTTATTCTGATTAGTGGAAAGTTAACTGCAATAGAATTTATGACTTATTTAAAAGAAAATTATGGGCGTGTAGAGATTTAATAGTGCTTTGAGGGAACTTACCACTATAAGCAGAAATAACGACTCTGATACAAACATTAATTGGATGAAGAAGGTAAGTGGTTTAACAAGAAGGGAGCATTCAAACCAGCAGAGGTTATGGAATCAGTGCAGCTGGGAAGGTCCTGTTAGATGATGAGATTGATACAAAGACAAGTAATGAAATAGAATATCCATATGTTCATGTAAAATCAATTGAATATTTATTTATTCTATGTGATACAATGGAGTGGTAATGGTACATAATTCTACTGTTTTGACATTGTTGTGTAAGGACACAAACATACACTATTGCAAAGTTTGAAAATGGTTCAGGGAACCTTTACTCATGAACAAATAGTGACTTAACATTTCTAACTTACGTCAAAAGTGAAAAAGACTTACATTTTTCCTCAATCGATAATTATAAAACATTCACTATTTAATCTGTGTTTATATGATCTACAATTGTAGTTATTTATATGATTTGCATTTAATATTATTTTGGTAATGTTATAAAACATTTAATATATCAGAAACATTTAACATAAATTCATCAAGCTTATAAAAAACTTACTAAATTGTTTTGTGTCTCCTTATTAATACTATCAGTTTTTTCATTCATTTTATTTCTACCAAGGCAATTCATACAGACCCAAACAAATTTCAAATTTGGTTAATCTTATGCATTACTTGCCTATTAAAACACTAAAGAAAAATATACAAAGGTGTTACGGTGTCTGTATTACTGGAAAAAAATTTATTGCATGTAAACTTTATGTTTACTTGCATTTATTTCTGTATCAGTTGAATATATTAGTTTTCGTGTTAGCTAAATAACAGCTTGGCAACTTTAACAAAATTACTGTCGATCAGTAGTGAAATTCTAGATCCATGCCATGTGAAACCGATTAATACCCCCCCCCCCCCCCCCCAGACACACTCTCTTAAGTGGCATGGTGCAACTATCATTTTTCACTACACAGTAAACCAATCAATGTACATTAGTACGAAGTAGTTTGGCGCCATTACACTTAGCCAGACAGCAGATTAATTATAACTGAACACAGTACTAGTGCATACTAGTGTTGTCAGGTCAGAATAGTAAAAAAAGTTCTTATTGATGTAAAGCTTAATTCAGCAGTTCTTTTACCTTTCTCTGCACATTTGGCTGAAATTACTTTTGTGTAATGCAGGTTGATGTCCGTCTTTATTTTGCATGCTCCCATCATTGTAATTTTGACTACATACCGTTGGTTCGACTCCCCCTCGAATAACTTTTCCTTTTTTCAATAAGTAACTCATTAGTAAAATATCACCGTCATTTTAGAATCCTGAGTGTTTGTAGTTTCATATCAGGCAACAATTAATTTTCTGCAGATACTGTCTTCCTGTTGTGAGTGAACCAAGGCGACCAAATTATCTGATCAGTTCGAATGTACACTGAAGCACCAAAGAAACTGGTGCAAGCATGCATAATCAATTACAGATAGGTAAACAGGCAGAATACGGCTCCGGCGCAGTTGTTAGATCAGTTACTGCTGCTACAATGGCAGTTTTTCAAGATTTAAGCGAGTTAGAAGGTGGTGTTATGGTCGGCGCACGAGAATGGGACACAGCATCACCGAGGTAGTGATGAAGCGAGGATTTTCCCGTACAACCATTACATGAGTGAATATCGGGAATCCGGTAAAACATCTATCTCCGGCATCGCTGCGGCCGGAAAAATATCCTGGAAGAACGGTACCAACGACGACTCAAGATAATCGTTCAACGTGACAGAAGTGCAACCCTTCCGCAAATTGTCGCAGATTTCAATGCTGGGTCATCAACAAATGCCAGCTTCCTAACCATTCAACGATACATGATCGATATGGGCTTTCGGATCTGAAGGCCAGCTCGTGTACCCTTGTTGACTGCACGACACAAAGCTTTACGCGTTGCCTGGGCCCATCAACGTCGATATTGAGCTATTGATGACTGGAAACATGTTGCCTGGTCGGACAGGTCTCGTTTCAAATTGTATCGTGCGGATGGACATGTACGGATATGGAGACAACCTCATGAATCCATGGACCCTCCATTTCACCAGGGGACTGTTGAAGGAGGTGGAGGCTCT